>NC_047582.1:16602500-17212500 GCF_011004845.1 Esox lucius
AAAAAAAAAGTCACCCTAAAATTTCACCTCATGATACCCACATCGCTGGAGCTTAGGAGGCTTTAGTGTCTTTAGTTGACTTGGCACTCAATGTCATCTGACTCCTGTCATCTCACTGGGGCACAGAGAGCCATATGTAGGCTGGTCCACCGGGGCCCCAGACCTCAGGCCTTGCTGAGGCCCATAAGACAAGAGCTAGCAGTGTATGTGGAGAAGAGCCGAACCAAGCAGAAACAGAGGTACTGGTGAGTCCTGCTGCCTGAGACTGGCTTATTTGTCAACAAGTAGCCTAAATTCTGGTGGTGAATGTCATGCTGATAGTACCTAACATTTATGCTACTAATCCCTTGGAAATGGGAAAAGAGGATATCGTTTTATGATGATGATGATGATGATGATGATGGAAAAACATTTCCAGCCTGTGGGACCACACATAGGCCTACACCTAGATTACACTGTGACACTGCTCTATCCTGCACTACTGCTGCCGGTAGAACCGGTGGTCGTTTTTAGCAGTTGCATTTATAACAATTGAATAACCAAATCCACACTGGCTGGATACTTTCAATGCAGCAATGGTCCTCAGATGATTGTGGGGAAAGTCTTGGAATGGCTCAGGAATGAGACTTTCTGAGCTATTATTCCAGAATGGATATGATTACAGACCACGGGTGCTAAAAGAATGTGGTTGACTGGAGCACATTTGTCTTGAAAACAAATGTCTTTCACTGCACTGTATAATCATACCAGACTTCAAGCATTTTTTTTATTTTTAACAAATGCTCGAATGCCTTTTTGTGTGAAACCGTTTTAGAGGTCAGAAAGAGTATAGGGAATGAATAGCATTATGTAACCATGGTAACTGCATTCTGGAGAGGTAGAGGGGGTGGAGTTACTATGTAGCCCACAGAAACATTCTATTTCTATAGTGTGGCCTACCTCTGAGCATTCTGACTTGGATTTACAGCAGTTATTTTTGGCATGTGAGCTGGGCCCTACATCACAATTCTGAAGAGAATTTAGTACAGCTATTATATTGACTAAACCAGGACTGTTATTATGCTCTTGCATTTCCTGAGATGGTGCATATAAACTAGTGGTGACAAACAATTGAAATAATTAATCCCACTTAAGAGCGTAATGTACTGTAAATGTAATTAATCTTGATTTTAGAATCTGATCTGATTTGGCCCTAAACAAAGTGTTCTGTTTACAAATCATTATGTTAAAGATGTGCCTTATGGTAAGGGGAATGAAAACAGTTATAAACTATTTAAAACAAAATGTCACTAGTTTTAATCTTTTTATGTTCATTATTAAAGTTCTCCTTTTTATAAGCAATGTTCTTTAAGGGTGAACACATGCACACTTTCTTTCTCGCAAGCAATATTGAAAAATTAATTTCTGTTCATTATTTACAGGATGTTTTGTAGCCAGTTATTTTTTTTTATCCAACTTAACAGGCTATCCAAAATCCAACACACATTCTATAACAGATTTGTTGTATGACATGCTGAAATTTGATAGGTCAAATAGTATAATTTTTAAGACCAAAATGGCATTCTGACACTCTTCTGTTTCACTCACTTGGAATATTGCTGTTGATACATTTTGTTATTTCGAAATAGTATCTACTTAGAAGTAGAAGAATGTTTAATCTTCTACTAATCTACGTTTTGTAGTTGGGAAAGTGGTGATATTTAGCTGATTTATTTCAACAATGGCATTGTTTATAATCAATGGAATGTTGAAGACTGCCAGTTTTAAAACAATGGGCCATTCCAAACGATGAGTTTATAATGTCGAAGAAATACCATTTTAAGTTAATGCAGTTACATTTTTAAAAGATTTAATAAGTATTAATAGTATTAAAACATTAAATAAATTGTATGTAAACAACTATCTAGATCAGTGTCATTTCAAAGTTTGAATGACAATTCCCCCTTAATTGGTGTGTGAGGAGTAGCGTTCCTAATGAGTATTAAAAGGTATTTTAAAGAACTGAATTGGAAGTTTTGAAGCAGCTCCACCATCACCAATAGTAGTTGCAGCTCCACCATCACAATCTATTACTAAAAATAAATTCAAGGTAATATAACAGCTCATAGGATGCCAAGGTGCTCATATTAGAGTAACAGTGATTCTTCAGTCTCGGTTGCTGTGGTAACACACAGTGGCAGGCATTCAGAGGTTGTTGTCATGAACTAATTTGTCATGAACCAGGACAATTCTGTATTCTGATGCTATAATACTGGTGTTATCTTTGTAATTCTCCTTTCCTCTGTGTCTTTGTTCAGGATGGAGGCCTCGTGTCTGGAATTGGCCCTGGAGGGAGAGCGGCTGTGTAAATCAGGTGACTTTAAAGGGGGGACAGCATTTTTTGAAGCGGCTGTACAGGTGGGAACAGAAGACCTGAAGACTCTCAGTGCCATCTACAGCCAGTTGGGTAACGCCTACTTCTACCTGAAGGAATACGGCAAGGCACTGGAGTACCACAGACATGACCTCACTCTGGCAAGGTGAGGCCACTGAATGAATCAGACAGCCTCAAGTCTGATTATCGATTCAAATGGGAATTTAATGATGTCAATATGCATATAAATACTGCTCCGGAACAGAGTTAAGAGACCACTGCACCAGAAAAGTTGAAAAAGAAAGTTGAGGGTGGAACAGAAGCGTTCAATTTGCAGTGGTCTCTTATTTTTAACCCTTCTGTTCAACACAAAACCTTCCTTTTTGACTTTTTTGGAAAGGAAAGAAAAAGGTGCAGTGGTCTCTTAATTTTTTCCAGAGCTGTATGTTTAAGAGAGAAATTACACACACACTGCACCCTTAGCCACAGTGGTGTCTCAGGAAACCCTAGAGATCCACTGTAATATATCATAGGTCTGCTATCAAGGTTTTTCACTGTCAACAAATTTTCACCCAAGAAAAGGTTTTCATTTTTTCCAGTACAATTTTCCACTATACTGATACTTCCTATGTTTACTGGTTAGTTTTCTTTACATACAGTACACATCAGTATCCAGCCATAAGGAGGAATATAGAGTTTCAAAAACACGTGCAAGTCAACCAATAAAAGGATTGCAGAGATACAGAAAACAATCTCTTGAAAGTAATTTACCATTTCCCTTCAGTCTCTAATAGTATTGAGTTGTCTCCCAAATATGTTCATGTCTTTAACTGGGCATGCCATGTTCACAGCTAACCCCTACATTCAAGCATATATGCTTTGAGGGACACTGTCTGTGTTAGCCACAAGGATAGATCTCAATATTGTATTTATCTTAGCTAACCACAAATCATAATAAACAAATTCTGTTTTGCTCCCTTAATGTTATCAGGCTACTTTATTACAGGAGTTCAACCACAACTGGCTGCTAATGAAGTTAATTACAATTAAGTTAATTACCTTGCCACCTGAAGTACATTTAGGTGACATGTAACAAGTATATAGCCTAACTAGCCTGATGTGTAGACCTATGATAATGTTGTGTTGATGTGAATATGACTGGACATAATATATGAATGGTATTATTAAACACATTGTTTTTGCCAGGCACGTTAGAGGATGTTAGTCTCTAACATCCCAAAATTCTAATTAGCCTAAGGTGTCCACTGCAGTTTTATGTAAAAATATTTACTACATATACTAAAATATATAAACGTGACCTCTGTCTCTGCCACTTATCTCCTGCCTGGGCTACATTTTAGTGTTCCAGGAAAAGCTCCAAAGCGTTTCAGGGTATAGTCTGCTGCCAGTGTTGCTCTCTTTAATGCAGCTGACATGCAGTAATATTAAATGATGGTGTCTTCCTGACGTTCTTGTCTTCTTGACATTTAATGTTCATTATTGTGATAGATGTCACATTTACGCAGCATACCTACAATATTTATTTAGTTTGGATGTGGTACTAAAGTGTACCCATTAACTTTCATCCTGTATCTTTTTAAAAAGGTTCAAATATGGTCACAATAGGGGTACTTTTTGGACTTTTTCGAAAAGGGTTCACAGCTTTTAAGAGGTGTTCATTTTGACCTGGTGACAAGGCAAATCCTATAGGTTGTTTCAAGCACGGTTCAAAGCGTTTGCAATGCGCACACATCCAATTGTTGTGTTTAGTTATCATTCATTGTTTTGTATGGCAAATTGTACTGAATGTATGCCCTCCTAGAAGAAATAGGCAGGCTTTGATACTTTTCGTTTTGACGTGAGGCTCTTGCTAAGCTCAGATGGCTAAGCCTTTCTCTAGTAGAGAGGTGTCCAGTTGGTTGCCCTTTAGGGTGGCAGTCAAAAACCCATGAGGCTGCTGCCTTGTTACAATACAATAACAGCAGGACAAACGGTAATCTGTCCTAAGGAAGGGACCGCTTAACCAGTTAATTAATGAAATTAGCAAAGCGCCAACAGTAGGGATGGACTGGTGGGTCTCTGAGAATGGTGTCAGTATCACTAGGGCTGTTTAGGTGAGATGGCCTTTACAAAGTATTTATTTAGTGGTTGATTTAATTATTTCATTCTGGATTTCGATGTGTGCATAGGGTCATTGACTTTCCGTAAGATCAACTTGCAAACACATTTCAAACTCTTAGTACGGTCATCCAGGCTTTTGGCCAGCCTGTCCTGGTACTGGTTAACATTCATAATGCTGTAAACCTTAACATGGACCCCAAATGTCGACACCAACCTGACTACTGCATGGCATAGAGCTATACTGTCATGAAATCTGACCAACTAGATACTGAATTAATGGCACTGGTTCCAGTGTTGTTAAACAAACTTAACACACTTTCACATTTGTCTCTTTCCCAATGCATATCAGTACTCATTTTGGTGTCAAAATGAGAATGCTTGAGCAGAAACTCTTCTTTGTGCCAATGCTGATCATGGATTAGTCAATAATTAAATGGTTTTGTTCTGAAGCACAAATTCTACATTTTTGAGACATTTATTCCAATACCATATGCCACTTGTAGCAGCCAGTCCAAATAGGTAATTCAAAATATCTGATAAATAAATTCTTCCACTTCCATTCAGCACATTGATCAACTAATGCTACAGTACAAATGTGTTTTCAGCGTAGGCATAAGCGTAATAAGCATGTGATATGTTCCGTGAAAATGACAGCAATGGATTTGGCTAGGTGGTGGAAACTGATCTTGGACTCTGGCATTGATTATGACCCCAAAACCATGACTGTTAATGAGATGTGGTGTCTATTCACAGGACAATCGGGGACAGGATAGGGGAGGGGAAAGCCAGTGGTAACCTTGGAAACACGCTGAAGGTTCTAGGGCGCTTTGATGAGGCAGCAGTGTGCTGTCAGAGACACCTGGACATCTCCCAAGAGCAGGGGGACAAGGTAGTGTACACACACACACACACACACACACACACACACACACACACACACACACACACACACACACACACAGTCACTTCAAACCACATTGGGATCACAATGGGAGGGTTGGATTTTAGTACCTTTTGATCCGATCTTACAAAAACATTGTGATGTTTTAGAACCAACAATTGACTGTGGTCTATGCTTTTGTTTGAAAATGTCTCTACTTGTGTTCTGAAGTTGCTAGTTTTTCTCCCTTTTTTTTTTTTCTGTCTGACAAAGGTGGGAGAGGCCAGGGCTCTGTATAATATAGGGAATGTGTTCCATGCCAAGGGTAGGCAGCAGCTGTGGGGCTGCACCCAGGACCCTGGAGACCTCCCGCCAGATGTCAGGGATACACTGCAAAGGGCTACTGGCCTCTACGAGTAAGTGTGGTGGCGTTAATGTTCACTCCCTTGTACCCATGCCTATATACTCCAAACACAAGCTTGCATGTAGGTGCACATACACACACACACACACACTGTATATAAACTGAACAAAATTATAAATGCAACACTTTTTTTTGCCCCCATTTATCATGAGCTGAATTTTTATATGTACACAAAAAGCCTATTTCTCTCAAATATTGACTGCAGTTCGTCGTCATAACCGACTTGAGTGGGCTAATGCTCACATTCGATGGCGTCTGGCACTTTGGAGAGGTGTTCTCTTCACGGATGAATCCTGGTTTTCACTGCACAGGGCAGATGGCGTCGTGTGGGTGAGCGGTTTGCCCATGGTGGCGGTGGGGTTGTGGTATGGGCAGGTGTGTGTTATGGACAATGAACACAGGTGCATTTTATTGATGGCATTTTGAATGCACAGAGATACAGTGACGAGATCCTGAGGCCCATTGTTGTGCCATTCATCCACGACCATCACCTCATGTTGCAGCATGATAATGCCCGGACCCATGTTGCAAGGATCTGTACACAATTCCTGGAAGCTGAAAACATCCCAGTTCTTGCATGGCCAGCATACTCACCGGACATGTCACCCATCGAACATGTTTGAGATGCTCTGGATCGGCGTATATGACAGCGTGTTCCAGGTCCTGCCAATATCCAGCGACTTCGCACAGCCATTGAAGAGGAGTGGACCAACATTCCACAGGCCACAATCAACAACCTGATCAACTCTACGCGAAGGAGATGTGTTGTGAGGCAAATGGTGTTCACACCAGATACTAATTGGTTTTATATATATATACACACACACACACACACACACACACACACGCGTCTCCCACTGGGCTATTTGCTCCTTCAAAATCCCTCTGTCTGTCAATTAACACCACTTTAATCAGTCTGTGGAGGAGAGGGATTAAGGTGAATTGTCTTTACAGTTACTGTTGTACACAGTCCTCAGTGGACACACTGAGAGGCTCACTTCTGTTTTATATGACAACATGCTGACAGGTGCGGTTGCCTGCATCACGCTTTCATAACTACTGAAGTGCTGTACTTTATACATTGTACAAAAAGTACACATTCAAGATATGGAATGTTAATATGAATCTGAGACAAAAAAAACCATTTGTTGAATTTATGTAAAACACAAATAGGACAGCATACATTAACTCAAGTCTCTTCTACAGGATGAATCTGTGTCTGGTCAAAGAGCTGGGCGATAGAGCTGCTCAGGGGAGGGCCTTTGGTAACCTAGGCAACACCCACTACCTGCTGGGAAATTTTGTGGAGGCCATAAAATTCCACAGACAAGTAAGATATGGATGGTATTTAACATCTGTGTACTGGGAAAAAGGTACAAAGTAGCATGCAAAATTGTGACATACAATATTGTCATTAATTGTATGTTGTTTTTGCACTAGACCATTTTTCTCCTGGGTGAAAACACTTAAACACATGCCTTGATTGACATTGAATATCCTCAGTGTGACGTGAATTACATACTTACAAAACATCATAGTATGTTTTGTGTTTAGGGTAAATGGTCAAGAGCAGCAGGATAGACACATACAGTTGGCCCACAAGAAAGTATATGTACGTTTGTTTGTTCACAGAGACTCTCCATTGCAAAGGAGTTTGGTGACAAGGCAGCCGAACGTAGAGCTTACAGTAACCTTGGCAACGCTCTGATATTCCTAGGCCAGTTCAACACTGCAACAGAGTATTACAGGTGAACAGAGACTACACACTGACACCTACAGGACATGATGTCAAACTGAGCTCAGAATGCTATGTGGTATCCTAGGCTGAATTATCTGGATGTATTCAGTACATAGTATAAACTTTTTTTAGATCGAAATAATGTTTGATTTATTTATAATAAATGTAATATTTTTTAATTTTTAATTTATTTTGTGTAAGATAGTAACAAACTCTTCTACCCAGGAAAACACTGCAGCTGTCCCGTCAGTTAAAGGACCAGGTAATGGAGGCCCAAGCATGTTACAGCCTGGGAAACACCTATACTTTACTGCAGCAGTACGAGAGAGCCATAGACTACCACCTTAAACACCTCCTTATTGCCCAGGAGCTCACTGACAGGTACACATTTAGCGTGCATATGGTTGTCCGCTGTACCTGATTATGACCATATTTATAGTATATGTTTTGGTGGCTACACGGTACATTCTGCATCAGTCCTGTGTGGAACAATTGAATGATATTGCCAAACTTCCTCAGTAACTCCGACAGCAGATTCCTGGTCACGATATCAAATGCCTTCGAGAGTTCCCTTCGGACTGAAGATGAAATCCTAGTGTCAATGGAAATGGGATATTGCCCTGCTTAGGGTGCCATCTTACTTATCGTGTGTTTAATGGGTGTCTTGAGTCTCCATGGTGACTAAAGAGCCCATGGCATTTGTTGTAAAATTAGGGGTGTGGACCCTTGTCCTGTCTACATTTCCCATCTGGCTTTCATCGTTGTCATTTAATAACCCCCAGCTTCGAAATGGACTCATTATTCCCCCCCTCTAACTGTAACTAAAATACATGATAAAGAACTATAGGTACTGAAATGTATGCAGTCACTAATGGCTTATTGATAATGTACGCCGTTGTGGATTGTGCATGTTGGCCACAGATCTCAGATCTGTGTGATAATATGTGATATAATATAACAATTACAGATTCTATTTTTATAAAAGAAATGTTCTCATGATATACATATAGAAAATATGCTTAATAATTCACATTTGCTACACATTGCAGTTGGTTTAAGACAGGTGCTTTCAGCATTAATCTCTCCCCATATGTTTCTCCTTGTTTGGTTTGAACAGTGCAGTGAAGTTGCCACATTGTTTCACCTGACTGTTGTCCATAGCAACTGCAATGGATAATAAAAATGGGCTTACTTTCCTTGTGAGTTGAGAAAGAAATGACCTTGGCAGATCTGGCGGGGAGTTGAGACAATTTCTGAAATTCCATATGTGCTTTTATTGTGCTATGTTTGTGCACAGGGAGGTTATGCGTGCAGTAGCCTGTTTAACAGAAAGCACCCAAATGAGTTGTAGTTGTGCGACACAGTCAACCCTATCGTCATTCAGCTATCGGAGATATACGTACACTATGTTACATTGAGCTCTGAGGTTATGTTGGTATTTTCTAGTAAAACGTGCTCTTGTTTTATAAAATGTGCTCTCGTTTTACTAGTTGGGAGAGCACCGCCAGGTTTATCCAGTCCACTCAATCTAAAATAAAAATCACGTCTTTTATAACCACAGCACGTCTTTTAAAACCCAGAGCATGTTTTATAAAAATAATATCTTGAGTCAATGTCCCCGCCAGACCCCACTAAGTTGGCTTTTTTAATCACTTATTTTTGCATAATTTATTTGACTGAGCCTCATTTGGACCTTAACATGCTGTTGTTTTAAATATATTAACACCCCTGATTGGCTGACTGAATGGAACCATTCCCCTGGAACCAGATTTATAGTCATTGGTCTACTTTTGGATTATTGTAATTAACCTCAGTGACAATATCGTCAAACATACAGGAAAAACTTGTTTCTAACTTCACTGCTTATGTGTTGATAGGGTTGGAGAGGGCCGTGCTTGCTGGAGTCTGGGAAATGCCTTTGTGTCTTTAGGGAACCATCGTCAGGCCCTACACTATGCCCGCAAACACCTAGAAATCTCCAGAGAGGTATCCTGGAAGCTGCTCTCCTTTCTGAGTTGTATTACTGTGAAGAATACATCTCATTGAAGAGTAGTCAATGACATTTACCTATCTCTGTTCTTCCATTTCTCTGCTCGTACTCCCAGATTGGAGACCGGAACGGTGAGTTGACAGCCAGGATGAATGTAGAGCAGCTGATGGAGGCTCTGGGGGTCAACGAGAGTGACCTTTCCCCATGCGGGTCAGAGTTTGAGGTGCAAGGTGAGAGAGATTTCCTTCTATGGTTCCACCTTGAATTTGTATTTTCACTGTGAGAGGAAGACCTGCACTAGAAATTATGACCGGGCCAAAGTCTGGAATAACGCGGCCAATGCTTCCACCTCCTGGCTGCACGTGCCCCTGGCGACAGTTGTTTAAGTCCCGTCTCTAACACTTGGTGTGTGACGTTCTCTGGCTCAGGAGTTTTGGCTTTTAAATATATCAAAACCAAATTACAGTTGTGATGCACATCTGGGTTGAAATAGGATTTCAAAATATCAGTTATTTTCACATATTTGCAAGCTGAAAGTTGGGAATGATTTTAAGATATACACATACATTCACACAGTCTCCAAATTTTATTTGAGACAATTATTTAGATTTTAAGCTTGTGTATATATTAAGCCTTGTGCTTAATTTCCAAGGTACTGCTGGATTGTTTGCCAATGTTAATATCATTACTCAAGACAATGTCACTCAAAACAATGTATTTAGAAAGTAAATGAAGAGGACTGACTTTAGGAGATGTAAAAACACTTGATTGGTGAATGGTAAATGGTTTATAAATGACCAGTTTATTAGTTAACACAACTTTAAAAATGTTATGGTTACCAAAGGAGTTTTCATTAATAGATACTGAAATGCGCAATTATGAAAATGTACTAACTACACTAAGTCCCTTCTGGGTAAAATGCTAAATATCCTTAATGTAAAATGTATTTCAACCCAGGTCTAAATGATAACCACTGGTGTTTTATTGGGATAACAATTAGTTTCCCCTATAAACACTGGTTTGTCCAGTTTTTGTCCTCCCAATGTGGATAAGAAACGTATGAGGTTGAAGATGAGGGTTATTTTGATAATAATGGGCCTTAGGAAATTGGTCCGCGTCTGCAATTGTCTGCATTTTGACATTTGTTATGAGGTGTTCATATGCTATCCAGGGGGCCCCTGCATCCTGGTCTGGTAATCCGGTCCTGTTCCTCACCACACCACGCCCTCACACAACCCTGGGCACACGCTCTCTCACATAAAGAACTCAAAGAAAACATCACAACACATCTCCACCCAAACCCCGGGTTGAGACCGAGAGGGATGCAGGACCCAAGATGGGTTCCTAGCAGGATATTTACTGGATGCGGCAAATTGAATAAAACTATAGAATAATAAGAATAGAATAATAAGAATTAAATCAACATTTTAAATGTCTGCAGCTAGTGAAAGAGGTAAGACAATGACTTTATCAAAACATTTTGAATGGTTTTGGATGCATAGACTTCTTTTTGGCTAAGGATCTGTTAACAATAGTAGAAAGTTTGAATGAATACTTTAGCAGGCTACTGTTTTATGGTATAAGCAGTTTAATATTTTTTTTGTAATCATTGAAGAGTTTTGCAATGCTCGGATGGATTATTCTGCAAATATCTCACAGCCCTAGGCTTAGATGATGTATGCATAGTGATGTATCATTGTGCTTGTGTCAACAGAATGGTGCTGATAATGCATCTCTAGAGCCAGGCATAGTCTTAGTGAATGCATTATGCATGACCCTCCCAGGACTTCAGTAGAAGTACGGTTATCTATATTATAGAGTCATCGTTTCAGCCCCATCATTCTAAGGTCGGATTTAATCAATCCAAATCAAATGACGGAGAGGTGTGTTTTACCAAGGAATATGCACAGTTAATGTTTCCCCTAGACCGAGATGCACTTCATAAATGTGTGCTACTTAATATTGTACTGCTGTACATATGGTAACTGCTGTACAAGTCAACATGTGCAGTACTAAGCGTATGAGTTAAGTGTATTTCCAAATTCTTCGTCTGACCGATTTCTCATTGTAATACCTTGTTAACAAATAGTCGGGCAATGCACTGGGTATTCCTAGAGGACGTCTTTTTTTTAGGCTATGACAGGTGAGCTGAGAAGCCACGTGAGACATCTGATGGAGATTGATAGATGGATTGAAGTGGATGTTGTCATTGTTTGAGGTCATTCCAGAGCATTGCATCTTCCATTGCGCCCAGGTTTGGGAGGAACGGGTGAGTCAGGTGTACTCAGGCCTGCTTTCTGTATGGAGAGGACGTACTGAATGTTTATTTGGAACAGGGAGCGTCTGTTTGGAACAGCAGGCCTTCACTGTACAGGCTGTTTAGTTGGTTCCTGAGCCCTGGCCACATGAATCTCACAGCAAACACATTGAAAGAAAAGGACAGGACAGAACAGAAAGTCAGTTTATTTTATTTCTTCACTGTAATTTAACCAGGTAATTGAGGATGAATACTATATGGACAAAATACACTCACCTAAAGGATTATTAGGAACACCTGTTAAATTTCTCATTAATGCAATTATCTAATCAACCAATCACATGGCAGTTGCTTCAATGCATTTAGGGGTGTGGTCCTGGTCAAGACAATTCCCTGAACTCCAAACTGAATGTCAGAATGGGAAAGAAAGGTGATTTAAGCAATTTTGAGCGTGGCATGGTTGTTGGTGCCAGACGGGCCGGTCTGAGTATTTCACAATCTGCTCAGTTACTGAGATTTTCACGCAAAACCATTTCTAGGGTTTACAAAGAATGGTGTGAAAAGGGAAAAATATCCAGTATGCGGCAGTCCTGTGGGCAAAAATGCCTTGTTGATGCTAGAGGTCAGAGGAGAATGGGCCGACTGATTCAAGCTGATAGAAGAGCAACTTTGACTGAAATAACCACTTGTTACAACCGAGGTATGCAGCAAAGCATTTGTGAAGCCACAACACGCACAACCTTGAGGCGGATGGGCTACAACAGCAGAAGACCCCACCGGGTACCACTCATCTCCACTACAAATAGGAAAAAGAGGCTACAATTTGCACGAGCTCACCAAAATTGGAGAGTTGAAGACTGGAAGAATGTTGCCTGGTCTGATGAGTCTCGATTTCTGTTGAGACATTCAGATGGTAGAGTCAGAATTTGGCGTAAACAGAATGAGAACATGGATCCATCATGCCTTGTTACCACTGTGCAGGCTGGTGGTGGTGGTGTAATGGTGTGGGGGATGTTTTCTTGGCACACTTTAGGCCCCTTAGTGCCAATTAGGCATCGTTTAAATGCCACGGCCTACCTGAGCATTGTTTCTGACCATGTCCATCCCTTTATGACCACCATGTACCCATCCTCTGATGGCTACTTCCAGCAGGATAAAGCTTGAATAATTTCAAATTGGTTTCTTGAACATGACAATGAGTTCACTGTACTGAAATGCCCCCCGCAGTCACCAGATCTCAACCCAATAGAGCATCTTTGGGATGTGGTGGAACGGGAGCTTCGTGCCCTGGATGTGCATCCCACAAATCTCCATCAACTGCAAGATGCTATCCTATCAATATGGGCCAACATTTCTAAAGAATGCTTTCAGCACATTGTTGAATCAATGCCACGTAGAATTAAGGCAGTTCTGAAGGCGAAAGGGGGTCAAACACAGTATTAGTATGGTGTTCCTAATAATCCTTTAGGTGAGTGTATACAACAGAAATTCAAATGCATACAACATCATACTGTTTTCATCATATATATAAAGAACTAAAATAAGTTTGTACCAGTGAGTCTGGCATTGTGTGTTGAGCAAGACCAGTAAAACATAGATTAAGTGGGTCCTGGTGACAACGCTGATAAGATTGTGGAAGAGGAAATGTATTGCACACTTTATTACATGGTGCTTGCAATGCCTGTTTTGTGGGTTCGATTCCCACAGGGTTATTTGGTTAGTGTCAAGGCCCCAGACGCATGTTTCAAATTCAATGTTCAAATCATGATACAAGAACATAATCGTTCTGAATAATTCGAATCCATTTTTAGCTAGCTGGTTGGGCAAGCAGCAGTTGCTAATGTATTCCAATATTGCTGTAGATCTACCAATATAAACAAATAAGGTGTCTTGGTTTGTGTCTTTCAAGTACCCTTTAACAAAACGATAGGCAGATAGTACGAGCATGAGATGTGGACTGCCAAAGTGGACGTGCAGTCTCATCTCTTACATCCAGCTGTTCTGTGTCCTCTGTGTCTCTGTAAATGCCCTCTCGCTGGAGAGTAAAGGGCTCCTTCACCAGTGTTTTCCTAGCTGTCTGACTGAACCTCATCCTCACCACGCATCACCAGATCACAGCACACCCATGGGAAACCACGCATGCTGCATTTAGCGCAAACCGAGTTCATGGGAATGAGCAATCTGACCTGTATGGGAAACTGTGGATTTTTGTTTTTTTGGTGTTGAGTATGTTTGTTCATTAAGTAAATATAAACATTTTGTGTTAACTAGACGCTCCTTCCGTTGATTCATTATTGGCTTTTGATTGAAGATCTGAGAACATTTAGAGTTGACAATATGCCCCGAAATGGCAGTTTTTGCTATTATTTTGCGCATCACTGAAGATGCCTGTGCCTGGTACTGTCAAACTCAAGGTAAATTCTTTAGACTTTAATCTCCACTGATATATTTTTTTTCTTGGTTCTAGGAGCCAGGCCCAAATTCACTAAAAGAAACAGCATGGACAGTGTGGAGCTATGGAAATACTCATCAGATAAGGTAAAGACTGAATAATTTAGTAAATAAGGTTTTGTTTTTCGCCTATAATTACACTGGCATGTTTCTTTCACACATCTTATAATGTTGTATTTTATTTTTGATATAAAATTGCAACTCACAAATGTAACCAACAGTGCCACTTTGGTACCACAGCAGTTGCACTTTCATAGCACCCAGCTGACCACAACAGTTTAGGTTTGCTAGCTGACAAGTGGCTGGGAAACCACTCAGGTGATGCAAATTAGCCATGCATAGCCCTGGGAGGGGAGAGGCATCGCTCTGGCAACTTCCTCTGGTTGCTTGGGCACGTGCAAAGCTAGCTGAGGTCGTCAGATGTGTGAGCGTGCCCTCCCAAGGGTTGATCTGCGGATTGGCTTGGCATGGATGCCATGGAAGAAGCTATGCCAAATCCATTGGGAGCTGTTGAAATGTGCCCAGAGATGCAAATTTGGTTTAGGGATAACGGCAATAAATGGGGATAAAAAATAATACCAAGAAATGTAATTCATTAACTGTAAATGTTAGACATTTTAAATGAATGAAAATCAAATGGTTTTACTTTTCCTGGAGAATGGAGACAGCCATGATTTGGACAGTATATCCCGGAGATGGAAGAATCAACAGTCTCAGCCAGGCAGAGGGAAAGGCTACCCCAACAGCCAGTCCTTAGATGAAAGGCAGTGGTTGAATTCTACTGTGGACACTGATGACATCACTGTTCAAGTGCCGCTTCCAGTGAGTATCTATATGGGAATTTTAACACTGAAAGATATTTAGCAATTCACACAACTTATTTTTATCGGAGTATATCTATCTTTTTTTTTTCTTCTAGCACTCATAATTACAAGTTTTCTTGTTATGTCTCTGCCTATTAATAACATGCCCCTATTAGTTGCATTAATTTAATTTATTTACCTTTTTAACTTGGTGTAGAATACCAGAGGAAGTTAGATCTGTGAGTCTCATCAGGTCCATTAATAATAACACTGGTTTTCATGTGTAACCTAGTTCTTTAATGGGCTCAGATGTGATTAATTTGAAGTGTTAACTTTAGCTGATATTAGCCTTAGCGCCTTTGAGTAGCTTGTTTTTCCTTACAGGATTCTCCTAAAGCCTTAATTAAATCTCGTACTTTCCATCTAGTATCAAAGGGTTCCACTGAAAGGCATTATCTACCGACTCCAGCTTCAGTTTCCTCTCTGCATTTTAGATATGGTAGCCTTTTAAGTAATCAATAAAAGCTAACCTGATGGCTAAAACGTCATAAATCTGGTTAGCACCAGCACTGGTAATCAGGAAGAGATTTCTGAATTGTTTGGTTCTTGCTTTCTTGCACCTTTTGTGAAAGATTTACATCACATTGGGGAAAGGAATAGTGTTGTAAGTGATATTGCCAAGGGATGAACGAAATGCTTGTTACTAATAATTTGGCCAAATGTTACACCAATGTATTATATAATATTATAGTATTATGAGTAGATTATAAAAATACCTAATTGAGGTCCATCTAAAGTAAATTTTTTTTTTTTATGTAGTTACTAATCTCTGTAGATGGTATATTGCTCAGTCTGTATCAGAGTGGCATGAGTGGTGGGATATGAAGTCTTGTCCTTCATAAAAACATCTCATATTTGCAACGAAACAATTCCTCTATCAACAGCAATGACACTTGCTCAATGCAGAGTGCCATGTTAGTTACCAGGAAAAAAACATTGTCAGCGAGTTTATACACCTTCCAAGTCAGTGGTCTAGACAAAGCGATTTGCCGTTCAATGCCGCAACGATTTCTTGTTGATACTTTGAATCGAAAAATGTATTTACATGTTGTTGTTTTTTTGTTGTTTTTATGGTGTAAAACTACCGTTGTGTCATGTTGCTTTATTATGAGACATTAGCTGAATGATTTCTAATAACAGACACTTGACTATGTGACCGGCTATGTTGGATGTGTTTACAACTGATTTGGATCTTGGACAAAGTAGCTGTTCTGATTGGTCAATGTTTGCATCTGAATGTCAATCAGTTCATGAGCCGCTCTTGTTGGCTATCCAACCTTTTTGTCTATTTAAAATATCCAAAATATAGTGTTATATAATAATATAGTGTATATTGTTAGGTGGTCAACCAGTGAGTTTATATATGTGTGTGTTAAAAGAGAAGAGTTGGTTTGAATGCGATCTACACTCGCTGTAATTCAACTGACTTCCACAAGGTGGGAGTAAATTAGGCCCATCTCCTTAAAGTTTGAGACTCCATTCTAAAATCTTGCACAGTAGGATTATATTTAGTTTTTTTAATGTGAAAACAGCATCACATAAAAATCTGATTTGTGGTGGTTGCATCATGGTATGATCGGAACTGCTTCAGTCTCCTTTACACCAGACACTAGGATCGGAGTCGACCTTTTAGCAGGGCAATACCCAACAAGACACAGCCAAACCTGTGTTTAACTGTATTTCTGACTGGCGTAGTTACGTTTTTTTACTCGAATCTGCATGATCTCCACCTTGTTGGTTCTTGTTTTATTCTTATATATCTGCTCCTCTCCTCCCTTCATGTTTCTGTCTTCATGACATAGTAGTTCTTTACATCATAACGGTAGAAAATATAGCCCTTTACACCATCACTTTCCACCTCTCTCTCTTTTCCACCCAACTCTCTCTCCCTCACTCACTCACTTCCCTTAGCCCTAAATGAATAATGGACAAGATAGATCCAGACAGACAGAGTCCCAGGAGAACAGATGTAGACCGAGAGGCATGTGGAGAACAGAGACAGAAAGACATAAGGAGAACAAGTGAAAACAGAGAGGCATGTGGAGAACCGAGACAAAAGCATAAGGAGAACAATCAGAGACAGGGGAGGCAGGGGGAGGCAGGGGGAGGCAGGGGGAGGCAGGGGGAGAAGGGGGAGGCAGGGGGAGAAGGGGGAGGCATGGGGGGGATGGGGGAGGCATGGGGGGATGGGGGAGGCATGGGGGGATGGGGGAGGCATGGGGGGATGGGGGAGGCATGGGGAGAAGGGAGTCAGAATAATATTCACGCATTTTAATGAATGTGTACATATTATTAGAGATCTCGGTGAATGTTTCGCTTCTATACATTATAGAAAAAAATTACAGAGTTATTGATTGAGATTTTCCATTATGTGTCTGGTAACTATGTTTTGGCAGTGCTCAGAGTTTTCTTCTGAATACAGGTTGGTGGCTGGATGTCTCTGCTGTGTTGGCATGCAACCCAGCCAAGACCCGGAAGACTGCTCTGACCATGCCTCAGCGGCCCTTGTCAAGATGGCAAAATGCACTTAGTTTTAGTCCCGCATCGATGTGTGTGAATATCTGTTCAATACCACCACATGCTCAACTATTATCAGCACCTCCTTATTCAAAACGTCTTCCTAGCGCTATGCCCTCATCTGCCCGCCTTCGTCATGGATAACTATGTGCCTTTCTAAGAAAGATCTCTCCTCATAATTTGAGAAGTTATTTTTTCTACAGTGGGAAAGAGAGAGGCCGAACTCCAATTAGGACTTGATGACCTACAGACGAGAGGGAGATCGATGGAAGACGAGGGGGAGATCGACGGAAGACGAGGGGGAGGGGGAGAGAGCCGGGCTGGTGACTGAGGAGGAAGAGAAAAGAGGGATTGGAAGGAGAGTGAGAGTTTAGAGAGCTGGGGGAGAAGGGATAGAGGAGAAGCTGGAAGGAATGAGAGAAATTATTATAAAAGGGAAGATAGAACAAGGGAGGGATGTGTACTTTAATTTTTTGTGTAAAGTGTGTGAAACTAAGAAATATATAGGCAAAACGGGTGCTTTCATGGTCAGACAATTCACAGAACTCAGTTCATTACTTGTTGGATGACAGTGTTGCTTGGTATAGTTTCTTTAATGTTAGCGTAAATGTCTATTCTAGCCTACATCTTTCTTGCTCGGACAGTCACATTTTGTAGCAATTAAATGCTTTTACAACAGGCAGCAAAGCAAATGTTTGAAGTGTAGCCCAATTTGGTTAAGATAATTAGAGCATTAGACATTATTGATCTGGGATGTCTCCCTGATCTCTGCTCAACCTCTTTAATACCAAACCATTACCTGGCCATGGTATTATCATCAACATAAAGGCAGGATCACACACTGATTCCTCCACAGTACAGAAAAATTTATACTCAGAGAAAACTATGGAGGAAAGGGTGTTAACTAACATACGGGGATGCTGTGCTATGGTTGATGGCCTGACCACAAGTATACTGAACATTGGAACAAGCTCAATGAAACAGTATACATAATAGCAGATTGGTTCAGCACTATCCAGGGTTGTGCTGTGACCCTTGTTATATAACTTTGCATTCACTCTTTCAGAAGTTGGGTCGTGACCCCTCAGATGAGGACTGCTTCTTCGATCTCCTCAGCAAGTTCCAAAGCAGCCGCATGGATGACCAGCGCTGCCATCTTGACGACCAAAATGGAGAAAATGGCAAGAATGGAGGGGCTGTCTCTCTCAATGAAATGCTAGGTAGGTTAGTGTGTGATGGTGTTCTAAATCTGGGAAATATTGGGACTTTCACTCTACTTAGGACTTTAATTACCTCCATCAACTGTCTTATACATGAATGCATAAATAACTAAAGGCACTCATTGCTGGACATATATAGTCCATTTCTTTTAATGTAAAATGTGTATTAGTCTTGTGGTCTCGTGTTTGGTTGGTTTGGGGAGTTAGGAATCTACTTTGGTTGCTGTGCCTTGTTGTGCTTTAGCGACTCTTTTGATGCATTCTTGTGACCAGAGAGTGCATTCCTTTTGGAGTGTAAGGATTCTAGTCTAGACTTCTTGATTGAGCGAACAGTGTGTAACAGAATGGCATCGGATTTGCTTTGGATAACACGTATCTCGACATCGACAGCCTCGAGTCCGCTGGGCGTTGCAGCAATGAAGCACAGCCTTAATCACAAATTGGATATCATGAAATTGCAGCAGAAAACCAGTTAAATAAAAGAGAAGTAGATAAAAAGAATCCTGTCTTTTATTCCTCAGACTCGGCACTCATCACCTCACCCCAGACAGAGGAGCTGTTTGACCTGATCGTCAGCTCCCAGAGCCGGCGCCTAGACGACCAGCGTGTCAGTGTTAGCAACCTGCCCGGCCTCCGGATCACCCACAACAACCTAGGCCACCTGTGTGTTGACGCAGACCCCCAGGAGCCCAGCGATGACTTCTTTAACATGCTCATCAAGTGCCAGGTAGGACCACACCTCACGGTCTCAACATCTCTGTGCTGATACCCTCAACTCCAACATTTGAGCTAAGTGTCCATTTGGCCTAAACCAGTGCAAGTTTAAGGTGGAATACAGCAATGTTTGTGCACATATTGGGTTATACAGGATTTATAAAATGCAGGATTCCTTGCTGTTGTCTACTCCCCCCGTAATTTATTTTATCTCGTTCTCCTTGTCTGCCTCCAGTCCTCCAGGATTGATGACCAGCGGTGCTCCCCTCCAGAAGGGGGGCCCCGGGCCCCCACGGTGCCCGACGAGGACTTCTTCAGTCTAATTCAAAGGGTACAGGCCAAGCGCATGGACGAGCAGCGGGTGCACCTCCCATCAGACGAACAGGACGGCCCTGATTCTGATCCAGAACCGCCCTCTGGAGACTCCAGCTAGGGGCCCAAGCACGCGCCCTTGGTGGATTCCATGTCGTAGAAGGTGGAAATCAATGGCAAAGAAAAAGATGTAGGGGGGAAACTGGCCCCCACTTGAGATCTGGGAAGGGTTGAAATTAAGCGTGATGTAACAATCGAGCCCCATGTGCAATAGGCGGCACCCTTTCAGATGTTGTGAATCTGTTTAGTGGCGAAAGATGTGTAAATCTGGTAAAGAATGAATTTATATTATACAATATTGACATGAATGAAGGCTTGATTTAGTTTTTCCTCGAGGGGGTTTGACATGCCAACAGGACATAACAGAAATATAATTCCCCATCAACTGCCTTAACCAGTTTTCCTCAGATTGTATACTCAAATTTCAGGTGTCTATAATTTGGAAGCGCATGATATAGTGGTATTTGATTTGGGTGTGACATTAAATGCTGCTGATATTATTGGTTCAAGAAGAGTATTAGCTACAGTTTGCAGTGGTGAAATTGCATTCAGTGTTAGACAACATCTAGAGACGACATGAGTGATAATAAAACCAACATGTTGTTCAAGTTGTTCAGTTAATAGCCTCTAGTAAAAAAAAGCCAGGTTATCAAAAATGAATTGATCCATTTCTCAACGATCCTTTTCATATTTAAGGGAGACAGTAAGTAGTTGAAATCAAACTTGAATCAAGGTGCATCACTTCAGTTAGACCATGAAAGTGCCAATAGTGTTGATTTAGTTATTAGTCTACTCTTTTCAGTCAACAAATGTCGAGTGTTAAAGCCCTCACAGTGCCATCAAATTGTGACTGACCAATGACCTAAGAGAGGACATTCTAATGGTTAGGGGATGTTTTATGACAGCACAACAGTACAGGCACACAATGCAGTTTTGTAGATATCACCTGCTCCAATTCCAGAACAGTTTCTTGTCTAATTTTGTTATACTGCCTCTTTGTGGTGAAACATGTATACTACAGCATTCCTGTGTACCCAGTTTGAAATTGTAAATCATTAATAGTGGAAGGTTGAGGATGTAATCTTGTGCGCATTGTCTAATGTTTTTAATATTTTTTTATTTCAGTTACCAGCTATAATCTGTACAGTATACCTATATTGCAGATTTTTTGCAGATTATTTTGTAAAGGTTAGTGTATTTGCAAAGAATTTTAGTGCCTGATGTGTATTTAAATTTTGAGTTCTACTGTAGCAGACCCAGTGGACCAAAGATAGGTACAGACTGGAGAATTAAAAAATAAATATATATATGCTTGTAGTAGGATCTAAATGAACGAAATTGTTGATACATGTTGCCTAACTGATTATCCAAAATGTATATTTTGGTTGCAGTTCTTTGGGACTCCATTTGTAGATGTTAGCATGGTGCTCTTGATTGTAACCTCAAGTATCGTGTCCACAATCCATGGCAGGTCTTGAATTTACCCTGTGTGGTTTTTCATCTGATTAATAAATTAAACAATTGAAATTATTATTCTTTTAATTTTTGTAATTAAGGTCTATGTCCCCACTGTTTTCCAAAAGAAATAAATTATAAAATGTTCTCTATTCTCATACCTAGGTCCAGACTTATGGTACAATTCTGTTTGTTACTGTCATATGCACATATTTTTGTATTTATGTTCCATTTAAGGACATCATGTCCCACCCGGCTTTTAATACAATATTGATTTAACTCTTGTCATGTCAACACGTCACCAAAATAAAGTCTGCATTCAATCAAGGGACAATGATTCAACTGTAGTATTATCCAAATTGTTGTGAATGCCTTTTATTACACCCATATTCAATTGAAGAACTATTGTTGATGGACAAGCTTTTAGATATCCAATGAATAATTGGCTTGTTCCTGGTTGGTGAGGGCACAGTAAACTGATCATCAAATTGGTGATCATAGGAGTCTACAGAACAGTGACGCATGGAAAGAAAGGCAGTGGTCTTTATTCAGCTGGAGATGTGGTTCACCTTTGCACATTGTTGTTTTTTTTCCGATGTATTGTAAAACAGCCTTCTCCCTAGGCTATTGCGGCTGAAAGAGTCTGGGAACAAGTTTAACTGCAAAAACACGGAAGCATTATTGCTCTTATATTGTTACAGGATCAGATCCCCTTTGAAAATTGCTGTACATAAACAGCCACTCCTCAAATGATGTCATAGAGAGGCTCACCATGGGAATAGAAATACATTCCTCTGCACTTCTGATTCCATCTGTATTAAAGGAACCAGGACTATTCAGTACATTTAAAATGTCTGGATAATTTAATAGAACGGAAACTGCTTTACTGAAAAACTAGTTAAAAAACGTGTTGGGTTGTGTTACGCTTTCCTTGTTTTCATCAAACAACCACAAACATACCTCAAAGTCAATTCAAGAAAGTACTTGGGTTTCAATCTGCAGTTAGCTGATAATCAGATTTCCTCATTAGATTGGTCTCTCGCAAGTTTACTAGCCCTCTCACTTCCATGTGATACATCGTCTTATCAAGGAAACAGCGTTTAAAATAAAATGCAAGGAGCTGCTGAAGCTCGAACACAAACAAAAACACACACAACACACAATGCTACAAGATTTAATCCTTAGAAACATTTGCAGGCACATTGCAAACAAACCCCAACCTCCCCCACCCACTTCTGTCTTGCCCTCCCTCACTCTAACACTTTTCCCAGAATGCACTGGTGTCTGAGCAGTCAGTGCTGCACTATAAATAGGAGAAGGGGTGGGAGGGACGTCGTGCGGCAGGGACACTGCTCAGACATACACAGGATCCAGGGACAGTCACACTGGTGGACAGAGCCGCTCCGTTACAGAGAGGTCAGTACAGAGGACAGACAGCCACACAATGGCCGCAGCGCTGAGGAATTGTGCCGCAGGAGAACAGAGGGGGGCTTGTGAAGGAATAGTAGGCAAAGCTGCTTGACAGGCTAGAGAGAGTGGCTCTGTGCAGTGGAGCCTGACCGTCGCAGGACGTGCCTCTCGAATGCAATGCATTTTGAGGCTATGACAGAAAGGCTAGGAAAGGAGAAGGCCAGGTCTTGCATTCTGTGGTGTTATCTTCGTGCAGCACTGCTGTGAGAATTTCATAACCAAAGGAAGTGTGTGTCATTCGACGTGACATCTACCATGGCTGTAAATGGACTACACTATTTACTTATCTCATGACACGACATGGGGATGCCTGGTCTTCTTGCACAGTTGTGGATAAAAAGGACAGACTTGGCTGTTCATCATCCATAACAGAAACTTTAACAGAAATGTTATTTCAGCTGTCAGGACTTATAAGTGAATTTCTCACGTTCTTCTGTTGTCTTTCCCACCAGAGTGTATTCATGTTTTTGCATGCAGACATTCTTTATTGGCAGTATGACTCATGTTTACAGTATGCTACATAGCCAAGGGCTTCTGAATGCTCTGGTGCTGGTCCACATCAGGAAGGCCATACAGCCTAGTACTTATTTAGCTATAACACTTTTAAATCTCCCCCTTTAAATCTCTCTCTCTCTGTAAAAACCACAGAACATCTTAACTCTATGGCCGAAGATGTCAAAGAAGTCCCCTGCTATCCATTATTATGCAGTACCAGAGGAGGAACTCATACAATACTTTATATCATCAGTGGCTATAGTTATTTTTTACCTGGACTGTGCCTGAGATGTGTAGATATAAAATACAAAGGACACGTTGTCTTGAATGGGGACTCTGCTTTGCATAGACGTGAGCTGGGAACACTGCAGTTGTAATGACACATTATGTGCTTATGTTTAGGTACTCTATACCTTCCCTAGCTAAGCAAGTGCAATCCAGCCTTCCATGTGCTTTCTTGGATTATTTGACATGGTATCTAGGAACAGCTGCAGAAAGGACAGACAGGATCTTTTAATAGCTACACTTTATGACTGGAGACACCAATAACAGATGTTTAGAGAGGTATATTGGATATCCCCTGGCTTTAGTTAGGTTTTGCAAATGAATCGCGGTTCAAGTGACTTGATTCAGAATCAGCAGAATAGGTTCATTCTGAATAATTTAAGATGACTTGGTGCTGAAGGTTTCTGTGGAGAAATGCTATTTTCATCCGTTGCAAGAAAGCACGGAAATGTTTTTATTGTGTGCTTATTTCAAACATTATTGATATCCCGTATCACAAAGAAAAGAAACTGAAAGTCATGTTTAATGTGTTACAAAACAAACATGTTACAGTCAACACAACGATCAGTGTGTCGAGTCAACATAGCTAACACATATATATACTACACACATTTGCATAGGTCGTAGGCATCATGTGAGTCCAAATGTTACATGTCACCCCATATGTTCAAAGACAAATCAATCAAATCAGTAAACCCCAGCTGCCTGGGCAGTCCTGAACCCACCCTGACGGGAGGCAATGCATGTTCAGCATGCCAAGAAGGCTGGATGCCCTGATGAAGACACCATAATAGGCCAGAGTGGGAGTCCCAAAGGGGCACAACGCTGACTCAGGCGCCTGGGTGACATTTACAAAGACCGCAGGGTCACTGTCACTCCAAAAAACCTGTCACCTGCAACCTGGGTTACTGAACCTGCATGACAAGATACAGTAGGACAGCAGGATGGTGAAGACATCAGTTGAATCCACCACTTCCTTCTTTCTCTGAGTCCGGTGGAGGAATCTTATCTAGAACAGATAATGATACGTGTGGTACACCAGACAGTGTGCAAACATTACGGCTACCATATTGACACAACTTTCCAAAGGTGACAATTATGCTGTTGTTAAATCTTTCATAAGGGAAATTATAAGCTTAAGAATCTTAATGCAAATACAAATTGCATTGCCAGAAGGAGATTCTATACCTAGTCACCCACCCAAATGTGTCTTTGGCAGTGGCCCTACCTAATTTATTATATAATTATTCAACCAGAAACACCTTCTAGCGTGACTTGTGGATTGACTAATAACATGGCATTACATTAACATGACATCGGGTAAACATGCAACCACTATTCCATTAAGCGCCTAATTAACATGAATATACTATGCACTCAGTAAAGTTTAACTCAGGACACTCAAACCCACAACAGGGTAACCAAGTTACCAAATAATGCAATTCGTTGTCTTTACCACCTTCGCTTTAAATGTTCCACTGGATGCAAGCTAGAAGGACTAGTTTGTGTGAATGCATCTCATTAGTTATAGCCTTGTGTAGAACACTCTCTAGTAACTTAATGCAAGGAACCCTCTAACTTTATTGCTGAATGACCAAATTATTGGATCCTCAGGTTCTTTCCCAAAACAAAATTAGGTTTTCATGTACCCCTCAACAACTGATTGAAGAACGCCATCCTAGAACTTTGTTCAAGCCAGCAATGACCGATTCATGATCTGTCCCTGTGTCAGAATTTTTCCCTAATCCTGCAATGACTGATACAGAATCTGCTTTTTATATTTTCATATTGCTATACTCATTACGATTTGAGGATTTCTTTTTTTTCTAAACCTGTTTTAACCCGTTGTTTCAAACATACTCAAAATGATCACATGGCTGCTTGACCTTAACTTTGTCATATGACCCAGGTGACCAGCCATTTGAGCTGAAAGATCGATTTACGCATGCTATCCTGAAACACACAGAAATTATCCCTGGTCTTTCCTCACTTTACTCTGTCTCGAGGTAGCCACAAGACAAGACAGCCAAAACGCACTAAAGACAGTAAGTCTGTGCATGTATTTAGGACTATTATATTATATGTAACAACATATTTTGATTATTTTCCATCATGCACTATATGCACAGAGACACTGTCGGTGTCATGCTCTAGTCTTGTGTTGTTTGAGAAGGTTCTGGAATAATATTTTGTTGGTGGGTGTATCCAGCCACTGAGTGATCCATTACTGTTATGTTACTGTTATTGATTCTGCACAACTAGGGCTGTATAGAAGAGGTTAATGCGGCTGTAATTTACTATGCGATCTTGAGTTATTCTTTTGACTTCATCACCCTCTGCTTGAGGGTACGTGGTCTGAGAATATTGCATTATTTTGTCAGTCCTTGTGTTCCCACAGTACTGGGATAATGATGCAGGGATTGATACTACCATATTCCCTTCTGTGGACTGTGTTTATTATTCAAGATAACATTCAAATGGCGTTCATGTGGGATCTCTGAATAGCACAGCATGGATGTCACTACCTCACATTTAGCAATGTCATTGCCAGGGTTCGAATCCCTCAGATAGCATATAATAGCAGCATGTGAAGAATTGCTGAACATTTGCTTTAAACTATGAAATGTTCTCTTCCTTGACAAAATGGGATAAATACAATTTAAAAAATGCCTGAACCATTTTTCTCTCCCTGAACCATGGCAAAATATGTTCAAATTTAGAAAGCTACCTGTTTTACACACAAATAACGCAAATTCAGTGCCAGGTCAGTGACATAGTGTCCCAAATGCTCTTAATCAACAATATATCTTTTTTTTATATAACAGCAAATATATTTGTCTCTTTACACATGAAATGTTTACTATGGAATTAATGCTTTTGGATACAAAAGAGAAAATGAAACTGTTTAGCAAAACATTTGCATATGTAGTCAAACATACAAGCTAATGTCTGAATTCTCTGTTCTATTTCAGTTAAACGGAAGAACTGTTAAATAACAGAACAAGATGGCAGGTAATTATAGTGAATTATATGTCTTCTTGTTACATTGACTGTTTACTGTATGTATGTTTAGGGACCCCATGTGGTTATTAAAGATATTGCAACAGCTGATAAAACATGTTCACTGTCGACAAATTCATTTTATTGAAAGTCAAAGCTTTTAATAAAATGAACTTGTGTGTTCCCATGTAACTGAAAACACAGTATATGTAGAATAACTCAGCTTATTAGGAACGAACAACCCAAATTCTTACCAAATGTCTGTGACTTCTATAATTAGCCCAGAGCTAGTTTCTGTTTGGTCACATTGTAATGTGGGTAGTGTTCGTTGCCAAGGTAACTCCATTGTATATAAGTCCAAGTAGGCAGTCTAGAGCATGGCACAATCAGTGCCATCTCAAAATGGGTTGCTCAGCCAGCTGCTCAACTTCCACCAGCTCCTCCAAAAGAACTGTTTGTTCTGATGATGGTTTGTTACACTGTCAATTATTTGTTTTTGTGTGAACTTTATTTTTAGCAACCTACAGGGTTGATCAGTAATCCTCAGAAGTTGTTTCTTGATCTAAGAAGACTCATATTGCTCTTTTGCCTCTGTTCCTTCTAGACAAAATTAAGGACGCCAAGATCATCTTTGTTGTGGGTGAGTTAATTACAATTAAACCCCAAAGTGCGTCTTTTCACCATGGTCAAATCAAACCACAGACTGGTTTTGGGTACTCTATACAAAACTGCTACTACGTGCCTCTCAGATATGATTTCACTTTTCAGAATTAGAAGTGTGTGGTGTGGGCAAATGATAAATATGTGAAATAATTATACTGAATTAACATTGCTAGCAAGCAAGTTTATTTATATAGCACAATTCATACATAGAAGCAATTCAATGTGCTTTACAAATAAAAATATATAAAAATACAAAAGCATAAAAACAAATACTCAAATGAAAACATCAAAACAACACGTAATAATAAAACATAGAATAATAAAATAGAAATAGAATAAAAACGGGATAAAAACATAGGAAGCAATAAAAGCTGTAAGGCTAAACAATGCGGTTAAGTTTAAGTGCTCAGTCATAAGCACGTGAAAAGAGAAGTGTTCTTAACCAGGATTTAAAAATGGATACGTTTGGGGCACGTCTAAGATCTTCGGGTAGTTTATTCCAGTTGGGTGCAGCATAACTGCTAAACGCAGCTTGACCATGTTTAGTTTGGACTCTAGGATCTACTAGCTGACCTGTGTTCATGGATCTAAGAGCCCTGCTCGGTTTATATTCTTCAAACATATCAGAAATGTATTTGGTGCCTAAACCATTCAGTGGTTTATGAACTAAAAGCACCACTTTAATTGACTGGAAGCTACCTGGAACCTGCTATGGCAAGTTGGCTATCATTTTCTCTATGCAGGCAACAGAACCCCAAGATAAGTCAACATTATAAAACAAATGTGTATAGCCTTCATGTTCAAAATGTCTGCTATTAGATTAGTCAATGGTATATCCCTGGAAATACACTAGACAACAGGTATACCATAAATACAGTGCCACAGTAAGTGTAATACATTTCCAATCACCGCTAAGGTTAAGACTAGAAGGGATTCACCTGTCTTCCTGTGTTTCCCCTCCTGTAGGCGGGCCTGGCTCCGGTAAGGGAACCCAGTGTGAGAAGGTGGTGGCCAAGTATGGCTACACCCATCTGTCATCCGGGGACCTGCTGCGTGCTGAGGTGGCCTCTGGCTCCGAGAGGGGCAAGACCCTCCAGGCCATCATGCAGAAAGGAGAGCTTGTACCCCTGGTGAGTGTCTGCATTGGAAAGTCAGCCATATCCACAAAGCAGTTACTGTGTATCGGCATGTAAATACAATGTTGTAATCACAGCAATTATAGCAGAACTGTACAGGGTTATTGTATAACCATTTGTGCTAAATGTTCACCTGCTTCATGTCATTCTTTGAAGCATAGGTACAACTGTTCTAACATCTTTTCATGAAGATGGTTGTGTTTCATGTCAATGAAAACATCCCCCTCCCATAGGACACAGTCTTGGACATGATCAAGGATGCTATGATTGCCAAGGCGGACGTGTCCAAGGGCTTCCTAATCGACGGCTACCCCCGTGAGGTCAAACAGGGCGAGGAGTTTGAGAAGAAGGTAGGAGAAGAACATGGATTCATATTTAGAAAATCCTTAACATCAGCTGGTTGCAGCATTGTTAATTCTCCCAGCTACATGCAGTTCATTTCCCATTGTTTCTCTTAAAACATTGTTCACACATACTCAATACATACTTAAGTACTATATATATATATATATATATATATATATTTTTTTTTTTTAATGAAGGTTGCCTTCACTGTTATTAAAGAGTTTCAAAATGGGCGTTGAAAAAGCACAGTATGAATTAGGGCTGACCCCATACCCCTTACTAATATATTTTTTGTTGCAGTCATATGGCCACGCAACACCTGTCATATTCTGGCATGCATGCTGTTATGCAACACTTCCCTGTAGTCACGTGGCATCAGCAAGGCTAAATGGCTTAAGTCTTGGTCACATTACAATGTATGTCATTACAGCTACGTCCTATTCATGCAACAAGTGGGATGAGAGTCCATCTCTTGTCAGGGATCATATTCATTTTTAGAGATTGCTAAATCTAAATTTAACAAAACAGGTTTTATTAGGTTATTTTTTCCTAACTTGTTTCTTTAACATTGCACCAAGTCAAGGCTGAAAAGAAGCTAGGCTGCTAATGTCCAGTAATGCTAATGGACTCAAGCAGTGCTGAAATGAGTATGCGGCCTCCATTTTGCCACGGACACTTCAAACGCTGGGAAGCCTTCCTGTTCCACTCTGTTGTGGAAGGTTTTAATTGAAATTAATGATCTCCGGCACAATCCTCAAACTTTTATGCATCCGTCATATGAGTATGTGTGCTACAGAAGTCACAATTTCACCTTTTGGGACCACTTATTCAACCAGTTGTATGCAGAATCAGCTTGGCGGAAGTGGTGCAAATAGGTGAAATTTCAACTCCTGAGCAACAACCTAAAATAAAATAAAAACATTTAAAACCTGGAAAACATAATGGAAATCAGAAAAATAACATAGGGCCCTACATTATGTTTGCCTTTGAACAGATTGGAGCCCCAAGCCTGTTGTTGTATATTGATGCCAAGCCCGAGACCATGGTCAAGAGGCTGGTGAAGCGTGGTGAAACCAGCGGTCGTGCAGATGACAACGAGGAGACCATCAAGAAGCGTCTGGACCTGTACTACAAAGCCACTGAGCCAGTCATCGCTTTCTACTCCGGCCGCGGCATTGTCCGAAAGGTAAGACTGGAATCACCACTTACAGGCTGCAGTCAGGAGATTAGAAGAGAGGGAATGTTTGTCATGAAGGAAATGTCATAGCGCAGTAGAATTATAAATATATATATTGCTACATTAATTTTAAAAAAAGTGTCTACGCTGTGAGAATACAGTGTTCCACATCGCTTGAAACCTTTCAGATCACCCGCTCTCTGAAAACTCTCTTCACTTCAAAACGCCATTGCAATGCCTTTGTATGCCTGTCTGTTTCTCATTCTCCTTAGATTGACTCAGAACTGCCAGTGGATGAAGTCTTCACACATGTCGCAAAAGCTATTGATGACCTGAAGTAAAAAGAAAATATGACTGGATATAAACTTCTGTTTCTGTCTTATTTTTTTTACCTAAATGTCCATCTCATGCAGGAAAAAAACATCAAGCTACTAAGTAACCTTGGTTTTACGGAAAGGTCACCAAGGAACTGCCTTTCCTTAATTCAACACGGCACTCTGCCCGCAACAATCTCTTGTTAGAGTACACCAACCACAACATACATCCATACTGTATACAGATATAACATAAACCTTGGGCCCAATGGGGCCATTGCTATTTTAAAGTAGTTAATGTCAGCACAAGTTGGCTTAACCCTTGCTGGTGATCACATTACTCAAACCCGGGTCATAAGGGGAATCTGCAAATTAAGTTGAAAGTCCCTCTAGAACAGTTTTTCTCCCAGTTAATTAAAGGCCATAATAACAAGGATGCGATAACCCTAAAGGGTGGATGTGTGAAGATAGCTCACCCAGGCCATTTAACATAGCATTTAATGTACCTGTTTGTGTAACCTTAAAGCTACACTTGATGCATCAAGCGTACAGTGGTCTGCCATCAGCAGTTAAGGAATGCCCCTGAAATAAATGACAGCTGCTATATTTGTAACTCTCATGATGTGCGTGGTTCATGCTGTCTTTTGAAAAAAAAACATATTATGTTGGGTTTCTGGCGTAACAGGTAGAACGTCACATTGACCCAATGCTGATTGCAAGTGGTTGTACCCTCTCTCACATGACCATGCATACTTGCATTCTCTGGCTGCTCACACGAAAGCCGGAACAGCTGGCTATGGTGTAATTATTGTCACTTTCCCTTTCAGCTAATTAGGGAGTTGGATTACACACTTTCTCTACCCTCTCTTCATAAGGTCCTGTTTGTTCACCATGTCAGGTACAATATGTTTGAATGTCTGTACAATCAACTGAAAACATATTGGCACCCTTCATGAAATTGAGTAAAAGTGAATGCAAAAGAAAAATGAACAACATAGACAACGAGTTCTATTTTGGACTGTTCCGCCAGAATAATGGTTTTTTAAACGTGTCCTGTAATGTGCCTGGGAGGACCTGCTGTCTCACAGGCTGATGTTCACCAGCTCCACCCAGGTTAAAGCAACACCACCCATTAATTAGGAGAAATGTGAGCTCTCTTGAGCATAAAACCATAACACTAACCTTAACCAAGCTGACTAATGGGATTTAAAATACCATATTTAAAATTGTAGGCATTTTGCACTGACATCGGACTGACATTTTAAGTATGTTCTAGAGCTGAAAATAGATTTATCCACTAACCTGCTTGAGATGTGATCGAAGTACCCTTTGATTAATAGTCAGAAGCCATAACAACAAGGCTACCTCCTGACTGTATTCTGCATAATAACCAACTGGTAAAGAAGGTAATACCTTAGTGTGATGTTTGAATTTGATTGGCTGATTTATAAGAATGGATGGGGTTGCTTTAACCTGGGCAGAGTTTTAAAACATCAGCCTGTGAGGCAGCAGTGCCTCCCAGACACATTTTAGGGCACAATTGCCCGTTCTGCAAAACCATTGATACCAAGAACTACGTCAAAACAGTAGGCTGGTTTGCTCTTATCAATGTAAGCAATTGATTTCTGAGCCGTCACATGCTAATAATTTCACTTAGGTCTGTTCACTCTAAAGCTGTCCTGTCATAACATGATGTTGAACTCTATAACTAAACACTTTGTCACCAACACATGCCTATGCACACACAGACACAGCTGATTCCAGGTGTTGTGTAGCCATATTGTGTAACTGTATTGTGTAGCATGTTGTTTACAATGCCATTGCTGTGGCTTTGATTACCATGGTGAGCAAGTATGAAAATGAATTCACTCATTGCTATAATTTTCTCTGGATAAAAGAGGCAGCACAATGTATTCAATTTAAGCTTTTAGTATATTTGGTTTTGTACTTGAAGTAATTGTTTTTGTACTTGAGCAATTGTTCTGATTGGTTGCATGGGCAGGTGATTGACTGGACGAGGTGACAAGCATATTTCATTGTGAAGATTGGCCCAAAAACCCGACGCGCCGATGCTTGTTTGAGATTTCAACTCAGTCTGATCTAATTGAAAGATTCGAAGCACACTTGGTATAACGATACCACGTGAATTTCCCCCACATAAAAAAAAAACATAATATAAAAAAACAACATGTGATCGATGACGTCCAAAGCTTCGTACTTTTTACAAAGCTTGTTCTAAAATGCCAAGAACATATTTTGGTGCGATAACTCGGTAGCGTCGGTTTGGTTGTTTTCTCACCATCATCAATAGGTAATGGATTGTGATCGAACACTGATACCGTTTTTTTCTGTTCAATCGACACTGTTTACTGTTGTTCAAATAATTTGTTTTAATATGTGTGTCTCATGACACTCATAATCCAAAACAGTGTAACGGATACACAGTTTAAAAGCTAACAAGAAAGGCAGGAGGAATGCGGGATACAAACCACACATTGTAATTTCCTTTCGCAATGCGCACGACTAACCTTTGCGTCACAAAGTCTTATAGAATATTAAGGAAAAAGACGTTCATATATACATTAAACATGTGATATTTATTTTTGACCGGCAGATGTCACTACTGTAAACTGTTTTGTAAAGCTTTGAGTAATGAACAGTTTTTTGATGCAAGCCTTAAAGGTTTTAGAAAGCTTTGTTTGCCTATCTATTTTTACAGCCATAGTTCATACTTACATGTTCATAACTTCCTACAGGAGTCACTAGATTGTGACGTGGTAAGACAACGCTGGCTAGGGCTACATGTAGAATTTATGCATTGCATAATCAGAAAACATCCATAATACCAGTCCTGCTGTCGGGTTGATGCCCATCTATGGCCCTGTCCAGCTCTCCTTGTGTAATGGCCTGTCTCCTGGTATCTCCTCCATGCTCTTGAGAGTGTACTGGGAGACACAGCAAACCTTCTTGCGACTAGAGAACAATCAGTTTGGAAAGATAAGGAGAGAGAAATTATCTGTGGCCAGCACCTGCAAAACCATTCCCTTTTAGGGGGTTGTCTTGCCTCTCCAGTGCACCTGTTTGCACTAAAACAGGTGATATTGATTCACCATTGCTTTTGCTTCCTAACTGGACAAACTGATTTCCCTGAAGTTTAACTGATTTGGTGTTATACTGTGATGATTACGTGTTCCCGTAATTTTTTGGACAGTGTATTTCATTCTATTCCATTGTTTTTACCAAAGTCCTTTTTTATGTCAATCAATAAGGCTGTTACCTTATTTATCTGTGGAGGTAAGGTACCTAAGGTACCTATGCAGTAATAGTGGAGGATAGAGTTTCATTCAGTCAGTGTTTCAACATTTATACACCAGAAATGATGTTGGGTACTGTGGCGCGAACGAGTCCGCACCCACATATGAACGCTGCAACAACACCCCCAACAGAAACGTTCACTAAGACACACAATTATCCCCCCTCAAACAAGCAGTGGCTGATGGCAGCAGGCCAGATCCTTTTGTAAGCTGGTCAACCAAAAGTGGGCGAAATGCCATGCTTTTAGGGAGACCCAATTCCCACTCTCATTTCCTGGTTGCAGAAAATTGACACAGTTGACTGAATTTCTGTTCAAGTGAGAAAACAAGCACTGAACATTGTAGGGATCATAGTGAAATCAAAATTCCATTTGTGTATTTTTAGAATATCCAATTGTTGGATGTTGGTTTTACATCTTTTGTATGCTGGTCGAACCAAAAGAGAAATGTTTTTTTAAAATCTAAAAATATGTTTTTTGTAATTACATATACCCTTAACCGGATTTCTGATCCGATACACAACCAGGATACAAACATGGGTCAAAATGGTACAGTGGTCAAAGGCACCACATCCTCGTAGCATTACGTGTCAATGCTTCACAACAACCAACCAAAGGGATAAGCTGCATTAGTATGGTAGAGCACATATGACTGGACCAGGCAACTTGTCAATGTAAGAAAGAAAGCATGGCAGAGTGCTTTTTAAATGTGACCACCGCCCAACAGTTATTCATGTAGACAGATTGGTCTAAACAATCGTATTGATTGCTAACCCGGTCATAGTAGAGCAGAGCGTAGCCAACAAGTTGTCCACATGGAGTTGTCCACATGGAGTAGTCCATAATGAGTCTATATCTGGCCATTTCAAGCACATGGCCAAGCTATGATTCATGACAATTTTTGGTAACTAGTAATTTGGAACAGTCCACGACCTAATATTTGCTTTGGCCTGAAAATGCAACAGATGCTTCTGAAACATTCACAACTGAAAATAGTTATATTAGGTTTGTTGTATTGTCAAAGTAAACACAAAATAAAAGTGGTCAAAACAATGGCAGTAATTAACAGCATTCATATACATTCACAGCTGTGGGACTCATGGGACTTAATTTCCAATGTTGCCAAACACCAGCGTATTACCTGCCTCTGTGGGTTTCCACAGTGGAAAGGGGATTGAACCCCTCTGAATAATATCCACATTGTGGCAGTGGCACGGGAATCAGCCATCCCTCATCACCTCTGGAAAGCAGTGGTGTGACATCACGCTTATGTTGAATATCTAAAAGAAAAGTCACTTAATTTGTTTCAGTTCTCAAAGTAAGTCTGGGTGACTGTTCATTCTCTTGGTTCCTGCGCTGGTTGTGGTAACTACACTCTCTCCCCTCTCTTTTTTCCCTCGTTCTCCCTCTCTACCTCTTTCTGCTATACTTCTCTATCTCACTCTAACTTAGACATTGGGACATTTAACCCATGCATGTTCTCTGCCTACTTCTTTGATTTATGCCTTGGTGTAATGTTTTCATTAAATATTTGATTTATATCACCATACTCATAGTCCTTCTTGCCTTTCCACCACACGTGATGTTTGCTTATTGCACTCTTTGCTTGTAGTAGATAATGAGAAATAGGTATGTGAATGGGTTTTGCATAGTCCTGTGTTGTGTGGTACTCTATAAGTAAAACGCTTATTTGAGAAATGATCACTGTACTACAACATTAACATAAAATGGCTCCAGTTGACTGTTGGCCTACTAGTCCAGCTCCTCCCTGGTGCCAGTCCCAAAGCCCAGGTATTATCGGGACGCAGACAAATGATGCCGGACTGCACAGAAAGATAAACTAGCAAGTGTGTGCGGTTGATAATGTTTAGTTGTTACGTCAGCAAGTTAGTTTGTTTTGTATTTAAAATGTCCTGCGTCAGGGTGCTGTTGGTAAGCTACTGCACTTAGCTAGATAATAAAACTACCCACATACACTGGTGGTGAACAGAAACCACTGCATTTCCTGAATCTTGGCATGGGGACCGGCAGCCCCCCACAGCAGCCCTACTTCCTGTGGCTGTGCACTTAGGTGTCCCAGTATGTGAGGGCATACACACAAGTATTCTCATTCACAATCCTATTATTTCTAACCCCTACCCCTAACCTCCATCTATAACTCCCATTGTGACGTTCACTCTGAACCAATTCTCTAAGCTGACTGACAACAGCCTTTTTTCCTTCCGGGGACCAGAACATTTTGCCCTAAGATCACTTTTTTTTAAATGCATAATCCTTGTGGGGAGTTTTGGTGCCAAACTGATTAATGAAACATGAATGCAAACCATCACCCTGTCCTTCTTTCTCCCTGATGGTTCCTTCTCAAACTATGTAGAGTTGTGACATTCATCACACACTGTTTATTGCATACAAATGCTTACTGATGCTTTTTAAATGTACTTTCTGATGAAAACATCCTCTCCCTTTTCCTGATATCCCCTTATCCTCCTTACAGTTTAGCCATGGAGTTGTGAGGGGAGGGTTCCTTGGAGGATAACCCGGATACCTGCTAGAAAATATTTATGAGACCGCTCAGGCATGTGAGTGAGGTACAGGAAAACAAGTGGTGGGGAGCTCTGAGAGGAAAGTTACAATAACACTCCAGTGTCTCTACATCCTGTTGTGTCTACATTCTCAGTCACCTTGGCCCCGTATTTGATAGAAATGAATTAACCTTCACTTTAAGACGCATTCCAGGATATTTGGCAACTGCTTCTAGAAGTGCCGCTGTCCAGGCAAAACACGTTCCAGAACATGTTTTATTATGTCATGTTAGTGCTGATATGTGCCGCATGTCATCGACCACAAAATTGCAGCATAGCCAGGTTGACTAATTGGGCTGGACTGGCTTTGTAAAGGCTACAGCCACATGGGAGCCCTACTTTCTCATTAAATTGTGTTCCCACTGTCGAAGGTGATCTTTTCAAAATGGGGGCGGTACTAGGTACAGTTTTCAGATTCCCTGGAGCTTGCTAGAATGCTGGTACAGCCAATACTTCCTGGTTCCCCAGAGGATTCTGGACTTGTGGATTCTCAATAGTGTTCTTTGTGTTTACAAGTTCAAAGTGCTCATGGTTGGTCAGCTTCTGCAGTCAATCCTCTGTGGTTTGACTCAATTGGGTCTCAGCTCTGGGAGAGTTAAAGAAGGGCCAACATGGATTTTTACGCTTGCAAGAAACCGTGCACTTTCTGCTGTTGTTCTTGATGGGAGACCTGAGTGCTCCTCTGTGCATAGACACACAAGTGCTGTAGTGGCCACAGACACTTCTATGCTTGTTTCCCTCAGTAGACCTGATTCTGCCTACATCGGAGAGGATCAGAGTGTCTGCGGGTGCATCATGGTAGTGCCTCGCTGGCCTCCCTGGGAATCGTTGGGTTTGCATGGACTTGTTTTCACATGGCTAAGTCCGGCAATGCAAGAAGCTGAAATCTGTGTGTATGGAACACGAAGGAGCAAATCTCTAGAGAGAGGCCTGTATTTGAATGCCATTGATTCATTTCAGGCACTGAGAGCTCCTTCTATGTGGATGCATGCCTACAAATGTCAGGCTTTTGAGTCCTGTTGCAGAGAAAGACAAGCTTTCCCCCCTTCAGAGCTCCATTGTGGACATCATGACATTCCTTCTGGAGCTCCACGAGCAGGGCTCTTTGATAATAAAGTAATTCTTCTCTAGCCTGCGATTAGGGACGTGTGGGCTCCCTCCTAAATTGTTTGGTTTGGCTGCTTTTGTACAGTGTTGTCCTGGACGAGAATGGCAATGTTTAGTAACAAACCTCAGTTCAGAGTCTCCTGCCCTTTCTGGGTATTGTTACGTCATCCGTCCCCATGATCATGGGCCCCATGCGCAGCAAAGATATTTCAGAAATAGGCAAGTTGTTCTCATGTCTGAGGCCCAGGACAGCTGGTACAGTCAGAACCTTGTGGTCCCCAAAAGAGGAGGGACATTACATCCCATTATAAACTTCCAGACCCTCAGCGGGTATTCCCCAGTCAACGAATTCACAATGCTTACAGTTCGCCAGCTGTTACAGTCCATCGATCTGAAGGACAAGTACCCTCATGTGGCAGTTTACTCCTGTCACCAATCATCTATGGTAGCATATAAGTGAAAGGCATTTGAGTTGTGGTGCCAAGGCAAGGGATCTATTCCGTTTTAGAGCTTGATTGTGGACACTTTAATATTCCGGCAGGAGCTCTTTGAGCCAGGCCACCCACCTCCCCCTTCAAACTATATTTGGCTGGAATTTCAGCTTGTTAGGGCAAGGATGAAGACTAGTTTCTAGACCTAGTGTGCCATGGGACTTAATTGAATTCACTGTAGCGATCCTTGGGTGATATTGAGCAACAGAATGCATCCTTTACAGTGGAAGACATTGTTCTACTGGACTTTTGAACTATTTCCCTTTTCGCCCCCTTAATTTGCGTTCGATGCTGCAACAGAGTCCTTGGCTCTGCCCTTGGTATGTATTGCCCATGTGGACTTACCATAATGACTTCTAAAGGCATCTGTCAGAAAATGGCAAGGGTTGTCTTACAACAGGGCTGCTCAAGCCTCGTCCTGGAGATCTAGCATCCGGTAGGTTATCTCTCCAACCTCAGTTGTGACAAACCTGACTTAACTTTTCATCTAGCTCATTATTAGAATCAGGTGTGAAAAATTAGGGTTGGAGAAAAAAACCTTACATGAATGGTACCTCTCCAGGAACAGGATTGAGCAGCACTGTCTAACAGATTGCACACTCATTTCACAGGGGTGTGGCTGCAGCTTGGGTGCTTTTTAAAGGGTTGACTGTGTTGGATATTTGTACTCCAGCCTTAAAACCTTAATGCCTTGATTTTATTGCTTTGATATAATGGATACCAGCCTAGCTCATTGTGTGTGGTTAGCTGGGAGGAGAGATTGAACTCTGTGTATTCCATATGGCCCTAGGAAAACCTGTTGTACCTTGTTAAACAATACTTTGTAAAAAAATAGAATATTACAGGTCCCACTGATAGGCTAGTCGAGTTGTTATTGACTGGGCATTCACCAATAGAAATGATGGCTTATTTTTTAGGTTCATTTACTTGTCATTGTAGTTTTGTTCGAATGCTTCTTCTTTAATATCATGCCTCTACAGCCTCTTCTTTGTCTCATTCTCTGGTATTAGTGGGCAGTGAAATGTAAGCACAATCTATTTTGCTGTCAACTTGTCAAAGTCACACTGATAGAGCTGCCGGGTAACTGGTGAGGCAACACTTGCCAAAGCACTTTTACATCAGGTGTGATATTGCCTAAAAACATTTGCTAAAAAAATATAGAGATGCAAAGAGTTCAAAAGAGCGCCAGAGTTCTGTTTTTTACACCTATTTGCCACATGCTTTGTCACATTGTGCACAACTTTTCTATGTGTAAGCAGAACATGTTCTTACATTGTTATGCTGTGATCAGCTGTACTTATCTGATACTTTGTTTGTTTTCTTTCTATGGCCAAGTAGCACAATACTTGCTTGTCAGAGTTTAAAAGCTTTAAAAAATGGTTGTCATTCAATGTTTAACATTTGTGATTAATTTCTCAAGAGTGCTATTGCAGGTTCTGTGAGTGTGTTCTTCGCCACTTAACAGAAATCACAGGATGAACAGCCCAGCAACAACACACACAATTCATCTCAAACTCCACTTCCCTCAAGTAGGCCATTAATGTAGCAGCCTGCGCATAAATATTAGATTATTTTACAGTAAACCGTAGGCTACTAACAGCAGCACATACAGTTTAGCCCCAGGGTTTTTAACTGGTGGTCCACTGATGGCCCAGGGGAGATTCAAATTGAATAAAAATTTAGAAGTGAATTTAAAAAATTTAACTATAATAAAACATTTAAAGGCAACAGGAAGTTATATGATACATTAAAAAAAACTAAACATACAGAGGGTGTGTATTACAATTATCTACCAAAGGTCTGGCTGTAAAGGTACAATGTAAATTGTTTCACATGGCAAGGCATTGTAGAATCCTAAACGTTGAGAGTAATATCTGAAAATAGGTTCCATATCTTCACTATTATTCCACAATATGGAAAATAGTAAAACTAACAAAATACCCTTAAATTATTATATATGTTTCTTAACTTTTGAATGGTACTGTACATACAAGGAAACATTTTTTGGGTGGAATAATGATGATAATAAAAAATTTAAGCAAATGAAGCATTTCAAAATAATTTTCACATATTATCACATGGACTATTATAAATATTATTATAAAGAAAATCCTAAGGCCTCTGTGATTTAACAGAAGGCTTGCCCATCTCCCGCGTCAAGCTTTTTACTAACACATGGCCTTGGCCCACTATCCTCAGAGAGCCATAAGGAAACCAGTGATTTGACATTCACAATTTCACAAATGTGGACCTCTGACTGACGTGCTGCTGGTGGGAACATGGAAATCTGAGGTACTGTGCTGAATTCCTTGTTGACCTCCTTGTCCGGCGATGACAGACAATGACCACGGAGTGGCAGATTGTTTCCTGTTATTGAAGGACTACAGAGATGCCCCCTCCCCACTGTGGCCCATTGCAAAGAGAAGGGAAGTGTTGCTCACTCTTCATGGTGGAGACACATTGAAAGCCAAGATGTACGTGCAGTCTGCTCAGCTTCTATGGGACATTGCTATGCAAGACATGTTAGTGTTTATCTACCTGTCTTTGATGTCTTTGGCCAGCATACTGCAGCTGTGTCTGCGTACACGTAGTAGGGTGTCTACACCAAGCTGAGTGTTCATGTTCCACTGTTCAGGATTTGAGTTAGGATATGATAATAAAATGTATATGTTTGGTGGTGCCTGGAGTCATGGAGTCGAGACCATTATCTCTGTTATCTCCTCCTATGTGTCAACCTGCTGAAATGTATATTAATGTAGCTGTCATATATGTCTCCATGAAGGCTGTAGAGATTGTTGTGGTATAAAATAATGAATGTGTATTTTGTCCGTCTCTGCAGTCTCTTGATACATCCTGTCAATGCAGTCTTGTCTGCAGTATGGCACCATTGAAAAACAAGTTTTTTTTAGATAGTCCCAGCATGTTTGTGGAATTGAGTTGGTTCCAAATATCCATAGATTGGCCAAATTGACCCATTTGTCGATTGAATGTGATTGTTTTCCTGTTTTTTTTTTACAAATAAGCAACATTTTGTTAAATGTTAGTGACATTTGTCGATAATAATAATGTCCACAGAATAAAAGGCATGCTCTTCCAATGTTGAGGAAATTATTTTTGTTATTATTTGTATATTTCTGCATAAAATAAGTACTCTGATGCTGACTTTAGTTACAATTAATATGAATAGATGAACTCCATTATCCATAAAGGCTCTATTTCTTCTCAATCAAAGATCAATACTTGAAATGGTAATTTTGTTAAATAAATGTTTGTATCTTGGAAGGTATACACTATGATAGGTTTATCTAAATCAGTGTTTCTCTGCCCAATCAATCACATGTATTTATAAAGCCCTTTTTACATCAGCAGTTGTCACAAAGTGCTTATACAAAACACCTGGCCATAAACCCCAAGGAGCAAACAACAGTAGTGCTGAATTTCAAGAATGACAACATTTTGGAAGAAACCTAGAGAGGACCCAGGCTCATAGACATGTTTGTTTGTGGTTAACAAAAATCTGTGGAAAAAGAGGAGTGGTTCAGAAATACCCAACATTTTTCATGTGGGATTTCTGTTGCTGGGGTAGTACACAGGTAGTAGTTGTTCTGTGCACAAGTGTAAACCACCGCATTAACAATGTTAAACATGTCAGGATCTGCCATGTCTGTGATTTTCATTTAGCTTACTCACAAAGGAATACACATCACTACTTTATACTAGCTTGGGTAATCTTCTTACGGCCTTTGAAACTCCCAGGATAATTACTCGCGGATCTGGGTCAAATAGAGTTATGTTCGAGAGAATCTCAAATGAACAACTCAAAGATTGTGCAAGTTAGAGCACAGGGTAAATCAATGGAGCAGTGTGCTCTCCGCAGTATTAAACTTGTCACATAAAGAAAACCCTATATTCAATAGAAAATAGTACAAAGACAACATATCAAATGTTGAAACTGAGAAATGTTTAGAATTTGATGCCAGCAACGCATTTAAAAAAAGTTGGGACAGAGGCAACAAAAGTTGTGTAATGCTAAAAAACTAAACATGGTGGAATATCACACAACTAATTAAGTCAATTGGCAACAGGTCAGTAACATGATTGGGTATTACATGGTAATTCCCGGGAGGATGGGTCTGTCAGAAGTAAGGATTGGGAGAGGTTCATCACTCTGTGAAAGACTGCACAGTCAAATAGTGTAACACTTTGCAATTTTATGTGGAGAAACATTATTCTTAAAGAGCTTGGGGATCTCATAATCTAAGGTACATCATATCATCAAAAGATTCAGAGAATCCGGAGAGATCTCTGTATGCAAGGGACAAAGCCGAAAACCAATTTTGGATGGCCATGACCTTTGGGCCCTCAGGCTGCGCTGCATTAAAAACAGACACGATTCTGTTGTGAAAATCACTGCATGGGCTCAGGAATGCTTCTGAAAACTATTGTCTATGAACACAGTATATTGATTCATCTGCAAATGCAAGTAAAAACGCTACCCTGCAAAGAAGAAACTATGTATAAACAAGATCCAGAACCGCTGCTGCCTCTTCTGGGCCCAAACTAATTTAAGATGGACTGAGGGCGAAGTGGAAAACTGTCCTGTGGCCTGGAAAATAAACGTTTCAAATTATTTTGGGGAATCATGGAGGCAATGTCCTCCGGGTAAAAGAGGAGAGGCAAAGAGAGTTGCAAAGAGACCCCAAATGGTTGAGCAGCTGCAATTCTATATCCAATTCTATAAATCATTTGTAAATCATTGCATTCTGTTTTTATTTACAATTTAAGCAGTGTTCCAATTTTCTGGGAAACAGGGTTATGTTAGCAGAGCTGGGAACTGTTTTGCTGATCAAAGAAGCAATAAAGACTAATGGAGTATCTGCAGCATTAGCAATTGTGGGTTCGATTACAGACTCAAAATGGCCAGAAACAAATAACTTTATTTTTCAACTCATCAGTCTATCATTGTTCTGAGAAATGAAGGTAATTCCATGTGAGAAATTGCCAAGAAACTGAAGATCAAATACAATGCTTTGTACTACTTCAGATTTGTCCAGGTGTTCTCTGGCAAAGCTAAAACAGGCAGTATAATTATTTTTGACAGCTGGGCAACCCTCCCATGACTCCCTTTTTGATTCAGTGGTCTCCTTTTTGTTGAAGCATGCGCTTAACTTGAGAAGCATCAAGGGAGGTCTGCAAATCTCCAGATGTTTTGTTTTGGTTGGTATTTACCAGATTTATTTTTATTTAGATAAATCTTTCTTGTGCCTATTGGGAATGTGTTGGAAGGGTATCCACTTCTAGGCCAAGGTACTGTTATGTTTGCCTCACAGTGGATTTATGGAGCTCAAATCATTTTGAGATGGTTGTATAGCCTTCCCCCAGACAGATATTCTCACAGCACCCTCTTCCTGATGTGCTCTGAAATCTTCTTCCTGATATGGTGTGTTTTGTTAATTTGTGTAACTACTGTATACAATTAGGTCCGGAGATAATTGGACAATGACACAAGTTTGGTTATTTTGGCTGTTTACCTTTACAGTTCAATAATGAATATAGACTTAAAGTGCATTTAAAGTGCTTTTTTTTATTTGAGGGTATTCACATCCAAATTGGAGTTAGGATTTAGGAATTACAGCTTTATGATATGTTGCCCCCTCTTTTTCAAGGGACCAAAATGAATTGGACAATTGACTCAAAAGCTGTTTCATGGACAGGTGTGGGCTATTCCTTCATTATCTTCTCATCAATTAAGCAGTTAAAAGGTCTGGAGTTGATTCCAGGTGTGGCATTCACATTTGGAAGCTGTTGCTGTGAATCCACAACATGTGGTCAAAGGAGTTCTCAAGGCAAGTGAAACAGGCCATCCAGAGGCTGCAAAGAAAATCAATTTGAGAGATAGCAGGAACATTAGGTGTGGCCAAATTAACAGTTTGGTACATTCTGAGAAATAAAGAATGCACTTGTGAGCTCTGCGACACAAAAAGGCCTGGACGTCCATGGAAGATATCAGTGGTGGATGATCGTAGGATCCTTTCCATGGTAAAGAAAAACCCCTTCACAACATCTAGCCAAGTGAAGAAAATTCTCCAGGAGGTAGGCATATCATTATCCAAGTCTACAATGAATTCTGATGTGTATAGGGATACTGTCTGCTCAGATTCAGCCATATACAATGAAGTTGATTGGACGGCGCATCAATTTACAGATGGACAATGACCCAACACATACTGCAAAAGCAACCTGGGAGTTTTAAGGCAAAGAAGTGGAATATGGGTGCAGAATGAAAGTAAGGAGATTACAATCATAATACAGCAGATGCACTATTTATTCCTGACCCTAACATTGTTACAGACTAAAACAGTCTTTATTTTACAAGTACACACTGTCAAATAAATTAAGGGAAAACGTAATTATCACAATATAACACCAAGTCAATTAAAGTACAGGGATATCAATCTTTCCAGTTAGGAAGCATAAGCGATTGTGAATCAAAGTCACCTACTTTGGTGCAAATGAAAGTGACAACAGGTGCACCGGAGAGGCAACAGCAAGACAACCCCCAAAAAGGAGTTTCTTTCTCCTTATCCTTCCTTCCTGATTCTTCTCTAGTTTTGCATTTTCCTAGTGTCCTTGTCACTATGAGATGGTACCTGTGGCCCACTCAGGTTGCACACGTAGTCCAGCTCCTCCAGGATGGCACATCCATATGTGCCATCGCAAGAAGGTTTGCTGTGTCTCCCAGTACAGTCTAAAGAGCATGGAGGAGATACCAGGAGACGGCTCGTTACATGAGGAGAGCTGGACAGGGCTGTAGAAGGGCATCAACCTGGCAGCAGGACTTGTATCTGGTCCTTTGTGCGAGAAGGAACAGGAGGAGCACTGCCAGAGCCCTTCAAAAGGACCTCCAGCGGGCTACTGGTGTGCATGTTTCAGACCAAGCTGTCAGAAACAGACTCCATGAGGGTGGCATGAGGGCCCAACTTCTTCTAGTGGGACCTGTGCTCTCAGCCCAGCACCGTTCAGCTTGATTGGCATACGCCAGAAAACACCAGAATTGGCAGGTCCGCCATTGGTGCCCCGTTCCCTTCAGGGGTGAGAGCAGGTTCGCACTGAGCATGTGATAGACGTGAAAGAGACTGGAGACGACGTGGTGAATGTTATGCTGCCTGCAACATCATCCAGCATGACCAGTTTGGCAATGATGGTCTGGGGAGGCATATCCTTGGAGGTTCGCACAGAGCTCCATATACTAGCCAATGGTACCCTGATTGCTGTTTGGTACCAGGATGAAATCTTCAGACACATTGTCAGAGATTACGCTGGTGCAGTTGGCCCTGAGTTTCTCCTGATGCAGGACAATGTCCGGCCTCATTTGGCCAGAGTGTGTAGGCAGTTTCTGGATGACGAAGGCATTGATGCCATTGACTGGCCCTCACGTTCCCCAGATCTGAATTTAACTGGGAACCACTGGGACGTTATGTATCAGTGCATCCGACGCTGCCAAGAGGTGCCACAGACTGTCCAGGAGCTCACTGATGCCCTGATCCATGGCTGGGGGGATATCCCCTAGAACACCGTCCGCTGTCTTATCAGGAGCATGCCCAGATGTTATTGGAAAGACATAAAGGCACATGGGGGCCATACACATTACTGAGTCACATAATGAGTTGCCATGCCACGTCATTTTCTTCTCAGAGAATTATACAATGTCCAGCAAAGATTTTGATCTTTTATATTTCGTTCATCAAGCCCTGATGTGTGATTTATGTGTTACCTTAATTTTCTTGTGCGGTATTTACGTATTAGACCATTTCAACACTCTTGGGTACTCTTGGGCCATTTTGAAATAACAGTTAAAAGCTGGGAAAACCAGCGTTCCCAATTGTGAGGGGTAAATAGTGTTCTGTTATGTTATTGTTCACCACTGCATTTTTTTAAGGCTGTCATTTCTTTACCAGCAAAAATAATATATGCTTTTCCTTCTCTATGGTTCAGGAAAGCATCTCTAAGTAATTATTCATCTTTAATGGTTCACCACTGAGATTTTTGTACCTTTTCTGTTCAATGTCATTGTTCATCTGGTCATGCTTCTGACCCAGATTAGGTTTTATATACTCTGTACGCAGCCCACTCACATAATTATTACAATTTGTACACTTAAAAAGTTCACCCAGCACTGCCAGAAGTGGACTGGTCACCCTTCCGAAACTAGTTCCTCTGTAGGTTGCGTCCTAAATTTTGACCCCTTTAAGAGTGTTTTATCTAGCCACTCTGCTTCAACACTGTTGTTGCTTGCTCCTTGGGATTTCTGGCTGGGTGTTTTGGAAAAGCACTGTGGCAACTGCTGATGTATAAAAAAAAGGCCTTTTTAAATACATTTGATTGATTGAATGTTTGGAAATAATTTCACTAGAATTGTTGTCAAAGTGTGTATGGGAAAAATATGTTGTAGTTTTACTTCCCAAAACTAATACAAATGATAAAAGGGTAGTTCATTTGTATTGATTGTTCTTCCTTTCCAATAAATGTATTTCAGGGAGAGGACCATATATCATTTATTAATACAAATAAATGAAGTTTGAGAACCACCTCACTGGAATACCACACACAAATGAGAGCATATTTAACATTTAAACCTGAGATAAATAGAAACAATGAAAGTATGCAGCCCAGGTTAATTATAGAAACACTGTAGGGTAGAACATTAGTTAGCAGAAATCTTAAGCTAAAACTGCAATGATTGATGCTGTAATTTTCACATTGTGAATATACCCAACTTGGTGCAATTATTACTTTGTTTCAAAGTTATCTATAATTTACTGTGGAAATTATCTGTGTAATCACAGTAGAGTCCATGGTTTGACCGATCATCATTGACTGAAACAGCAAGGTAAAGCAAACGGATAAAATAAGTACATGTTTATATTATTTGTATTCATTAATTGTAATTTATCTGACATTCCTACCATGATGGACTTACATTTAGTCTCTATAGTACTTTTAGTACTTATAGTAAAGGTACCAAAAAACATTGTGACCGGGACATCCCAGCAGCATCTGATAAGGACGGGTCAGGACTAACCCTGCTTGAAGCCAGCAGTGGAATACAGAGTACAAAAAATTGCTAGATATCATCACCCCATCATTAATATGTTACATTATTAATGTTATTAATATCCATTAAAATATAAGAAGTTACATCCTAGTTACGAGATATAAATGTGTTCTGAAATAGCTATTGAGGATAATAGTCACAATTCAACTGATTTTATCAATTGGCCTCAAGAGGGCGGTGTGTTCACTAGTCGGTTGTAACAATAAAATAGGGATCATCATCCTCATCGTTATCGTCATTATCATTCCATATAAAATAATAACATCGCAAAAACTAATTCTCTAATATTAGCCTGCCAAACAGTTTGGATCTTTACATTTTCGTTAAAATTTTATGAATATACTGTATGGGCTGTGTCACATTGTGGATTTACCTGAATGGGGACATTTCAAATAATTCCCTATTTTTGTGTGCTGCAATAGGGGCATTGGCTTCAGTGACGCTCTGAAGTATCAGCGTGAGATATTTTGGCCAGTGGGAGTGGTACAAAAGTCTGTGCTCGCGTGCCCGGCCAAAGTAAAAACTTTTTGATAGTGAAGTTTACTGAATGTTTTATTTCGCGCTCGTGGATTATAACAGCAACTTCCAAGGCTATTCTACATTGATATGTGAGTTTAATCATTGCTTTGTTGTCAGCTTTAGTTGGTGTCAGTGACAGCCTACAATGTCAATCCATTTGTATTGTTGTTTTGTTTAGGAAATGGAATTTTGTTAACAAATATCCGAATGTTGGGAATTCTGAAATCTAAACTATAAATATACAATCATGGTAGCAGCTGATCTCCACAATCTATAATTATAACAACCGGAATATATATATATATAACCGGTTGAAATTATACTCTGGCTGTTATTTATATATATTTATGTGTATGTATATATGTACATAACTATAACAGCCTGTAATAGCCTCTACTATATTTTCACAGGCCATAATGGCTGAAATAAGAAATGAAATCAGAACCACGAGTTCACCATATCGAAACTACTGTAACGGTTCTATATTAGTTTTCCTGAATGAGACTCAAAAACGTTCTCAAGACCATTTGCTATGGTTAGCTTATGTTGATTTGTTTAGCATTTTAAAGAACACATGTACAGTATTCGTATGATGCTCAACGTGTACACTAGGTTACGCTTGGCTTCTGAGGGAGAGAGGTTAAGCATTTTAGTTTATCATTCCAGTGTTACTGGTTAAAGAAGAATGTTGCATAAACAATTACATTTTCTTCTCGGACTATATGAATCATAAAACAAGAGCAGTCTCCCCCGCTTATCAGCTCTCGGCATTGTAATATTATTTTAAGAAAGCGACGCCGCACGGTTTCCTGTCAGACTTGGCCAGCAATGACTGACCACTGGATAACCCGAGTTAGAGCTCTGGACCCGGGTGTGAATAGGCTAGGCAGGCAATAATAGATAGCCCTGTGTGTTTTAACATTTTGTTTTTATCTTTACAATGCGCATCACATTAATAATGTATACAGTCTAACATCAGTTTTAATATAAAGCATATAGCATGATTAACAAAAAACATTCCCTGTCTTATTCCAAATGGAAACACATAGCTACAGAAAAGTGGTGGAATGGTTATTTAATTTATGTGAAACGTTAAAAGTGAAGTCAACTCACATTGTTCTTTATCCTTTTAAACACAGTAGTCTATTTTCTCCCGTCAGAATTCTCTGTATCCACTCGTTGAGTTATTATTACGTTATTCAATAGCCTAGCAAAGACAACCCGTCCACTGATAGTTGGACATGGTGTTATTGTTGACATTGTATATGTCAAGTATTGAATGAACATCCCATTTAAAAAAAAAAAAATGGTTTCGTAGCAACAGTTGTAATCAAGCACCTTACTAACAAATAGGGCTAGCTGAATAGAGTGCAGTAAAGAGTGGTACATATTAAAAGTGTCAGTGTTAGTCATCACTAACATAGATGTTAATAAGCATGCTACATCTGATTTTGGCCTTTTAGGAACAGGCCCTCAGGAGAGAAAATTAAATCCTATGTTAAGCTCAGAAAGTACTGTCCTACATAAAAGACAGCAAAAGAGATAGAAGATAACGTTTTGCAGTTAATCTCCACAATCTAACCATTTTATTTTTAACTGGAAAGGTTCTTTGAGAGGATTTATACAGCTTGCCAGAACTGAGTGTATAGGATGAGGAGTGTATAGGATAAGTATTACATTGATTAATATAGTATTTGTTCATTATTACCAAGGTAAAGTATGTGCATTGAAAATATATTAATTCCAATGTGATTAACATTAGTTATATTAGAGATATACACTATTTCTTATATATTGTACCTCATCGGTTTTGTCTGAATCACCTCATCTTTTCCTTGTTGCCTATTTCCTACTGACGCTCCACCTCTTTTCCCTTAGCAGACCCTTGACCTCTCAAGGCTGGATTTTTGTGGTTACCCCTTCGGAGCCGAACCACTGTCTTCACAATCACAGCCGTGCTGCCATTGGACAAGGATACTGCACTCGCTGCCCGAGCACCTAGACACGGGCTAGTCCTTTGAAAATTCCAGAAATAGAGATGGAGAGTCGCTTTTACATGTCACTTCCACCTCTGCTTCTACTGTGCCTTGCCGTCATAACTCCAGGTATGAGTAATGGTTAGTTGAACTTACAACTTAATGGTTGTGGAGAGCTACCAGTGTGCTAGACTCTAGTTCGACCCTTGTGCTAAATTGAAGCCTTGGGTCATTCCTTCATTGTAAGCGAACAGGAATTACCTTTTACTTTTCTTCTCTTTGTCATTGCTTTTTGTCATGCTAACATCATCTATTTTCCTAAAAACAGTCTGAGCATTATTTTCTCTTCAGTTTACAGTCTCTCTATAATCCCTTTCTTTCACGTTTCAAAACTGGATTGATCGTATGAACCTCATAGCAGCTGTTCCCATGGGTGTTTAAAAATCCTTGTTTGGGCTACTAAACAATGCATATCTTAATGGATGTCTTATGAACAAATAATATTCAGCATCATCACCAGTGTTCATTAGATATGTGGAAAACAGCATGGAAGGTCATGAAGATTGGAGGGAAGGTAAGATGTGTTGTCGTTTCAAAAGTTTTGTAGTGGGTTGGTGTTTCTTTAGTGTCTCTGTCTAACCTTAATTCTAAATTGTATTGTTAAAAAAATTGGAATCTCCCCAACACCGTCACATAATGTGGACTCCTCTTCTGAGTATCCCAAATGTTTATAATGAAGTTTAAGTCAGATGAATGGGATGGCCATTGCAAAAGATGAATTCTCCGGGCACTACTTTTTGAGAACTTTTTGTGTTGATATGGATAAATGTTTTGGATGATTGTCCTGCTGAAAAATCCAACAACAAAACAGTTTAAGTTTCCTGGTAAAACAGACAGATTTAGGTCCAAAATGTCTTTCTACTTGACAGGGCCTTTAGAAGCAAAACAGCCATACAACATCACAATATCATACTCATGGTTTACAGTCTCTTATTAACTGTTTGATTTCAATCCTGATTGCTAACTGGCTGATAGCTGTGGTATATGAGGCATCTCGGGTGTTTGTGATATATGGCCAATATACCACAGGTAAGCAAATAATATACATATATAATATACATACATAATATACACCAATCAGCCATAACATTATGACCACTGACAATTGAAGTGAATGATACTGATAGTTATCATGGCACCTGTCAGTGTGTAGGATATATTAGGCAGCAAGAGAACATTCTGTCCTCAAAGTTGATGTGTTAGAAGCAAGAAAAATGGGCAAGCGTAAGGATCTGGGCAACTTTGACAAGGGCCAAATTGTGATGGCTAGACGACTGGGTCAGAGCATCTCCAAAACTGCAGCCCTTGTAGGGTGTTCCCAGTCTGTTCCCAATCAAAAGTGGTCCAAGGAAGGAAAAGCTGTGAACCGGCGACAGGGTCATGGGCAGCCAAGGCTTATTAATGCATGTGGAGAGTGAAGGCTGGCCCGTGTGTTCCAATCCAACAGACAAGCTACAGTGGCTGAAATAGTTAATGCTGGTACTGATAGAAAGGTGTCAGAACACAGTGCATCATTGTTTGTTGCGTATGGGGCTGCGTAGCAAAAGACCAGTCAGGTTGCCCATGCCATGGATAAAAGCACTTACAATGGGTACGTGAGCTTCAGAACTGGACCACGGAGCAATGGAAGAAGGTGGCCTGGTCTGATGAATAACGTTTTCTTGTACATCACGTGGATGGCCTGGTTTGTGTGTGTCGCTTACCTGGAGAACACATGGCACCAGTATGCATTATGAGAAGAAGGCAAGCCGGCGGAGGCAGTGTGATGCTTTGGGCAATGTTCTGTTGGGAAACCTTGGGTCATGCCATTCATGTGAATGTTACTTTGACACGTACAACCTACCTAAGCATTGTTATAGACCATGTACACCCTTTCATAGCAACGGTATTCCCTGATGGCATTCCCTGATAATGCATCCTGCCACAGAGCAGAAATGGTTCAGGAATGGTTTGAGGAACAAAATAACGATTTCAAGGTGTTGACCGGCATCCAAATTCCCCATATCTCAATACTATCAAGCATCTGTGGGATGTGCTGGACAAATGGGTCCAATCCATGTAGGCCCCACCTCACAACAGGATCTGCTGCTAACGTCTTGGTGCCAGACACCAAAACACAACTTTGCAGATCTTGTGGAGTCCATGCCTCAATGGGTCAGGGCTCTTTTGGCGGCAAAAGGGAGGCATACACAATATTAAGCAGGTGGTCATAATGTTATGGCTGATCGGCATCTGTATACATATACATATACAGTGGATATAAAATGTCTACACACCCCTTTAAAAATGTCAGGTTTTTGTGATGTAAAAGAATGAGAAAAAGATAAATCATGTCAGACCTATAATGTGAACAATTCAATTGAAAAACAAATTGAAATCTGCGAGGGGGAAAAATGAAACCTAAAAACCTTACAATAACCTGGTTGCGTAAGTGTGCACACTCTCTTATAACCCAGGATATGACTGTGTTCAGAATTAACCAGTCACATTCAAAGTCATGTTAAATAGAACTCATTACACACCTGCCATCGTTTAAAGTGACTGATTAATCACAAATAAAGTTCTATGCTGTTCTATTTGGATTTTCTTAGTTGCATCTCAGAGCAAAAGCCATGGTCCACAGAGAGCTTCCAAAGCATCAGAGGGATCTCACTGTTGAAAGATATCAGTCAGGAGAAGGGTACAAAAGAATTTCCAAAGCATTAGATATACCATGGAACACAGTGAAGACAGTCATCATTAAGTGGAGAAAATATGGCACAACAGAGGCATTACCAAGAAAAGGATGTCCCTCCGAAATTGATGAAAAGACAAGAAGAAAACTGGTCAGGGAAGCCTTCCAAGAGGCCTACAGCAACATTAAAGGTAACTGCAGGAATTTCTGACAAGTACTGGCTGTGTGCTACATGTGACAACAATCTCCCGTATTCTTCAAATGAATGGGCTGTGGGGTAGGGTGGCAAGATGGAAGACTTCTCTTACAAAGAAAAACATCCAAGCCCAGCTGAACAAACAACCAAGTCCCCCAAAAGCATGTGGGAAAATGTGTTATATTCTGATGAAACCAAGGTTGAACTTTTTGGCCATATTTCCAAAAGGTATGTATCCGCAAAAACAACACTACACATCACCAAAAAAACACAATACCCACAGTGAAGCATGGTGGTGGCAGCATCATGCTTTGGGACTGTTTTTCTTCAGCTGGAACCGGGGCCTTAGTCAGGGTGGAGGTAATTATGAACAGTTCCAAATACCAGGCAATTTTGGCACAACATTTTCCGTTAGAAAGCTGAAGATGAAGAGGAAGTTCACCTTTCAGCACGACATCAACCCAAAGCACACATCCAAATCCACAAAAGCATGGCTTCACCAGAAGAAGATGAACATTTTGGAATGGTGCAGCCAGAGCCCCGACCAGAATCCAATTGAACATCTGTGGGGTGATCTGAAGAGGGCTCTGCATAGGAGATGTCCTCGCAATCTGACAGATTTGGAGCGCTTTTGCAAAGAAGAGTGGGCAAATATTGCCACGTCAAGATGCTAATAGACATGCAAAATATACAACATTTAGCTCTACGCCCTCAGCCCTTGAATGCTTTACCATGTTACATCTGAGCTCATGTGAGTGAACTTGCCCAAGCAAGGGAAAGTGATGATCAAGTCTTGGCTAAATAATGTTTTGTGGATTTAATTTGACACTTCACACCCATCGGTGTTACACACGTGACTACAGTTTCATTGGATAGTTTGTAATATCATCCCTGCAAGTGAACAAGGTTTTTCACTTGTCCCCTCAAGCTTAAATGGCAATCATACTGCATCCAGTTTGGACATTTCCCAGAGAAGTGGTTAGGGAAAGGGTTTAGTCTGTAAAAATGCTTGTGATTGGACCACAGATCATATGAAAAGGAAGGCTATATCACTTTGCTAATATTGACAGAATTAATCTAATAGATAATAGGGCACACTCTGGTCAAGTTATTGCTCTTGCCCGCAGTGGCTGCTCATTGTCTTATTTTGTCTGGTTGGGCAACCTGGTCTCAGGTTTTACAAAAATCCATGGCACCCGATTTCGTATGATATGTGACATTACGTTAGGTAACATTACAGTGCGCCACCAAAACATATGATACATAACGAAATTATTAAAACGTAAAATAACATATGAACGCCACACAAACATGATATTTATGAACGCTATGAAAGACGATTAACAAAATGTTTGACCGGTGTTTCAAACTGGCGACATTTGGATTTGAAGGCAGTTGCCTTACCCACTGCTCCACACTAGACATGGGGATTTAGAATGAGTAACAGCAATAGCAAGGTCGCTAGAATATGTTATGAAAGCATTTTATTGTTAATGTTACGTTAACGTTAGATTTCACAGCACCGGGGTTAAGGTTAGGGTTAAGGTTTGGGCTACGGTTAGGAAACAAAAAAGGTTAGGTTAAGGTCTGGTTAGGGTTACATCTCACAGCTCTGGGGTTCAGGTTAGGGTTTGGGTTAATGTTAGGTATCACAGCACTGGGGTTAAAGTTAGGGTTATGGTTTGGGTTACTGCTTTTTTTTCTCCATTCCGACTCTAATGTTATTTTACTGCACGTAATATATCGACATCCACTGCCTAAAATGTACATAAAATAGTCTACGTCATCCTTCTGAGACCAGGTTGGGTTGGTGCAGGGACACTGAGCACAGGCCCCTTCCACTTGCTTGCTAGCACCATGTGATGTTTTTCTCTGTAGAACAGGTACAGGTTTGACAGCATAGTATTATAATTCATTAAAAAGCATTCTTATGGGAAGCCTCCACACTAAATCAACCGAGTTGATAAGCTAGGTCATTTCACAAGCGTGTACCTTGCCTTTGGAAATTATTCCGACACCTTCACCTTCTCCACATTCTGTTGTGTTATATATCAAATGTATCATAGATTTTTTTCCCCATTCTGACAATAGGAAAATATTATAAAAGAGGAAAAAGATTGTCTAATTTGACCAAATTCATATTATTTGGCCTGAATGCCAAGTGTTATGTACAGTGAATCACAGCAGTGGATTGGGAGGCTTCTCTGTAACAGGGACTGGAAGATTGGTCAAGTTTGAGGGAAGGCTAAATCTCATGATCTTCTTGATGAAACCTGATTTAGAGTGTACAAGACTACCAACAGGGGTGGGACCAGAAGAGCACAGCACACATGATTCCCTTCCATTCTGAAAGAGCTTGAGAGGATCTTCAAGAAAGACTGTTAGAAACTGCCCAAATCCAGGTGTGGAAAGTTTATAGTGGCATATCCAACAAGACTCAAATGTGTGATCACTGCCAAAGGTGCTTCGACTTAGTACTGAACAAAGGGTGTGACTACTTATGTACATGAAATATTACATTTTCAGTAATATAAAAAGACACATTTAATTTTTGCTTTGTCATTATGGGATATACTGTTTAGATTGAAGGTTATTTTTATTATTGTTGTTAATTAGACATGTAATCTATAACAAAACACTATGTTAAAGCGCCCACATTATGACTGCCTTTCAACAAGTTAAAATAGATCTATAAGTTCCATAAAACATGTTTCTGAAGTTGTTTGCTGGAAATAGCTTGTAGGAAAATATTCTTACCTCCCTCTATTACCCTCTGTTTCAGTCCCTTTCAAAGTGTTCTGTTTTCTGCTGCTCATTGCATATTCATTAGCTGCTGCTCCTTTGCCCACGCCCACTCTAACTGTTACCATGGTAGCGTGGAGAGCTTAGTAGTAACGGTTCTTACGTAATTTGCTAGCTAAAAATGTTAGTTTGCCAAAACACTTCTTGGTTAGTTTGTGTAGAATTGCAAAATAAAGACAGCTAATTGTATAAAATGTCCCTCGTTTGCAGGTATTCCACGCAAAGTTGGAATTGCGCACTCTTTTAGCAAAAGTTTCTTGGCTAATCCTGCCTTGTATTGACCGAAGTTGGAGAAACAGCCCGTCTCAAAGTGGTTAGCACAAACCGACAATTTTTTGACAACTGTAGCAGGGACAGTGCCTTCAAAAATGAATTCAAGCCATGCCGCTCTTCTGTCCTCTGCGGCTGGGACGCGATGGAGAGTTTTGTGCTCCTCTTTACAGCCAACAACAGCACAGTTTAAGTGGTGCTTCGATATGGTGCTTCTGAATCAGTAACATGGAGGATATCAGAGAAGACGTTACTGCTGTACCTGGTGGGTGGAGCCTATAGACGGTGGAGACATTAGGTATGCTCTGTTGGGAGGGTGGAGGGTGGGAATATTCAGATTTTCGGAATGTGACGTCACAGTCTGAGGAGTTTTCTAACAGCTCACCCAGAGACTGAAGACAGAGGACATTCAGAAACCCATATCTCACTCAAAACAGCATGGATGTTTTTTTTCTTCAAAGTTTGTATGCGTGTGGAAGCACCAGAGACACAAAATAACACCCCAAAACCCAGAAAAAGTGATTTTTTCATTAAATGGGCACTTTTAGAAAGTGAAGGACTCTGAATATTTTCTGAATGCGCTGTACTGGTCGGTGTGAGTGAAGGATGTCTTATTGTGGAACAATAAACCAATCTGAGATAACTTTTGACTGAAGGTGGGTGATATGGGTATTGAATGAGAGTGAGAAGTACAGCCATTTACAAAATACTTTCTGCAGTTTAAGAAATACCTGATATAGTGTTGGACCAGTACTATAAATGAAGGTAGCATCTGCATTTGAGTCTACATCTTCAATGTTGAAAGTTATTTACCTAAATAGTTAAGAATGTAACCCTGTGGCAATCCATTACTGACAAAAACCTTGTCAAAAGTCTTTAGTCTCTAAACACAGTGATCTAAAAAAAAAAAATTAATCTAACCAACATGTTTAGGTATGATAAAAGGCTTCAGTTGCTGTTTGGCAGGTTGCTGTAGTGTCTTATATGGAATGGAAGAGAATCTGCAGTGAACAGTTATGCCCAGTCTGCTTGTATCCAGGCGTGGGCCATTTATGCCAGGTGATGCCTATTTACATGTTGTTATATCAGACACAGCAGATGTAGGTCACGTTATTCCAGAGGAACTTCACGTCTATACACTAATACGCTCCCTGTGCTCAAGTGGTGCTTATGACAGAGTATTCCCATTGAATGTACTTGTATTTGACTCTAGCAAAAAATGAAATTCAGCCAAAAACACAATAAAGACTTGCCAACAATATTGGAATATTCTGTTAGCCTCTCAAATGGGATTAGTCTGTAGCAACGCTGCATGCTGAACACAGAATATTTTGACTTCCATTACTGGTGAGTGGCTGAGTTTGTGGCTGTAACTGTCTGTTGACAGTCTAGCACTCTATTTTGTATCCTGGTGGGATATCTGTGTTGAGTGTCTGGGTCCGACTGGATTAAATGCCTGTTGCTGGTCTCTTTGGGCTCCAGATGGTAGGTGGGCTCCAGTCCTCTGGATGCTGCCAGCTCCTCTTTGGACGTGTCCCTGTGGGGGACTGTGTCAATTTTATTGATGGAAATATGTTGGGGCTGGGGCTCTGTTCACTCTTGCGCTCGCTGCAGTAGGTGCACTGGCAACTCATAGTGGTTCCTCCTCTAAAGCTGTATTGATTGTTTTTGCCTCCTGCTGTTACTCTATAAGAGTCTGCCATATAGTTCCTTCTTTTTTCTTGGGTGTGGTTACTTTATCGGCTCCATGCTGCAGTTAGTTCCCTATTGAAACCTGACATGATAGTTGTCGAATCTGGGCCTCCCGCTACACTTCAGTCTAGCCAGGTCCCTCTCCACAGACTAAAGGAAAAGTACAAAAGCGATTAGGCAGCCGATGGAGAGGGGGGAGCTTAAAGGGGACCTCGGGGAAAGCTGACAGACCTGAGGGAGAAGAAGATGAAGGAAGGGAGCGTAGCAAAGCGGCAGGCAGGGGAGCCACTGGGACCCATATCCTCAGGAAGCCATGCTGGTGGCTGGGAAAGGGGAGTGTTGGAGATTATGATGGTGGTGAGGGGAAGAATTGTGTAACTGTCGAAGAACATATCAGGAAAAGGGTCCTGAGAAAAAAAGAGGTTAAGGAGAGTGAGATTTAGAGAGAGTATGTTAAAGGATAAGCAGAGAGATATAGACACTGGGAGACAGAGATGATGCGAAGGAAAGGAAGAGACAAAAAGAGGGGAGGGACTAAAGAGCTACTGAGAAAAATGCACTCTGGCAAGATAAAGATAGGGGGCACAGGGATAGAGAGACATGACAGAAAGCTCCTTAGTAGAACCTTGTAGAGGAAAATAAATAATTGACGAAAAAAATACTCTGCTGCCTCTGTTAAAAATGGCATTGGGAGTCTAAATAGCTCACTTCCCACACTGCATCAGTGCCAGCCCTGCAGACAGAAGCCAGACTGGGTGGCAGGATCAGGCAGACGTGACGCGACCACTTGTCGCTCCTGCCAACCGATTTCTATCTCACTGTTGCAATTAACAATCCATTTCTGACTGCCTCTCTTTTCCTCTCTTTGACTCTAGCCGCGCTTAGTTGGACTAGCAATTGTATATGCTGCTCTCATCTCTCTCCCTGTTTTCTCTGTAAGGGAGAGAAAGCACTTGATGAGTTATGATAATGTTTGCAGCCGGATAACTTCTTTTTGTAGATGATGAATTATATGATTGTTCACTTTATCGTTGGAGTAAAGCAGGCAAGCAGTGTCATGTACATTTTTTTAGAGCACCAAATGATTCTTTCCTGCTTCTGAGTTGTTTTTCTTAAGTTGTTAACAAGGCGCTCCCCTCATGCGATAAGACAAACAGTATATCAAAGCACTTTAAAACACATCTATCTCACGCTACTATAACATGGGCTATGCATAATCTATGATTTGTATAAGCACACTTTTATCGAGGAAACCATCAAATACAATTCCAATGTAGCATTTATTATGCAGGTTGGAGTTTTTTGGCATGAGTGTTCTTCTGGAGGCTGCTCTGACTCAACGACAGACAGGATGTCTTTGGCTGACTCAATGATGAAAGCAGAGCTCACGTCCCAACACAAAATTGAAACCTAAAACAGTTAAGGTTAGGGTAGAAGTTTTGGTTTGGGTACGGTTTAAGGATGGAGACAAGCACTAAGTATTGTCAAATTTCCTCTCAGAACATAAGTTTGAAATGGTAATTATGTTCTCACCATCAAGGCAAGCAATCAAACAATTTCAGTATTTATGGCAAAGCAGCCTCCAGAACAAGAGTCATGATGCAAAACACCAGTCTGTTGACTAACATATATTTTAGTTCTTAACAAAAAATTACCATATAAATTAAAACATGCAGTATTCGTTTTTCAGTTTCCACTTGTTTACGCCAATGTATGGCCTCTGCCTTGCCTGCTTGTCCTCTCCACCATTAGTGAACCATCTCTGGGAATTGGTTAGGTCTGGGTCTCCCAGGTCAGACGGTTGGCCTGGCAGTGGCGTGAGCCCTGAACGGCTCATTAGTAGCAGGCACTAAGATAAAGTCTCATCAGAATGGCGACCACCATGTGCCTAGGCTAGCGGCCGGCGTCTGCACATTGTGGACAGATAAGGCATAACGTTTTGCAGCTCTTATCTCTTTATCTCCTGCCAGTCTGCCCAGAAGTCTTGAAAGAGTACTTTAAGAATTCTAAATCTCAGGGAAAGTGCTTGGTTGACGGTTTTTGGAATCTTTCCCAAATCCCAGAGAGAGTTATGGTTGGATTGACTGTTTGGTAGTTATTCTGTTTTCCACTATGCAAATTCTTAAACTATTAGGTAATTCTTGTTGGTTTGTGCTTTGTTCAAAGAGTTGTCAGCTAAGCTACTAAAATGCATGAAATTATTATAGAACAGTTGATGCTTTGAAGCCATAACAGGTGTCATAGGCTTTTTCTATGTTTGCTGTAATCTGTCTTACAAATCTTGACAAGCCGACATTGAATTGTGTTCAGAATTAAATAGTTCACCCTAACAGTAGAGCTGAATATGCAGGGCTGAATGTGTTAGTGAACCCTTATAGATAGCTTTGAACATTGGTGAACATTATGTTATTAAAGCAAAATGCTAATTCATACAGGAATATTTTTTCTTCATGAGTGAATGCATGCCCCCCAAAAAAGACAAGCAATATCAGAACAAAAGAAAAGCCCACTTACTGCCCAAACGGTCCTTCAGTGCTTTCTTTCTTCCATTATTAATTGCATGAAAAGCAGAAATTGTGATCTAAAATAGTCATTAATTAAAGGCCTTGGAGTACAAGACAGCATTTTCATTTAGTTATGTGACTCCCTTCACAGACAATTTTATTACTTTTAGAGAAGGGTAGACACAACTCAGCGCTGCAAAACATCAAAACTCCACTGAACTCCAAACTCCACTTTCTCCACTTCTTAAGTGTCAAAAAAGTATCAGAACGTTCATCGATATGCTGTCTCTCATGCAACCAACCAAAAGTGGGCTCATTAATATTTTCTAGTAAATCAGTGGAGAAAAACGGGGTAATGTCTGTTGGTTCTATGAGAAACATATGCTGCACAAAGCGATATCAATCTTGAATGATTGGAAGCACCCAGTGTGCAATGTGTCTCTGCCGCTTCCATCTGCTCGGCGGAACGGAGTTAGCACAGCGACCGCTAAATTAGTCTTTCCCTCCAAAAGCCACGTTTGCTAATTAACGCCTGGAAGATTAATAGACTCTCTCTATAACACAAATTGAAAATGTCTTGTCGTTTTGCAATAAACTAATTTGTTCATACTGGGATCAACCCAAAGACTGAGAGCTAATGAAGTGTTTGTGGAACACCTTGACAGTTTGAGGGAAGGTGCAATCAAAAAAGCAAAAGAAAATCATTGTTCTCAGTGATGCCGCCTGAAATATAACAGATAAATGTTTCTTTGTGTGGGTGTCTGTGTCCTGTATTACTATACTTGGGAGGACCAATCGAAGACAATTCAACCTTGGAAGGACGTTTTGCCTGCTATTTTTGACTTACGGTTAGATTGAATGTCAAAGTAACGATCAGATATATAGTTAGAATTAGGGTTAGGGGTTAGGTTCAAGGTTAGGAGTTTGGGTTAGTTTAGGGTGCAGGAACATTTTGATTTTGAACAGGAATACTTTTTGTATAGACATATATAGAGATCATATATATCATCAAGATGTGGCAATGTATATATTCAACATTTGCCATATTGACTATCAAGTTCCTTGCAGCTCCATTCAAGGAAAGAACTGTTAATGTTGTTACAAGAGCACTCAAAGTTTATCCAACTTAAGATGTCAGTTCCTTAGCAGCAGAGACAGGTAATGAAAATGAATTGACAGACTTTTCTAAAGCTCCTAAGATATATGTGTATGTGTGTTAGGACTCCAAAAACAACCCAAAACATTGATAACCGACAGTTCTCTTGACGAAATATGTACTGAGGTTCTCTGATGCTTTAAAAGTACATGACTCAAAATCCCAAATGACTCAAGAGAATACACAGTATTTTTTATTATTACTGTAAACGTTTGCTGCTTGACTATAAGAATCTTGGTTGACCAATATCCTAATGACCAAATAGTCAAAACGTTGCCTAAATAACCCAAATGACTGTATACTCTTTATTATATGTGTTGGGACCAAAAATCTCCAGATGGATAGTGGAACAAGAAGTAGAGCTCATGGAGATATTTTTGCTGCTTCCAGATGGGGAAAAGGCTATTTTTGGCTTAAAGGTTAGGTTTAGAAATTTTGTTTAGGGTTATGGAATGGATATAGTCATTTAGGTACCCAAAAGGACAGTCAAATGTAAAATGTGTGTGAGCAAATTAATTAGCAATCGCCCTCAATGCACCATTGGATTTGTTATTGCGTCTACTGCCGATACAAGGAGACGTCTGAGAAACAGCTCCCAGAGGTGTAAACAGAGCTACTGGGTATGAAGACAAGCCGTCTCCAGACCAGCTTTCACATCCTCAAAGTCAATACTAAATACCATCCCCAAATAACCACACACACGCACCATTGTCACCTCAATACCAAATACGTAGTAAGACCGTAATAATAGTGACAGCCATAATCATGGAGTTTTCCATAGACTGTGGATTTCTTTCGCCTGGGGATGTAAAGCACTGTGCTATGCAGTGTTGTGGAGTGCAGGGGTAAGAGGCCAGGGGACACTGCTGGCCTCTGCAGAGTGCTGATAAGACCTTGTTTACCTTCCTGTGGATGGTCAGGCCTCAGTCCGCGGCTGCGGAAACTCCAGGACAATAGGTGTGTGGAGCTAGAGATGTTGAGGCAGGCCTGACCCTCCCTCCCCTCTGACCACCCAGCCCTGACCGAACGCCCCCCACCAACCCATTCACCATAATGGCTCCTCCGACCCCAGACACAAACATTTTACTCCGCCTCAGGGAGGCAGTAGCCCCTGACGCTGCTCTGTGTTTGCCAAGGTTTCCCCTAGATGTCCAGATAAGGTGGGGTTAGGGAAGAAGTTAAAGGGGAATACTTAAAATGAAGCCCCAGACTATTAACCTGTGTTGAAATGGATCTTGAGCCTCACATTTCTCCTGCTGCAGACACTATAATTGGAACCGGTTGACATATAAAGCAAAATTAATCAAGGAAATAAATATTTTTTACTTTGACTTGTGCTATGTAATATGTTTTACCTACGTTGTAACTTGTTATCATTGTGTTGTATCATCAAAACTGTTCTTGACCTAGTAATGTACAGTGGTTAGTTACTTTAGATTATATTGAGCCAAACCTCTCATCTACAGCTGATTTTAGTTTCGTAACTTTCATATACCTGATGGCAAGTGAGTTTTTTTCTGCAGCTGGAAAATAATCTTGCAGTAATAGTGAATTTAAATCACTGGATGTTTTCTTAGGGGGATTTTTTTATTTTTCAAAAAATCAAGTCTGAAATACATTTTATGAAAATGACAAACTTCAAAAATCTAGTCTGAAATACAATTTATGAAAATGACAATGTTTTTAAACCTTTGAAAACAAGTCTTTTACTTTCAGGGTGTTCAAATAAAGGACATCTTGACTAAATCCACTTGTTAATGTGTTCCCAAGTGTAGTAAAGATGCAGCACAGATAACCATTCAGAAACAATAGAACAAGAATTTCCTCTAATATTTTTTCTGTCAGAAAAGAGAGTGTAGTGGGGGTTTTGAGAGACTACTGGTAGACTAAAATGATGGCAGTTGTCATCAATATGTAGTATTTCTTGTTAGAGGGCTACAAGTCAAAGACTTTTGAATGTCATATGAAAGTACACTCTCCAGACTTAATTCCTCATGTCGTTATTGAGAATAGCAAATATCTTAATTAGCGGTTAATGTGGTATAACATAAGACTTCATTTGTGGGCTTCCTATGTGCTTTATATCCCTGTCAAAGTGAATAGTGGTTTGATCTTTTGACTGCACAGAGACAAAATAGAGGAAGTCATGGTTTCCAGGATGTAGCTTGTTGCTACATGTCTCTCTTGAATATATTACCTTTAATGTCAGGGTTATGTGAGGGTTTAAGGACCTTTAAATGCTGAGTCGGGAGATCCACCCCACAGAATACTGACGATGAACCTTTCACCCCACAAATAAGAACTGATACTCTGATGAAGTCATGACTGATAAAGTCATGTGGTAAGTCATTCTGCTTTCTGGAATTTTATGACAGCTAGGTGAATTTCTTTTGTTGCTACATGATGGATTTATTCAATATAAACTACAGTATCCCTTGAGTTTTCTTTGTCTTATTTAAACAGGCAAGCCATTAAGAACAAGTTGTTTTTAAAATAACAGCCTGTTCACAATACATATGATGTTCACACATAATAAATGATGTACCTAAGCACTCCAAGAAATCAGTTTTACCTAAAGAAGCTGTACATGACATATCAATTACTAGTACTGATCCTGTGTTCTCATGCTATAAATAATTGTCTTAGCCTTAATTTAGCCAGTGATATATATGCTCAAAGTTCCAGCAAATGTGCCTTGTAAATAAACTAAAGTGAGAGTTACATTCATCTCATATACAAAGATGCCCATACTTTTTTTTTCATGCAATGTCCAATGATGAGTCCTATAGCTATCCCCAGTAGGCAACGGTCTAATTTATAGAAGGTATAGTGCAATATATATATTTTTTTTACAGATTTTTTCACAAAATGCAATGTCATTTTGATACAGAGTGAATAACAGAGGACCCAAAATTGAGCTTTGTGGCACACCTTTATGCCTCTTCAGTCACATTTACCTGATTTCTATCACCTAAATAATCCTGAAACCATAAACCGGCATCAACATTTAGGCTGAATAACCTGAACTAGTTAATTGAAAGTGAATTATTGACTATCTCAAAGGGGAGAGGTCTATATACAAGGCAGCCCAGTTGAGCTTTTCATTGAGGGCTGGCAATATCATTTACAATCCTTGTGGTTGAAGTCACAGTGATGTGCCCTGGCCTAAACCCTGACTGATGTATATTCAAAATGAAATGTTCCTTTAGAAAATAGCATAGCTGTATATTTACCAATAATTCTAGATTTTTTAATGGACAAGATCATTTTGGGGCGATAATTGTCAAGGTTACTAGAGTCCCTGCCCTAATGGAATGGTGGAACATAAGCAGCTTTACGTACTTTTGGAATAACTCCAGATATTATAGTTAGATTTAAAATATGGGCCACTGAGCCAGCAATAAATAGTGCTGCATATACAAGTAAACCCGGGAATCTCTGACACAACCAATTGGACAATGGTCACTAATATCTAGAAAAAATGTACTCACTGGCAGCATATCTTCGTGGTATATTTATCAGCATACAATTAATAAGCTTGTTCAAGTAGGCTTGGTAATCAGCTGGCTAAATTAAGATTAACACAGAAACCCTTCATAAAGTCCTTCATGAAGGCAGAATTCAAATCACCCAGTATTTCCTCTGATGTTGAAAAGGATGCTGCAAATGTAAAGAGTTAGGCACACTGAAATTATAGTAATAATATTATATGATTGCTAATGATAAAACATTGTTCAAGATTAAAAATACAGAAAGACACACACAGGGACAGAAGGTTGATTTATAATGTACCAGCAGACTGTGTATTATTTACAGCATTGAGAAATCCACCCTTTCTATCTCAGACACCCCGCACCTCCCATCGTGGTCCTCCCTGCATTAAACAGGAGACATGCCTGCTTGGCCATTTTATTTCGCACAGCATCCGATCTGGCAGTTGACCAGAACAATTATACAAAAAGGCAGAGTTCAGAGACAGACACAGACAGAAAAAACAGTAAGGAGTAAGAGAGGTATGAAAGGCACATTCATCAAGATGGCCAAATGTGATTCAAGCCAAGGACCTTAGTACTCAGATAAACCCAATTGACAGTCTGAAGCATGCAGCTCATTATCATTTCCTTCACACCCGCTCCCCTCTTGTCAAACTGTGAATCACCCTATATCATATCATACATTTCCTGTGTATCCTCTGGCGTCTAAAACCAAGATGATGCATTCCTTTGAAACCCCGCTGACCCCTTCTCGCATCTAAACACACATCTAAATGGGATTTACCAACTTTGTGGAAAATAAAATTGAAGGCATTGCTGATAAAAATAGATAAACACAGAGGAGGAATGGAAGTTCTCTATAGCTCATTTACCAGCAAACAGCTTAGTGAGACTGTTGGCATTTCCAGGTCAGGATGAGGGGTCAGTCACTTTGGTTTATATCCTTAGTGACCAGTAAATAGGATAATGTGAGTATCTGTGTTGCGTGTGTGTGTCAGCCCCCCAGCTGGCACAGTCACAGGCTGTTGACTCTGTCATAGTCGAAAGAGACGTTGTTTCTTAATGGGAGGTAATTTTGCTGTTGAGTGGACATTAACGCACAGAGGCAGAATAACAGGAAGCCAGTTCTTCGGGAAAGCCTGGGAAGAGGGATGGTGAGAAAAGAAAGGGAGAATCTCGCTCACTGAACTGTGAGGAAATAAATTACCTGGTATTATTTAAAAGATCAGAGGCTGGAAAGATGAGTGCTTTGTTTGGTGGGCATTGGCTTGGCTTTACCCATGAGCTTTCTCTCCTCCCCATCCATCCATTCCTCCCTCTGTCCATCCCTCCATCCCTCCATCCTTCCCCATCTGGTGACGACAGTGCTGTTCTCCGTCATCATCATACCAGCCGTCTAAACAGGACATTTCCTGTTGCCTTCACGAATGTGGCCGTTTCCTTTTCATCCCCCCCGATCTCCTCTCACTCCTTACTGCACAGGGCTCCCATAAACAATATGAACAGAACCTGGAACTGTGGAGCAATGACTGTCTCAGAGGTATTCATAACAATTTAGATAGCTAATGATACATTTTAAGAATAAACCATTATACAAGTGTAAATTACAGAATTTATGTCTGCAACTTTGAGTCAGACAAATTATATCTCTATCAAGTGGATTGGTCTTTATCACCTACTCATCACAATTTAACATTTTCCATCAGAGGAGTTCAAAGATCAATCAGCACACAACAAGCTGAGAAGCCTGATACATTTTCTAATTGAGCATGGTTCTCTGCACTCAATAATATCAGCCCTGATTGGTGTCAGTAGTAATGTCATACCCCGTTTAGATGCTTGTCTACTGATTGGGGGAGAGACTCAGAGCAGTGCTGTCTGTATCGGTCTTATGATCATATCTGAGTTGCATCCTACATAGTCAGGAGACAGACTGTCTGAGCTGGTGAGCATCAGTGCCTGGCCCAGTCCCCAGAACAGCCTATCGGGATCTAAGCGTACCGCAACTTTGATGCCTGTCACCCAATGTCCTCACATGTTGTAGTTAAAGCCCTGAAACAGATCTCCCATTCCTCACTGGGCTGGATGGGACTTGGTTCCTGCACTGACTGCTGATTGGGTAGGAAGCAACACCTGATCCAGCTCTTCCTGAGGAAACAGGCAGTTTACTGATGGGGAATATTTATTGAGCACCAACATGATACTCCCTGAGGGGACTAAAAAGGAAAAAATAAAAGGAACAGATAAAACAAATGCATTATTTCAACGGTTCCCTCTGAGTTCTCCACATTATACCAGTTTTTCAAATCCCACTGATCACGAGGCCTCATTTTGCGTGTACACAAATTATACACAAAGTACAAACACCCATACACACACGCAGGTACACACAAAACTCTGTAACCCTAACCAGACACTCATTATTCTTCAGCCCTCAGACACAGAACTGCACAAAGGCTCACATGCAGTAAATCATTGTTCCCTTGTGTCTGTGTAACAGGGAGTTAGAGGTTTGGGAGGAAACGTCCTGCGGTGTGACGGAAGTCAAGGACCGAAGGACAGTAGGGAGTAGAAGAGCGAACCTAATTTAATATCGCCTATGTGGCCATGAGGATGCCCAAGTGTTTGGCTGCCAGCACCTCCTACACATTTAGTATCACCTGTCTGCTGAACACACAGCAGCACTGCTTCCAAATTACCCACCATGCAATCCTTTGACTGACATACATAGGCTGGGCTGTAACCAGAGGGTGATTCCATGTGATGATTCAGCGTGATTCAGATCATGCATTATTCTGATGCTCTGCCTTTCTATTGTGGCCTAATGTGCAAAAAAAAAATATTATTCTCATTTCATGTGTTGTTTTGGGTTCATCTCATTATTGCGCCTTTCCTGTTGTATGGGATGCTGAAATTAGCGAATAATGCATTTCACGTGTATTCATACTGAATTTGGCAAGAGCTATGTGTTCAAGGTTTTTAGCGCTGACAGCTTTCCAGTCTGTAACTGCGAATGTTATTTTAACTAGTCAACTCTTCTTCACCACATTTTGCCATGTCTCTTCCCCAGCATCCCAGCAGACCTGTGTGCCAGAGGCGGTCAAAGACAACCAGAATGCTTGGATCAGTGTGAGAGAGATGCCTAGTGGATGCTGGGCCAACTTCACCACTCAGGACAACAAAGAGGTGCACATCCTCAGCCTGAACTTCAGTCTCGAGGTAAGGCAATCTACTGTTTATGTTTGTCTGTTTTATACTTCTGTGAAAGTCTTTACTTAGAATATGAAGCATATAATAACTTGAGTCCATAGATTCCAGTGTGCTGAATACATGTATGATTGCATTTTTTCAAAATTATTTTGTGAAATAATATCTGTCCATATAGAGGCCAGCCTGTTTCATATAGCTGGAATGTTTGGCCTGGGGGGGACATTTCAAAATGGTTTTCTTGAGTGTCTGTGCGAGATTAATACCAGATGAGCATTTACGCACTAGGCTGTCTTACTCATGTGATTGATGCCAGATGAGCATTAGTGCATTGGGTTAGCTAGCTTTGCTATGTGACTGAAATCCAGAAATAGGGACACTACCAGTCGGAAACGGACCAAATATTCGTTCTTAGTATCAAAGAAATACAACATTACGTCTACATTATCAGTGATTTATTCCTCTCTTTCTTCAATTCTGAAACACACACAAAACCACACACACAAAACCATGCACAGATTCATGTAGAATAGTATACCGGGGCTTCAGTTTCCACCGTTGGTGCTGGTGCTTTTGAGTCTTTCAGTTGGTGAAACCAGCACATGATTTGTTCATGTCCCAAAAAAAGTCTAAAATGTTATAGAAAATATACTTTGCATATTTGTTTTTTTATACATACATTTATTTAAGTAATTTCAAAAGATTTTATGTTTGAAATTTCAGTGAGCTTTTCAGTGCTATTCTGTTCTGTCCTTTACTCATTCGTTTAAAAAAAAAACAACTATCAAATTCAATGACAATTACTTATTCTTATATTAAAAAAAACATGCTAATAAATAATGCAAGGCTGGATAATACTTTAGCCAATCTGCATTGTTAGCCAGTAAAGTCTTGAAATCGGTGCACCTATTCACATCGGTCGTTGTGAATAGGTGCACTCTAAGAACATTTCTGCTCTCTCAGCATAAGGTTTGTGCCCTTTTTCTCCCTAAAGTGGCATCTGCGCGTAAGGGTTTTGTGCCATAACAGGCCAAATGTTTGCATTTGGAAAGCATGGAATAATTTATCATAACAGACAACCTTATCATTCGCTTAGCTGCATCATTTTGAGGCGGTGCTGAAAATGTGAAGTTGGGAAGGCTTTGAGGTTTTCTTTATGCTCAGACACAAAGCAGGTCTATGTCTGTGCCTGAAGGCAAAACTGCCCCTTTCTTCTCCCTCACCTACAGTATATCTATTTTTAGTTGTTTGATTTAGTGTTTTGTAGTGTAAACCACCTGCCTGTACTCAACACAGACAGAAAAACAAATCACTCCTTCCTTAACCAAATACCATCACGCTTAACCATCATCTTCCTGAACTCACCTCACCCCTGCCTGGAACAAACCCTCACCTTGAACTTACCTCACCCTAGGCAAGAATCAACCCTCACCATTCCTCATTTTCCACTCTGCACTATAAACAACTATGATGGAATATTAACTCCCCTAAGGAGAGGAGGTGGGGAAAAAGGTGTTTGTCAAAGGGGAGGGCTGATTTGGGAAGTGTGGCAGCCTGGAAAAATATGTATGGTTTTGGGGATGAATTGGGACAAAAGGCCAGAGAGAGACGAAGGGAATGGAAATTAGAGAAGGCTGGACAGGGAAAGGGGGAGGTGCATGTCCAGACCCCATTGATGTCACATTCTGACACGGATGTGAAGGCATTGGCTCACAGCCGAGACGGGATTGTCGGAGCCGGCTCAGGTTAGAGGAGAGGGCCAAAGAATAACAGGAAGCTGTTATGCACCAGCAAAAGCTTTCGAAAAAGAGGCTCTCAAGAAGAAAAAAAATCTGAGGAGGAAAACAATTGTATCTTGAAAGCACAGGAACAAAAATAGCTAGGGCGAGCAACCAGGGACGGCAATGTGCATTGTTTTAACTAATAGAGTAAGGGATAGAAGAAGGCAGGACAGTTCTTTGAAAATGAATCTTGTTGACTCATATATTAGTCACAGACACTCAAACTGAGTCAATTGTGAAATAAGTTCAGAAACTTTTCCTAGATATGTATACTGTCAGAAAATGGGGGAAATTAGTCCCACATTTACTATATACTGTGTCGTACTTATTGAATGAAAATAGGATGTCTTTGCAAACTTTCACTGTATGACCCCAATTGGATACGTTTACCTTAAACCTAACTCCTAAGCCGAAAATAGCCTGTTTTCTCATGGGGACCAACAGAATGTTTCCCAAATTTCTCCTTGCATGGCGTTTTAATCTCTGTCAGGATAGGACAACTTCTACACAGAGCAACAGCTGTTGCATATGTATACTCTTTGTTTTCTTGACTTCTCACCTCTCTTAAATGTTTTAGTGGGAAATTAATTTGGGAGACTCACTGGGCAAAAGTTTGTCTTTGAAGGTGTGTTCTGTGAATAAGACTGATAAAACATTTAATCAGTTTGGTCAATTAAGCCGTAGAGAGTTAAGATCCTTATTTTATGTGTGAATGCATGTCCACAGTTGCATTTGTTACAATTTGCCACAAGCGCTACCTGGTGGTCCTAATGTCCTGTTGACAGCAGTTATCATGGTTTGTTGTCTGCCTTTTTGTTTGTTTTCTTCAGGTGTGTTTATGGGTTTAACGTGGCGCATGTGTATTAGCCCTGTGGTAGGCTTCAGACAGTACACTAGGGTTCTCATCCGACCAGTTCCAAACATCAGGGGTCCCCCTTTTTCACGTTGGAACATTGCCTTAGCCCAGCGTGGCCCTCTCAGAACACATGCTCTCAGCAGCAGGCAGCAGGTGATCAATTTAATAAGATAGAGGAGAGACAAACAGAAAAACAATGTATTCCACTGCTTGCTCACACAGTGGAGTTAAAATTGTCTCCGCACAGAGAAACAAGGCCAGCAGCCAAGAGAATCTAGCTCCAAAACATTTTTTTTCTGCCTTTGTAAATAATATTGGTTAATTACCCAAATTCTTCTCTTAAGAACAATTTTTTGAAGTATTGTCTTTCCATTTTTTTTGACAACTCAACAGTATAGTACACACGTGCACTACCTCTGTACTGATATAAAAAGCAAATAAGTAGCATTTCATTTATGGTTGGCATTTTAAACATAATATCCCTTTTTTCTTACATTTTAAAAGCTTACAATGCATACTTGTCTTACCTGGAGCCAAATGGCCGAATCCTAAATACCCTGTGGTTTTAATGATGAACTTGGGAAACTGGGGCCAGGGCAATATGACAAGAACATTTGACTTACCTTAAGTTTAAGTTCACCTGTTGTCCATTGTGGTGTGAATTGTGAACTAAATTATTCTGTAACTGCGCATCTGGCTACCATTTTTCTGAGTCTGGTAGTGGTCAAGGGAAACTACACTTTTCGAGCTAAGCATGGGTCAGGGCCTCTGCCACTCAGGTAGTGGCTGTCTAATCTCCTCCAGGAGAGCTGTAGAAGAAACTGTACGGAAGGGCATCCATGCATGTCATGTCCTTTCTGTCAGACCTGTAAGCTAGCTGCAGGGGGGCTGGCCAGGTGGACATGTTGACTGTCAGTGGATTGGGGTAAAGAGATTAGTAGAGTGGATATGACTAAGCCACCTCACCTCAAGTCCTAGTTGTACCATAAGCTTCTCTCCTCACCTCATTAAGATTAATCAAGCCTCACAGCAGAAACTGGGTTTGGATTGGGCTGGGTTCATCAATGTTGCTAGTGTTGTGCTGGTTTAACTGTATTGTTAGACTGGTTCTACTGTAGCCTGTCCCTCTGCTAAAGACTACTTGTAAATCACAATCTGAATGTTCTGCTAATGTTTTTCTAACGCTTGGATGAATATGTCATGACTACATTACACACTACTTCAGAGTAGCTACCTTCCCATTGCTTGTAATCTGGGTGGATTATAAGCAATTTAACTTGCATATATCTTGCATGATACTCTCTGCCCTTTGCATCTAAATTGAGCAGTCATTAGAACACGATAAGGCAAGAGAAACATATTCAGTTATTAAGCCCTAAATCCGGACAGTGCTGACCAATTGTACCACTCTCTGTGGGTATTAAAGAAGTGAAGAAAAAGCGATACTTAATGTAGCATCCTGGCTCTCCTGGTATTTTTTATACGTATTGTGCTGATGTGATGCCTCTGGAAGGGAACAGAAATGGGCTTCTCTCAGTTAGTTTCTCTGTGGTAGAGACAGAACACAATATAAACCCTTGTGTTGAGCTGTCAGGCAACAATCCAATCCCAAGGCCAGTCCCTTCAAAAGAAATGAAGGTGTTTGATTAAATTTGTGTTTCTCGAATGCCATGTGTTACCCCACCACAGGATCATTACATTGCAGTGTGGAGTCATTGTATTTTGAATGATACTGTGCGCTGACTTGGTGAAATGTAATAACACTGTTGAAGGAGAAGTCGATTTTTCAGCTTGGGGGTGTGGAGTTCATTGAGGGGAAGAGATTGGGAACCAGGTTTTGTGTGTGTTGGTGTGTGTATATGCAGTATGAACTAGTCAGAAAAACATGGTAACAGTAACCATGTTTCCATCCACAGTTTTCCTAGGAGTTAGGTGGAACAAAAGATAAGCGACATAGTTAAAACTGGATTTGTTTGTAACATATTATTATTATTATTTTTCATTCAACACAATAGAATGTGTCAGTAAAACAACCATTTTCATCATATTGTCCTAAACTTAGTGTCATGTGACGAGTATGTGCTGTATTCCTCCTTCAGTGACTCAGACAAGCAATCAGTCTATTAGACTACAGATGAAATATGTTTGGATGAACTTCACATTAGGTTAGAAATAGGAATGAGCCGGATGGTTCTTTTCAATAATTATGTGGCTTATTGTGGGGACAGGATGATTGATGTGTGGCTGTCGTTGCATTCTTTTATAATCTTGTTGTATAAGCCTATAGCTGAGGTATTCAACTCTTACCCTACGTGGTCTGGAGCCTGCTTGTTTTCTGTTCTATCTCACCATTAATTACACCCACCTGGTATCCTAGGTCTTAATTAGACCTCGATCAGAAAGTTGCAAAGAAACATTGGAATGGAACTTGGTTTGAGGTCCAGAGTTGAATACCCCTGGCCTATAGGGTGACCCCATAGAGAAGGACTATAGAGTGGCCTCTTATAGAAAGCCTAGAGAGTGACCCCTTATGAAAGGCCTTTATGGTTGCCAAAGGATCACAGATTCCTATCGTAGATCTAACTCTATTAAAAAAATAATATCCCAGAGGACAATTGCTTGATTGTGTGAAAATGAATGCTATCACCACTGCCCCTGCCAGTAATATGTGTTGTTTATGCTCTACTGTATGCACAGTACTGTACATATCTTGGATGGTGTTATGTTAAATGTACTGCCTTTGTTAATGCGGTGATGAATATTTGAACTCTCGCAAAAAGGAGCCATGACATACTTGTTTGTCTTAAACAGCAGCTTGTTTTGCAGTAGTCATCAACAATGTTTCCCTGGTGTTTACCTTGTTTCTTTCGTCATTTTCTCTAGGCTAGTAGCATGTTTGAAATAAACATGTCCACTGCCAGGCCAATGCACCTGATCATCACCACAGACTCAAATATGACTCTTTTCTGTGCGCTCCAAGTCAACAATGATGTCAGCGTTTATGTAAGTACCAATTCTCCTCATTTATACAGGAATTACGACAAGTATTTACAATTTGTTGGAGTTCATAAATCGCTTGAAGTAATTGTTGGACTCACTCTCTATGCACACAACTCTCTCAGGGAGAGCAGGGTCGAGTTAGCACGAGTGCAGCACCATCTGGTTATATTGCTCTCCCCCTACTAATGCGATTCCACTGGACTTTGTGAAATAACAATTATCTGCGTGAAAAACCAATGTTCTGTCACAGCGAACTACAACATTAGGGATCCTCAATCGATTGTGGCACATAACCATATACTTCTTAGAGAAAATGTCAATTGCATGTTTATAATTATATTTTCTCCTCCAAAGACATATTTTCTAAAGACAGCTTGTTGGCTTGTGCAGTAAGCTAGAATCAGAATCAGCTTTATTCAGTGAGCTGTCTATGGAGTAGATGATAGAAAATGTCAACTTTAAAACCTGCGAAGGTTATTTATCACAAAAGAAATGTAAATGGCATGTACCACAATCAATTTGGGTTCGGCAATGTTTTTGCTGTGACAGAATCTTTTTCCATGTAAAAACTGTTCAAATCATATTAGCGGCGGGAGAGCAATGAAACCCTCTGACACTGCACTCGTTCTAACTCGACCCAGCTCTCCCAGAGTGAATGAGCTGTGTGCACAGAGAGACAGTCCAACAAGTACTATAAGCCATTTATGAACTTCGACAAATTGTTGACATTCATCCATATTTCTCTTGAAGTGTTTTTATTTTGCCACATATTTGTGTATTTGGGTATTGTACCTGTTATTTTTAAGAGAGAAATTATGTCAATGTGTGAAGATAACTCAATACTTTCTATCCAAATGATTACTCTTGAAGTAATATCCTAACTGGAGGAAAGCTGATGCAAACTCCAACATATTATAGGCTATGGCAAATAGCAGGACCTTTAGTAGAAGGACACTTAGTAGGTATGAATGCAATGAAAGTGATAGCTGGCTAATGGGTGCATGGTGAGAGCTGGGAGTCTAGTCTGGCACCTCTCCTGTTCTTGCCAGCTGAGCTGCTGCATTCAGTTCCAGTGTTTATAGACAGAGAGGGAGGGTGGGTATCATCAGGGGATAGAGCCTCACTGCCATGCCTCCCTACTTCCATAGTTAACCAGGGGAGAAATGCATTTCTGCAGGCCCAGATGGGCCCTCCATACCAGCTGTTAGACAAAGAACCAGTCCACAGCTGTACAACCCCCCAAGCCAGTTTGGAGAAGCAATCACCCTTATTTGTTTAGCTTGACAATCCCAAGGCCCTGTGAATTATGTTGGGTACACATAATAAAAAAAGTGTTATGTTATAGAGTGTTGGACTAGGGAGCGGTCAGAATCAGCTAACATAATGGTAATAATGTAACAATGGATACATTAACATCAGTATTGTGTTGTTCAACATATCATTGGTTTTTGGAACAAAATAACCCCTTCAGAAGACCCAACAACTAATCGATATCATTGATAATGACATTTGTTGAAGAGCGCTCAGCACAATATGTTTTTCAGAGCGTTTGTGACTCATAGCGTGAGTTGTGTTTTGAAGTGAGAAATCTTTCATCCTGAATGGATGGTTAATTTGGAAATTAACGTTAGCACTTCCAAACTGAGGCTGCTTGTGCAAATTAAATTTGTTTACAGTTGAGCTGCACATGCTATTGCTAATCATTCCCTGTGTAGCTGATGGATCAGGCTATGAGGGTCAGAATTTGAAAATCCTACAGGGAGTGGACAAAATAATGCAAACACCTAACAGTATATTAATATCAAGGACCTAATAAGGCATATGGCCACCCTTGGCCTTCAGAACAGCTCCAATCCTTCTTGGAATGCTGCCACACGAATCCTTTCTTCAAGAAGTAAAGCCCTCCAGTTCCTTGAGGGATGAAGGAGGTGGAAATCTACTTCAAAATCTGTTCTTCAGAACTTCCCATAAAAGTTCAATGATGTTCAGATTTGGTGATTAGGAAGGCCATGGAAGGCTTTTTTCATCATCCTGAGGTTCATAAAACCACTCTTGAATTTCTTTAGCAGTGTGTATGGGGGGCATTGTCAACCTGGAATATTGGAACAGAGTAAACAACATAAGTTTCACCTGGTCCTGTAAAATGACCTCATATTCTCTGGCTGTTATACGACCATGTAGAGCAATCATTAGACCCAATGTCTCCCATGAGATGGGAGTCCCAATACAATCTGGCTTTTTTGGAACTTTTTTAGTTGCTTCATTAATTTTATATCTGACATATATTAACAGCTAATTTACAATCAAGCAAATTTCAGTCTCCGTTTCCAATAATTTGTTGTTCATGTACTTCAGGCAATATATAAGATACTGTTAAAGCTGCACTATATCAGATTCTCAGCAATGTTTTTCTATTCCCCATTCCTCTCTTAGTCTCTGTATTGTATGGATTGATTAACACACTGTGGAATTCTGGATAAATAAAAATGTACCCTTTTTCCCCCCTGAGTAACAGATTAATAAAAAATTGGAAGAGACAGATTAATTTTTTATCAATAATGCCGTTAGTTGCAGTCCTACAAGTTTTGTCTTGTCAGTAGAAATCTGGAAATGAAGAAGGGAAAAGGTACATCACTAAGAATGATTTAGTATGATGTTTTATTTGGGATTTTGAAAGTCAATGATTCAGTATAATGTTTGAGTTTGAGAGTAAATGATTAAGTGTGATGTTTGTTTTAGGAGTTATAGAATAAATGGTTCAGTATGATATTTGTTTTGGAGTTTGAGAGTAAATGATTAAGTGTGATGTTTGATTTAGGAGTTGTAGAATAAATGGTTCGATATGATATTTTCTTTGGAGTTTGAGAGTAAATGATTAAGTGTGATGTTTGTTTTAGGAGTTGTAGAATAAATGGTTCGGTATGATATATTTTTTGGAGTTTGAGAGTAAATGATTAAGTGTAATGTTATGTTTGGTGGTTTTAGAGGAAATGATAATGTTATTAATTTGGGATCCCTGCCAAGGACTCAAACATCGCTTTCTAAGCATCCAAGCTTAAAAAATATAACTCTTGCTTTTTATTTCAATAAAAAATATTATCAAGCTTAGTTTATAGTTCAGACTAAGTCCACAGCCCAAGGATATTTTTCTTGATCTCTGTTTTGCACACAAGGGATGAAATAAATAATATTCAATTGCCCTACTAATGTGGTGACAAGTTCTCAATAATTTTCCATGAGAAACAGGACGATTCCATGTTTACAACACTGTCAGCAGTTTCTGCTAGTAGGATAGCCTATCATGTCCTGCAGAGAGGGGTTATATTGTAGATAAAGAGGGGATGTTTGTGTGGGATGCAAAGATAGGCATAGTGTAGTGGATCACTGGGGAGCATTACCATTTTAATGGAAGAAAACAGCATCTGGTTTGTGTCTAAGGAAGTGCGTCAAAAGACAGATATGCTGGGTACGTTCTCAGTGTTCTATCCAGCTGTGACCAGCACAAGCACAAGTTGCACCCACACATACAGTCAACTCAAGAAATGTTGGCTCCTGTCACGAAATTTTGCAAAAGTGAACGAAAAAATAAACAACACTAACACTGAGTCATACTTGGGACTCAAAGATAAGGGAGAGCCATATACTTTTATTTCAACATAATAATTGTATTGATTACTAAGATTTTTTCTGCAAAACATAGGTTTCAAAATATTGGCACCAAAAATGATACCAAACAGGCTTGTCTGTAATGGAATTCTATTATTTTTATTTGGTCTCAGTCAACAGGAACTGTATTATTGATGCTTTCAACTTTTCCTGTTTCCCTGTGGAATAAAAATAAGTTTGCATGTATGTAAAATCCTTTTGTCAACCATCACCATGGGTAAAACCAATGTTGAAAGGAGACAAGTGGTTGTTGACCTACAAAGATCAGGTAAAGGATGTAAAAAGATAAATAAACAATAACACATTTCACTAATCATGGTCAGGGCAATAAAACAAGTTTCAGAAGTCTAGAGCAGTTACAAATTCCTAGAAGAGTTCATAGAAGAATTCCTGTGCATATTGAGCCTAACCCACTTACATTAGAGTGACTGAACTTTGTGGAGCATTAGGGGAACTACAGTTGGAATCGTGTGTTATGGTCAGATGAAACAAAACTTGCCATTGCATGTTTGGTGATAAAAGGGGACTGATTACAAGGAAAAGAACCTCATACCCAAAGTAAAATATGATGGTGCATCATTGATGCTTTGCTCTGTTTTTCTACAACCATAATTTCCCGTTTATAACCCACACAGAGTATTAACCGCACCCATATATAAACAGCATTTGGCCGGAGAATTAGGTCTCTTACATACATTGTACATTAATATTAAACATCGGACATAGGGCGCTACCCAAATTAATTTGTTGAACAATAAAAGAAAACCCTGTAACACCAATTGTATCATATTTGTTACATGAAGTTCTGAGTCGTCTAACAATCACCTGTGAAAAGGTTCGCTGGTGGAAACGGTTTTAAAAAGTTAATCTTGTGTATTAGCCGCACCCATGTATTAACCGCTTTTGAAATGTTTTCAAAATCTGTGTATAAACCATGGTTTATGAACGGGAAATTACGGTAGTGGTCCAGGGCATTGCTAATTCCTTATAGCATTGTTAATATCAATGCCATAAGGAATTTCAGGCCATTTAGCCCAAAGCTGTGTTGCCTCTGTAAGGGAATTGAGCCTAGGCCAAAGATGGCCCTTTCAATAAGACAATGACCCCAAACATACATTACAATTAACACATAAATAGTTGCAGGACCACAAAATCCCTGTTTTGCAATTGCCATCTCAGTCTCTGGAATTTATTTCAACAGTCTTAAATGAAGAAGGCAATCCACAAACGCAAACCTAAGACTATCCATGATTTCGATATCTGCTGCATGGAGGAGTTGTCCAAGATCCTTCCAAAAGTGTCAGACCTTGTCAGACTTTACAGTACAAAGGTCAGTGCTGATATCCTCTCCAGGGGATGCTTCACAAAACACTGATCGTAGGGGTCCCAATACTTTTGAAACCTGTGTTTTGCAAAAAAAATATCACAGTGCTTTGTGTTTTGTCTTTGCTTCAAAATAAATTAATTTGGCTCACCACAAGGGAGTAGGAGCCGGGGGGGACATGTCCCCACCAATATTAGAAACGGGTTAAAGTGTACCCCCCAATATTGTTGTTTTGTGTAATACTTCCATTTTGAAGTATACGCTTTGTAACTTGTCACGTCTCCGTTGCGACCGAATCCCACATTCTAATTCACTCTTTCACAATGAGCAGTGTGTGTAGGCTGGCTAAGTGGATTACTGTAGCTATACATTTTGTTTTCTCAGTAAGTACAATGTGTATAAACGTTAAATAGATTTTAATAGCTATAGAACAAATTAACGTGGTAAAATATAAGCTTTCTTTTGGCAAAGAAATTGTCAAGACGTAGTTAGCTAGTTTAAGTTTAATCCAACAAACATTACAGTAGCTTGCTTGCTAGATAGCAAATTATTTGAAAGGAAGAATGCCTGCTAAAATGATTTGCACAATCTCTGTCTTAGTCTGCACCATAGGGTCTGCAAGTAGCTAGCTACAGTACCACCAGTCAAGAATGGAGTTAAGTAGCTACAGTTCTTGGTAACAATCTACACACAAAAGCTAGTCATTTTTTTCTTCAGTTTATGTTTTTAATCATTTGATATAGCTAAAGTGTGTTCAATATTTTAATAATTTGGTTTACGCTATGTATGATCATGGCAGGAAAGTGATAGACATGGACAAACAGACAAGGAAAGGAAGAGGCAACAAACCAACAGGTAAATTATTGATAAGGGCCATGCCAGATAGACTGTTGGATCAGTCATCAGGTAAATCAATCAGAGTCATTGAATATGATCTCTGATAGAAGGACAGCAGCTGAATTTAGGATTGTATTGTATGTGTTTACTTCATTCAGGAGAGAGGCAGTCATAACAATAGCCTGGACCAGAAAGGTAGGCTGAGCGAGGGAGAGAGAGGCCACAAACCAACGGGTAAGATAGTAACAAGTAGTAATTCAAGGCGGTCTATAGGAGCATATTGGAAAACTTAAAGCTGGGCTAACATGCCTAACAGATATTACCAACATCATTGTAGTATTAGTCATTTTAAAAATGCACTCTGGTTACATTATCATCTATCTGAAATGCCTTTCCAGCTGAAAAGTCCCTCCATGCAAAGAAGTCACACACGGTATAATTTAGCAGATGCTAGTTAGGACTATTGCATGTTCAGAAATCACTACTTTCTTTAAGTCAAACTGGAATTTTCTCAGTGAACGCTTGAGTCCAATCAACACCTGCAATGCATCGGCACAGAAAGCATATTGAGTAGATAACATCGTTTGGGGTAACTATCTATTTGCTACAGCCTTTCCAGACATAATGAGTATTGCAGGTTACCGTTGTGGAAACAATTATCACCCCCAGTATTTTCAACCATCTACCTCTGAGCCAAACTGTGTCGTTAGGGTTAGGATCCTATTCACACTTCATTGGTAAATAATCCCAACGCCTTTTTCTTTAACCAGAGCGTGTCTATTTCTAATGTTGTCAGGGACAAAGAGAACTTTAGAAATATCAGAGTCACTCCTACACCCTTGGCTCCCCATTATGTTTCAGGCCAAAATATGTCTCATCATTTCTGTTGTTTAATTTTTGCCTTCAGTTTTGCTCAATTTCATTAGGGGAGACAATACTTCTTGAGTTTATTATAGTATTTACTATAGACTGGACCAACTACGTACATTCACAGAAGACAATTGCCCGGTGGATACAGTGGCAAGGTTCAAGGTTCTCAACCTAAATTGTTCATCATTAGAACCAGTGAGTTTTTGAACTTATTAGTTCCCCATCGAATATGAGTTTGGTTATTCCACCATGTCATAATACTAATAATCATAATGAATGGTCTCTGTCTGTAGGTCGGCTATTATAAGAGTTGATGACCCCTTTCAGGCATCTTCTCTTTGGATGTCCTTGTGGAGACAGTTCATGATGAGTCTTTAGAGCCAAAGGCTAAAGGCAGGCAGATAGAAAGTTGGTTTGACCCCGAACCTAATCTCAGTTGGCTGGGTGCCAGTTCTAAACACCTCACCAGATAGCTCGCTCTGGCTGAAATATATACCCGTGACCGGTGTTAGAGTGATAGCAGTGACACAGACAAAATGATCAATGTCACACCTAAGCGCATTACAAAGTGTCTGCTAAGCATCTGAGCGATGCACTAGGCTGTCACACCAGGGTTCTTGGTGGGGTTAATGATGCAGTATGACTGGAGGGGAAATGAGAAGTGAAGGCAAGAAAAGAAAATGGAAAAGAAAGAATTATAGGAGTCTGTAATCTCTGGCTTACTCATTCCCTCTGGATCAGGCTAAGGGAAGGAAGTCTAATCTGAGAAGTTTGTGGAAGCACTAGTAGACAGAGCCGCTCCTTGCTCTGACTATTTCCTGGCGTGTGATACGTCTCCTGGTCGTGCGGCCTCCAACTCTGACCCCCATGAGACAAATTCCTGTCAATAAGGTTCCTTCTCTCATTCACTGATCCCTCCTCTCCCTCCATTGTGATGTGTTTGATTTCCTCGTCCCTGCAGTTTCCCGTTTTTCTATTTCAATCCCCCCTAAACCAAATATACACGCATGAGAAGGACCAATGAATCAAACAGGTTTACTTTCAACACAGTCTTCTGTCTGGGTGTATGGAGCCTGGCTGCAGCTGGCAGACCATAACACACATGCACGCACGTGAACAAACGCCACCGTGCACACACATCTCAGTTTTCACCCAATGCTACCCATTATCAGAAATAATTAGTAATAACATAGCGGATCTATGTAGTCAAGTGCCACTAGTTGAGAACAAGATGTCCATCTGTGTCCTACAGTAGCTGGAATTCAACAGGCATATATTGAGGACATGGATGGGGAAAAAATAAAGCTATTTCTGAGAAAATATCCTAAAGGAAATATAAATCTGCTCCTTCCACCTGCTATGTATATATGTAGTATATAAAGGGACTATTTTCAGGCTCTTGGGCTAGTGAGTTCATTTTTAAATATGCACATAAAATATTTATAAAAATAAATCTATAATTGTATCAGATTAGTATAGATTTGGGGTTACTCTTAGGTTACACTGAAACAGCATTTAACTGCCCTATACTGAAGACCCCTTACTTGATGGCTTCATCTACAGTCCATTATTCCACTTGCCTGCCATGGAAACAGGGAATGTGTGCTGTGTATGCACTAAGTTGGATGTATATATTTATACTCGTATGAAGCAAGATTCCAGCTGACTCTGACGCACAGAGTTAAAATGGTCTCATTTCCCTGGCCCCACTCAGGAAGTGAAGGAAAGACGTTGGCTCCAACATGGTTGTGGAACCAGGCTTGTGGACACTTTACCATAATAAACATAGATTTTTAAATGGCCCAGCACTGCTCAGAGAATAGAGAGAGACAAATAGAGAGAGAAAGAGTGTGAGAGACTATGATTAACAGACAGACAGACAGAGAGAAAGACAGAGGGTGTGCATTGAAGGAAGCGGGAGGGAAACATGCTTCAATGTCACTATTGTTAGACACATTGGGGAAATAGCATTGAAGTAGCTCTAAATAAGGTGCTGATCCAGATGTTGCTGCAGTGACTTGGCAACAGTAAATATGTCATCCCCGCATATTATGCAACACCTACCGGGACAATCAGTGTTATTTTGAACATGCTCCATCTCTGTGATAAGATGCAGCATTCACCCAGGTTTAGCCAAAATTGTGTCTGGTGTCTGAAACATCAGGGATGTTAGCGAAACTAATGTCTGTGACCACGTCTGCCAACTTTTATCTTACAAACGGATCGATAGAAATAAACATTTCTGGCTTGTGGTCAATATTTATGTTCTTGCATGCAGTTATTTTGAGTGTTATCAGTATTTGTTACATTTGTACCAAGACCATAACTAATACGTTTTACAGTTTTTCTCAATCGCTTTGGCTCAATTTCGAATGAAAATAAAGAGACCACTGCACCTTTTTCTTTCCTTTCCAAAAAAGTTGAAAAGGAAAGTTTTGTGTGAGGAACAGAAGAGTTCAGTTTGCAGTGGTCTCTTAATTTTAAGAAAATGGTAAAAATTTCAGAACAATTCATTTCTTGCTCACACCAGATTCCAATTTGCAGTTTTTCTCAATCATTTTGGCTAATTTCTTGAATAATATATATATTTTTTAAAACATTAAGTTCACATTTCTGAATAATTCGTTTCTTGATCACACCAGATTCAAATTTTACAGTTTTTCTCAATCATTTTGCCTCATTTCTTGAATAATACATATCTTTTTTAAAACATTAAGTTCAAATTTCTGAATAATTTGTTTCTTGATCACACCAGATTCAGATTTTACATTCATTCATTCATTCATTCATTCAAGTGTTTTGGCACGTGTGCAAAAGAGTAAGTACAATTGTCTACAGTAGCCACAATACCTAGATGCACATGGCTTGCTGATCAAATCTCATTTGTTGTTTTCCAGTGAAATTGTCATACTCTTCACAATTTAGAACAAAATTATCCATTCAATAATCAAAATCTGTCAGACGTACATGTATATTCCATAAATATCTATGACATAAAATATTTTTGATATATGCAATATTTGCAAATTACATGCCAGGTGATATAGTAATGAAATAGGAATCGGCAGGAGATTTTTCTCCCGGTGCATCGCAAGGGAAAACATCAGATGTGATGTTCATGAAAATCTCTTTGTCAACAATAGCAACAGGATGTCCACCAAGAAGATGGGAACTTGTAGTGTTACATACTGTGAGGAGGTGCAATTCATATTTTTTCAGAACTACTGCAGAATTTGTCATTGTTGTCATTTTTTTTGTTTTCATGGATGTCATTTTGTGGTGTATTTTCAGCGCACTATACTGTATATGACTTTGTATGTAAGACATATGTAAAGATTTACCTGCAAATGCGAATTTTCTGTTTTACAAGTAACACATTGCTAAATTTACTGTATACATACATGCATATCCTTTTTCTGTGCGCTACAGTATTGTACAGTATTCACCTTTCCTAGTAAATTTCACCACTGTTGAAACTGGTATCTAAAAATCTCAGTGTGATACACACCAGCATTCAGCTAGACAAAAAAGTAGAACAAAACTGAAATGTATAAATAAAAAATTTCTAGGGTTGACTGCTATGGTGAAAAATCATCTAAACATTTTGACCAGTGCGGCTCACATGATGAGAAAAAAACCTTTTCATTTTGGTGGCACTGGCCAATTTACTGACACAATAACTAGGTTTTGAAGCAAGAATAAAATTTATTGGGTGAGTTACTACATTTTGCAGACATGCCATAGAGTTGTGATCCCCTGAAACAGTTATGTTGATGGTTCTTACAGTTTAGAGAATGTTAAGACTGTTTCAAAAAAATGCAATTGAGAAAAACTGTATTATTAATTCAAGCAAATTGCTTGGTTCACATGATGAAGGAAGTTGTGAAGAGTATGCCAATTTCACTGAGAATCAACTGATCAGTTTTAATCAGCAAGCCATGTGGATGTAGTTACTTGCAAATTATAGACAATTGTACTTACTCTTTGGCACACATATACCAAAATGTGTGCAATTTGCTTAAATGAATAAGACATGTAAATCTGGTGCGAACAAGAAACTAACTGTTCAGAGATTTGAACTTTGAAAAATTGTGATTCGAGAACTGAGCCAAAGCAATTGAGAGACTGTAATACGTATAGTGGTTACTTTAGAAAGAATGTAAAAGGGAGAAAGAGATGCTTTTATTATTAAAAAGCACCGCCGCGGAGTTGACTACATGTTACTTGTTCAATCAATCTCACTGTAAAAATGGTTGCTAGTTGGTATATACAGCTCCGGAAAAAATGAAGAGACCACTGCCACTGTCTCTTAATTTTAACCCTTCTGTTCCTCAATCAAAACCTTCCCTTTCAACTTTTTTGAAAGATAAGAAAAAGGTGCAGTGGTCTCTTAATTTTTTCCGGAGCCCTACATTGAAAGGCATGTCTACCTAGCACAGATTACATTTCCACAAGAACCCCCTTGCCAGTTGGCCATTGTAAACATTTCACATTCCTGAGGTTGGCAAAGCGTGACCTACAGAGAGAGAATCTAAACACAGATATTTCTGTTGTTCTCATAACATGCATTCATATAATTCCACAAATGCAATATCTAATATAATTACATTCCTTTCCAGGTACCCAGTGACTCACATATAACATTTTATAGTTCTAATGCTGTCCATCAAAAAGACTTACCTACTTCCAACGAAGATCTACAGAGGTGGGCCACCGAGGAATTTGGTGGGGTGACGTCTTTCACAACCATCCAGAACCCAAGAAAAATAATTTCCACTGAGAGAGAGGGTGTGAAAATCAGATATACCTCAAATTTACACTCCAACAAACATTGAATTACTCACGACAGAATAATTACAGGTGATTTAGCAAATTAATAACTAATGTTAATTATTTACAGGAACAAGACTTCTTCCAACTGGCTCCAACACCTGCACTGCTGAAAACGAATGGCAATTGTTCAACCATTATCTGGCAGTAGAATCAAACATACCTATGCTCAAATCCTGCTCATCCACAGTTCCGAACAGCCACACTCAAAAAGAACTGTACATTGTTAACATCCCTGAAGATGTCAGCATTCGGTAAGGCCCAAAACATCTAAAATAAACCTCTGCAACACTGTCCATAAAGTTCTGTAACCTAACATTCACTGAAAAACCTAAATATTTGGACAGGGATGCATTCTTTTTTTTTGTATTCCAAGTGTTACAATGATCATTGAGTAAAAGCAGATAGTCAGCTTTAATTTGAGGACATTTGCAGCCATATTGGATAAACTATTGAGACATTTGAACATTATTTGTACATAGTCCGACATTTTAGGGTGTGCCTCATCAAGGGGTGTTAGCAGACCTAATTTACAAAATTCTTATTTGTAGCTATGGGCCTCCTGGACCATAAAAAAACAATAGTCACTTTTAACCGAAACCTAGTAAAGTGGGCCACGGAGTAATTTGGTGTTGGTGAGACACACCAGCAGAACTTCAGAGTGTATACCACAATATGCAAACCACTAGTTAGCCCCAAGAATCTTTAGTTTGCCAAAATATGTTTAATAGACTTCTGGACAGATTGAACTTAGATTAACTTAGAGGACGGCCTAAAGAAAAAAAGGAATGGCCCATGATCCTCTGTATGCCACCTCATCTGTAAAACGTGGTGGAGGTAGTGTTATGTCATTACATCACATCTAATCCAACATGCTGGAATTCAGAGCAATATGAAATTGTCACTGCCAATGTACTTCTTGAGTTCATTGTGGTATGTTGTTCCAGCCATGTGTTTGTGCAAGTCATCACTAAGAGAAAGATCAGTCTGCTTCTTAGAGGACCGCCTGGCACCATGTGGCGCATCTTTGACCTACAGGACACCAGCTTATATGTAAGAACTGCATAAAACTGTTGACTAAAATGTAGTATCAATGTCTGAAACCAACCACTAAGACATTCACTTGCTTCTGTCTGTCTCTCTCTCTGTTTCTCATTTGACATTTCTCTTTCGTAGTCGAACAACGTGATCCTGCTTGCCACCAGCATGAAGCATGAATTCCCTCCCACTTTAAATATCACCACAGATGATGCGACCGCTGTACAGAAGGCGGCCTTGGACCATTTCAAGGCTAGCACAATCACCAGCTACTCTGAGATCCGAACCAAGAGAACCATGGTTATGCTGGTCCTTGGGAAAAATGACCATATTACGGGTAGGGCACAGCTGGAGTAACAGAGAGCATAGTAAATGTTAGCCAGTAAGGGTAGCATGGAGTTATGTTAATGTTACAAGGAGTACAAATTCCGTTGCAGAGTGACCGGTTCTACAAGCATCAAAGAATGGTTGTTTGTAATATTGGTTCAAAGCTCTCTGCAGCTAGGTTGGCCAACATTAAGATTCATTATTAATATAATGTATTATTTTATTTATTTTTTATCAATAAACCAGTTTTAACTGATTAAAGATATCTTGTAAAAATGAATGGTTACTGTTAGGTGATTTTTGTGTCTTCCTTTCTCAGTCACAGATGCACCAACCGAGACCCCCCCATCACCCCCCAGCCCACCTCAGATGCCCCTGTTTATGCAGCTGTACACCTCTCCAGACTACCGCTCCCCTCTGGACCCGAACACCAAGGTGCAGAGTGATAAGAGGATCTACGCAGAGGTGGGAGCCCTTTTGTCAGAATCACCTTTATTTGCCATGTACATTCACACATGCCCAGTATAGTGCAGCAGTTCAGTTAACATTTGGGAATTCACTTGATGTTGAGAGCATGGTCTTGTTAGTTAGTTTCTGGGGGACTGATGGCTGGTTGCTGTGAGCCAAAGATTATTTGGTCAGGATTCCTGGTACATGGACTCATTGCCATCAGTGATGAGACTGAACAGGGATGTGTCTTCTGCAATCTTGAGTTGAATGACAGATATATTGTTGGAACGTGTCTAATTTCTAACTAATCAGGTGTTTCTTTTTGCGTTGATTGTTCACACGTAAGAGCTATAAATGGGTAGTTTCAGTTGTATTCTTTGTATTTGCCTTTGGAGTCTGTTTGGTGAAACCAAGGACTCGGATAACAAGACTCTGGGATGACAATAAAGTTACAATACCAAACGTAGTTACATACATTGGATACAATATCACAAACTGTATCCAAATCTACTAATTATATCATATCTAAAACACTCTATAGAAGGAATGCGTGCTAGGTCTAAAACACTCTATGGAAGGAACTAGAAAACGTCTGTTAACCATAGACTTCTAATTCATTTAAGGACTCAACGTGTTGGGAGGTCTCTAATGAAAACAGCGTTCTTTTAGGTGCCCTTTGGCAAACTCTAAGCCGGCTGTCATGCCCCTTTTAGTTATGAATGGCTTGCTCCTGGACATTCTACTATAAAGGCCTGATTGGTAGTGCTGCAGAGATTGTTGTCCTTCTGGAATGTTCTCCCATCTCCACATATGAACTCTGCAGCTTTGTCAGAGTGACCAATGAGTTCTTGGTCACCGCCTTGACCAAGGCCATTCACCAAGCCAAACAAAGATTGCTTTGTTTGGCTTGGTGGCCAATTCTAGGAAGAGTGATGGTGGTTCTAAAATTTTTACATTGAAGATTGATGGAGGCCACTGAATTCTTGGGGACTTTCAATGCTGTAGAAATGTTCTCAGACCCTTCCCCAGATCTGTTTTGACAAAATCCTGTCTTGGAGCTCTATGGACAATTCCTTCAACTTAATTGCTTGGTTTTTTTCTCTGACATGTGCTTTCAACTGTGGGAGATTATATAGACAATTGGACTCAAACAAATTTGTAGAAATATCTCAGTGGAATGATCAATGGATATAGGATACATCTGAGCTCAATTTTGAGAGTACTGTAGTAGTAAAGGTTCTGAACAGTTTTGTAAATATGATATTTCAGTTGTTGTGCAAAAACAGTTTTTGCTTTGTCATCATATGTGAGCTGTTGTGGAGTTTATTTTATACATTTTCGAATAAGGTTATCATGGTGATAGAGGTGAGTGCCTCAGGTAGTATATCAGTATTTCTGTAGTCATTCAGACAGGACACCTACTGTTTGTTCTTATTTGTCAATGTATTTCACTCCATTATCTTCTTGCTTTCTGTAATCTGCTCCCAGTTCCACAGCCATGCCCAAACTCTCACTCTTTAACCTACTGTAATAGCACACAAAGCAAATGTCTCTTCAATAGTGTGGCAATCTGCAGTTATATTGGTGTTGGAGAGGTACTTCCAGGAGAGGAATTTTTCCAGATCTATTTTGATTGTTTTGTACTATTTATGTACAGTATATCAACAGAGAGGGAGAATAGGCTGTAGGTGCATGGAATAAATTATCATCAACAACACATACTGTACTATATGCAAACATTTCTAACATGTCAATATTCCTATCCCGGTCTAAATCACTCACCTCTCTTCCAGATCTCAGCCCAGATATTTGGGGAAATTGTGCTGACCATTAAGGTGATAAACTGCTCTGTGCGCTCCAAGGGTTCATGCCCAGTGGTAAGGGACATGCCCTTTAGGCCAGAGGTATGCTCCTCCACCGTCTGCCCCAACACTACCAGGATTAGCTTCTCCCTAGAGCTGCTCCAAGACTTGGCCTCCACAAGCTGGGACCTAGAGTGCTCCGTCAAATTCTGCTTCAACGAGGTATGTAGTTGGGCAAATGGGAGAACGACAGAATATGTTGGCTCATGACAGAATATGTGGAATATGTTTAAACATGATCAGTTTTGTTTGGTTTAATTATTTTGTTTAACTATTAATATTTACTTGTAGAAATGTGGAGATGGAGGAAGAGTGAAGAGGAACATGGAGGTTATCCAGAAATACATCCCACCACCAAGTGAGTTCAGTTTCCACTTTTGTAGTGAAAATAATTTAGATTTAACAAAATGTTTATACTGTCATATAAAGCATTTTAAACATAAATCAGCGCTCTGTAGAATCTTGACCATTGTTTACAAGAATTTAAAAAATAACTTGTCCCCTCCTCGTCTTCTCTTACCGAACAAGACCAAAATAGTGTTTGCTAGTCCAGGGTGGTTTAGGTTGAGGGAATAGTACTGCAAGTGTATAAAATAGTACGAGGAAACTTCTAGTCAATGCAAACTGATAGACGGACCGGCAGGAATGTTAAAATTGACACTCAAAAAAGTTTGTGGGAAAATAAATGAAAACATTTATGCTTCTAGTTATGCCAGTAGTGCAGTAAAAATCATTCATATGTCCCCTTAAATAAATAAAATGTTCTCATCTTAAGATTAATAAACAAAAATATTGTATAGTTATGTACACTGGTGAGACAAAACATTATGACCACCTGCCTTTTGGTTGGTCCTTCGCGTACCACCAAAACAGAGTCGACCTGCCAAGGAATGGACTCTGCAAGACCCCTGAAGGTGTCCTGTGGTATCTGGCACCAAGACATTTGCAGCAGATCCTTTAAGTCGTGTGGTTTGGACTAGTTGGTCCAGTACATCCCACATATTCTCAATTGGATTGAGATCTGGGGAGTTTGGATACCAGGGAAACACCTTGAACTCTTCATTAAGTTCCTGAAACCATTCTCGAACAATGTGTGCATCCTGGTGCCATCACTTCTTCAGGTAAAGGGCAAATACATACACGGTGGTCCACATGATGTCAAAGAAAATGGGCCTCACTGGACCAGCCAACCTTCTTCCATGGTCCAAGGTCCAGTTCCAATGCTTGAATGCTCATTGTAGGTGCTCCTGACAGTGGACAGGGGTCATCATGGGTACTCTGACCGGCCTGCAGCTACGCAGCCCCATACCCCAGCAGGGTGCCTTGCACTGTGTGTTGTGACACATTCCTCCCGTAATTATCATTAAGATTTTCTGTAACTTGTGCCACAGTAGACCTTCTGTAGGTTTGGACCAGACGGGATAGCCTTTGTTGCCCTCGCACATTGATGAGCCTTGGGCGCCCAACACCCTATAACCAGTTTGTGGTTCGTCCCTCCTCGGTCCACTGTTGGTAGGTACTCACCACTGCTGACCGGGAGCACCCCACAAGCCTTTCTGTTTGATAGATGCTGTGACCCAGTCGTCTGACCATAACAATTTGACTCTTGTTAAAGTCGTTCAAGTTTTTACTCCTGCCCATTTCTCCTGTATCCAACGAGTTGACTACGAGAACTGATTGTTCACTTACCATCTAATCTATCTTGACATGTGTCTGTGTTTGGAGATTCACTTCACCTGCGAGTGGTCATAATGTTTTGGCTCGTTGTGTAAGTGCCAAATAAAAGGAACAAGATTGACTAACAGGGTTGATGACTTCATCTTAAATAGCAAGAAATCCCCTTGTAACATGTGTATTGGGGGTTTGTTGTGTGCAACAGGAATTGAAAGGAACTTTCAAATGAATGTAAAAATTAGTGCTGTCAAATGATTAAAATAATGAATCTCGATTAATCGCATTATCCTCTGTAGTTAATCGCAGTTAATCATAATTTTTGTATGTGTTCAGATTTTTTCCTTAATACACACTTTTCTGTTTAAAAAGCAGCACAGTATGTTAAAGACATACTGTGTTTTATTGGAAACTATGGACAGTGCTTGATTTGGAATTAAATAAATACCAGTTGTCACAGCCCTTAGTTTAGATCAATATACATACAATGTATGTCCATTACTTACAATAATAACTGTCCGTATCTAAATGTAGCCCATGTCAATCTAAATAGAATGTTGCTGGTCTATGATCCCATAGTTCTACCATCTCATACTGTACTCTTGATTAACGCACCAAGGACAATAATTGTTACATTAGGCTCCTGTTTAAAACATATAGAGCTGCAGGCAGTGCAGGCGTTATATCAACTGAATCACACATTAGCTTAGCAAGGTTTTGTCCTTTGATGTTTAGGCTGAAATGTGGTTAGAATGGGGTTCAGTTGGGGGAAACATTAGCTTTCCTGAAAGATGGTTAGCTACAACCAAATACTTGTGTCTCTATTAATAATTCCCAAATTCCACCAAATGCATAAGGCAGGCTACTTCAACAGGCAATGGCATAAGGTAGTCATGGTGGCTGGAGATGTTATCTACAAACAATAATCAGGGGATCAGTAACTCATGCAGAGCATAGATGTTGTTTGATAATTCCACTATTAGAATATGCTTTGGTGAAAACATTAATGCTTAGCATAGATTAGCAAAAACATTAAATAATGACAACTTACCATGCTACAAGCAAAGTGTTAGCAGGTGGATTCATGCAACAGAGTTAGGGGAGACCCGCCTAGCATTCTCGTTTCATGGGTTTTTTGTAGTGAGACTGGGGTGCGGGATGCAAGGAGAGATATTCCAATTTCCTCACATCCGTTATACTAATGGATGTGTAGCCTACTAATACGTTCTAGGCTGTTGTTGTTATAGTAAACCAGAGTAAACATGATTCATGAAATGCCTACACATTGTGTGAAGTGCTCAGGTCAAGTCAACCGCCAATAAAGTTACCAGTAAACAATAAGTGTGTGATATAGGCTCTGTACACAAGCGTATGGACAAAGTTCCGCTTTAGCCAGATGACAAAAGCGGAAGTTCGTTACTACGCTGGTGCACAGAGCCTATTCTCTAAAAAAAATGGACGACGCCCTTTCGCTCTTTTCCATTGGTGAAAACTGAAGTCACCAGTGTCCCGATACGGCGCTGACATCTTGGACTTGCGCCTGCGCAGATAGCGATCTTGGGACCAGTTCTGCACAGTAGTTATGCGCAGTAGCGAGCAGGAAGTAAAGCCGTAAAGCCGCGAAATCAACAGCCCCTCCCCTGTGCCCCGCCCTCACTCTCCCTCGCAGAATGCGCATACCGTAATCAACCGCAAGTCCAAGTACAGTACAACCTTTGCTTGTTAAACCTAGACGATATGTTATAGCCTAACTTACATAATGTTTAAACATTAATTTAGAATAGGCCTAATACAAAAATAATTGGTAACTTCTAGCTAACGATCACCTGCTAGCTATTAACATGGCTATTAACGAGGCTTGTTGTCTTTTAGCTAACCCATTACATTTATTTACTAATTAAATAGCAATCACGACGTCACACCACCGTATTTAGAGCATTAAATAACTAACTAAAAACCAAGTTATTTTAAAAACAAACTCTTCAATTTACATTAGCGTGATACAAACTACAGTAAATGACAGAAACCAGCTTCGGAAAAAAGATATTTGAAGGGTAATTTTATTGTTTAGTTGGTCTCGTGTCCCATTGAATAACATGGGGAGGGCGGGGTTTATGACCTATACTGGGACCACTCACCAGGGGGCGATCGAGACGTTTTGGCTTCACCTTTCAGGGCTTGTGCGGCACGCTTGGATAGCTGCCGCTAAAGTCAGCTTCTAACTATGGATGGCTCTGAAGCTCAAAAATAAAAAATGCGTTTACAGCTACAAAATTGTTTACGGCATTACATCGTTTTAACTAATCACACAAGCTTAACTTTGACAGCCCTTGTAAAAACAAGTTCGTGTTGTTAAGTATTTTCGTCTCTTTTCTTTCATAAGTCACTATAACGTGGGCAAAAAGACTATAACCAGTCCACCAGCAAACTACAGTATTTCAGCAAACGTAATTTTTATATTGAAAAAGTTTCAGCATACTAAAGCAAGAGTTCAGTTCAAATCAGTGTTGGGGCTAACATTTTACTGAAGAGCAAGTAATAGTATTTTGCAAGTATTTTGCAGTAACAAATACCTTAACATGATTGATATTCCCATTTAAGTAATCAGTTCATTTGTTCGTTTTCAAATAAGCTAATTGTTACCTTTGGTTCATTTAATAGTATTTCCTTTTTCAATGAAAAACCCTACCTCAATCGTTGTGCGGGGTAGCTGCCTGGTGGCTGTAGCTAAAGAGCTAGCAAGATGGCAGGTACAATAGCCTTGAAATAAGTATTTTAATTACTTGAAAGGGCAGCGTTTACCCTTTCACTTCGTACTACTTGGTAGGGGTTACATGCAAAATGTATAGTATAGTAGAGTATGTTACAGACGTTATATGCAGACACAAGAAGATCTGGTTCAGAAGAGGGCCCCATTTTTCTCTGAAAAGCAAACAACATAACTATCAGATAATACAAATATGTTTTCTCCACTTATGCCTTTGACAGAAATTTAAACAAAAGGATACTACAATTACAGAATGTGATTGTATGGTTTACATCTCTCTGACTGCCTAGTTTTTGTATAAACTGCTAGCCAGCTGTTCTTGTATTTCAGATCACCTATTACTGTGTTCACTTAAATTTGTTTTGTAATTTACTTATGCGGAAATTATTCAATAAAATTATTTATTTATAGTCGGGAGATATTGCGTCGCAGTTTGTCGATATTACATATAACAAGTTCCCTTTTTAAGTAAGGTTGTAACGCAACAAATTACCTTTTAAAGGTAGTACCGCATTAATGTAAGGTACTTAAATTCATCACTTATACATTAACTAAAGCTTCACAAAGGACTTATTCAAAGCGACAAAATAACTAGCATACTAGTCATGAGTACTAGACTTGTTGTAATTAAGTTAGGGCTTTATAATTAAGCAGTTGGTTTGTATATACACAATTAGTCTCATGAAGCCACACCTCGAATCTCGACTGGCCTCCGTGGAGATCTAGAAACGTTTAAGAAACATCTAGAAACATCTTGTTTAAGGTCAAGGTGGGTTTAGTGTGGTTTCACTATGTCTTCTACCTGGATAGAACACACGTCCTGCAAGTTTTTAGTACCTATCTACAGTTTTTAGCTCCTACCTACCTTGCAACATATCAGAAAAGAAGCAAAGATGGAAGAAACATTTATTCTGTTTTGGAAGAACTGTGCTCTGTTTCTAACATTGAGTCAATATAGCCATTACTTCTCTGCTTGAATCTTGTTTTGATAAGAGATGTTTTGGCGTGCCTTCCTACAGGCTATGGTAAAACCTGTAGGAAGGCAGACTGTCAGTCTGTGATCTTTTGTAATAGAAAATTGACAAGTCAGTGATTCTAGTGATTTCTTCTCTGATTTCAATAATTGAGGATCAGGTTCGTTTTCTGATTGCAAAAAGGAAACAGCAGCATACGCAGGGCGAAATGAGACTGTGGACAAGAACATTTGTTTGGTGAAAATGTTTTGGAACATCTGGGTGTTGAGGCTGCCATGCCACCTCTTCGTTTGGAGTTTAGATTTTGCCTTTTTAACTCACAAAACCACTAATTCTTTCTACTTCATCCACACTTGTTTTATATTATAGCTGAAGATTGAGACAGGAGCCACATACCGCTTTAGAAAATGCATCATTCAGCGTTACCGGTCCTATATCTTCTAAAGTAAGTGTGTAGTCCAGTCACAATAACGACGATTTATCTAGGAAAAGGTTTCGCCAGATTTAGATTTTTGGCAGTTTTGCTGCCATCTTCACTTTGCTAGCTAATGCTGCGCTGAAGGCTTTTTTCTAGTGAGCACCTGTATAAGCCCCTCCCAAGCAATGAATTTGATTGGGTTAACAGATTTTGTGAGAAAAAAGAACATCTTCACATTTTCCAACCAGCTCAGCTCCGGTATACATCCTCTATTCATTTAAATGTGTTGGTAGCTTGAGTTTTGCTTAGAAGTCTGAAAGCCAAAATGTGTGTCAATGTTTTGGACTATGTTAAGATCTTCATTGTGATGCCACTTGCTACACCAGAAACCATCCTAAATCACAGAAATAATTAGAAATCAAAACATTAATAATTGTTGTGCTCGAAAGCTGCATGAGCTGAATTTTTTCAGTTTGTACCTGATTCATAGAGGTGAACCCAACTTCATTGTGTTGCTATTGCTTATCTTGCTTCATTGTCCAGCTGCCTTATACTGGGTTCCAGCCAGTGACCATCTGCTTTGCAACACGTGACCACCAACCTTGAAAATGTACTAGTTTGAACGACTCAAAGTCAATTCTCGGATGGCTCCATCCATGTAATTTCAAGCTAGCTACAGAGTAAGCTGTTACACGCACCCCTTCTAATCTTGAAACAAATCAGTCTTCAGGGGAAGTTGAGCTGAGTGCGACTGCCAATCACAGTGTGAGTGTAAAGAACATCACGTTACTTGCAAAGTAAATACAATTTCTGGAAGATACCTCAATCTGTCTCTACTTTTCTAGCACACATCTGCCCTCCCTGAAGGGTATCTACCAGACCAATGGTGTCATGCTTAAAGTTATCAATTTGGCATTGTGCACTGAACACTTCAGGTTTTAAATGTAGCATATCCTCATGTTCTACATTCACCCCTCTAATCTAATCAAGAGGGACTATATAGTTTACCACTTAAAATGTATTGAGGAAACATGTAGGGATTTAGTGCAGGAGAATATAACCTTTGTGATCATTGAATATCTCTAATCTGACTATGTTTTTTGTAAACACATACATGACCATAAGTGACCATAATATTTTCTCTATTCTACTCACCCCACAGGCTGGATTCCCTCTGGGTCCTTGAGCCCTCTGGATACCATTCCCTCACAGATCTTTGTTTAGGACACCTCAGTTAATGCAACAAACTTTTAAAATTGGTGCACATTAGTACCTAAATAATATTGAGATGCAAAAGGCTTATTTGTGGAAATCCTTACAGCTCTGTTGTAGAGTAGTAAGTCCTTCTTGCAATCCAGTTACTTTTTATTAGCTTTGGCAGCAGCCAACAGTACATATCATGACCTAATTTCTGGCACCAAAAAGGCAACATTCATGAATGGATGTTTATATTTTTAAACACTATCTTCTCTGTCATTGATAAGACCCCTTACTTCCCCTGTGCTGTGCAATCGAATTTTCTATTTAATTTTACTAGATAGTTACTTTATATCAGTACTAACAATGCTATCATTTCAACAATAGGAAAGTCATCACATTGTCCTCTTCACCCCTCAACAATTCCCCTATCAGAACATTCCATCATGCATCTCATTCCTGCCCCAGCAGCGCCTTGCTGGTCTGTCTTTCACCTTGTTGTACCGCCTACCATTTAGCTCCACTTGAATGTGGGGCCCGTTGTATGCGGATGATGAAGTGTGGATATACAGAGAGGTCATGGAGGCAATAGGGGGTGGGGTGGGGTGGGGCCTCCTCCTTAGGAAGGCCTGCAACTTGACCTTGTGGCCACAATCAGCCCGTAATGACCCTCAGGGGAATCCATTGTATCCGAGGTCTGGCCGTGCGGCCGTCCATCCAAACACTGGTCTCAGGTCTGGAGCTATTGTCAGAACACAAAGACGGGAAGGTGTCGTTCTTCAAAGGGAAGACAATCTCCGGGCAGATGAGTCAGGAACAAACCTTGCATTCCTCAACCGTCCGCCAGTGATTTTTGTTTTTGTAAAACAAAAAAAGAAAACAGGACTAACCTCTGGTTCATGTTGTGACTTGGCACAAGTACGGCTTGGTTTTGGCCAAAATAAATGTTTTCCTGCATTTTCTTCATGTTGTAGAAGAGGATACAGGTTGGACAATCAGTGCTGGATTTGATGAAGGCAGGGTCTCACTGCTCAAACCTATTCTGGTTACGATGTCATGGAAACCCAATGTGAGTGTGTGGAGTGATTCAGGGACTTGCTGTGAAGGCTCAACAGGAATCAGTGGCGAGGCAACAATGTTTCCTCCCATTAAACTGTAACTCCTCACTGAACTCAGAGCTCCTTTTTATCCACGCCTGCCAAGTGACACAGTGCACACACCAAACAACTGGAGCCTGCCAACTAGGCTCTTGGGATTGGTCGTCTGCAGTCGTGGTTAATTTTGCTTCAGGATTCTTCAGTTTTTTGACAGCTGAGGAATGTTCTGATTCTGTTGGGAGAAAGCTGTTGCTGCTGGAGGCCTCACCTGTTTTGATTGGCCAGGATTTGACTCCCCCCGTCCTTCCTGTTTGGTAGCTGTCCCTTAGAGGGCTCTTGGGATTCTTACTTTTATAGTGCTGTCCTGCTGCCGTCTGTTGTGTCCTCCTTGCCACCTGCGACGCAGCTTCTGCTTCCTTTCCCTGTTTGTTCAGCTGCCCAGTCTGGAAAACAAATGCAATACAACGTAAAACAGACATCTGCATTGCACTAAGACAGGGCCTCCAATGTTGATGGTAGATAATATCCTTTTTTAAATATTACTATAATCACTTACAGTCTAATTAATTCAATTTTGTAGAAGGATGTAGCCTAGCCTCCACATTAGATTCATTCGGATCGCACACAAACATTCATATTGTAACAGCCAAGCACTGATTATCTGATTTTAAAAGGGTGAGGGGATGAATTACCTCTCCCAGCAAAAGTGACAAGATTGACTCCATTTGAGTATTCTGTGGGAAAAGTGGACACAGGCTAGCCCTTATCACACCAAAATGAGGGAGGTTCATCAATTTAACTAATTCTAATATATTTTGGAACACTGCTCCAGGGATTGGCTTCCATTCAGACACAAAAGCATTAGTGAGGTTGGGTACTGATGTTGGGCGATTAGGCCTGGCTCCCAGTCGACGTTCCATCTATTTCAAAGGTATTTGATGGGGTTGAGGTCAGGGCTCTGTGCAGGCCAGTCAAGTTCTTCCACACTAATTGAAACAAACCATTTCTGTATGGACCTTTCTTTGTGCACAAGGGCATTGCCATGCTGAAACATGAAAGTGCCTTCCCCAAACTGTTGCCACAAAGTATAAGCACAGATTAATGGAAAATGTCATTGTATGCTTTAGTTTCAAGATTTCCCTTCACTCGAACTAAGAGGCTTAGTCAAAACCATGAAAAAGAGCACCACATAATTTTTCCTCCTTCCCCAAACTTTACAGTTGGCACTATGCATTTGAGCAGGTAGCATTATCCTGGCATCTGCCAAACCAGATCAACCGTTAAATTGCCAGATGGAGAAGTGTGTTTCAGCACTCCAGAGAATGCATTGCCACTGCTCCAGAGTCCAAATGCGTCGAACTTTGCAGCACTCAAGCCGACACTTAGGTATTGCACATGGGTATCTTAGGCTTGTATGCGACTATATGAAGCTCCCGAAGAAGTTTCCTTGTGCTGATGTTGCTTCCAGAGTGTTGCAACTGAGAACAGGCATGTTTAAATCACTGTTACGTGTCATTACTTGGCCGTCCCTTTCTGTGAGCTTGTGTGGCCTTCAACTGTTGTTGCTTTTAGAGGTTTTCGTATGTCACAGCATTACAGTATAAACACTACATATTTATTGTGTTCTGATATATATATACAGCGATAAACCATAACATTATGATCACTGACAGATGAAGTGATATCATGGCACATGTCAGTGGGTGGGATATATTAGGCAGCAAGTGAACATTCTGTCCTCAAGGTTGATGGGCAAGTGTAAGGATCTGAGTGACTTTGACAAGGGCCACATTGTGATGGCAAGATGACTGGGTCAGAGCATCTCCAAAACTACAGCCCTTGTAGGGTGTTCCCAGTCTGCAGTGGTCAGTATCAATCAAAGTGGTCCAAGGAAGGAAAAGCATTTAACCGGCAACAGGGTCATGGGCTCATTGATGCACGTGGGGAGCGAAGGTTGGCCTGTGTGATCCAAGCCAACAGACAAGCTACTGTAGCTCAAATTGCAGAAAAGGTTAATGCTGGTAATTATAGAAAGGTGTCAGAACACACAGTGCATCACAGTTTGTTGTGTATGGGTCTGCGTAGCCACAGACCAGTCAGGGTGCCCATGCTGACCCCTGTCCACTGCCGAAAGCGCCTACAATGAGCACATGAGCATTAGAACTGGACCATGGAGCAGTGGAAGAAGGTGGCCTGGTCTGATTAATCACGTTTCCTTTTACATCACGTGGATGGCCGGGTGCCTGTGCGTCATTTACCTGGAGAACACATGGCACCACGATGCACTATGGGAAGGACGCAAGCCAGTGGAGGCAGTGTGATGTTTTGGCCAATGTTCTGCTGGGAAACCTTGGGTCCTGCCATTCATGTGGATGTTACGTTGACATGTACCACCTACCTAAGCATTGTTATAGACCATGTGCACCCTTTCATTGCAACAGTTTTCCCTGATGGCATTGTCCTCTTTCAGCAGGATAATGCGCCCTGCCACAAAGCAAAACTGGTTCAGGAATGGTTAGAGGAACACAACAACGAGTTCCCCAGATCTCAATCCAATCGAGCATCTGTAGGATGTGCTGGACAAACAAGTCTTATCCATGGAGGCCCCACCTCGCAACTTACAGGACTTAAAGAATCAGCTGCTAACGTCTTGATGCCAGATTCCACAGCACACAATCAGAGGTCTAGTGGAGTCCATGCCTTGACGGGTCAGGACTGTTTTGGTGGCAAAAGGGGGACCTACACAATATTAGGCAGGTGGTCATAATGTTATGGCTGATCGGTGTGTGTGTGTGTGTGTATGTACACACACACACACACAGACACACATACATACATACATACATACATATATAGCTCTGGAGACCACTCCAAACTTTTCTTAAATCAGCGTCTCTACATGTATGGTTGCCATTTGATTCCATTGTCTGTTAAATTCCAACACAAACACCTCATTTCACTTAATGAGGTACTGATTAGGTGATTACCTGAACCAAATCTAATTTAACGAGGAAAGGTATAAAAACCACTGCTGTGGTCATCACTATCCTCTTGCAAGTAGTATCTCAAAGGTAATTTGAATAAAAAAATTACTATTCAGCATGACGAAAGAGTTAAAAAGAAAAGCTCTGAGTGTGGAAAAGGAGAGGTCGATTCTGGCTTTACTGGCAGAGGGATACAGTGAGTGTTAGGTTGCTTCCATCCTTATAATGTCAAAGACGGCCAAGCAACAGAAATTTCAACGACGGTCAAGCAACAGACATTGGGGACAACAAAGCTACAGACTAGCAGAGGGCGAAAACGACTGTCCACTGACCAAGATGACCACCAACTCATTTGAATGTCACTTAACAACCGTAGGATGACATCAAGTGACCTACAAAAATAATGGCACACAGCAGTTGGGGTGAAGTGCAATGGCGAGGACGGTTCAAAACAGGTTCCTTGGGTCAGGGCTGAAGTCGGGCAAAGCTAGAAAAAAGCCCTTCATCACTGAGAAGCAAAAAAGAGCCAGGCTGAAGTTTGCAAAAGACCATAAGGATTGGACTGTAGTTTTGCCACCTGTTGTCTAATGGTGAAACGGAGACCTGGAGAGCCCTACAAGCCACAGTGTCTCGCACCCACTGTTAAATTTGGTGGAAGATCAGTGATGATCTGGGAATGCTTCAGCAAGGCTGGAATCGGGCAGATTTGTCTTTGTGAAGGACACATGAAACAAGCCAAGTACAAGGTTTTCCTGGAAGAACACCTGCTTCCTTCTGCTCTGACAATGTTCCCCAACTCTGAGAATTGTTTTTTCCAGCAGGACAATGCTCCATGCCACACAGCCAGGTCAATCAAGGTGTGGATGGAGGACCACCAGATCAAGACCCTGTCATGGCCAGCCCAATCTCCAGACCTGAACCCCATAGATGGATGATGGATGGTCACAAGCCATCAAACAAATCAGAGCTACTTGAAATCTGTGCCATGAGTGGCATAAAGTCACCCACAGCAATATTTTAGAACTCTTCCTAAGAAAAATGAATATGAATTTGTTTTCTAAGCATTGTTTGAGGTCTGAAAACAATACACATTTTTCTGGTTGTTTTGACCAGTTGTTGTTTTATACAAATAAATACTCTCAATGATAATATATTTATTTGGAATTTGGGAATAATGTTGTCAGTAGTTTGTAAAATAAAACAAAAATTCTACTCAAACACATACCTATGAATAGTAAAACCAGAAAAACTGATAATTTTGTAGTGGTCTCCTAATTTTTTACAGAGCTGTAGTTACATATTGATATAATGGAATGTGTTACCTGAAATGGTGGCTTGTTTTAGTCCAAGTGAGACCATCAGTCTATTGCTTAAACCTGAATTGGACCTACAGAATGCCCATTTTGCCAGGTTTGCTAGGAACCTTTTAGTTTATTAAAAGGGCAAAGTGACGACTGCCCTCACCAGAGAGTACCCACAATGTGTTACATTTGGCCAGTGCCTTGCCGGCTAACACAGAGCCGATGAGCAAAAGCACATTCCACCATTTTGGAAAGACTATACAGCAACAGTAATTGTACTCACATTAGGCCCGCACTGTCCTAATATGGACATGTTTTCTGCAATATCATTCTTCATAACAGTAATCATTTTATGGAAACCATCAATATGAAAATTAAGGTACAAATATACATGGCTTTCAGGATATTGGTAAGATGTACAGCCAGCTAAACAAACATCTGTCTCTCATCCTTCCTGCATCCTGTCTTTCCTGTTCTTCAGGAAAAGAGAGAGTAGTGGGTCACCTAGCATAGCCCTGAGTCTAATGTGTAGCTCAGTGGAACAGGATGCAGGAGGTTTAAGGTGGCAGGTGAGATAAACTGCACATGGTAAGACACAGGATGGCTGTTTTCTAGGGGACTAATGATTAGCTTCCTCCTAAATTTTAACAATCCATGTTGGATATTTCTACTAGGGAGGAAGTGCAGTAGGAGCAAGAAAATGTGTGTTTGTGCATGGATGCTCACATGCTAAGATGCACAACCGTGTATGTTTGTTACAGAGGTCTGCACCAGTACAACAAACAAGAGCCAGAGCCTATTTTCTGACTTGTCAGCAGAGATTAACTGAAAGTTCAGCTGTTGGCTCAAGAATGGTTTTGTTTGCTCCTGTCTGCCATTTCTGGAAAAACATGTACAGGACAATGCCACCCACAGGCTGCCCATGGGGCACTGCCACAGCCAAGTTCTGTGACTGCAAACTTAACTTAATCCCATTTTGAAAAAGCCTGAACTCAACTGTGATATTGCTTTGCTTCCAAAATAATTGGCCACAAATTTACTTGAAAGATCAAAACATTTATTAAATTCAATGTATAATGTTAACTGGTTATGTTGCTGTGTAGTAGGCTGTAAACTAGGAAATCGCAGGTGGTGTAGTCTCTCGGAGATGCACTTGATATCCATGGATATCCAACAATTATAGTACAAAAACCAACATTTTTGACATGCATACATCTGTTTCTTCTTTATGTTTTAGGGCCGTGTATTGACTTTGGTCTGTCAGCCGTGCTGGGCATTGCCTTTGGAGGCTTTCTGATTGGAGTTCTGCTCATTGGTGCGCTGTGGTTCATCAAGATCCGTACAGGTGAGTTGAAGTTCAAATATCGCTTTTGTGGTGCTTGATTAGCTAGGATTTTATTGTATTTTATGTAAATATTAAAACATTCCAAACAATATTCACATTTTCCCACCAGTGAAGTATTCCTATAAACTTCTTTGCTGATAAAAACCATAAGCTAAAAACTTTGCTGCGTATGTTTTTATTTATATGTATCAACATTTTTGTGTTGTGTTAAATAGCAAATGGCCCACTTGAGCTGTAGCTGTAGCATGAGCTCTAGCCAACAGCTCTCAGATACTGTACAGGTGTCTTAGTTTTCATGATGAGAGTATTATCAATAACAGCAATTATGTTTGTATTTGTCCAACAGCAGCCATATCATGTTAATCATCACTGTGCGCTTTTGCCACCCTTCAAAGATCATCACAACATACAATCTGTAGCCTTATAAAGTGTATGTTTTCCAGAGTACAAGCAGTAGCCTTTGTCATAAATACAAGGATACTTTCATATGATGGTTTCAACATGAATATTTGTAGATAATAGATTTATGGGTAAAGATGATTCACTCTTATTTACTGTAGCATACTTGATTGTCAGTCTGGAAAGTTAACAAAAAATACTTTCAAAAAAACTTTCAAAAAACATTTTTAAAAAAAACGGCTCCGCGTAAGCGGTCACATAGTGGTTAGAGCCCGCGGACTGCATTGTAGTCAACCAGGGTTCAATTCACGCCATGGACCAAAGAAAGTAGGCATTAGTATTGTTTTCTAAAGAAACAACCAGCCACGGAGTGATTTGAGTAATTGTTTTCATTATAGGTACTGTATAGCTATTAGCTAAACATCTACAGTAACCTCTTAATATTTTAACATATTGAATGTAGTGTTGCGATCCTGTTAAACCTGTTGGTGGTTTGGATGTTAATAGGTAATGTAGGGAACTAGTTTCAAGAATTATGGAGTTTTGACTCATTAGTTTGACAATGCAGTAAGTAAACAGACATCACATCTCTACAGGGCAACAACATTCGTTCCTTTTTATCGCGGGCTGGCTGAACTATGCTTGCCTGGTTTCTTGTTCTGATATTCATCATCTGACATAAAAAAGTATGGATGGAAACTTGATAATTGACAAAATTCTGTATACAAAACTCTATAAAGGTCCTGCTCTTTATTCTCTTCAAAAATATTCAACTCTATTCTGTTTTATCTGATCTAGGATACCCAACAGGACTGGAAGTAGGGTCAACTGCAGCAAACCTTTCGGGTAAGGTGCTTATCACTGTTTTTGGATGATTAGATTTGATTAGATTCAACTTTATTGTCATTGAACAAGTACAAGTGCAGTACAATTAAATGCAGTTAGTGTCAAAGCAGAAGGCAGAACATTTACTATTAAGTATATGCATATTACAAGTGGAATGCATGTGCAATGAAGGCAAATGCAACACAGATGTCAATTATAAATGGGTAATTAAGGCAAATAAAGGAGGGCAGAAAATGTACAAGTATTAAGTATAGTGTATGTTACAAGTAGGATAAATAGTTGTGCGGGTACAAATGGCAATTCTAAATATGCAATTGAGGCAAATTGAAGGAGTAAGGTGGGATGTGCAACTTGAATGCAGGGATAGCGGCAATGAGGTTGCCGAGGTAAACACATACCTTTAACAACTGAAAATGTCCTTATCAGACTTTGCAAGGCAGTGTCAGTCCAGTAGTAAAAAAGGAGTAGTGCAACAAGGTCCCTGAGAGGCGGGAGGTATGGTTAGTGATGGGGCATATAGTTCAGCAGGGTTACAGTAGATTGAAAGAAACTGATGTCAATTAGTTAACTACATTATGAGGAGAATAGCAAAGTAAGCAAATAATAGACATTAGGGAAGCCTGTCTTCTCCTGTTTAGAGCTCTCTATTATCTCTCTCCATATAGTGATCAATTAGCCTACCAGTCAGTGAGTCTTTATTATCCCAGACGCAGCCTGTTTACAAGCTGAAATTTTGTTAGGCAAAGTGGTTAACACAATTGGTTACTATAAATAAAAAATATATAATCTCTCCCCAGGATGTCCTTGCACTCTGACCAGCAAACGACAACCAGTCTCCACCAACCCCTCCCCCTCTGAGAACAGTAGTGCCAACGCCAGCATTGGCAGCACTCAAAGCACGCCAACCAGTAGCATGGCATGAGAACCTCAACACTGTCTCTCTCCAGGTCACATTATGGGGCCTTAAGAAAGCATTACCCCAGCTCTCTTTACTCACACCACAAAACACACCCTCTATCACCCATGACCCAACCTGAAATGGGTGAGGTCAGGGGCCAGAGAGAGGAGGGGGGTTGTCTAGCCCAGGCTCCTGACACTCACCTTTTCAGCCTCCCAGCAACAGTTCCAGACGGGAAGTCAGCAAAGGCGGAAAAAAAGCCTCCAGCTCCAAGTAACAGGAAAAACAAAGCATATCCCCCAAGAACTAACAGGAAATTCACTGCATTCTTTTCAATGAATTCTGCCTGTCTGATGGCGGCACACTAAGAGTCAGTCAGGGGAAGAAAGAGACAAAAGATTTACTTTTAAAAGCATACCAAAACTGTTTTGCCTTTTATTGATGTCTTAGGAAATTTCACAGTCCCCTCTTACAGGCAATTTGGAGATGAATGGATATCAGTCCTGAATCTATTAAGTTGACCGGAGTTTGAATTAAAATGTGTTTTACTGTACTGTATATGGGTGTTAGATACACCATGTTAGATTTTAGACAGATCAACAAAGCTAAAACAGCCAGTGTTTTCTTCCAATACCAAGAAGTATCTGTCTTAATATGAGTTAGGAAAGATTGGGAAAAGGCTACCTCTTAATTTATGTTGATGACAGAATGTTAAGCATGCACTTGACAATGGGTCCTGGATAGCTAGCCAGTCGGATAGCGTTATTTTGTTTCTCTGTCGTTCATTCCATTTCTCTTGCATTACATCATATTGATTTACTCGAGCCATCTGTTACATACAAGCTGAATTCATTATAAAATTTTCTTGAAAGTAAATGTTACTTTGGAGCTTTAGCAAATTAGTAAGTTTTATAGTTGTTTTTTTATATCATATTAATCTGAAACTTCAGTGTATTGTCGAGAGACACATTTCCTTCCTCAGTGTAATCCAAAGTCAACCAAATAGCAAAAGTTGCTACCTGAAAAATTATATGAGAGAACTGAAAATAAATACTGAGATAAAAACATAGATTTACATGATTAAACTCAGGAATAACTATATTTGACATTATTGTGGTTTAGGGTTAACTGTGTGCCATGACAAATTTTAATCAGCTAGAAGGTTGAATTGCAAGTGTAAATCCATTCTGTGTGAATGTACAAATGTAAATCTTTCTTTAGTGTACCGTCTCTCTTTTTACCTCTTTGAAAATGCTATAGCTATACACAGCAAAAACATGTAATTATGACCTGTGAGTGTAAAGACATTCCCTTCAAACATTCCATTTATACTGTACATGTCTCTTTTAGAAACAGCAATACTGTAGCAGAAGTATACAGTACAGTGTGGATAAAAATGTTAATGTTTTTATTGAAAAGATTGTACTAGTTATATAGTTCTTAACCATGCCAATGTACAGAGAAACAAAGAGTCCAATTAAATTTGTTAAGTAGATAAAAATGAAGTACATTTGTTTTGATACTGTCACCAAATGCATTAATCTTAAAGCCTCCACAACCCAATAATGTCTGAACTGCAACAAACAGAACTAAATGGGCTCCAGCAAGATAACAGTGGATGTCTTAAAACTTTACCAACAGAGGATTGCAACAGAACCCACAAGGATAAACTTCCAGATTACTTGATTTCTCAATACTCTGAAGTAATTTGGCGTGTTGCTCTGGCTCTTGACCGATCTTACAATGCCATGAATAGGTATTTTAAGTATTAGTTAATTACATAACTTGTCATTTAAATTCCAACAGTAGATTTGCTGTGATAAACTGGCCTCTAACTTAGCATGTCATAGCAGAATGTGTAAAATTTGTTACCAAGAAAAATTTGGATTTGCAAATAATGAAATCATTAATTTTTGTAAAATTACAATGAAATGGCCTAGTATTTATTTATTTACATGATAACACTTTGTTTATAATTTTCAGCTTTTCCCCAAAAGTAACAATCACATTATTAGAAAAAGCTGAATAACCAGTACTTGATTTAAATATAATTGTATTAGTATTTTAACATTTTAAATATGAAACAAGATTAATACATTAAGGTAGTACAAACAAGTGCAATTTACAGGGGCAGTAGACCAAAATGTGAAAGTGTGTAATCCAGGAGCAATTACCAAAAATATGGCTTAGTTTTCTTTATTTCCTTACACCACAACCAGCATTAGATAGTTCAACAATGACAAAGGACCTGTTGCTGGTTTGATGGGCTGGAAATAGCACACTGGGAAGTGGTAGGTCTGACATAATTGTGTTAATGTGCCTTTGAAGTCAATACAATTCTTTTAACTTAAACGATTTTACCTAGCTTGACGTGTCTGCTAAATTTGCTAATACAAAAGTTAGATGGCTGGCTTAATTTGAACAATAGTCACACTAGCTATTTTGTCCATATTGGTGAGGTTGACAAATAAACAATATTTTTGTCACTTCTGGTCAACGGTTAGTGTTTTGATGTGGCAACTTGTTTAACAAAATTTTCTATGAGTTTGCTTCAGTCATTTTCCAGTAAACTAGGTGCTTCCAATAACTCTGATAACAGGTAAACAAGGACAGTGGAGGTAGAAGAGCTGGAGATTGTCCTGTAAACTAAAATGTGACATTTGGACACTGAAGCAGCCAAACATAAAACATATTGAAATATACCTAAAACAGACTTAATATATTTAAATTCACATGCAATTATCTAAATTTGTACTTATATTTTATATGTTATATGTAAACCATTTGTGTTTTATTGGGATTTAAGTATAATAAATAACTTCAAATGTATCTTAATTGGGACATTTCTTTGTACCTTGCTATGTTCTGAATATATTAAATAAAGAGCAAACAAATATACTTCATTTAAGATAACAATTTCTTCACAACTATAATAAAATTATATTTCATTCTAAATGTAATGTTAATGTACTTGATCAAGCAAATCCATTGTATTCCTTGTATTTTATCATGTCAACCTATTGAACATATATGTTAAAATCTTTTGTGGAGATGTGTTAAATATACTTATTTGAAAGTATACTTCCCTATATCTTCTTGAGATATAACCAATATATATTCTCAAGAAGCATGTTCTCTTGATGTGCATGTTTCATTGTGTGGAATAAACACATTTCTGAAAAAGTATCGGAATAGGTCTGCCTTAATAAATGCACCCAAAATTAACTTTCTCTTCCCGTTCTACTGTTCAGAGTTTTAATGAATTATCCAATGGTTAAGAGCCCTGTCATCTACACGGACCTCCAGATTGTTATAACATTTGATACGATTAGGTGATAAAAGCATGTATGTAAAATACCAGTCAAACATTTGGACACATCTACTCATTCAACTTTATTTCTTTATTGTTAATGTTTTCCACATTCTAGAATAATAGGGAAGACATTATGAATTTCCTGGAGAAAATACCATTCCAGGAGAAAATGCTAAGAATTTGCAAAGCTGTCATCAATGCAAAGGGTGGCTACTTAGGGAAATCTACACTTTTTTGGCTCTTGCATGATTACTAAATAAAAAATCAAAATAAATGACATTGAGTAGGTGTGTCCAAACTCTTGACTCAATATAAACATAATAAACGATCCAGGCATTCAAAGACCTGGCAGGCATCATCAATGTGCCTTTTCTCTACACTGATCCAAATTCAAAAGCCGTATTTACACAGGCAGACCAATTCTGATATTTTCCCCCACTAATTGTCTCATGACCAATGACAGTAGATCTCTTTGCAGAGTTCATCTGATTGGTCAAAAGACCAGTTAGTGGAAAGGATATCATTTGAAATTTAAGTAAACATTTTAAGTTTTAAGCGGAGGTTTAAGTGTAAGTATAGTTTAGAAACATTTGTTTTCACTTGGGAGTCCGCCAGGGTTACTGTAGTAATATTCAAATGTGCCATTTCTGCCTTATTTGGCATAGCCTGCCTACCTGTTTATTCTGCACTTCTTTGCATGGACAGGCGTGCTATGCTGAGCATGCACATATATTTTTCAATATAGCATAAAGCCCGTTGGAATCAGCTTAAAGATTTTATTTTTTAATTTTATTTACCATTTTGCACCATGTAAAATACTTATGATTATATATCTTTATAACCTAGATGCAAACATTTACTAAATGTAAGGATACTTACTAAGCAATTTATTTTATAATAGTTATAATTATAGCTATTATCTATAATTATACATATTGATTAAATCGGCTTAACTTGCTTTTAATGACTCAAAACTTAATTGATTGACTTTTGCATTCTATTTTTGTATTTAATGGACATTTTCCAGAAGAATGAAATTTAATATTTATATATTCTTTGTCAAAAATTGCATTAATTGTGTTTCTAAATACAAAAAATCTAAAATTAAATTTGCCTTCCGGCACTCCCTCATGACACCAAGCTGACCATCACAGTCTACGGTTGACCATTGACTTTTCTTGCTGACATTGCACAGGGAGTGGGGAGCCATCGTCAGCAGGGATTTCCTGTTCTCATCGCTCCCTTGCGATGATTCTGGGAAAAAAGAGGACCCACTTGAGTGGATGAGAGAGCAATGTGGAAAAAAGTCCAAATTTGGCCTTTGTGGATGCCTGAGGAATGCTTGCTGCCATCAACTCTTTGTTGCGATGAAACAAGACTGAATATTTAATTGGATATGACAACAGTAGGGAATTGAGAAAAATGAAAATATCTATACCGTATATTACATTCAAATTTAGTGTCAGCCTGCATAGATATCAATCCAAATTGTGTATGTGTGCATCTGTGTGTGAGAGAGAGTAAGGGAAAGTGCTGTAAGTAAAAGAGATCTCAACAGGAAGAATTGTCACATAAGTATCAGTGCTATATAAGTTAATTTTATGTAATGCCCATGTAGTTAATACAGTATTGTTGGAGTTATTTTTTTTAAGAACTGTGACTATTGCCTATTGTGGCACTTAATGAATGCATTTCTTTGTGAAATAATGTGAAATCTTTAACCAGATGGCCATTAATTTATACTTGCTGTTTAAATGTCTTATAATTTCATTTATTATTTTTTATTTCTATAAATATCAAAACTACCACAAAGTAACTAAAGACAAAATCCAGGGCCCACATAATTTTAGTTACAACTTCTTTCAGTTACGTTCTCCTCTCACCCTAAACCCCCCCGATATCAAATAACAAAAGATGTATTGTCTGATTAGAAATATTGTGCACAGAATTACTCTGTTATTTTGCCTGCTGGTGCGATGGGCTGACGCACTCCATAACAGCATGGCAGTTAAGAGCACCAGGCTACATTTGGATTGGTACACAGAGGCTATCCTCATCCACCAGCTGCACCAAACCTTTTGACCAATGTATGAGTGGAATCTGCCTGTGCTGAACCTCCCCACAGGCAATGGACAGTGAAGGCAAAGAGCCCTGCAGGGGAGACCGCATGTCTTGATGCATGTTAGCAAATGAAAATAAGAGGACATTGATTGAGAGGATCCAAATGACTATAGTAAAGGTTATTTGTTGATCAGTCTAGTAGACAATTTTTACCCAGGACACATTGTGGTTTTGATCCTCTTAAACACAGTCCATTACACTAGCGAGTTAACCAATTGGCTAATCCTTGACCATGGTCACTGTGGAGAGATGAAGTACAGTAGAAAGGATTTACAATAAAATGTAGTCACCTGAAGGTTTTGTAATGCTAACATGAATAGGCCTGGTAGATGAGACAATATCAAAATGTCACACATTTTAACCTTTAAAACATGACTGCCATTTAGATTGGGAATAATAAACATTGTAACAATCAACCCATGAGACGATGTAACCCTGGTGTTCCCTAGTATCAGACAGTCAATAACAGCTAGACTATCTGTGAGTACTAACAGAAACCAGGGTAAACCAATAGGCTGTCTGTCATTAATCCTACTCAACCGTTGTGTCTGACAAGGGCTTCCTCTACTTTGTGATACACACATGCCAAGAAATGTTCTACGAACTGCAGATTCCCCTTTCTCACACTGATAGACACTTAACAGTCAGTGTGCAAGTCTGTTTGTAAGTGTGTATTGAATTAATGTTAACAAATGGTTGTATTGCCTACCAGTGTATTTTGCCTTGTGGCTTATGCTGTTCAGCATTATCGGCACACGAACAGAAGCTTTGGGAAGCCCTCAAAATAGCTGGATCCAAAGCCACTGTTAAATACAGAGGCTGTAACGGAGTGGTCATCCAATCATATTATTAAAATGATGTTTATATGTGAAAGCAGTGACACAATATTTTTGTGATAATTTGTTCTGGGTTTGTAATGTTTGAAATAATCATATAGATCTTAACTTATTTCTGTCGGAGTATAATGTCTCTGTACACAGGAGAATCACCCATTAGAACTGTTAACAACACTGTTTGTCTGTCATCTTAATATCTCAAATTCACATGTACATCCACAATGTGTCACATGTACAAGGAATTTCATATCCCCAGCTAATGTGCCATTTATGGTGACCAACAGATATTAAATTGTATTTGTATATTATCTTTTGAAAAAATAAAGATGTTAAATCTCCTGCGCATCAACTGTCTTAATTAATTTAATAAAACAAAGCCATTTCAAAATGTCTGTATCTTTAGACATATTATACTGTAGTTCCATTACTGGCTTTCATGTCAGAGTACTGTAGGTTTGAGCCACAAGGCAAAACACTGCAGAACATGCATTAGCTGGTTTGAGTCCTAGTCTTAGACAGTATCAGAGAACATTTATAATATGGCAAGCGGTCCAAGCTTTTTCACATGCTTGGAGGGAACATCACACACAAAGACAGCAGCAGCATGCTCTCGTTCTTCAATTACTCACTTCTGATCAAGAACATCTGATCAGTTGGCCATTGTGTATAGTTAAGTAGCGCATACTGTATAAATACATTGATTAAACATGGATCTATGTCTGGAAATAGCAAAGGTTACTTTTCTGCCCCTTTGTGGTAGAAGGTCAGCATTACATGGGATATAGCATATGCACACATGCATGGACACACGCACGCACGCACACATACTCTTTTTACTTTAACTCCTTGTGGCAACAATTCAACAGCAGGGCCATATTTCACCATGCTGTTCTGCGTCTTACCACACTGCTCACTCAATTAGTAAATGTTCACCTGCCCATGAACTGGAGGTGAATGCATTACATGACTAACAAAGACTATGGGCTTGCAGGCACCCAACCTGCTTAGGAGTGACACAGGGTCACTAGAACACGTCAAGCCATCCATTCGGCATGTTGTGATAGGATTTTTGGCCACAGTGCTGCATTGTTCCACTGAAATCAGATCACATCTGTGATTTAACTAATAATGTGAGTGGAGTTGAAGAGCGCACGCAGTTCAAAGTTATGCAATCTCAATTAGCCCAGCTAATATTACATAGCTAGCTTAATAACAGTAGCTTATCTTAGTTGGATGTGGTCAAGAGGGGTATGTCATCACAAGTGATAATAAATAACAAGCAATATGTTTAACATTGTTGTCGACATTATTGTCATCTCTCTTTTTTCCAATTTACAGAGGCACATCCGACACTTGCTCGAGCTGCTTCTCTGCTTCTTGTGTCAGGGAATCAACCAGCACACTCCCTCTTTGTGTGAATATTAACATTGTTCCCAATTTTGAATAGTTACACAAATCCACATGATGAACTGTGGTGAATGGAGAAAAGGTCCAGACTGTCCAACTTTTGGAGTTGGTGGGAAAAACAAACAACTCATCCTATACAACCTTGAGTTCTACTGTATATTGTCCAAGCACAGAGCAGAACATGTCCCCTTGCAACATTCACCCTTGTTACATTTCTATGTACTTTAGTTATAGTTTCTCTGTGTCTTTGATCTGTTTAGATCCTCTGTGTTTCACCTGTGTCTAGTTTTGTCTTGTCACCTGTTCCTCATTTGCCCCTTCATTTTGTGCATATTTAAGTTCCTCCTGCCCAAGTGTTTCAAGTCTGTCTGTTTCATGTGATGTTTGTGGCTCATGCTCTTGGATGTTCCTCTGGCATCTTTAGACAAAACAACTTTTGTTTGTGCCTGTGTCATGCAACTGTTTTGCGGGTACTATTTAATGAAGCTGCCAGTTGAGAACTTGTCAGGCGTCTGTTTCTCCAGCTAGACATTCTAATGCATTTGTCTTCTTGCTCAGTTGTGCACCGGGGCCTCCCGCTCCTCTTTCTGTTCTGGTAAGAGCCAGTTAGCGCTGTTCTGTGGGGGGAGTAGTACACAATGTTGTATGAGATCTTCAGTTTCTTGGATATTTCTAGAATAACCTATATTTCTCAGAAAAAGAATAGACTTTCAGAAGAAAAACAAAAATTTCAGAAGAAAGTTTTGAGCCAGTTATTGAACCCACAAATGCTAATGCCCCAGATACTGAGCAAGTCTAAAGGCCAGTTTCATTTCTTCTTTAATCAGCACAACAGTTTTCAGCAATGCTAACAATTGCCAAGGGGTTTTCTAATGATCAATTAACCTTTTAAAATTATAAACTTGTATTAGTGGGCCTCTACACAGCCATTGAAAATCAGACTTTTCCAGCTGCAATAGTCATTTGCAACATTTGCAATGTCTACACTATTTCTAATCAATTTGATTTCATTATAAAGGACAAAGAATTTGCTTTATATTCAAAAACAAGGACATTTCTAAGTGAACCTAAACTAAACAGTAGTGTAGCTTTTAGAGCTTTTTCAAACCAAAATATAGAGGTTACATATAGAGGTTGAAACATTTATATCCACTGCAGTGACATATGAGAAAACAGAATGTCTACCTTGCCCATTGTAAATAATATCAAGATTATCTTATGGTAATTTAAAATAATCTTCCAGACCTGCATGTTGATTCCCTAATAAAGTGTAGATCGGGCAAAACATTATTAAAGTTATGTTTGAGGATCCACGGATTCATAATCCACAATATGATTTCCTCTCAAATACAATAGTTCAACTGATCTATCCCTTTATATAGCAGTTAAAACATGTTTGTTTGTCCACTAATGTTACATCATTTAATTGGGTATTTCTTTTGTAGATGATCTGGGCCTGTTAGTGGTATTTTTTAAAGACAAATTAAAACATTGTTTCATTGAACTCCTTAATGTTTAAACATTCACACCAGTAATCTGACCAAATCACAAAACTGAACAAATCACAAAAATAATATTATATAATATTATTCATAGTTTCAGAGTTGGAAATATTACATGAAAATGTAATCTGCAATGTTCCTTTAACCAGCAATAATATGGAGTTCAGAAAATAACACCACCCACTGGGCACAGATCAATAAGATCAATGTTTAGTTTTGATTTGTATTTCAAATCTATTTTAATTTTGTTGTTTTTGTCATTAACAACAGATCTAAACACAATGTGTGAAATGCTTACTTATGGATCCAAAACTTCTGATTGAAGTAAATAAAAGTCAAAAAGTCAAAACAAGCGACTTTTTTTTTATTGTTTCAGTACATATTGTTTTCACTGTTTTAAACCAAAAGTATTAGGCTTGAGTCATGTTTCCAGTTATGTAGCTGTGTTCCTTCACATCATTTGTGCAAGGAGTCTGCTATTGGTTTCTGTCAACATGAGGACCAAAACAGGGTGTTAATGTAAGTCCAGGAATCCCTTATGTTGCTAAAAAAAAATCTTAACAGCAATATAAAACAACTGTCTGACACCTCAGGAACACTCTCCAGGAGATAGGCATAGATGTGTCAGTGACGACCTGCTGCTGAATTCTTCACAAGCAGAAGTACAGAGGCAGCACTGCAAGGTTCCTGTTTTTTTTATATAAAAACAGGATGGCAAGGTTACAGTTTGCAAAAGGAAAGCATGTAAAAGAGCCTGCCGAGTCCTGGAAAAGGTTTTGTGGACAGATGAGAAAAAGATAAACATGTACCAGAGAGATAGCAAGAGCAAGGAGTGAAGAAAAAAGGAACGGCCCAAGATCCACAGCATAACACCTCATATAAAATATGGTGGAGGGTGTGTTCTGGATGGGGCATGTACTGTATGGCTGTCACTGGAAATTATTCACTTGTCTACAATGATGATGTAATTGCTGACGACAGCAGAAAAATACATACTAAAATGTCCAGAAACAACTTGTCTGCTAAAGTATAAAAAATGATTTAGTGGATTGTGCTTCATCATGCAGTAAGGCAATGACATACAGTAATTAAATGAGCGACATCTGTAGTGCTCTAGCAACTATGATGTTTTTCAGGGTCAAAAAGTGGAAAGATCTATACAGGCCAAGTAAATCTTCAGAGTTTTATCCAAGTTGATGAAAGGCAAAGGCAAAAAGATCTCAAAACAAACAACAACTGAAAATGGCTGCAGTACAAGACTGGCAGAAAATCACTAGAGTAGATACACTGGCGGGGTAAGAGAGACTCAACCTTTCAATTAGTCATGTATGATGGAATGTAGTATGTGGATGGTGATTCATTAATCTGTATAAAATAATTTAGGGTTCATTGGTTTTAATTCAAATTGGCTCCTGAACGAAGTAACAAAGTAACACTGGTTAGGTTCTTGTATGGAGTGTTTCAACCATGCAAACTACATTCAGGGGGAGGTTTACTCAAAGCTGAATGTACTACCATATTTCTCTGGACACCTTTGCGTTTCTTAATGTTTTTACTGAAACCTATTGCAGTACAGTACAGATTAACTAAATATATCTACTGTACTAGATAACACTGACAAGTTTTCGCTCCAGGGAAGGTTAGGGAGCCTACGGTCTAGCTCATGATATTATGTATGAGTAGCAAATTAGCCCACAGCAGTAGACCATAAAGAAACTCATCGCTTTCCCAGAACCAGCTTAATGCACATTTTAGAAGATCGTTAAAGATAATTCTACATTTATGAGAAGGCTTGGTTTCATACCACCTACCCTACTTGAAATTAAGATATCTATATGAAAAGTGTTGATCGTGTAATTTTCCCTTATTACTTTCTGTACTACCACAATAGTATAATTCCAGGTCATTCCACTCTGCTCTTTTATTAGAGGGTTCATAGCAATATTCATGTTTCACTACTATCTATTAGTGTTTCCATTACGATATACTTTTCTAGTCCATATGACATGGTTGAAGCTATTCAATTTGAGTACAGCAGACAAAGCAGAAAATGATCTCTATGGTAATGTTGACTTTGTCCTTGATGGAAAAGTTTATGTTCAGATGGCCTGGAGCGGAGTGTCTACTGACCTGTATTTGTGTAAATGCACATATTTGATATAAAGATTTTAACCTTTATTTATGCAGGGGAATCAAATTTGAGACCTCGTTATCTTTTGTAGTTGTATTAAAATCACATACAAAATACACAAACATGCAAAGCACATTTAAGAAATGCAATCATAGCTGACCTTGAAACATTTTATCAGACATTTGAAATGCCTTATAGGCACCATGGCTTCACACTAAAGGTAACTTTGCCAAACCTTTTATGGGTAGTAGGCAAAAACAATTTCTTCCCCCAATACATTTTTTAGGTAAGATATTTTTAGGTAAGATACATGCCTGGCCCTTGAAGTCAAGGAGTCCCAGCCAACTGAACTGTATAAAATCCAATGATGTGTGCAATAGTTTGCACCATTAATAAAATGCAAAGCTGCATTCCAGAGGTTTCAATCTTGACACTGATGCATGCATAACATTACATTTGTATGCTGAGCAGATCGACATGGTTTCTTTCTATTAAATTAATACATTTTAATCTTCAACTTCTTAACCAACTCAGTAATGCATGTTTTAACAGACAGATTGTCTAACATGTTTTACGACATGGTAATAATTTTAAATCACTGAAACACAGATTTTCTAATCTAAAAAGAGCATATAATTAATGTATATTTGCACCTAGCACTAACCTAAGATCCACATATGTAAAAACATTGGGTTTCCCAATAATTAATTCACTGGTCATGAAAGAATGTAATGTTCATATAAAATATTTTATTACCTGACTGCATGAATGCAGTTTCCCCTGACAACCACTAGATGCTGCTAGCTTGTTCCAGTGTTTTCCAGTGGGTCTCTGAAGAACACAACATGTGACGGGGAATGCTTGAGTAAGCGTAGAGTACAGGATGCTAACCATGGCCAGGTGTAAATGTGAGATCACGGAAAGGCATGCAGAGCCTAAGGCTAATCACACTGAGATACTTGACATGGACAAAAGGTTATTGGGGTTCATAATGTTCCTGTGTCTGAATAACGCTAAAGCAAATTTTTTATGGATCCATTGCAATAAATTTCGAAATTAGGACTTAAATCACACTTATATAGATAGCACAAAGATGACCTATACCACAAAGTGCTTGTTCTCTCACATGGACATGAATTTAGTGAAATACATTTTAGAAATCAAATGATTGCTTTGATATTCACAGTCCGCACATCAAAAATGTAACTAAAACAACATATTGTACTGGCTATCCTGTAAGACCCTGAAATGGCAAGACTATTTCCACATTGTTAACCAGGCAGTTTGAATCCTAAATGCTGATTTGATGAAAGCATGATCATATGAGAATACATATACCATTACAGTGCGTCATGCCTAACAAGAGTTTTTAGCTGTGTAATATTGGCCATGTACCACATCCCTTGTGCCTTATTGCTTAAGATAAATCTTATATTCTCCTAATCGCCGTTAGTTACCACTTCCATGCCAGTAGCCTACTTGGAAGTGTTTCCAGAAAAAAAGCTTTTTTGTAGAGAAAAAAAATTTAATTGTCAAAAATTTAATTTTCAAAAATGTAATTGTCCGGAGTTTTCTATACAGCGTTAACTCATGGATTTGAACCAGGTGCTATGGTCAGGAGAAATGAAAATAGAGCTTTATGGCCAGACACCCAATCAGTGGGTTTGGTGTCCTGTGTGTGCAGAAAAGTCTAAATCCACTCTTAGATATGTTGATAGATTTTCAATTTTATGGGGATTTTTTGTTGGTCCTGTTCTGGGGCTTTTCTTGAGGTAAAAAACATTTTAGTTTATGGCAAATAAAATTTCTGAGGGACCTGCATCTCTAGCAAGAACACTCAGGCAACAAGCTCCACAATTCTTATGAAATGTGGTCAATCGGGTTGATCAAACCCAAATGGAATATTTTCCATGAATGCTTTTCTCTGGGACGATCCAACACAGATATTCCAGTAAAGTGAAGGGACTGTCAGACAAGTACCCTCTACCTAAGAAACACGAGGAGAGGTATTCCCTTCATTGCTCTTTCCTGATCTTTTAACAAGGAACATGTATATGTCAATGGATGGAGGTACAATGTATGCCACTTAGGTGTTCTGTGATCCTAGGAACTCTGGAAAATATAAGGAGGTAGAGGATCCGCTAGAGAGCACAAATATTTAACTTGTTATTAGAAAACAAAATATTTGCAATGTCTTCAACAAGGATACACAGGAATTAAATTGTGCAAATATTGCCAAATGCTATTCATACTCTGAGACCTTGCACCATGCAATAGGTGACACACTGTTTACTATCTTCAATACATGGAACTAAATCTGCACACAAGTGCCTAGTTCCAACATTCTTCCAACGATATTAACATATAAGATCTCTACACTAACATCTATAATAAGACAATATGCTAAGAGGAATTAAAACTAATATAAAAATGGTAGTGTGCAAGAAAAAACAATACTCTACATAATGTTTGGGAAAACCACAATATGCAATTGTCAGGTTTCTATGCACATTCACTACACTAAAAATTATGAACTAGGTTACAATTTGCATCAGTCGAAGGTTATAGCCCAGTGGCCCTGGGTTTTGGTATGGGTCAAGTCAAAGCGCTGGATCTTTGTAATTCCCAGTCAACATGTGTGTCTGTCTTTAGGATTACACTCACCTAAAGGATTATTAGGAACACCATACTAATACTGTGTTTGACCCCCTTTCACCTTCAGAACTGCCTTAATTCTACGTGGCATTGATTCAACAAGGTGCTGAATGCATTCTTTAGAAATGTTGGCCCATATTGATAGGATAGCATCTTGCAGTTGATGGAGATTTGTGGGATGCACATCCAGGGCACGAAGCTCCCGTTCCACCACATCCCAAAGATGTTCTATTGGGATGAGATCTGGTGACTGTGGGGGCCATTTCAGTACAGTGAACTCATTGTCATGTTCAAGAAACCAATTTGAAATAATTCGAGATTTGTGACATGGTGCATTATCCTGCTGGAAGTAACCATCAGAGGATGGGTACATGGTGGTCATAAAGGGATGGACATGGTCAGAAACAATGCTCAGGTAGGCCGTGGCATTTAAACGATGCCCAATTGGCATTAAGGGGCCTAAAGTGTGCCAAGAAAACATCCCCCACACCATTATACCACCACCACCAGCCTGCACAGTGGTAAAAAGGCATGATGGATCCATGTTCTCATTCTGTTTACGCCAAATTCTGACTCTACCATCTGAATGTCTCAACAGAAATTGAGACTCATCAGACCAGGCAACATTCTTCCAGTCTTCAACTGTCCAATTTTGGTGAGCTTGTGCAAATTGTAGCCTCTTTTTCCTATTTGTAGGTGAGATGAGTGGTACCCAGTGGGGTCTTCTGCTGTTGTAGCCCACCCGCCTCAAGGTTGTGCGTGTTGTGGCTTCACAAATGCTTTGCTGCATACCTCGGTTGTAACGAGTGGTTATTTCAGTCAAAGTTGCTCTTCTATCAGCTTGAATCAGTCGGCCCAGTCTCCTCTGACCTCTAACATCAACAAGGCATTTTCGCCCACAGGACTGCCGCATACTGGATGTTTTTCCCTTTTCACACCATTCTTTGTAAACCCTAGAAATGGTTGTGTGTGAAAATCCCAGTAACTGAGCAGATTGTGAAATACTCAGACCGGCCCGTCTGGCACCAACAACCAGGCCATGCTCAAAATTGTTAAATCACCTTTCTTTCCCATTCTGACATTCAGTTTGGAGTTCAGGAGATTGTCTTGACCAGGACCACACCCCTAAATGCATTGAAGCAACTGCCATGTGATTGGTTGATAATTGCATTCATGAGAAATTGAACAGGTGTTCCTAATAATCCTTTAGGTAAGTGTATGTTAGCACCTTCAGTTTGACACTCCTCTTTGCTAAACCAGAAAACTAAAGTATTGTTTTTTCACACATTATTTCCATTCCCAAGATAGAGGGAAAGTGCATGTCAGCAATCAGAAATCAAACCATTGCCATTCTTGGACATTATGTAACATGGCCAGTGCAGTAGCTTTCACTGATTTCAAATGCAAGCAACATATACAAAAAAAAAAAAATATATATATATATATATATATTAAAGACATATCCATAAAACCTGTATATTATGTTCTTACAATAATTGATTTTGAGTGTCTGTGTTGCAAAAAAACAAATTCTACAATTTTTTATTCAGTTAAATTAAGAAATTGGTCAGGGATTTGAATACTTTCGCAAGGCACTGAATATGTTCAAAATAGGTCACACTCATATCATTGTACTAATTAATTGGCAGACAAGGGTACATCCAGATGAGATGCATTCTGTATCCGGCTTTTCCCAGGCGCCTGTCTCTCTGTTAGGGCCTCTTTTTCAAGATATCCATGGGAAGGTCATATGATAGCTCTCTTCCTTGTTAATTCCCCATGAGAAATGCCTACCCTGTTCAGACTGCAGACATGACAGATCTGTAACATAACACATAATATAAGGAGTTCTAATTATTACTTTAGTATTTTAATCTTTTTTTAATCTATCCCTTACAGGGATATCAAGCTGAGACCCAGGTATTTTCTACAGTTGTGGCCTGTGTTACAACAATATATTGATTTAAGAAAATGTATAAAAAAAACACTGAAAAACACAGATATGAAACAAACACACATGTTTACAAAGGCACTCATAGTTAAAAGTGAAGAAGCAGTGCATCAAACATTTGAACTGTCTCAAAGGCAACAGGTCCTTAAGGTTATTGTGCAAAGCATGTCAGTGTGGGTCAAGGTGGTAGTTTGAAGAAGTTCTACTTTTTTGAACTGGCACCATTATGGTACTCAAACCCACATTGCTGGTATTTTTTAATTACCATGCCCTATCAACTGAGCTACATTGGACTCCACAGCAGTTTTTGAGCACTCCATTTGGTTTCCCATGACTTTCCCATCATCTTTCCAGTGGAAAAAGTACAGACTTTTATCATCAAGAGGGCCTATTCTGTGAGTGTGTTCTAACATGAACAGTACAATTTATGTCAGTTGTCAATTTAAAATGAACAAAAAAAAAATCTACACAATATGCTTAGTGATGCTCTGTGTTTCACAAGCTCAAATAGAACATTCTAGAAATGTTCCATGCATACAAATTGGCATGCTGATTACAGAAATGACTACCAGAGCACGTGGCCCAGCAGGCAGCCCATGATATCCACATCCAGATTCATCACATCAGAGGCGGAGTTTTAATGGGTGCAATGGGTGCGCAGCACCAGTTTCCTGTGTACAGGTGCTGGTTATATAATTAGAATATCATCAAAAAGTTGATTTATTTCAGTAATTCCATTCAAAAAGTTAAACTTGTATAATGTATACATTCATTCCGAACAGACTGATATATTCCAAGTGTTTATTTCTTTTAATTTTGATGATTATAACTGACAACTAATAAAAAAAAAAAAATTCAGTATCTCAGAATATTTGAATATTGTGAAATGGTTCATTATTGAAGGCACCTGGTGCCACACTCTAATCAGCTAATTAACCCAAAACACCTGCAAAGGCCTTTAAATGGTCTCCCAGTCTCGTTCTGTAGGCAACACAATCATGGGTAAGACTGCTGACTTGACAGCTGTCCAAAAGACGACCATTGACACCTTGCACAAGGAGGGCAAGACACAAAAGGTCATTGCTAAAGAGGCTGGCTGTTCACAGAGCTCTGTGTCCAAGCACATGAATAGAGAGGCGAAGGGAAGGAAAAGATGTGGTAGAAAAAAGTGTACAAGCAATAGGGATAACCTATTGTCAGTGCTTCAAGAACCACCACGCACAAACGTATGCAAGACATGGGTTTCAACTGTTGCATTCCTTGTGGAAGTCAAGGTCCCAGGGTCTGGAGGAAGAGAGGAGAGGCACAGAATCCACCTTGCTTGAAGTCCAGTGTAAAGTTTCCACAGTCAGTGATGGTTTGGGGTGCCATGTCATCTGCTGGTGTTGGTCCACTGTGTTTTCTGAGGTCCAAGGTCAACGCAGCCGTCTACCAGGAAGTTTTAGAGCACTTCATGCTTCCTGCTGCTGACCAACTTTATGGAGATGCAGATTTCATTTTCTAACAGGACTTGGCACCTGCACACAGTGCCAAAGCTACCAGTACCTGGTTTAAGGACCATGGTCTCCCTGTTCTTAACTGGCCAACAAACTCGCCTGACCTTAACTCTATAGAAAATCTATGGGGTATTGTGAAGAGGAAGATGCAATACGCCAGACCCAACAATGCAGAAGAGCAGAAGGTCACTATCAGAGCATCCTGGGCTCTCATAACACCTGATGTAACGAGGACGCGCGTGGAGGACGCGTGCCACCCCTCCCGACGTGGTGTTTGGCGCGCGTCATCGCCGGCCTTCTAGCCACGCCGCTCCTCCTCCCACGGCACTGTCCTGTCTTGTTATTGCACACACCTGGTGTCCATTCCCTCATTAGATTGCATATTCTTCTTCACGAAATTGGACCTCAGGAGCGCGTAGACTGAACCCTCGTCAGGCCAGGTGGGCGTTGTTTTTTGCCCGGTTTGATTTCACGCTGTCATACGTGCCGGGTACGAAAAACGCCAAGGCAGACGCGCTGTCTCGGTTGTGCGACGCGGGTGTGAGGCGGGTTGATGAGACACCGATTCTGCCCGCCTCGTGCATTGTGGCGCCGGTTCTGTGGGACGTGGACGCGGACCTTCAGCGGGCATTGCATGGTGATCCTGGGCCTCCTGGGTGTCCTGCGGGTCGTCAGTACGTCCCGCTGGATGTCCGTGACCATCTCATTTACTGGGCCCACACGTCCCCTTCCACGGGTCACCCGGGCATAGACCGTACTGTGCGCTGCCTTACCGACAAGTACTGGTGGCCTGGTCTGGCCAAGGATGTGAGAGTGTACGTGTCCTCCTGTTCGGTGTGCGCTCAGTGTAAGGCACCTAGACACCATCCGGCAGGTAAGTTACATCCTTTGCCCGTTCCACAACGACCGTGGTCTCACCTGTCCATTGATTTTTTAACCGATCTACCCCCCTCACTAGGCAACACCACGATCCTGGTTGTTGTGGACCGGTTTTCAAAGGCCTGCCGGTTCCTTCCTCTCCCCGGTCTCCCGACGGCCCTGCAGACCGTGGAGGCTCTTTTCACCCATGTCTTCCGGCACTACGGGGTGCCGGAGGACATTGTTTCTGACCAGGGCCCTCAGTTCACGTCTCGGGTCTGGAAGGCCTTTATGGGCCGATTGGGGGTCTCGGTCAGCCTCACCTCTGGGTTCCACCCCGAAGCTAATGGGCAGGTGGAGCGTGTGAAACAAGACCTGGGGAGGTTCCTGTGGTCCTATTGCCAGGACCGGCCGGGGGAGTGGTCTGAGTTCCTGCCCTGGGCAGAGTATGCCCAGAATTCGCTCCGCCACTCCTCCACTTCCTTGTCCCCTTTCCAGTGCGTCCTAGGGTACCAGCCGGCCTTGGCACCCTGGCAGAGCCAGCCCGAGACCGGGGCTCCGGCGGTGGACGACTGGTTCCGGCGGTGGACGACTGGTTCCGGCACGCCGAGGACTCCTGGTCCGTAGCTCATCGGCACATCCGGCGCGCCGGGGCTTGCCAGAAGTCCGCTGCCGACCCCTGGCATAGCGACGCCCCGGTCTACACAGTGGGCGACCGGGTCTGGCTCTCGACCCGGAACCTCCCTCTCCGCCTGCCCTGCCCGAAGCTGGGCCCGCGGTTTGTGGGGCCGTTCAAAGTCCTGAGGAGAGTGAACGAGGTAACCTATAAGTTACAACTTCCCCCTGATTACAGGATTAATGCCTCGTTCCATGTGTCTCTCCTCAGGCCGGTGGTGGCGGGTCCCCTCCAGCAATCTGAGGTGCGAGAGGTCCCTCCGCCCCCTCTGGACATTGAGGGGGGCCCGCAGTACCTGGTGGAGTGGGAGGGGTACGGCCCGGAGGAGCGTTGCTGGGTGCCGGCGGTGGATGTTCTTGATCCGGAGCTCCTCGCCGACTTCCATCGTCGGCGCCCTGATCGTCCTGCGCGGCATCCTCCTGGTCGGCCCCGGGGCCGGCGGGGGCGCGCTGCCAGAGCTGCGCGTCGAGGGGGGGGTACTGTAACCAGGACGCGCGTGGAGGACGGCCTTCTAGCCACGCCGCTCCTCCTCCCACGGCACTGTCCTGTCTTGTTATTGCACCTGGTGTCCATTCCCTCATTAGATCGCATATATAAGTTCCTGTGTTCCTGGCTGTCTTTGTGTGGTATTGTTCTATGTGCGGTGTACATTTTGTAAGAGCTGTTTGCACGCTTGTTTTGCGCCTGTGGGCTTTGAGTTTTACGCGTGCCCTTTGTGTGAATATATATATAGCTTGAAACTACCTCCCTGCGTTGGCTCCTTATTTCACGCACCTACTACACCGGTTACACCTGAGCAGTGCCACAGACTGATCGACTCCATGCCACACCGCATTGCTGCAGTAATTCAGACAAAAGGAGCCCCAACTAAGTATTGAGTGCTGTACATGCTCATACTTTTCATGTTCATACTTTTCAGTTGGCCAACATTTCAAAAAAATGTTTTTTTGTATTGGTCTTAAGTAATATTCAAATTTTCAGAGATACTGAATTTGGGATTTTCATTAGTTGTCAGTTATAATCATCACAATTAATAGACATAAACATTTGAAATATATGAGTCTGTGTGTAATGAATGAATATAATATAGCATGGGACTTTTACATTATATAATATAATATAAAAGTTTCACTTTTTGAATGGAATTACTGACATTAATCAACTTTTTGATGATATTCCACCTGTCCACACACTCAATCAAACAGACTCCAACCTCTCCACAATGGCCAAGACCAGAGAGCCGTGTAAGGACATCAGGGATAAAACTGTAGACCTGCACAAGGCTGGGATGGGCTACATGACAATAGGCAGGCAGCTTGGTGAGAAGGCAACAACTGTTGGCGCTATTATTAGAAAATGGAAGAAGTTCAAGATGACGGTCAATCTCCCTCGGTCTGGGGCTCCATGCAAGATCTTACCTCGTGGGGCATCAATGGTCATGATGAAGGTGAGGGATCAGCCCAGAACTACACGGCACGACCTGGTCAATGACCTGAAGAGAGCTGGGACCACAGTCTCAAAGAAAACCATTAGTAACACACTACGCTGTCATGGATTCAAATACTGCAGCGTACGCAAGGTCCCCCTGCTCAAGCCAGCGCAAGTCCAGGCCCATCTGAAGTTTGCCAATGACCATCTAGATGACCCAGAGGAAGAATGGGAGTTGGTCATGTGGTCTGATGAGACAAAAATAGAGCTTTTTGGTCTAAACTCCACTCGCCGTGTTTGGAGGAAGAAGGATGAGTACAACCCTAAGTACACCATCCCAACCGTGAAGCATGGAGGTGGAAACATCATTCTTTGGGGATGCTTTTCTGCAAAGGGGACAGGATGACTGCACACTATTGAGGGGAGGATGGATAGGGCCATGTATCGCGAGATCTTGGCCAACAACCTCCTTCCTTCAGTAAGAGCATTGAAGATGGGTCGTGGCTGGGTCTTCCAGAAACACACAGCCAGGGCAACTAAGGAGTGGCTCCGTAAGAAGCATCTCAAGGTCCTGGAGTGGCCTAGCCAGTCTCCAGACCAGAACCCAATAGAAAATCTGGAGGGAGCTGAAAGTCCGTATTGCCCAGCCTCAGCCCCGAAACCTGAAGGATCTGGAGAAGGTCTGTATGGAGGAGTGGGCCAAAATCGCTGCTGCAGTGTGTGTAAACCTGGTCAAGAACTACAGGAAACATATGATCTCTAATTGCAAACAAAGGTTTCTGTCCCAAATATTAAGTTCTGCTTTTCTGATGTATCAAATACATATGTCATGCAATAAAATGCTAATTAATTACTTAAAAATCATAAAATGTGATTTTCTGGATTTTTGTTTTAGATTCCGTCACTCACAGTTGAAGAGTACCTATGATAAGAATTACAGACTTCTACCTGCTTTGTAAGTGGGAAAACCTGCAAAATCGGCAGTGTATCAAATACTTGTTCTCCCCACTGTATATATTATATACAGGTTTGAGTGAGGAAAAGAAGGATTAAAATTAAGAGAGCACTGCAAATTGAACACTTCTGTTCCTCACTCAAAACTTTCCTTTTGAACTTTTTGTAAAGGAAAGAAAAAGGAGCAGTGGTCTCTTAATTCTTTCCGGAGCTGTATATATATCTAAAGATTAGCCCTTGGAATCCATAGATAGTATTATTTTTTATTCATCCTTCTTAATAAAATTACTGTGTTTGGTGCTGTTTTTTTTTTATTTTAGAAAAAAAGTTGTATAATTCTTGGCTCTGTCTGCATTCAAGTGCACAACAGCACTCTACCGGGTACCTAGTCTGAGTGCCAATTATACAATGACAGTCGGTGGGCGGGGGTCCTCTTTTTGTCCAGGGCCCAAAGACACCATCAACAGGCGAAAGAGGTAGGCAGATGTGTTACTACCAAACTGCATCTAGGTCTAACTAACCTTCAAGGCATAGACCACCCATTAATCTAAATTTGTCAGCTGTTTCCTTACTTAGACTATTTTCAAGGTAAGAAAACATCTGACACATTTTTTAGTTATCTATGCCTTTAAATAGTAGCTAGGCTAATGTTTCAGTAGCCTAATGCAAAAGTTTCTGTCAAATCAGCCTTACATTGACCACAGAGTTTTGGGTTGAATCTCCTGGGCTGAAATGCAAAGCCATAGGCACACAGCGAGTCAGAAAATATGCAAATGAGCGGAAATCTTCAGCCAATTTGACAGAAGAAACAGAAATATTTTTCCTATCATAACCAATGACAAAACTCAGGAACACATTAGCAATTTTCCAGGCAGTTTAAGACAGAATAAATGACTTTAAATGTGCTAGCTTAACCAAGGGACTCCCATGAAGGGAGAGGGATCATCTCAACCAGCACAAAAGCTGTCTAAGTTTTCTGGGAATTTGCGGTACATCACTAATAAATCTTTTGTGTGTCATTAATTATATATATAATATAAGGTTGGCGTTACACAGAACCTTTGACTCTATGGCAGTAGAACACTGTGTGTAATTCGAACCCTGGTTCTCGGCCTGGGAGAACGTTTAAAGATGTCTCACTGCGGTTGCCTTTCCTTATCACCAACTATATCTTATTTATGTGTTTATTTTCAGCATGTGGGCCATTTAAGAGTTATTAAATCTTCATTAATCCTTTGGATCAAATAACCAGAGTCCTGAGTTCTCAAGACAACGAAAATGGCTGTGACATTTGGTGTTTTAAGTCAGATACAGGTTCCCTGAATACAGAAGTACGCACAGACACATTTGGACGATTTGATGATGGTGGTGCACAAATTGGGAGCAAATGGGAAATTGACCAAAAACCAGGTACCATTACCAGTGAAATAAGTCTTAATGGAGAATTGTATTTTGTGGAGTGGGTTAGAGATGCCACAGAGATTGACTTACATAAGGAAACCCGTTTTTTTCAGTTGGCGAGAGGCAATTTGATCAAGAACTGTGCGCAGGGTTTGGAGTTAACTGAGTTATTAAAAAGAAGCATGAAAAAAAATGAACAATGTGCGTTCCCAGCATCTACCTCCCCCGCTGCTTGGAGGATTATTACTGGCAGTGTATGTATAGTGGTGAGGTACTAGGCCTTGTGGGCAAAATTATAGTTAAAGTGTTTTGTTGGTATACATCGTGAGTAGGTTGTTCTTTTAAGTGCTGTGAGGCAGCTATTGTTGTTCCACTGGGGTTGTGTAATGCTTTAATGTTAATAAATCAGACAATGAAAGGTGTCCTTGAGTAATGAGAAGCTTGCTGCAATATTTTTTTTTTCTCCATTATCAGATTTTTCTAATGTACTGATACGAGTGAGCCATTTAAAACTGCATTATAATAAATTATAATATGAACAATTACATTGTTGCTAATCTGTTCCTCAGCGTAAATTGGTAAATTACGTAAATGCAAAAATGCAGAAAGTAAAATGGATAGTTTCTCAATTTTGACAAAAGAAAGCACAATGCTCAACTTCTCGGTTGTTCCAGTCCTGTGGGGGTCTCTTAATTTTAACCCTTCTGTTCCTCACTCAAAACTTTCCTTTTTAACTTTTTTTGGAAAGGAAAGAAAAAGGTGCAGTAGTCTCATAATTGTTTCCAGAACTGTATATGTTGCTGCTTGTGGTGTAGCCATTCCTTTAGCCGTTTCTACTATTAAGCTATCTGTACCCTCAATTTGCTTTGACCATATACTACGTGGCCTGGGGTTACAACAACACCCTCCTATTCTTCTCTTAAGAGAGATTAACAGTTAGGGAAATATGTTTTCAGGATAACCCATTCCTATTGACATATCTACAGTTACTCAATGTAACTGAAAACAATTACAAAAAAAAACGATTTCGATAAACATGAATACATAAATTCGATACTCCCATGTAGCAGAACAAATATAATTTGTGTCACACCACAACATTCTGGTAAGGAACAAACCTGTAAATTGAACAATGTGATATCAGTGGCTATTTGACCTTCAATATTGGCTTTAATGATAACCAATATTGCTCAAGTGTTGCTCAAGGGTTAGAGAGTTGTTGGTTAAACGTTGTTATATCAAATCCCTGAGCCGTTAAGGTACCCCATTTTATTCTGTTTAGGCTACTTGAGGCTAAGCTGTCTCTGCCAAATACTTTCACACCCTGAGGTACTGTACTGTAGTAGAAACAAGGTTGTTTACTCACTTGGAGTTTGAGTGCAGACAGATCAAAAATATACAGAACGTGTGTTGGTGTGAAATGGAAATGTGTTCCTAGCATAGCAAATTTCCCCTTGAGACAGATACAGTGGTTCATCATCTAATTCGTCAAGATACGGTAAACTATGTCAACCTGTCATGGCACTATTTAAAATACACGGTGGCGCTAAAATGTTGATAATGCTTTTGGTGTGTCTCTCCTTCCTTTCTGTTCAATTGCACATCCTTTCTCAAACCCAGCGCCAGTCCATGGAGGAATGTCTGCTGCTCATGAAATAGTCTGACTGAGTGCATTGTCGCTTCATTCACAGAATTTGAGTTCTGCACAAAACTACTGCAAAGTCTGCTATTTAGTGGTTGGCACATCCAGTGCTTCACATTAACATCATCCTTCCAAAAGATTTCCCTTGTTTGGTGTTTTTGTTAATGGTGGTGGAATGTGTTGTCTAACACATTGGTCCAAAATTCTGACTGCAAAGGCCATAGCATATGATTCACCACATAGTGAGCCCTCGTGCCCTGAGGATGGGGTACTTTCATCCTGGAAGAGACCAACACCAACAGGATCGAAATGTTTCACCATAAGATAAAGGTGCCCACTTTGTAATGATTTGCAGTGACCCTTCCCTCTAAGGGGACAAGTGGTCTCAAACCATAACAGGAAAATGCTAAATGCAGATATAAATCACTTAGATCCTATCTGCTTGCTCTCTTGATCCAAAATTGAGGTCAATTGAGCCTGCTCAGCTTTTTTATACATGCAACAGAGCATTCCTATCACAAGGAATTAAGCCATACCTTGTGATAGGAATTGCTTAATTGTATCATTCAGTACAGTACACATTCGTTATGTTTTACTCATTTAATTAGGTTTTCACAAGATCCAGCCAAGTGAAGAACACTCTCCAGGAGGTAAACATATCATTATCTATGACTACCATGAAGAGAAGACTTCACAAGAGCAAATACACAAGGTTCTCCACAAGGTGAAAACCATTCATAAGCCTCAAGAATAGAAAGGCCAGATTAGACTTTGTCAAAAAACATCTAAAAAAGCCAGCCCAGTTCTGGAACAGCATTCTTCGGACAGATGAAACTAAGATCAACGTGTACCAGAATGATGGGAAGAGAAAAGTATGGAGAAGGCTTGGAACGGCTCATGATCTGAAGCATACCACATCTTCTATAAAACACAGTGGAGGCAGTGTGATGGCATGACCATGCATGGTTTCCAATGGCACTGGGTTACTAGTGTTTAATGATGTAACTGAAGACAGAAACAGCCGGATTAATTCTGAAGTGTGAAAGGAATAAACTGTCTGCTCAGATTCTGCCAAATTCAGTGAAGTTGATTGGACACCACTTCACTTTACAGATGGACATTGACCCAAAACATACAGCAACCCAGGAGATTTTTAAGGCAAAGCAGTGAAAATGGCAATGGCCGTGTCAATCACCTGAACTCAGCCTGTGCCTTTATGTCCCACCCACCCGTTCCTGTCTTGCGGCTGTTGCCGCGTCTTTAGGGAAAGTACTGTATCCAGTCAATGAAATATATTTATAATGCCCTTTTTACATGAGCAGTTGTCACAAAGTGCTTTTACATAAAACCCAGCCTGAAACCCCAAAGAGCAAGCAACAATAGTGTTGACACAGTGGCTTGAATCATCAGGTATCGTCTTGATCTTCAAAACAACCAGGAGGACTTTGGACAGCAATGAGTCTTTAGACTCATTGCTGGTACTTGGGAGGTGTGGTCCAGGACTGGTACTTGGGAGGTGTGGTCCAGGACCTCATGTACTCCTATATTTAAACGGAGCAGGATACAAGGAACATTTAGAGAGTGCATTCCTTAGGTTTACAGGGATTTACAGTGGAGAACTGACCCTACTCCCCCCGGCACATTAATATAGCAGAATAAAGCCTTGGGGCTGAGATGGGGGGGTCCAGTGACACTGTGGCCCTATCCGTGGGAGGCCCCAGACATGCCCCAACAGGAGGAAGTCAATCCACCCACATTGCCAAGCATCAACCTAAGGGACACCAAGCAACTGCAACCACCCTGAAATGAGGCCAGAGTATTGCCTGAAGAGTTCATCTCAATTGCACAATGGGCACAACGAAGAGACAACAACAAGCCAGTGACTCTGCCCTCGATTGGCATTGGAGAGAGCCCAGCTGGCAAGACAGCAAGAGTGGACAGTATCAAGCCTTTACATTCACCTTCACACCCCTGGGCAAGACTACACTTAATCACAGACCATGCTGAAGAGATAAGACTTCAGTAATAACTTGAAAGTTTGCACTGAATCTGCATTTCCAACCTTAATTGGCAGATCTTTCCACAGTAGTGGAGCACTATGAGAGAAAGCCCTGCTTCCAGCTGTTTGTTTAGAAATTCTAGGTACAATTAAAAGGCCTGCATCTTGCAATCTTAGGTTACATGTGGGTATCAGTGGGGATTTCTTTAAGACTGCAAGGGAAGCTCGGCTTCCCCTATAATGTCAAAAAAATATGGTCAAATATATTTTATTGACAAAAAAATGTTAAAACACGTTCATCTCTAAAAATAGTTAGTTCAGAATCAGCTACAGGTCAGCTTCTCATACATTTCCCTGTTGAAGCCGAGCGTCCATTGACTTCAATGGGGTTGCTTAGAACAGTTTTTTACAGTGCTCCGTAAGTAGACGTTGATTGGATAAATGCTGCGATTATGTCCCACCAACGGACACTCAGCGTCTCTGGGGGTGAATGAGGAGTGGGCTGGCCCGGACTCCGGGCTTCCGCGTGATGATTGGAGGATCTGACGATCTGTCAAACTTCATCTCCTTTTGACTGACAGCGGTCTGTACTATAAGAAGTCACTGAAGCTATTTCACACTCAGTCCCATCCCGAATTTCTCAAGTGTATTCGAAAGACAAACTGCTGCAATAATTCTTGATATTTGTTTGGCGAAATTGCTAGCTGATTTGCATCATACATTTCACACAATTATAGGCTACACCACAATCCTTGTTTCAGTTTTACAAAGTTTAATATATTTTTTTTAGATAGCTCATTCATTCATTCATATACAGTAGTAGGCTAGGCTAGCATCGTCCGCAGGTGAAACTGCGCACGATGGCAGACAGTGCTAATATTGTCAACCTGATTTTAGCAAAGCCTTTAATAAACAGAGTAAAATTATATTTGTAAAAAAAATTATATATATATAATATTGTTCTGTTACAAAATTAAATGTTATTGTCTGGTGTCCAAAAGATCCCAAAGACCCCGAGTGTCACTACAAATGAAGACCATCAGAGGGTTATAATATAGGCCGAAAATGAGCTTCCCCTCTTTGAAAGACAAGCAGCCGCCACTGGTATGTGGCTGAATCATTTCAGCGAGGATAGTAGGAGCAAGTCCATGTATTTACCAATAAAACCTTTGTAAAGAGGCTAGTACTGGAGTAATGTGCACTAACTGAAATGTATTTATTGATTCATCAGGGTTACCGGAGAGATGATAATTTCAGTCATCTAATTTAGAAGTAACAAAAGCATGGATTCGTTTTTCAGTTTTTGATAAAACAATTCTTATGGCCGGTCATGGCCTATGCTGTGTTAGTCATTGCAGTTCTATGTTCTGTGTGTTTTGGGTCACGTTTTCCAGTTCCTATTTTCAGTCTCATTACTGTGTTGCTTTCACCAGTGTCTCGTTAACCCCTTGTTTAGTCCCTGTTTCAGTTCTTCCTGCTCTAGTGTTTCTTGTTGATCATTGTTTTATGTCTACGGCTGTGTTTGTTTGTGAGTCTTTGGATTAAACTATGTTTGCTATTGAAATCTCTGCGACTGTGTCTTGTCTCCATGCCGCACTCTGACAGAATGATTGGAGCGCAGAGAACACAAATGTTGAATGTTCTGTACATGTTTCTAAAAAAAGTAGTTATGCCCATAACACTGAATAGTAACATTTAAGGACATGAAAAGAAAATTCATAGCAAACCGTTCCATGACTCCACTCTGTCAGATGTCTTCTGACTGTGATAAGAGCAATGTTGATGTTCTGCCATGATGACAGCAGATCCTTAATCTCCTGTGCTGATCGCTCATCATTTTCACTTATCAGGGAATCAATGACTTGAATAGTCTACCTGGAATAATACAAAAGATTAATAAAAATATGCAGCATAAGCTCTACAAGCTTTAAGATATTACATTTCTCAAACTGTTTATGTAGCCTACCGAATCATTTTTCTGGGCTTTTCTGCTCGGCATTTCTCCTCCATGTCTTAATCTTTTCACTTAACTGAATAAAAATCAAGGTCATGGAGAAAAGTAGGCCTCCCGAGTGTATAGGTATAATCGAAGTGAGGACTGGTCGGGGTCTGCTGTAGAACCCACTAGTACTGTACTTATGGAATATTGTGTCTTTTGAATTCCCCTCTCTCCACTCCCAAACTTCACTCCAACACCATTTCCATTCATAAATAGTCAGTTTAAATTAGATGATTTTAAAAACATAACAGACATGTTCAGTTTTCAAACCATGATATTTCTGTGGGAGAATCAGAAAAACACTTGCTTCTGTAGAACATGAACCAAAACTAATATCATAGAAACAGAAGGTTCATGACATTTTTAATTGCAGCCTAATCAAATGTATACTTGTGTAGTAATTTGTGTAGCCTATTACTTGTGTATTAAAAATGTGAATGTGTTTGCAGTATGGACAACCACCAGCTGTACACAAACATCATTGGAGATCATAAGAAAATGGCTCTATCAACAATATGCATGTATTGAAAACAGTGAGTTTTGTAAGATTCTTAAAAATGTGTTCGTCTGTGCAGCGTTTGGGTTGAAAATTAACTTGTTATTGTACATTTTGAGTGTGATAATGTGTGTCTTTTATCTATTCTAAGTCACTGTAATTGAACACAATGATTATAAGTATTTAGTTAATTTATGTAGGGCATGAATTTAGCTGTTTTTACACATTGCTTAACTTTTATCAAACATTTTGTTTTCATTAAAACAGAATTTTTGTTAATAGTTATAATTTCTTATGTTGTTTACACTGTTCATAAAAGGTAGAAAATAATAACAATGTAACCTACAACTGGGTGGTAGTACATTATATATTGCCTACACTTGATATTAGCCCAGAGCAGCATCTCTATGGAGTCAATAAATGTTTTCACAGTTCCCTTGATGAGCCATTAAATTGGACATGGCCTACAGTGGACGCAAATCTCTTAATAGCTCATTATGACAATACAATCGTTAGTCTTACACTAGGCACTAATGGCTAATGTGTCTCTCTCCTTTTGTGAGTGAATATACTGAATATACTGTGCATGTGACTTTTGGATTTAAATTTAGAACAATTTTGTAGCGTAGCCTAATGATGATTAATAATTGGTATAATAATTGAGGCCTATTATGTATTGGCAAAAAAACTAGAAAATATTTTAAAATGTAAAGATTGTATTCATTGCAATTGCCAGGTGGAAGCCTACATTTGGAAAACTTAAAAAAAAAACAATAAATATTTTAAATGAATACACAGGAACAGGATTCAGATTGAAGCACAGAACGCAGTGCTTTAATGAAACGGTACCCAAAGGCACAACGGGGACAAGGCAGATCAGTAGTCGGAAGGCAGGCGAAGTTCATACATCTGAAACAATGGCCAGGGCAAAAGCACAAGATGGATGATGAAAGTTTGTTTGGGGGTCGATAACAGGTTCCAGAAACAACAGTACAAAGGGACAAATCCGATATCGAAATAGGAATCAGGATACACAGGTCATGTATGGGAAGACAGGGAGAAAAAGAACAAAATATGAATAACAGATTTGGTATGTTACATCAGCAAACAATCTCCCAACAAACCTCACAAGGAAACAGGCACTGATGACTTAAATAAATAGGTTGCTGATGAGGAGCAGGTGTGCCAGGAGTAGGTGGGACTAATACGGGAGACACAAAAGAGATGCGTAAAAAAAAACAGAACTGTGACAGGAACGGGAAAAAACCCAAGAAGGAAGCAGAAGCCAACAACCCTCACAAGGATCAATCCAAAATGTCACAGTTAAATATCAAACAGGTGATTTTTGAATGTATTACTGAGTCTTTTTAGCAAAATTCATCAAAATGCCAAAAAACATTGCTATTCCTTTTAATAGAATGATAGCGATTATATTATTTTTAGTGGCAGTTTACTGTATGCAACTGTTTTGATACACAATAGTGACCAAACAACTTGATAAAGTATTCAGCTAATGGTAAACAATATACCCAGCTAGCTATTTAACTGTCTCTTATGTGTGTAGCCATTGATCACAATTCAGACTGAAGCACCAAAAATATCCTTGCTGCTCAACAATGAACCATAGAGTGGGTAATATTACTTGCGAACAGTTTTCACAGATGCTCCCTGATGGCCAGTAATTCTTTATGCGGGCCGTACTGTAACGTATGAGGAAGTGTAATTAAGCATAATTAGGCGTCTACTGCTCTGTAATCTGGGATTCACTCAGCTAACGCAAAACCTAACTGAATGCTTCTGAAAGTAATATGGCCACCTACTTTGGTGATTCATTAAGAAAATAATCTGATTGGTCAAAATTACTGGATCAGAACTTCGCTGCCCATGTAAATGTAGACATTTGAAAAATAAATGTATTCATAAAAATTACCACTCTTGAATGCAACCAAAATCCTAGGCCAAAGATTAAGATAATATATATTATGTCCAATGATTTAGATAATATAAAGTTGTGCTCAAAAGTTTGAATACCCTTGTAGAATTGGTAATAGCTCTGGAAAAATTATGAGACCACTACACTTTTTTCTTTCCATTCCAAAAACGTTGAAAAGGAACTTTTTGAGTGAGTAACAGATGCATTCAATTTGCAGTGGTCTCTTAATTTTAACCCTTCTGTTCCTGTGGGCCTTAGTTTGCCCGCCCCTGCTATAGATCTTCCATCTCCTGATGATGTGGAACTAAATAATTGCTATGTTAGCCTATTGTAAAACACATAAGCCTCTCTGTCAGGAGTGCTGGGTGTGCAGGCCTCAAATCCAACCCAGAATCACACCATAGCTTTTCAAATTGTGTCTTGTGGCTCATGTTGAGGCTACCATCTGGTTAAAGTTGGCCTCAGCTGGGGACAGGCACACAGTAGTTCTCAAGGAAAATTCTTTAACTTTACAAGCATATTGTCTTTATTTAATTATTCCCTAAATCAATTAATATGGGTCTAAATGCATTACCTAATTCAAAGTGAGGTTGGTAGAGATGTCTATCTTCAATCATCAATTAGGAGAAATCCACAGCTAATGCACAGCTTCAGAAGTTATTCGACTATTCGGCAATTAGAATATTTTTTAGTGGAAACACGACTGTCCAGAATGTTAATGCTTAGTCTACTTCAGCAAAAGACAAATAGATGGCTTACAATGCTAAAAATGAAAACTTTAAAATGAGTTATCTAATTGGGTTGTTGTCAAATCTCCTCTCCCCGTCAACAAAGAGCATATCCTAATCTTGAAGTGTACGTTCACGTTGGTAGGCCAGATTCACAAACATTTGGTGGATAAACAAAATATTTATTGCAGATGCCACTTTAATTAAACTTTGTCCAACATTTTTCATGCTGTTGTGTGAGAATCTGGGCTTGATATGCTACTTGCTTCATTGAAAGTAAAAAAGGTACCAGCCCAGCTAACAAAGGAACGTAATTGAGACATTTGTGACTTCCCTTAATAAGGTCTTTCAGAGGTACTGAAGGTCACAGCCTGTTCCGGAGGTTCTAGGTACATTCATAACATTCCCTAAAGTTATTTCGGAAGTACTGAATGTCACAGCCTTTTCGGGACATTACAGGTACATTCATAACGTTCCCTTAAGGTCTTTCAGAGGTAGTGAATGTCACAGCCTTTTCGGGACGTTACAGGTACATTCATAACATTCCCTTAAGGTCTTTAAGAGGAACTGAATATCACAGCCTATTCGGGATGTAATATGTACATTCATAATGTTCCCCTAAGGTCTTTCAGAGGTACTGAATGTCACAGCCTTTTCGGGACATTATAGGTACATTCATAACATTCCCTTAAGGTCTTTAAGAGGAACTGAATATCACAGCCTATTCGGGATGTAATATGTACATTCATAACATTCCCCTAAGGTCTTTCAGAGGTACTGAATGTCACAGCCTTTTCGGGATGTAATATGTACATTCATAACGTTCCCCTAAGGTCTTTCAGAGGTACTGAATGTCACGCCTTTTCGGGATGAAAATGTAGAATAACTTATTTTTACCGAGTGCACTCCCCTACAAATGTAGTTTTCTGAAGGGAAGTAGTTCCGTTATATTTGCTGCCAAAATGTCCGGCGTCATTGTAATTTGTCAGACATTTCAGTTCTGGACACGCAATGCATTAAGTGCAAAATCATTGCTCAGCGTCATATCTAGAGGTTGTCTTTGGGAAATAGACGTATGAGTGCTGCCAGCATTGCTGCAGAGGTTGAAGGGGTGGGGGGGTCAGCCTGTCAGTGCTCAGACCATACGCCGCACACTGCATAAAGTTGGTCTGCACGGCTGTCGTCCCAGAAGGAAGCCTCTTCTAAAGATGATGCACATAAAAGCCCGCAAACAGTTTGCTGAAGACAAGCAGACATGGATTAGTGGTGGCAACCAGGTTAGCAGTACGGTGGTGGGAGTGTCATGGTCTGGGGCTGCATGAGTGCTGCCGGCACTGGGGAGCTACAGTTCATTGAGGGAACCATGAATGCCAACATGTACTGTGACATACTGACGCAAAGCATGATCCCCTCCCTTCGTAGACTGGGCCGCAGGGCAGTATTCCAACATGATAACGACCCCAAACACACCTCAAAGACAACCACTGTCTTGCAAAAGAAGCTAAGGTTTAAAGGTGATGGACTGGCCAAGCATGTCTCCAGACCTAAACCCTATTGAGCATCTGTGTGGCATTCTCAAACGGAAGGTGGAGGAACGCAAGGTCTCTAACATCCACCAGCTCTGGGATGTCGTCATGGAGGAGTGCAAGAGTACTCCAGTGGCAACCTGTGAAGCTCTGGTGAACTCCATGCTCAGAGGGTTAAGGCAGGGCTGGTAAATAATGGTGGCCACACAAAATATTGACACTTTGGGCCCAATTTGAACATTTTCACTTAGGGGTGTACTCACTTTTGTTGCCAGTGGTTTAGACATTAATGGCTGTGTGTTGTGTTATTTTCAGGGGACAGCAAATTTACACTGTTAAACAAGCTGTACACTCACTACTTTACATTGTAGCAAAGTGCTAATTAAATATTTACAAAAATGTGAGGGGTGTACTCACTTTTGTGAGATACTGTGTGTTAGGTTTATGTTCATCATGGACTGAGCTTTTCTTTGGGCCTAAGTATTTCGTATTTTGACATACACTTACCTAAAGGATTATTAGGAACACGTGTTCAATTTCTCATGAATGCAATTATCTAATCAACCAATCACATGGCAGTTGCTTCAATGCATTTAGGGGTGTGGTCTCTCCTGAACTCCAAACTGAATGTCAGAATGGAAAAGAAAGGTGATTTAAGCAATTTTGAGCGGGGCATGGTTGTTGGTGCCAGACGGGCCAGTCTGAGTATTTCACAATCTGCTCAGTTACTGGGATATACACGCACAACCATTTCTAGGGTTTACAAAGAATGGTGTGAAAAGGGAAAAACATCCAGTATGCGGCAGTCCTGTGGGCAAAAATGCCTTGTTGATGCTAGAGGTCAGAGGAGAATGGGCCGACTGATTCAAGCTGATAGAAGAGCAACTTTGACTGAAATAACCACTTGTTACAACCGAGGTATGCAGCAAAGCATTTGTGAAGCCACAACACACACAACCTTGAAGGCGGATGGGCTACAACAGCAGAAGACCCCACCGGGTACCACTCATCTCCACTACAAATAGGAAAAAGAGGCTACAATTTGCAACATGAGCTCACCAAAATTGGACAGTTGAAGACTGGAAGAATGTTGCCTGGTCTGATGAGTCTCGATTTCTGTTGAGACATTCAGATGGTAGAGTCAGAATTTGGCGTAAACAGAATGAGAACATGGATCCATCATGCCTTGTTACCACTGTGCAGGCTGGTGGTGGTGGTGTAATGGTGTGGGGGATGTTTTCTTGGCACTTGGGCATTGTTTTAATGCCACGGCCTACCTGAGCATTGTTTCTGACCATGTCCATCCCTTTATGACCACCATGTACTCATCCTCTGATGGCTACTTCCAGCAGGATAATGCAACATGTCACAAAGCTCAAATCATTTCAAATTGGTTTCTTGAACATGACAATGAGTTCACTGTACTGAAATGGCCCCCACAGTCACCAGATCTTAACCCAATAGAGCATCTTTGGGATGTGGTGGAACGGGAGCTTCGTGCCCTGGATGTGCATCCCACAAATCTCCATCAACTGCAAGATGCTATCCTATCAATATGGGCCAACATTTCTAAAGAATGCTTTCAGCACCTTGTTGAATCAATGCCACGTAGAATTAAGGCAGTTCTGAAGGCGAAAGGGGGTCAAACACAGTATTAGTATGGTGTTCCTAATAATCCTTTAGGTGAGTGTATGTAGATATATATAATTTAATTATTTTAAATTATTTTTTGTGGATAGTTTTTTTGGAATATCAACAAAACACTGCCAAAGGGATAAAGGTGGTCCTAGTGGGAGAACCTCAACCCAGAGATGTGTAGCCTCAACCTTGCCTAGTCTAGGGGTTTTCAAACTTTTCTTGTCCCGTGACCCCCACCCAAACCAAGATTCCATTAACTCCATATAACTTTCAAGACAGTATAATCTTTCTTTTTTTACTATTGACTATTTTTGAGTAGTCTGCAAGCATTGCTTTGCCACTGTTGTCTACATGTTAGCAGTGGAAACTCTTCTAACATGTGTCATTCAGACCTAGATAAACCATGACCTACAAATCGCGATACACACCGAACCGTGGGCCCACTGTACCATTGCATCCATAATTTCCACATAACTATGTAACATTGAATGTAAGTTTGTCAATTCATGGCTTTTTAAATTTGATGACCATTTGGAACAATATAGGTGCTGCCCTGAAAGCCTACCCAAAGGCCACCTAACTAGAGGTAGATGAAAAGATTGTGGACAGCCTCAAGCATGCACCTGCTTGGCTGAAGATTAAGAGAAATGTATTACTGAAAATTACAATAATAATTTTTTAATGGCTCATTGTGTGCTTGTACCAAAAGGTATGTTCTAAAGCAGTGGTCAGAAACATACATTATAATATTGTCTTTTTTTAAAAATTGTATTCCTTCTGCTTACAGTAGCTTCACACAAATGCATGCGACTCACTTGCTGGAGGCTATTACCAGGATGCTAAATAAAGAAGAGTTTATTGTTGGGGAACAGGCCTTTCATATCAGGGAAGAGTTTATTGTTGGGGAACAGGCCTTTCATATCAAAGAAGAGTTTATTGTTGGGGAACAGGCCTTTCATATCAGGGAAGAGTTTATTACTGGGGAACAGGCCTTTCATATCAAAGAAGAGTTCATTGTTGGGGAACAGGCCTTTCATATCAGGGAAGAGTTTATTGTTGGGGAACAGGCCTTTCATATCAGGGAAGTGTTTATTGTTGGGGAACAGGCCTTTCATATCAAAGAAGAGTTTATTGTTGGGGAACAGGCCTTTCATATCAGGGAAGAGTTTATTACTGGGGAACAGGCCTTTCATATCAAAGAAGAGTTCATTGTTGGGGAACAGGCCTTTCATATCAGGGAAGAGTTTATTGTTGGGGAACAGGCCCTTTCATATCAGGGAAGTGTTTATTGTTGGGGAACAGGCCTTTCATATCAAAGAAGAGTTTATTGTTGGGGAACAGGCCTTTCATATCAGGGAAGAGTTTATTACTGGGGAACAGGCCTTTCATATCAAAGCAGAGTTCATTGTTGGGGAACAGGCCTTTCATATCAGGGAAGAGTTTATTGTTGGGGAACAGGCCTTTCATATCAGGGAAGAGTTTATTGTTGGGGAACAGGCCTTTCATATCAAAGAAGAGTTTATTGTTGGGGAACAGGCCTTCATATCAGGGAAGAGTTTATTGTTGGGGAACAGGGCCTTTCATATCAATAGAAGAGTTCATTGTTGGGGAACAGGCCTTTCATATCAGGGAAGTGCCCTTTCTGTATGAAGGTCTTTAAATTAACATTATTACATTAAATTATCATTGATCATCATGAAGAGCGAAATCATCCAAGAATCAAAAAGCAAGGTGATATATTCTTGCTTTTATGAGTCAGAAAAAGTTGTAGTTCATGGTATTTCCTGATGAAAAACTCGAAACAAAATAACTATTTTATTTTTGTAGGTTATGAAGCCCATGTTGGGGCAGGAGTTTGTAACTCATCAGTGTAGCTTACCAGGTTGCAATGATGGGATGTTTATTTCTTCTAATTTATATGCATGTGGATTTCTGTCAAAATTAAGTACTGCTGCATGCTATGTAGTTACAGAAGAAATTCAGAATCAGTGTGGAAGACTGCAATACGCAATAACCAAGCCGGTGTGCAACTCAACCTCCCCCCCTGAATGTTTGTGTTTTTTCTGGTTTCCAGGAGAAGATGGAGCAAGATGTTGAGGAGGAGGACACATTAAGAACCAGCACCTGAATAAATTAGATTTTTTTAATAGTACCAACTTTAGTGTGGTAGGATAAGGTACTTTAGGTATTGTTTAAATAAATTGCTCAAGCAGTACCAACAAGTTCAATGATTCAAGTCTTTATTGACTGACACTCCTGTTGTTTGCTCCTTGGGGTTTAAGGCCCGGTGTCTCTGTAAAAGCATTTTGTGACAACTGCTGTTGTAAAAAGGGCTTTATAAATACATTTGATTGATTGATTGATTGATTGATTGACTGAGGTCAGGGGAGGTTCCACTACATTGTATACCAAACCATACATACATATGACTCCAAATCATTAGCTATAGTTTAACATCAATTCTCATACAATTTCTAGACATTTGTTATAACATGATTGGTTCAAAACATTTTGTATACTTTGATGATTATGACACCAAAAGAGAAAAAGATTAGGAATTTAATTTCCATCATCGCAGTACTAACTTTTAGTATGTTAAGCATTTAGCATTTTTCTCTGCTTATTTCTAAGAACAGATAAAGTATATATTTACATGTAAAGATGTATTACATGTAAAAACAGATGTGGCTTGTAATATAAAGACTGAGTTTGAGATGTTTGATGCTTTTGTTTCATTAACTTTCAAACCAATAATAATGTTCTGAAGACAGAACCTTTATACAGTTTTGATTTGTTGTGTACTCCTATGGCTGATATATCTTTTTTATTAACCAAATTGGCCATTGAGAGGGTCACTTGTGTTGTTTTGCACCAGAAGTACCAGTAACTTTTCTCATCCTGAACAGGCTGTGACATTCAGTACCTTTGTAACACCTTAAAGGAATGTTACAAATGTCTCAGTTACGTTTCATGTACTTCATGAAAACATTATTTTAGGTCATCCTCATAACGTTACTTACAGTACCAATTGGGGACGTAATCGTGTATGTTCAGGCAACTATTTTAACGTTACTAAATAACGTCATTCGGCCTTTCAGAGGCCCCCACATTTCCTGAATAGACTTGAGACGTAACTTTCGTCAGCTGACACCACAGGTACGTACAGACAACGTTTCACAAGTATGTAACCGTGACTTTGTGGAGACTAAAATAACGTTGAGATCACATCCTGGAACGTAATTTTGTAACCTGGGAGAGAAACGCTCTGGCCTCATAAAAAACTAAAAAGCTTGGTTTAACTGTTGTGATTTTCACACATTTTTTTATCTCGGGCAAACACAAACATCTCAAGCACCTCAATTGCTTAACGTTACGTGACCAAAACAATTACTAAGCAGATTGGCATTATAGGAATAATTGCTCTCTACAGAATTTTAAGCAAATCACTCTTTGCCTTGATCAAACTTTCTGCCTATAGATGTGAATTTGACTGGTGAATGACTGACCTGTGAGGGTAGGATAATCAAGATAGTTATTTTGCCCCAAAAATGAAAGATTACTATTTGTGCAAAATAAGTCCTAGAGCTTTCTCTCTGGACAGGTCAACATCTGAAAGAACAATTTAAAAGTGTTACTTAAGATATTTGGGAAACCATACAAAACGTAAGTGGAAAGGAGGTTGTTCTCCGTGTTTCAGGTGGGAAAGAATGAGGAGGTACATGAACCCTATATATTTAGTATATACTGCTTATTATCTCTGTCAGCATAGTAACCCAAAGATTTCTCTTATATTTATATTTCTCTCTAACAGCACAAAAACGTATGATGTTTGCATTGGAATCCTTTCATTAAGTGCTCTTGTTGGCTACATGTGCACATTTCATTAGTGAAGGCCAAATGAGGCTTCATTAGGGTTATTTTAGCTGCAGGATATTATGTTGACAGCACTCACAATAAAAGCCATCACTGAAATTTACAAGGCCATAGTTAACAATCTAGTCTGGAAAAAAGAACAGAGAAGAACAACATTGGAAAGAACATTAAATATAAGATGACGTACTAGATTGTTAATTAACTATATTTCAATTATGGCTTTTATTTTGGAAGAAAAAATCAGAGTTAGCGCTGCTAGCATAATATCCTGCTGCTAGAAGAATGGTAATGAAGCCTCCAAAGGCCATCACTACATTTTACCACATAAATAATTCCAATAATTCCACCACTTAAATAACACTATTGAGAATCCAAAAATGTATGAATGGAAAGAGAGGGGCTTTGAGTATTTAGACATTCGGAATCTACAGTGGATGGACAAAATAACGGAAACACCACATGGAATGCCAAATATTCGTTGCAGAAATATAAGGTACATCTGACAGAAAAACTGTAAAATTATTCAATATGTCAAGGGGTATAGACTCAGAAATGATCAAAGCATATGCAGAACATGGAAAAAATACATCAGCATAGAGTAACAGTGGTCCCAAGATGAAGCAGACTGAAAGAGTTAATTGGACAAGTGAAGGGACAGTCTATCCTAGATTCATTTTCTGGCCTTCAAGAACAACACTCACCCTGAGTTGTTCTTGAAGGCCCATTAAGTACATTTTCAAAACAAGCCATTATACATCTCATGGAACCCTGGTATTAGCATTAATAGTATTTTCCAAATTCATTAATTGAAACTGTGCATCCCAAGCAACAAAAGTTGCATTGCAAACACAAAACCTCTGTCCTGTGTCATCACAGGTTTCAAATCAGTGACAAATATATATAGTGTCCTATTCTTCCCCCTTGCTGAGTTACCTTAACAGATATTTCTACAAACACTTAGCAGAACATTACTATAACATGATGGACAACAGAGACGGAGAAATGTAAGTCAAATAAGATTTCAGAAAAAAACATGATTGAGGATTAACATTTCATTTTGAGAAGTAAACATTGACCCTTGTTGGAATCAGACACGTTTTTACAAAATGTTTGCTAATATAATCGCTCATACAACTTCAATACATATAGTTTGTTGAGTAGATGCTAAGTTAGTAGAGAATACGAGTAGCTGCTGTAATATCACCAGAAGCTAATGTTGTGTAACCAAACACTCAATTTGACAGATAATTGGATGGAGAGGAAAATTGCTCAAGGTACTGTACAGCAGTAAAGGTAAAAAGTGTGAGTGTACCGTGAGGCAGATGTATTCATGGCCTTGTTCCTCAGTAATGAGTGTCAGCTTGCTTGGGTAGCCACGGTCAGGTTTTAAGTAGTGGATTTTTTAAAAGTCTGTATTCAGTTCTTTTTTTCTATTCCTCAGCATCTGTACACATCCTTCCTTCAAATAAAATCATTCAACAAGCCATCTAAATTGGACCTCTCTACACTTTTTAACTTTGGTTTGAATTTCAATGCTTAAACCAGCGGATCCTGCAGTCTGGGCTGGCCCCCAGATCCATAAGTGGTAAATGAACAATTGGATGAGCAATTAGTGCTCACAATTAAAAAGGGTGATTTGATTAATTGATATAATCTCTACGTTGCAGCCCTCAATGACAGCTCTCAGTGTCATAATTGGTAGAGTACTTTTGTTAGTGGACTTACATCCCAAGAACTACCACATTTTCCAATGCTGAATGCTTCTGAGTCAAATCTGTGTGCTAACATAAACCAAATTGATTAGTGCAGAACTATTTCTGTGTCTCTTACCCGTTGTTCAGGTTCAGAAATAAATGATATACAAAATCAGTCAAATAAAGACTGAAAAAAAAAAGATTTTCACAGAATACCCATATTTTTCAATTTCTATCCTAATTTTGTACCCATAAACCCAGATAGAAACTGACTAAAATGATACAAAATTGTGAGTTCCATTGTATACACTGAGGTTTTCAGCTGTCAGTGTTAACTGCTGTATTGCAGAGGTTTGTGTAGGTTGGCAGTCTCATTGTATTATTTGTGTGTCATAGAGGTCCTGTTGAGGGGGCTGCAATATGGGCCTCATTAGTGTGCACGTACATTGTGAAGGCTGTGTAAAACACCTCCATATATAAGAAAAATCTCTTACGTACAGTACAGCATCTTCACCCATAACACTTATGATAGTTTCTTGAGATGAACAATGCTTCTCACAAGATTTAAGGCCGGGTGTTTTGTAAAAGCACTTTGTGACAACTGCTGATGTAAAACGAGATTTATAAATACATGTGATTGATTTGATTGATATGCAATGCCAATGTAAAATTGTAAACATTAAATTGTAAACTGTACCTTACCTTTCTTTATTGGTTTTGAAGATCATCCACTGCCAATGTTACATTACATTAATGAGTGCATTATTGTTGAAATGTGCATAGATTAAATTGATCTCAACTGAACTAAGGCTATGATTGCTAATCTAAACTACTTTAAAGTGAAACGGCCACACACCGCCCCTCCAGGACGGCCCGGACAGTCGGGTGATTGACATGTACCTCTTGTCATGTCAGGACGGCGAATACTGGCAATTGTCAGGATGGGGTATTGGCAATTACCATTAGCCTTTGGTAAGGTCTAATGTTATTGTGATGTATGTTGCCTTACCCAAGCATTCCTTCCTGGGCCTGTGTGGGTGAAAACAAAGCAGCTGACCCAGACACCACTCCTGCACCTCATGTAAACACCCTAGGCAGTGGTGGTGCATGGGGCTGCTGTTTCATTCCTCCCACGCAGGCTCGTGACTATAGACATCAGACTATAGGGATACATTTTGATGACCGCACCTGATCTTAAGCCCGGAAATATTTAAATTGCTGCTGTAACATAGTAAAGTAGCGTTGTTGAAATCAAGTGCTTTGATTGAGTGACAGAGACATGAGCTGGCAGCTGAACTGCATCTTAGATTGAATGGTATGATATGGCCTAGTTCTATAGATCTCATAGTTTATTGCAAAAATGTGTTAGGGGTAGCAATGTCACTCAACATTCAATCTCAGCCCAGCAGTATAGGTCCCTTCAAATTTGTTACCATGCCCTTATGTGACAACAGCCTTTGGGTGTGACAAGAGGGAAGCAGTGGTTTGTGTACTTCTGGGTTTCTCCATCGACTGCCACTGATTTGAACAGCCTGGAAATCCCTCCAACCAGGTCCTCCCTGACCAGACTGACCATGCTCCCAGAGTCACACCCATCTGAGCTTTGCCAGGGTTACCTTGTGATTCCAATTTAGGTCCTATGTGCGGGGATGGAGAGGTGACCTTTTTCACTTCCCATTCAAGTGGAAGTGTTGGTGTCCACTGTCTGGGCCAGATTCTCCAAAGTGCTAGGATTGGTCTGACCATCCAACCTCTTCAGCTCTGTTGGGAGCTTCCACAATACTTGGTCAACAATGCGATTTTTGAGCATATGGTTGGTGCCAGGGATGTCACTAAGCCTACTTTAGCGGGGCTTTTTAGGAGGGCTTTAGCCCCCCTAAAATAGGGAAGTGATGTCCACGATTCTGAAATGGACATCACTGCATGGGCTCAGGAACACTTCCAAAACCATTGTCTGTGAACATAATACATCGCTACATCCACAAATGCAAGTTGAAACTCTACCCTGCAAAGAAGAAGCCATAAATTAACAAGATCCAGAAACGCTGCAGCCTTCTCTTTGCCTGAGCTCATATATTAAGATGGAATGTAGCGAAATGGTAAACTGTCCTGTGGACAAATCAGACTTTTTGGGAGTCATAGATGCAGAGTCCTCCGGACTAAAGAGGAGAGGAACCATCCTGCTTGTTATCAGCGCACAGTTCAAAAGCTAGCACCCGTGATGGTATGGGGGTGCATTAGTAAACATGGGTGACTTGCACATCTGTGAAGGCACCATTAATGCTAAACAATATATACAGGTGTTGGAGCAACATATGCTGCCAATCCAGACAACATATATTTCAGGGAAGGCCTTGCTTAATTCAGCAAGACAATGCCCTAACCACATTCTGCACATATTAAAACATCATGGCTCCGTAGTAAAATGTGCTAACCTGGTCCGCCTGCAGTCCAGACCTGTCGACCACTGAAATCATTTGCTGCATTATGAAATGAAAAATACAACAGACACCGAAAACATTTCACTTTCAAAACTACAGCAATTGGTCTCCTGAGTTCCCAAACAGAGATTTGTTAAAATAGGAGGTGATGCAACACAGTGGAAAACATGCCCCTGTCCCAACTTTTTTTAAACATGTTGCTGGTATCAAATTCAAAATAGGCATGTATTTTTCAAAAACAATAAAATGTTTCAGTTTCAACATTTATGTTGTCTTTATACAATTTCCAATAAAAGTAAGGAAGAAATGATTCGCACATCATTGCAATCTGTTTTTATTTGCATTGTATGCAGCGTCCCCACTTTTGTGAAAACAGGGTTTTAATTGCAAAAGGGTTTGCTAATGTTCAATTAGCCTTTTATAATGATAAACTTGGATTTGCAAACACAATGTGCTATTAGAACACAGGAGTGATGGTTGCTGATATTGGGCCTCTGAACGCTTATTAAAAATCATAAATGTCCAACTACAATAGTCATTTACAACATTAACAATGTGTACACTGTACTTCTGATCAATCTGATATTATTTTAATGGACAGGAAAGTTACCCAAAACTTTTTAATGGTTGTGTATGTTCAGCTCCTAGAGTAAATCCTTGGTTTTGATTTGTACTTCCATATGTAAGAAATTTATTTACCAAAATGATTTCAAAGAATAGATTTGTTTTTGGATTCTACTTGGTAGATGTTTCCTGTCACGGGTGAATACTTGGATGAGCAAATTGACACCAATCAGGGCAAAGTTGTTGTGTTGTTACCTAGATCCGCCAAGATCTGAAATGAATGGATCAGCAAAACACACACTTTGGTTGCTTAATTGTTTGGATACATTATTTATGCCATTTCTTTTGTCAGGTAAATGATGCTTACTGTTGGAATAAAAACAATGAAATATTTAACTGAAAGGCTAATATTTGGAGGCAACAACTAGTAAATCTGTCCAGCTCCTGTCTAAATAGATAGCTACTGTACTAATGTAGTTTTACCATGCATTACCATACTGTATAATGAAATGATGGCACATAAACAATTTGCTAACCCAAATTTTCCTTCCAGTGCTTTTGTCTCCAAATCGCACTTATTTCATATGAAGGGTGCAAAGCGCAAACCTGTGTTTTCTGACTTATCTACTTCATCACTTCTTTTGCATGATATCCACGCCATGACAAAATGATTTGCACTGGATCTTTTACCTTCTCCCAAAAAGGGACACAGACACATTTAAAGAAGTTATACAGGCTTGTTTTATTTGTGCTAATATTCCCTCGTGACCTGCCCTTTAATAAATCTGTTCAATTTATTTAGTTAGAAAGGACTCATGGATTTCTCTTCATATTATTTAGGGTTGTTTCTACTCTTCCGGGTAAGACAAAATATGAATAAGCTACTGTAATATGGTGATGGCACCTGCTACTAAACATAACATGCACAATGCTTCATACCCCTCCTTTTTATCTCATTATTGTAAGCCTGTTATTTGAACTATAATAATAACCATTATATTAACAATAATATTAAGGAATTGTCATTATCTTATTTATAGTTACTACTAGTAATTACCATCAGCTCCAGGAGATCTAGACCGCAGAACGTATGCTTTTTTCCAGTGAGCTGGCTTAGTACCCCGTGATCCATTTTACAAAAAGCTAAAATATTCATTGGGGTAAAAAAATAACATTACGCTTAAATGTGTTTAGTGTCACTCTGCAAAAATCATTAAGGTTTGCCTTGTATCTTTGAGTAGGCTACAGTATTTGATTAATAAGTGGATAGCAACACAGAATCACTGTATAATTTCACTTAACCTGTGAGAATCATGAGCATGGTGGTGTCAGTCTATAGACTTGACTTTACGTCAGTAGTTTCTTTATTTCTCTCTTCTTTTTCCAGTTAGTGATGGAGAAAAACAGCTAATAATAACTGTGGGAATATTAACACGATGTAATGTATGTGTGTATGTATGATCAAAATTACTTGTTGTTTCTATGTGTTATTATGAGGAATTTGTTTTATAAATTACTGACCTTGCTGTGTATATTATCTTTCTTATAGTTATAATGTAATTATAATTTAAATATTAATATTGCTAAAATTATTCCATAAACAGTATGAGTCATTCATGCTTTTAAATTCGATTAATATTTTTATAACAAAGGCAGTCTTAGATTAATAAATAATAATTGTTTAGTTTCTTGCTGCATTCATGTGTCAAGTGAAAACGAGCATGGACACATTATCAAGTGAATATTACTGTGACTAAATAACAGCACCTTTAACACTACCGGGATATTGCTGGGTGTGAAGAAAACTTTGATGTTTGAGACTTCAAAGGACTGAACTAACAGTTCCAAACAAGGCCAAATAGTTAGTGTCCAAATTACAAGTGTATTGGTCACAAAAACTGCAAAATGATTCAATGTGTCAAGGGGAACAGTCTCTATATCATGACAGCATGTGCCAAGTATTGATAAATTGTAATTGCAAAGAGGAATAGTGCTTGCAAGTCGAAGCTGACTGACAGGGATGGTGGGACAAAAGCACAGCCTCAAAAATGACCACAGAATTGAATCAGCACCTCTCTAACCGTCTCAACAAAAACTGAATGCTGTGAACTTAGTTCTTCATGTACTTTCATGAACTTAGTTTTTCATACATGAAAAACTACAAAGTTTTTCATGTATGACAGTGCAGTGATTTGGATACCGTTTGTATCAAGACCAACACACAAAGACTAATAAAGTTGTTGTAAGGACCACAAAACCTGGTTCCCTGAGCAATAGAAAAAGTAATATGGTCTGATGACTCATCTTTCAGCCTGTTTCCTACATCCGGGCAGGTTTTTGTTTGGAGAAAGTCAGGAAAGGATTCTTTTAGCCAGGGGCAGAGCTTAGCTTTTACTCCGATGCATGCGAGGCATAGCCAACTGGCCATCCCAAACACCCCACCACATGCTGTGCACCCGGAGCACTCAATACAACTCTGCCTCTGCCTTCAGCCGTAAGATGCCTTGACAATTAATATTTCAGGATGGGTGTTATGGTGTTTTGCCTCAGTTTGGAGCCTAGGACCCAGCAGTGTCCCTGCAGGGCATGTGAATAATGGGCAATCACACACAACCATGGGCACCTGGGTAGAGTAATTACCTGTCTCCTTGTCACCTATAAAGCAGGTGCCCCTTCTCAGTTTTTGGGGGAGCCACTTGTAAACAGCGGAAACAGTCATGCGATGAGGAGAACATGGAGTGGACCTGAGTAAGCTGCTTTATCCTTTATACTCGTCATAGCTGGCGTCATGTCCGATATTTCCTCTTCACAGCCAGAGCTTCCAGTTATGTAGACTGCTATTATTATGCCATTATTGTTAAGCCAAAGGTATTTGATTTTTGTAACACAGCAGTTAGATCTGAAGAAAAGAGAGGGAGAAATTGACTTCTGTTGTTGGACTTGTTTATTACCACCTGTCCTGTTTCTATTGTTTTGGATGGTTGCAGGTCACAGGATCTACTTCTAATACTTGTTCATCCTGGCTCCTTCAAAAATGTGCAATGACACCTGCTTGACAGCCCTGACCCTCATGAGTTTCTCTTCCTTCATCCGAACAGGTCACTCAGGGGACTAAGGGGGTAATTTCGACCATAATTACAACCCTTTCCATCCACAATGTCCATTACACGCTGATATGCACAGCGTATATCATATGCCCCAGATTTACATGGGTCGAAAAATAGCCCTTATTAATCATCAGTCAAATAGAACTTCTTTCCTTTCACAATGCGGTTTAAGTGACGTGCATCCATTACTCCAGACATGTTGTCCTTAATTGATTAAACCTATTCCTCACAATGAGTTAACTATGATGTATACTGTAGCTAACTGTTGATTTGTGGCCTCTAAGGGTTATTCTAGAAGGCCAGATTAATAATTTAGTGAACTCTGCCAAACCAGAAGTCGTGCAAACTCTTGAGTTTTCCACTGCAGAAAGTTAGTTGGAAGTGTAGCCTGAAAACATAGCACCACATGTACCAGATTATGTTTTTAGTTTTAGATCCATAGTCGCTAAACAAGGGTGAGATAATTTCAATGTTGCAGCAGGAAGCCTGCGTTCTCTAATGCTTCTGACATTTGTGATTTTGTGGTGGAAACCATGAACTGCCTGTACTTCTGAACTGCTTTGCAGCCTACTTGCAAGCTAAATGGGCTGTGAACTACCAATAACTGGTGATTGGGTCATAGGAGACACCTGTGGTACAGTAGACCAAGGAAGACTTCCAATGAATAACCAAAGAATGCTCACCATAAAAAGAGCAAAAAATATATATAATAATTGTTAAGACTGATCAGCAATACCCTTCAGGGGGTAGGCGTATATGACAAACTACAGAGGCTAGACTTAGGGCTGAGTTAAAATAACACTGGGGAACACATTTTTCGTTGAGTTAGATCTGACTTGTTTTTGACTAACTTTTGGCCTCTAAATCCAAAAATGACCATGGTTTTCACAAACTTAAAATAAATAAATAAATAAGGTCGGACAAACAACTATTTGTCCGTAAAGGGCTGTATACAAGTGGTTAGCAGACTACGGGCCTTCAGGAATAACTCCGGTTAAGTGGACTTTTACCCAAATATAAATCTAGGCCCTTTAAGGGGAAATTGTTGTGCTTTCTCAGCAATAGCACACTTTCTTTACAGTAGGCAGTAGAAGATGAGCGTCGCAGAGACAGTTCTTTCGGTAAATTCATGTTAGTCAGCTGGTTACTAACGCAGCAACAATAGCAAGTGTTTGATGTGTTACATCCCTTACCTTAAATCCATTTAATTTCAACTACTTTCGTCAGCTAAGCTCATGTCAGATAGAGCTTGGCAATAGTGTGGCTATGTGAAATTCTTTGTCATTGTAAATATTAATATAACATTTAAATGCTGTATAAGTCTTATAGCTGCAGATATATTCACCTAAAAAAAATAAAAGGTCTGTGTCAGGGGAAAAAGAAGTTTAATTCAATCAATGAGTAATTTTTCTAAGCAAAGTCTTAATTCTGCCTACAACTGACTCTCAGTCTCTCTCTCCTAGTCAATTCTCCCACAGTCCTTTTTTTCCCAATTTGAAAAAAAAAACATCTAAAGTTGAAGACAAATCTATAACGAGTTTTGGTTCTCAGCATGTGATAAATCTTTAATTTGCCCTCCGGCTGAGTTTAATATGAAACAACTCAAAGGAGAATTGGCATTGGAAGCAGAAGTACACCAAAAACAGAAGTTTCAACTAAGAACACTACTAGGTTAAGACTCAATGTTAAAACACCAATATTTATCCAGAAATCCATCCTGATTGTGCCAAAGGTAGAGGTGGTGGTGGTATGTTCTGGGGAATTTGTTTTGACACACATAAGGCCCTTTCATGTGACTGAGCATAATGACTGCCATACCATACCTATTCATTGTTGCTGATCATGTGCATCCTTTTATGGCCACAGTCTACCCTTTTTCAAATAGAGGCTTTCAGCTGTACAATGTGCAATGTCATAAAGCATGTATCAGCGCAAGCTGGTTCCAGAAACATGACAGTGTCTGCACAGTCCCCAGATCTCAATGCAATATACCTTTGGGATGAAGTGAAATGGGAGTTCTGCAATCTGAATGGGTGCCTGAGAAATCTACGGGGACTGTATGATGCAATTAAGTTAGCATGGACAAAAATCCCTAAGGATCTTTTCCAGGACCTTGTTAAATCCATGCTGTGAGAAATCCAGTCTGTTCAGGAGACAAGTGGGTGGATATACAGTTGTGCTCATAAGTTTGCATACCCTGGCAGAAATTGTGACATTTTGTGCATTGATTTTGAAAATGTGACTGATCATTTAAGGATAATGATCATATGAAGGCTTTTATTATAACATTTTGGCTCCTTTTTAAATCATAATGATAACAGAAATCACTCAAATGGCCCTGATCAAACGTTTACATACCCTTGAATGTTTGGCCTTGTTACAGACACACAAGGTGACACACAGGTGTAAATGGCAATAAATGTGAAATTCACACACCTGTGGCTTTTTCAATTGCAATTAGTGTCTGTGTATAAATAGTCAGTTTGTTAGCTCTCACGTGGATGCACTGAGCAGGCTAGATACTGAGCCATGGGGAGCAGAAAATAACTGTCAAAAAGACCTGCATAACAAGGTGATGGAAAAGGTTATAAAAAGATATCCGAAGCCTTGCAGATGTCAGTACTGTTCAATCACTTATTAAGAAGTGGAATATTTGGGGATCTCCTGATACCAAGCAAAGGTCAGGTAGACCAATAGAAATGTCAGCCAAAACTGCCAGAAGGAGCACAATACGACCAGTGGTGTTTTTATATGTAAAAAATTGGTGGGGCACTGTCACTGTAGTGCCATGGTGGAGAGGCGGAACCAGGCGCAGGCAGAGGGGCAGTCAATGTTGTAGTTTAATAGAAACTAAACACCGAACACAAAAACCAATGGAATGAAAAGCAAAGGCTCAAACAAACCGAAACACCACATTCACCACTGAATGTGTAAAAATACGGCAACAGGGAATAATGACCACCAAGTGGAGGAGAAACATTTAAACACATACTAATGACTGAATTGGGACCTGGTGTGAGTGATGAGACAAGACACAAAACAAGTCCGGGATGTATTCGAAGATGAAAGGAATCCGGGAAAAGCGGGAGAAGACGGAGCTGTCCATAATCTCACCATCACAGGCACAAACCATTTCAAAATATAGGATACATACCAGTAAAGCTACAAAACTCTCTCTTGCTACTAATGTGTTTGACACATACACAAACAGTGTGGCTCTACAAAACACTTAATGACAGAGCGACTTGCTTTTGCCAGGTGTTGTAGTACACATACTGGAGAGAGAGAGACCTTCTTGTGTAATTGCTCTCTTTCTCTCTCACACAAATTACCACTGTCACATTTACAAACCTAAATTAGGAATGCAACCAAGCTCAGAACCAATGTGCCTACAGGGCCATATGCGAACAGCAATGAGCTTAACACCACTGAAGGCCACAACGAAGCGGAAAGACAACTTTTTAGGGATACAGATCCATTGTATGACAACAACCTTAATAGATAAGCATGGACACACTGACCCTCGTCACCATCTATATCAATCGATCCAACACAAAAATATGACCAATGCACAGACCAGCACCACAAAGGCAGGATGATAAAATATGCTTTCACTCACCAAGGCTGAGGGCTCACTTGAAGAGAAAGGTGGCACAGCGATTCTTCCTCTGGGCAAACCTTTCGATGACTTTGGGAATGAAGTCATATAGCTGCTGAATCAGCTGGCTTTCGATGGACAACATGGCCAATGCGTTGAGTTGCGGCTGTGTTGCCTCAGTGCTGCAACACATTTTGGAGCGCTAGAGAAAAAGGTAGCAAAAGCAGTTAAATCAGCAAAAATGTATGCTCATCCTTGCTGAACAAAGTTGCTGCAAGGTCAGGTTCAGCTGGTGAGCATATCAGTGAACAAACTGGGCATGTGGGTGTCTTTTTCATTAGCTACCCCTCGTGCGTTTCCACTCATTACAGCCGCACCATCATAAGTCTGAGCGATCAGCTTTTCTCCCAGCTTTAGTGGTTCCAGCATACTCCACGCTTTTAGAGAGCCTGAGTCCAGTTTTATCTTTGACTTCCACAAACTCCAAAATCCTCTCTGTCACTGTATTGTCTGGCAACATGTATCGCAACACAACCACCATTTGTGATTTACAGGAGACATCAGCTGTCTCATCTGCCTGTATGGCAACAAATGATGTCTCGTCCACTAGCTTGGCTATATCCACCCAGTACACTTCATACATAAAGTCTAACAGTTCATTTTGTACAGTGCTAGATGTCCCTTTGAAGATGGCTGAGCGCCATAGTGCCTCTGAAGTCTTGAATCGCCCTCACACACAGTTTGAAAATACATCTGAATATTTCAGGATTCAGGGAGTCCACCGACTTGTCGTGCCCCCGCAGTGCGGTTTCAAATTTGTGATGCGACTGAGAACGTACCGGTTTCCTCCACCTGTTTGTAATACTGCTCAATGGAGCACCTGTATTGCACTGTCAACTTGGGCTGAGACATTTCCCCTTCCAAGTAAGCCCAATTTCACAGCATTGTCCAAATTACTCCCGCTGCTCTCATGTTTTGCAATCCTCTCAGAAAGATGTTTAAAATCTTGTCCTCAGGCAGTATGCTAACCATTGGCCACATTTTCTTCAAAACCACTCCACATTAAACCCGCGGTTACTTTTACCAGAAGTTTGAGTGATGACAATATCCCGTGTCTGATGGGCACCAAGTCGCTTTACTTCCAGTTTCTCCAAAATAAGGGTTTCAAACCAGTGCAAGAGTATGAAATCCACTGTATACATTTTCTCAAATGATCTGCCTTTTGTGAAGATAACAAGCTAGCTAAGACAATCTACCCTCATCGCTCTTCTTGTCGACTAATGTTGGCGCCAGACAAATAGACAGCCAATTAGGTTAAAAACACGAAATGACGCTGTAGTGGGGCTACCGGTTGTCAGCCCCACTTGGAATCAAATTAGTGTGATCTCAAACGTGCAGTTCATACAAGACAACCAAAGACTTTGCATGACCTGGAGGCATTTTGCCTAGACGAATGGAAAGCTACAGTGGGGAGAACAAGTATTTGATAAACTGCCAATTTTGCAGGTTTTCCTACTTAAAAAGCATGTAGAGGTCTGTAATTTTTTATCATAGGTACACTTCAACTGTGAGAGACAGAACATCACATTTTATGATTTTTAAATAATTAATTTGCATTTTATTGCATGACATAAGTATTTGATCACCTACCAACCAGTAAAAATTCCAGTTCTCACAGACCTGTTTTTCTTTAAGAATCCCTCCTGTTCTCCACTCATTACCTGTATTAACTGCACCTGTTTGAACTCGTTACCTGTATAAAAGACACCTGTCCACACATTCAATCAAACAGACTCCAACCTCTCCACAATGGCCAAGACCAGAGAGCTGTGTAAGGACATCAGGGATTCAATTGTAGACCTGCACAAGGCTGGGATGGGCTACATGACAATAGGCAGGCAGCTTGGTGAGAAGGCAACAACTGTTGGCACAATTATTAGAAAATGGAAGAAGTTCAAGATGACGGTGAATCTCCCCTTTGTCTGGGGCTCCATGTAGGATCTCACCTCGTGGGGCATCAATGATCATGAAGAAGGTGAGGGATCAGCCCAGAACTACACGGCACAACCTGGTCAATGACCTGAAGAGAGCTGGGACCATAGTCTCAAAGAAAACCATTAGTAACACACTACGCCGTCATGGATTAAAATTCTGCAGCGCACACAAGGTCTCCCTGCTAAAGCCAGCGCATGTCCAGGCCCGTCTGAAGTTTGCCAATGACCATCTTTATGATCCAGAGGAGGAATGGGAGAAGTTCATGTGGTTTGATGAGACATAAATTGAGCTTTTTGGTCTAAACTCCACTCGCCGTGTTTGGAGGAAGAAGAAGGATGAGTACAACCCCAAGAACACCATCCCAACCATGAAGCATAAAGGTGGAAACATCATTCTTTGGGGATGCTTTTCTGCAAAGGGGACAGGACGACTGCACTGTATTGATCGGTGTTTAGGGTGTATACATACTGATATATAAATATACTGCTCCCAAAAAAAAAAAGTTCATGAATATCAATCTGTCCAGATAGGAAGCATAAGCGATTGTGAATCAATGGAACCTGTTTTGTGCAAATGAAAGTGACAACAGGTGGACTGGAGAGGAAAAAGCAAGACAACCCCAAAAAAGGGAATGGTTCTGCAGGTGGTGGCCAGAGACAATTGCTCTATCCTTATCTTTCCTGACTGATTCTTCTCTACCGGAATTTCTCGTTTATAAACTGCGGTTTATACACAGTTTATACACAGATGAAAACATGTTCAACCACAGTGGTATATACATGGTTGCAGCTAATACAAAGTTCACATTTTTATGTTTCCACTTTTCCACAGATGATTGCTTGATGACATAGAGGTCTCAGAAACTTATGTAGCAAATATGATACAACTGGCATTACAGGGCTTTCAAAAACATTTTATTCATCAAAAAATCTATTTTGGTAGCACCCTATACAGATGTTTAATATTAATGTACAGTGTATGTACAAATCATAATTGACCCTTCGCAAAAAGCCCTGCATATCTTACTTTGTAAGCGGCAACTACTGTAAAGAGCGAAGCACGGAGGGGAAAAGTAGTATATTAACCGTCAGTGTAAGTGATTATTTTTGGAGTAACTATAACGTCAGTGTTAGATAACATTGTTGTCTAATTAATAACTATGTATACATTTTGGTTAAAGCATTAAACAACCCAAAAGAAGTCACTGTAAATGACTCCCCCCTCTAAACTTTTCGGGTAACTGCTGTTGGATTTGCAGCAGGTGCCGTAGCAAAGGGTCACCTTTTCACCATTTTCAGCTTTGATGACAAAAGCTTGACGGACAATCTTCAAGCAGTGACCAGTTGCTATGGTGAGACTGGACAAGGACCATTGGGGCAGGGGTTTTTGCAAATGCGGTTTATATATGGGTGCTTTTCATTCTCGGGTTTGTATACACATAAATCCATAAATTAATGGTGCAGTTTATACACGCTGCAGATTATGAATGGGGAATTACGGCAGTTTTGCTTTTTGCTAGTGTCCATGTCACTACTGGTAGCATGAGGTGGTACCTGCAGGACATTCAGGTTGCACAGGTAGTCCAGCACCTGAAAGATGACACATCCATACGTGCCGTCACATGAGGGTTTTTCTGTGTCTCCCAGTACAGTCTCAAGAGCATGGAGGAGATACCTGGAGACTGGCCGTCACACAAAGAGAGCAGGACAGGGCCATAGAAGGGTATCAACCCATTAGCAGGACCGGTATCTTATCAAACTGTAAGAAACAGACTCCATGAGGGTGGCATGAGGGGCCAACATCCTCTAGTGTGTCCTGTGCTCACAGCCCAGCATCATGCAGCTTGATTGGCATTTGCAAGGGAACACCAGAATTGTCAGTTCCACCATTGGCGCCCCATTCTCTTCACAGATGAGAACAGGTTCACAATGAGCACATGTTAGATGTGAAAGAGTCTGGAGACACCGTGGTGAACGTTATGCTGCCTGCAACATCATCCAGCATGACCGGTTTGGTTGTGTGTCAGTGACAATCCACATCCTGGATAACGAAGGCATTGATTCCATTGACAGGCCGTCATGTTCCCCAGACCTGAATCCAAATGAGAACCTCTGGAACGTTATTTATTGGTGCATCCGACGCCACCACATTGCGCCACAGACTCTCCAGGAGCTCACTGATGCCCTGATCCAGATCTGGGAGGAGATCCCCCAGGACATCATTCGTTGTCTCACCAGGAGCATGCCCAGACGTTGTCGGGAGTGCATACAGGCACGTGGAGGCCATACACACTAGCGAGTCACATTATGAGATACCGTGATGAAATTCACACAGCCTGTGATTTTCATTGTTTACTTAGAATTTTTAATCCAGCCTCAATCGGTTGGTGATTTTGGTCTCCACTGACCATTTTTATGTAATTTTGTTCTCAACGAATTACACAATGTACAGTAAAGATTTTGATGTTTGTTTTTGCAAACTTCAGCTGGGCTTGGATGTTTTTCTTTGTTAGAAAAGACTTCCATCTTGCCTTCCTACCCCATAGCCCATTCATATGAAGAATGCGGGAGATTGTTGTCACATGTAGCACACAGCCAGTACTTTACTGTTGCTCTTGGAAGCCTCCCTGACCAGTTTTATTCTCGTCTTTCTTACATTTTGGAGGGACATCCAGTTCTTGGTAATATCTCTGTTGTGCCATATTTTCTCCACTTGATGACTTTCTTCACTGTGTTCCATGGTATATCTAATTCTTTGGAAATTATTTTGTAGCCTTCTCCTGACTGATATCTTTCAACAATGATCCCTCTGATGCTTTGGAAGCTCTCTGTGGACCATGGCTTTGCTCTGAGATGCAACTAAGAAAATGTCAGGAAAATCAAACAGCTGAACTTTATTTGTGTTTAATCAGAGTCACTTTAAATGATAGTAGGTGTGTAATGACTATTTAAAATGAGTTTGAATGTGATTGGTTAATTCTGAACACAGCCACATCCCCAGTTATAAGAGTGTGTGCAACCAGGTTATTATAAGTTTTTTCTTTTTTCTCCCTGGAAGATTTCAGTTTGTTTTTCAATTGAATTGTTCACATTTTAGGTCACATTAAAAGTGGAAAAAGTTCTGACATGATTTATATTTGTCTCATTCTTATACATCACAAAAACATGGCATTTTAACAGAGGTGTGTAGACTTTTTATATCCACATATCTACATATATACATATAACTCACTAAATATATGTGTATTTCTATATATTTATTTAAGTTCCATTTGTGACATCCTCCCTGCAGCCTAAGATATGGAAATAAATAGAAATCGAAACAAATGCAAATTAGGGGATAGTGGCTCTAGGTAAAACTCTGCCTCTCTGTGAAGACAACTGGCCTCACTCTTGGAATGCTAAGCAGCTCTGCACCTCGTAAACAAGCTGCTTTTATTCAATTTAAATTGGCTTAATTAGAATGAATGAGAAGGCCTGAGTGCAAAGCAAAGTGTTTTGGTAGAGGGAGAGAGAAAACAGTGGCAGATGTGGGACCTGGACACAGAGATAAAGTTACTCACAATCCGGTGTAAACCAAACCCCAGGCCAAATAAACTCCATGTCTGTGAAATTGCTGCCAGAATGAATTTAGGGAACATCACACATGTTAATGTGCATCGAAATGAAATTATTATGATTTCATGCATTATATATGCCATGGAAGGGTGGTGGATTGAGTAATTCAGAGTAAAAAGGTTGTTTTTGGGATTGGGGTTCAGTTTAGGGTAAAAGTTACAATTGGGGTTTCTTAGGTTAAATTCTAATTTAAAGAGGCATTATGTTCATTTTGTTTCTATCATAATGAATTTGTCCATAATATATCTGCAGAAAGAGTGGAATGTTGTGGAGTCTATCACCAGATATTATTTGGGTGCATGCAAAAATGCATCCTAAAACCCTAAACGCATAATTTCTATTGGTCTCTTCTATCTGTTTCAATAAGACACCCGCTCATTTCTTCTCAAATGAGCAAGACAGATGCAAGTAACATCCTTCTGCCATTTCCTGGTTGCTAAAATTCTATACAGTTGATTCAATTTCTGTTGAAGTAAGAAAACAATAATTGATTGGTGCAGGTAATCATTGTGCTATCTGTTTTTTTAAAATGTTTTATGCATCACAAAAGTGTATGCTGGTCTACAAAAAGTGAAAATATATCTTACCTGTCAGGAAGGGATTTATTTCTAACGCACCATTGCTATAATATTTATATAAAGAAATCTTATTTAAGTAGCTACTACTCAATTACTTTGATTGAATTAGGCAGTTAATTTTAACAATGTAGTGAGAACGTCGCTGTGGAAATAATAGGATGTTTCTTATCATGAACACATACAAATGTATTTATAATAAAAATGATGATAACCCCATGGGGCTAGGAAGAAAACGCTTATCAATAGGAGTACCCTGCAACAGTGTTATTGATGACGTATGCGTTGCACTGTGAAAATGTCAATTTATTTTTAATTAATTTTTAATTGCAACTAAGGCATATATAACCAACATTACAAAAATAAAAAACATCTGAAATTAGTTGTAACCAATTACCTTCAAAAACACACACAAAATAAATTGGCCCCCACCTTTGTTAAACTGTTACTTGTGATTCAAGGGATTTAATTAGAATACAGAAGTCTGTATGTTCTCTCTGTTGGGTAGTGAAGCAAAACGGTCAAGGATGAGCATCGAGGAGCTTTAAAATAACTAATGTACATGATATAGCAAAGACCCTGCCTAGTTTGTACCATTCCTCAAAACTAGATGGCAACATTGGCAGCACTATACTGTCGTCCTTTATAGCAAAGCCTCGTAAAGGTGTGCCAGTGACTACAAAATTCCAAGCCCTCTAAAAATCTGGCCTGTAAGGTAGGGAGCCAAGAAGGAAAGCAACTCAAGAAAACTGACCTTGAATCCTTTTCAATTATGTAGCTACGTGGCAAAATATTTTGTGAAACAAATAGAACGTTTTGGTCTAATGTCAAAGCATTATGAAGCTTTGAAGTTTGCTGTCCATCAAAATTGCTTAAGTTGAAAGAGCTTACTTTTTTTTTTTTTTTGGTTTGTCAAATATCGCAAATCTTAGAATGCCAAATTTGTGGGGACCTATGATAACATACTCTTCAACCAAGTATTAAGACAGAGAGGTGTCTACACTCACCTAAAGTATTATTAGGAACACCTTTTCAATTTCTCATGAATGCAATTATCTAATCAACCGATCACATGGCAGTTGCTTCAATGCATTTAGAGGTGTGGTCCTGGTCAAGACAATCTCCTGAACTCCAAACTGAATGTCAGAATGGGAAAGAAAAGTGATTTAAGCAATTTTGAGCATGGCATGGTTGTTTCACAATCTGCTCAGTTACTGGGATTTTCACGCAAAACCATTTCTAGGGTTTACAAAGAATGGTGTGAAAAGGGAAAAACATCCAGTATGCGGCAGTCCTGTGGGCGAAAATGCCTTGTTGATGCTAGAGGTCAGAGGAGAATGGGCCGACTGATTCAAGCTGATAGAAGAGCAACTTTGACTGAAATAACCACTCGTTACAACCGAAGTATGCAGCAAAGCATTTGTGAAGCCACAACACGCACAACCTTGAGGCGGATGAGCTACAACAGCAGAAGACCCCACCGGGTACCACTCATCTCCACAACAAATAGGAAAAAGAGGCTACAATTTGCATGAGCTCAACAAAATTGGACAGTTGAAGACTGGAAGAATGTTGCCTGGTCTGATGAGTCTCGATTTCTGTTGAGACATTCAGATGGTAGAGTCAGAATTTGGCGTAAACAGAATGAGAACATGGATCCATCATGCCTTGTTACCACTATGCAGGCTGGTGATGGTGGTGTAATGGTGTGGGGGATGTTTTCTTGGCACACTTTAGGCCCCTTAGTGCCAATTGGGCATCGTTTAAATGCCACGGCCTACCTGAGCATTGTTTCTGACCATGTCCATCCCTTTATGACCACCATGTACCCATCCTCTGATGGCTACTTCCAGCAGGATAATGCACCATGTCACAAAGCTCAAATCATTTCAAATTGGTTTCTTGAACATGACAATGAGTTCACTGTACTGAAATGGCCCCCACAGTCACCAGATCTTAACCCAATAGAGCATCTTTGGGATGTGGTGGAACGGGAGCTTCGTGCCCTGGATGTGCATCCCAGAAATCTCCAACTGCAAGATGCTATCCTATCAATATGGGCCAACATTTCTAAAGAATGCTTTCAGCACCTTGTTGAATCAATGCCACGTAGAATTAAGGCAGTTCTGAAGGCGAAAGGGGGTCAAACACAGTATTAGTATGGTGTTCCTAATAATCCTTTAGGTGAGTGTATAATGCATTAGTCATCATCCATCTGTTATGGTTCGACAAAAGTATTTACATGTAGGTGACTGCCATTTTGTGCTAGCTGGGTTTTGAAATATTGTACAAATGCCAACGTAACAACACCACACCATTGACCAGCTAGCTAACCTTTTCAATAATTTAATTATTGTCCCTTGGCCTTGGGTAGCAGCAGCATATTGTTTTATCTGTACTCGCCTTTTCCTTTGACAAACAACGTAATCAGTGAGCTTAAAATAATACTACCTAGCTAGCTAGCTAATAATGAAATAGCTCTCTAGTTAACACATAGTAGCTACAAATGTAGGCTACTTAATGTAACAATAGCACTTTTGTCAGTTATGGATATGATAATTCTATTGTGATAGGGAACAAGTAGAGGAGTTTGACCTTTGTTTTTTTCTAAGACAATTTCCACAGATGTTGCATTTTCACCTGACAGGAGGCAGGCGACAGGGGAGCGTGAGCAAAGAAAGTAGCTAGTAACCATCTGCACTAATATTGATGATAACCAGCATTACTAAGCAACGAGTAGTTGAGAGGCATGGTCCATGCTCTGCTTCTGGGGCCAAGTTGGCTGTAGCTAGGAGATTGCATTCAGAGATTGCAACAGTTGCATTCCCCTGTTGCAGGCAGCGTTTGAGGTAGTGCATTATATTCAACAAAGTAAACAGGCTGAAATTTGGAAATGTGTTCTAGCCAGTCAAATCACTATAAACTCCGATATTTTATAAACCCATTCTCTTCCTTTTGTGTCCATATAACACATATATAACACCCACCTAATAAGCCGACCATGGCATCAACATTCCACCACGGTGCATTTTTTTTGGCTTAGGTCCCTGCAGGAGTGCTGCGTGCAAAGTTGAATTGTATAATTCCGGAAATCTGAAACAGCAATAATGTATTTATACTGTTTTTCCTGTCATTTAAAGATGTCAATGAATGAGCGTTTGGTTGACAAGTTGAACACTGTTCATTGGTCAACATTGGTGGCGGGCACTCAAGAGTTCAACAAAATTAAACGCATCGACCCGTGAGCAAGCTAGTACAGAAAGCGACCCCACTCATGGGATTGAGCACCACGCACCACGCCACTAGCAAAACCTATTGTGTTTTGCTGCCCATTGCCCCACTCCAACTATAGTCTATGAGACCTTCACCACTACCGCGGCCGTGGGCAGGTGCCTTTACTGGGGCAAATGCCAGCTCCCCACACATTTGCCAGTGGCTCTGATTAGTCATACTTTCATTATAAAATAGCATTTTTATGTTTACAAATTTGGTTTACCGTTTTTCCCCTTTAAGTGTTCACTCATTTCTTCAGTAGTGTCTATGATTAAGTGTAGTTTGACCCAGAGATGGAAAGATAAAAGGTAAGCCACTGGATTTACAAATCATTCCTGCAGTCTTTGCCAGGCCAGCCACACCTCACCAATGCCATTTGTGGGAGAAGTCACAGGCTCACCTATTTGATTCCTGCCACCCCTAATCTTCATGCAATGTGAGTGAACTCTCTGGGCTATACTCAGCTCTCACTATGTGTGCTTTGTGGTTGGTTGGTGTTCCTTTCGGCAAAACTCAGCTCTTGCTGTGTGCGCTTTGGGGTTGGTTGGTGTTCCTTTGGTCTTGTGTCTGACCAAGTGTGTGAAATTATTTCCTGCCTGGTTGGCCCACAGTGTTTCTAGACCCCAGCCATCTCAGTCACTAGTTTTACACTGTAATACTTTTGTGCCGGAGGACTATAGTCAGTCTGTGCTGTCTCAGCCTCAACTGTTTACCTTGCATTTAATGGAAGGACAGCTTCCTAACATATTTCTGGTGTCCTGTTGAATCTTAGGAGAGCCTGAACCACTGGACCACACCTCAGGACTCTTTGGCCTGACGACTCTTATAGCTGTCCCAAAAGATTGTATGGCTAAAAGTAGCTTCTAACTTCCTGATTTAGGAGTAAAAAAAAAATCTGTGTCACTCCTAACTTTAGGACTCCTAAATGTTTGGCCTCTAAAACCAGCTCCATTAGTATTTAAGAGGACTCCTCTGTCAATAAGACCAAATCACAAACAAACCTGAAGGGCTGCTGCCGGCAATTCGCCTCGTAATCAGGTAGACATTTTAGAAATATTTAATGATACCTTGCTTTTAAAAATGGTAACACCTTAATCGCTATGGTATTATGATCATAGTAGAGCTTGTCATTAATGCAGTCACTTCACCAACAAACAGAAACAACCCAATAACACCGGAGAGCAAGGTTGGACAACTCTACACTAATTGGCCAAAGGGAAAATGCAGCTACGCATATCTCAGTCATGTGCAGTGTTGGTGGTAACAGTAGTCAGACTACTTTTACTACTTTTAAGGTAAAGAGTAATGTAAGGCATTATTTTAGTAATCCCTTACTAGTTATTTTTTCTAATAAATAATGTGTTACAAATGTTCCCTTTACCACAGTTCGATCTGAAGTTCGATCTAAAAGCAACCTCTGACAACCAAAATTGATCCCAAAACCTCCTCCAATATTTCAAGGCAAAGGATTGTTTAATCCGAATGAACAAATAGCTGCCACTTCAGAGCTATTTTAACTTCAAATGATTAAGGAGGGGACTTAAATAAAAGTAACAGGGCAGCGGGGCTTGTTTGGAATTCACAAGAGTACTGTACTGTACGCTTTCATTCTGTTAATAAACGTTATGTAGCCCACATTGTATTTGCTTATGGGAGGTAGTAAATTAACATCTGATAACATGTTCTGTTACTAAATGTGATTTTTCTGAATCATTTCAAAAGCAGATTTTGTAACTATTCACCTCTGAATGAAGTCATGAAAAATTAATGGATTATGCACATTATTGCAAAGAGATTTCAAATAGCTATTTTAATTTTGAAAAGGTATGTTTACTATGCTACAGTGGTTTTTGTTGTTCCTTGTTCCACCACAATAGATTTGTCTAGTATTGAAGTCTGCACATATAGGCTGTATAATAAGCCTGGCCTGAAAATGTGGAGGCACTTGCAATACAAAATAATTTATTGATTTAAGAGATTTTTGATTAAAGAACTAAACACAGATATTATTTGTCATTATGGTAAAAGATTACTTGAGATAATAGGATTGGTCACTCTTGCTTTATAAGGATTGGTAGGCTAATGTTACATGCTGTTTAGTGACACTGACTACGCAATAACTGACTACGTAATTATACGACGTCCAATTAAATATCTGCCTTTTGGGCATAAGTGACCAACACGTGACTATAGAATCAAATAACTTATCTTTAAGTAACTAAGTAACTTAACACCTTACTTTCTACAGCAAGTAACTAAGTAACATGACTAGTTACTTTATGGGAACAGGACCTAGTAACTCTAATTAGTTACTTTGAAAAGTAATGTTCCCCAACACTGTTCATCTGTCAGTAGAATATTACATCAAACAATGAATGCCCTCTCCTGACCCCATATCGTCTGACAAATCCTTCAGTTTCCTCATTCACCTACTACAAAGAAACAAAGCCTTCATGGCCACAGCTGGACCACCTGGTGTAGTTTGTGCTATAGATGGGACACATAATTGCACAAATTATTGCACCATCGAAAGATGTATATCAGTCAGTCCTAACGTTATGACTCCTATATTTTTGGCCTAAGAGTATTTCACAAAGCATTTTAGTGCTAATACCTGCTCCTAAATCTGTGAAAAGCTAGGGGTAGTCAAGAGTACAAGAGTGAGTCACTAAAATCAAGTCACAAACAATCTTTATAGGGCTGCTGCCTGCAATCCACATCGTAATTCAGTCAAAACATTTTAGAAACATTTATTGATACTGAGCTTTTAACAAGATATCGCTTTAATCACGAGGGTATAGTGATCATAGTAGAGCTATTCAGGGATAAAGTCACTTCACCAGCAAACAGAAACAATCCAATAACATTGGAGATCAAGGTTGTAACAACTCTATGCTACTTGGCCACAGGGAAAATGCAGATAATGCTGTGCAGGTGAAATACATATATCTTAGTAATCTGTCAGTAGAATACTACATCAAACAATAAATGCCCTCCACAGACCCCATATCGTGCAACAAATCATTCGGCAATTAAAAAGAAACAAAGCTGACTTCATGGTGTTGTGGAAATTCTTGAACTGATGTATACTTGGTCCCATACATGTCTTACTAGTTAAAGGTACTAAGTCCCCATGTTTGGATAAAAAAAGGAATGTGGGAGAGGGGCAACTGGTGTTTAGGGTCATTATTTACTGGTATCAGCAGATTATAGGGTTACTTGTAAATCTGCCTAACCCATTTTAGGGGGGTGAAGAGGTTACCTATCTGGGGGAGGAAAGGCTGCCACTTGTGTGAAGCCTAGGTAGTAATAGAACAAAGGGAATGTGTTCTGTTGAGTTAGGACAGCAACTTACCACACCCCTTTTTCCACTATAAATACGAACTGTTCATGTATTAAGTGAAAATTTCCAATTTGGGCCCAATTAGCCATTTTCCCTCCTCTGTCTCATGTAACTCAGTGTTACAAGGTCTCAGGTGTGACTGGGGAGCGGGTGTGTTAAATTTGGTGTTATCGGTCTCACACTCCCTCATACTGGTCACTGGAAGTTCAACATGGCACCACATGGCAAAGAACTCTCTGAGGATCTGAAAAAAATAATTGTTGCTCTACATGAAGATTGCAAAGACCCTAAAAATGAGCTGCAGCACGGTGGCCAAGACCATACAGCAATTTAACAGGACAGGTTCCACTCAGAACAGGCGTCGCCATGGTTGACCAAAGAACTTGAGTGCACATGCTCAGCGTCATATCAAGAGGTTGTCTTTGGCAAATAGACATATAAGTGCTGCCAGCATTGCTGCAGAGGTTGAAGGGGAGGGGATCAGCCAGTCAGTGCTCAGACCATACGCCGCACACTGCATCAAATTGGTCTGCATGGCTGTCGTCACAGAAGGAAGACCCTTCTAAAGATGATGCACAAGAAAGCCTGCAAACAATTTGCTGTTTGATAACAACCCCAATTACAACTCCAAGATGACCACTGCCTTGCAAAAGAAGCTGAGGGTAAAGGTGATGGACTGGCCAAGCATGTCTCCAGACATTTAGGGCATGTTGCAGTTAAGAGACCATTCTTGTAATCACTTCTTCTTTTAGCCTTTCCACAAAAACAGTTTCTTAGCTGAATAACTCATCAGATGCATTTGGGTCTTCCGCTGCATTTTCTGTCTTCATCTAACACAGTGTAATGAAATATCCTCATGACAGTTCTAGCCATCTCACTTGCATTTAGTTACCTTTTACACTACAAACTGTACACTTACAGTGGGGAGACCTGCCCAAGGCTGGGATGGGCTACAGGACAATGGGCAAGCAGCTTGGTGAGAAGGCAACAACTGTTGGCGCAATTATTAGAAAATGGAAGAAGTTCAAGTTGACTGTCAATCTCCCTCGGTCTGGGGCTCCATGCAAGATCTGACCTCGTGGGGCATCGATGATCATGAAGAAGGTAAGGGATCAGCCCAAAACTACACGGCAGGACCTGGTCAATGAACTGAAGAGAGCTGACGGCGGACCACAGTCTCAAAGAAAACCATTAGTAACACACAACGCTGTCATGGATTAAAATCCTGCAGCGCACGCAAGGTCCCCCTGCTCAAGCCAGCGCATGTCCAGGCCCGTCTGAAGTTTGCCAATGACCATCTGGATGATCCAGAGGAGGAATGGGAGAAGGCCATGTGGTCTGATGAGACAAAAATAGAGCTTTTTGGTCTAAACTCCACTCGCTGTGTTTAGAGGAAGAAGAAGGATGAGTACAACCCCAAGAACACCATCCCTGTGAAGCATGGAGGTGGAAACATCATTCTTTGGGGATGCTTTTCTGCAAAGGGGACAGGACTGCACCGTATTGAGGGAAGGATGGATGGGGCCATGTATAGCGAGGTCTTGGCCAACAACCTCCTTCCCTCAGTAAGAGCATTGAAGATAGGTCATGGCTGGGTCTTCCAGCATGACAACGACCCGAAACACACAGCCAGGGCAACTAAGGAGTGGCTCCGTAAGAAGCATCTCAAGGTCCTGGAGTGGCCTAGCCAGTCTCCAGACCTGACCCCAATAGAAAATCTTTGGAGGGAGCTGAAAGTCGGTATTGCCCTGCGACAGCCCCGAATCCTGAAGGATCTGGAGAAGGTCTGTATGGAGGAGTGGGCCAAAATCCCTGCTGCAGTGTGTGCAAACCTGGTCAAGAACTACAGGAAACGTATGATCTCTGTAATTGCAAACAAAGGTTTCTGTACCAAATATAAAATGTACATTTTTATCAAATACTTATGTCATGCAATAAAAGGCAAATGAATTACTTAAAAATAATACAATGTGATTTTCTGGATTTTTGTTTTAGATTCCGTCACTCACAGTTGAAGAGTACCTATGATAAAAATTACAGACTTTTACATGCTTTGTAAGTGGGAAAACATGCAAAATCGGCAGTGTATCAAATACTTGTTCTCCCCACTGTACACTTAATTAATCAGACACTTACTGCAGACAAATAATGTCATACACATTTCTCCCCAGCTACACAAGTGGCTTATCACTGTTGCACAGCACTGTATGTGTCAAAGATGTACACAAAATAACAACAATGATATGATAATACCTAATAATTAGTTGTACTGATTGACCATCTTGTTTCACGGCAAATAGATGCAGAACCCTGGACGTCAGAGAAAGCATGGTTCAGAGGAGAGCCAAGGAGAGCTAGTATGTTATAATACTTCTGCTCCACTTTAACGTACAGCAACAAAAATATTGCCAGTCTTCTGGTATCCAGAACTGTGTGAGTCTATCTGGTGTGTGTTTGTATGTGAGAGACAATTTATGTATGTGTTTGTGCGTTAAAATGCTGGTGACCCCTACGTCCCAATATAAAAAGACTGATTTTGGTGTAGTCTCACAGCAGTGACACATTCCAAGCTGAGAGGTTATTTCCACACAGAGAAGAAGTGATAATGGCAAGCAGCTGTGTGTCAAAGATGTGGAGAGGGAATCAAATGTATCAAACCAAGTCACTGTCAACTGACTTATTGAAGAAAGAAGTGCCACATGCTTTCGGCACAACAGCTTGGGTAAATGTCATTGGCAAAGTAAACAATGGCCTATTCTTTTGAAGTTCTTTATCATATCCGCTTACACAAGTGTCAGTACAACCTAGTTTGCCAACAACACTGCTGGAAATGCAGGTGAGTGAAGACAAGGAAGTGGAATGCCAACATAACTGCGTAATCCTGCTTAGGTTCACTGCGGCAAACAAAGAGGTCAGCGCACAATGCGCTCAAACACAAACAAGTCTTCCATATTGACTTTGTGTCAAACTGTCACTTGGCCTTTTGTTTCCAGGGATGGCCTGTCATTGCATCTGAGGACGTAAAGAGAGATTTCTTCCTGGAAGGAGGAATAGAAAGGTCACTGTGAATAAAAGGCTTTTAATGGGACCACTTGAACACACACAGGAGGAAAATCAAAGTCACCCCATCAGTATGGAGGTCAGGCCAGCTTCCTTCACCTCTCCCCAACTCTCCTTCACTACCTTTGCTGACGCTTGGCTGTCCAGGGTTGGGGAACTTATAAAAAGGTTAGAAGCAGTCGGTCTTTTTGTGTGTATGTCTGTAAGTGTGCATGTATGTGGGTGCATCAGGAACTCTTTGTAGTGCTGGGGAGAAGATCAGTGCTGCTTTAATGCTCTGTGACCTTGGAATTGCCCTGGGTTCAACCAGAAACCACAAAGCCACAAGGGATATGGAACATAATTGGGTGAATAACTCTAACAACCAATGTGTTTTTTCAAAGTAGACAAAAACAAGTTGTTCTGTATTAAGTTTTTCAATGTGCATGTTCTATTAATATCAAATATGCTCAGCTTTTAAGTATACACAGTGACCTCCAGAAGTGTTAAAGAGAAGCAGAGAGGCTTTTGAAAAATATTTTAGCTTCATCTTACACTCAAATTATGAGAAAAATCTAACCTTCAACATTTTCAAATAAAAAACCAATTATTGATATAGAATTAAATATTTTTCTCATAGACAAAAATATTTTTCTCATGAACATGTCACAATCCTTGGCCTTCCAGTATTAAGCACTGTTGGCATCCTCCTTTTGCCAAGAAAACAGCACTGAGTTTTCCCTTATAATGTTTGGTGAAGTAGAAGAAAACATAGCAGGGGATCAGAGTCCACATTATGATAAAACACATGCAAGGACAGTAGAATTATATGTATAATACACTGCGAAAAATATTTGAACCCGTAATCATCACAGTATGACACCAAGAAAATGTAACTTCAGGGATATCAATCTGTCCAGTTTATAAGCATAAGCAAATATGAATCAATGTCATCTGTTTTGATGCAAATGAAAGGGACAAGGGCACTGGAGAGGCAAAAGCTAGACAACCCCAAAAAAGGCAATGATTTTGCAGGTGATGGCCATAAACAATTGCTCTCTCCTTATCTTTCCTGAGTATGGAGATGATATCAGGTGACGGGCCATTACACGAGGAGAGGTGGACAGGGCCGTAGAAGGGCATCAACGCAGCAGCAGGACCAGTATCTGCTCCTTTGTGCGAGGAGGAACAGGAGGAGCACTGCCAGAGCCCTACAAAATGACCTCCAGCTGGCTACCTGTGTGCATGTTTTTGATCAAACTTTCAGAAACCAACTCCATGATGGTGGCCTGAGGGCTTGACATCCTCTAGTGGTACCTGTGCTCACAGCCTAGCACCACGCATCTCGATTGGCATTCGCTAGAGAACACCACAACTGGCAGGTCCGCCATTGCCATCCGACACCACCACAGACTGTCCAGGAGCTCACTGATGCCCTGATCCAGGTCTGGGAGGGGATCCCCCAGGACACCATCCGCCATCTCATCAGGAGCATGCCCAGATGATGTCAGGAATGCATACAGGCACCTGGGGGCAATACACACTACTGAGTCACATTATGAGTTGCAGCAATGAAATGCACGCAAGTTGGAACAGCCTGTGGTTTCAATTGTTCACTTTGATTTTGTGTGTGAGTTTTAATCCAGCCCTCAATCGGTTGATGATTTGTTTCTGTTGACTGTTGTTACCTCATTTTGTTCTCAACGAATTACACAATGTACAGTAAAGATTTTGATCCTTAATATATTTCCATTTCTTTTAATTCCATTTTTTCACAAGAGAGCTCCATTGGAAATTTGAGAGCAGGCATGCTATAAGGAGCCAGTTGATGCTTCTGGAAATGTCTAGAGGAATTTAGGATTTAAACAACATTTTTTCCTTCACTTCCAAATCTGAAGCCAAGCCTTCATTGTGCCATGATATTTATACTGTAGTTACAAATGATCTCACTGCTGCAGGAGTGGGCTGTGTCTGACACCTAAGCTTAGTGGAGCCAACAACATCTGGGTAGCTTTGAAAATCATACGGTACATTCGCCTTCACTTCCTCTTATGACATCCACAAGGTCACTGCTCTAAGCAGTGTGTAAAGGAAGTTGGCCCAAGTGATGATGATCCTACTGAACTAGGTCTTCATCTTTCAACCCCAGAGCAAGATGTGTGAGTAAGCGGAATAGCTCATCGAAATCAAATTGGGCAGTCTTCTCTTTCTTTTCTTGATCAAATGATTACACTAGAAGATATACTTCAAAACTGTTGGATATGCAAGTAATGAGGTTTTATACAAAAAATGTATCATTGATGTTCACATGTAATTACATAATGTATATCAATTTCAGGAGGTTGTTTGTGGACAAATAATGTGTCTATATTTAAGGTTCCATTGTACTGTGTAATTTATTAAACAACATGAATGTCACGTCACCGCTGGATCTGCACCCCCCCAATAGATCCTGCATTCTGCTGTAAGAACAACTCCCAATACACCCAGTTATTTCACATCCTCAGCCTCCAGAACTCAGCGCACTTCCAGTTCTCCACGAACGCAGCTCACTCCCCGGTTCCCAATCACCTGAATATTGATCACCTGTTCCCCCTCCTGGTTCTCATTAGTTGTTCCCTATTTAGTTCAGTTTGATGTACCTTCATCTTTATGAGATATTGTTTTGTATTTGTATGACATATTAAGCCTTTCTACAGAGGTCTCTTTACTTATTAGCTTTTCCTGTGTACTGAGTCTTCCTGGCTGTTTATTCTTGACCATTGTTTTAAGCCTGCCTGATTTTGTACCTACGCCAATCTGCTTAGATGTGTATCGACCAGTGCCTGCCTGACTACTGCCTTTTGGATTTTGAAGTAAAACTATGCTCTTCGTTGAGAACCATTCCACCATCTGGGTCTGTGTTGTATTCTTACATCTGCGTTGTATTTTATTATTTGTTAAGATTATTAAAGTGTCAAAATAGACTTTATTTCTGTGTAGGCTATCTGTGTTATAACATTGTATACTATCGTTTAGAAAACGATTTTCAACAACTAGTAGCATTTTTAGCATTCTAGCTCTCCCGTGCATTTGAAATAATGCAATCACAGCTTGATGACATCTACCCCTTGTTGATGTCATCTACCTCATATTACCGCAGTAGGAAAACGCTGCAATTAGATGAGCGACATTTGTACAGGTCTTATGGGACATGAACTGTGCATCCCTTCTCACCTGTTCCCAATTTGTGTTTTATGAGGTATTTAACCAGTAGATTTGGCTATCTAGTTTGTCGTTGATTCCTTTATATTGGAGCTGAGCCTGTTTTGGCCTTGGGCGCTTTAGATTTGGTTGTCTGCTTTCCGATGATTTATTTGTAAATTTTTCCAAAGATCTTTGTTTGGAACATTATTAAAACCTCATCATCAAACTTTACAATGAACAAGAGATGAAATTCTCATAAAAAATATTATTGACATTAATACAATGTCTGTTGCTAATTTACAAAAAGATGAAAATAATTTTATAATTTAATTTAGCAGATAAAGTCTTACATAGTACTTAGATTGAAGAGTAATTCATTCTCCTGAGTTGCTCTGGCTGAGCGACATGCACATGCTTGGCTCAATCCAGGAAGCCACTAGATCTATGGTAAAAACTGGAAAATCTGTTGGAAAGAATGAAACAAAAGAGAACTGAATCAGCAAAATAATTCAATAATGAACTACCTATTAACATTATACAAGTTATGTGTTGGTTGGTTTAGACTCAACTGGACCATATCTGGTCCTGTGAACCACTGCAGACCGAAAATAATTCTGCCAGACATGTTCCAGCTCTCTCGTCACTCAGCAATTCCTCCTTTGAAGACCGTGCCAACTTAACGGCCACGTCAATCAGCACAGTATGACTTCTATTTAACATGAGTTTGAATGTGATTGGTTAATTCTGAACACAGCCACATCTCAGTTATAAGAGGGTGTGCACACTTATGCAACCAGATTATTGCAAGGTTTTTATTTTTTATTTTTCCCCCTCAAAAATTTCAGTTTGTTTTTCAATTGAATTGTTCACGTTATAGGTCACATTAAAGGTGGAAAAAGTTCTGACATGATTTATCTTTGTCTCATTCTTTTACATCACAAGAACCTGGCATTTTAACAGGGGTGTGTAGACTTATATTAAGGTTTCAAGTAGTTAACAAACGTACTGTAGCTAAATTCAGTCCTTTATATTGCGTCACTCCAGCCAATTAAATCATCCATGCATTGCCCACCCCTAGATATTAGTATTCATTCTTACTGGAACAATTCAATTCTTCCTAGTACATTTCAATTGATCCTATTTTTCCTTTCAAGTATTATTTATTCAAATTGTTACTAGTTGCTGTTCTGTATTTACTAGTCAAACATTTCAGCCACATTCTTTACATTACAATCAAATTACTTTAAAATAAAAAATACTATATGTAATGTATTTGTTCTATAACATTTATTTATGGTACACAGCCTTTTGACGTATTATTTTACACTTCAATGATTCATCTAGCCGTCTATATAAACAAGTTACGCCTTTGTAGCAACAACCCATCCCACTGTTGGCCAAGCAGTGCAAGTGAGAAGTGATGAAATAGGCGTTGTGTTTGGATTTCATTAGTGTTGGATAGGCACATTGGCTGGGCACCCTAGCGTTCCTCTCTTCAGCAATCTCAGGAGAGGCTTGCCAGTCCATTAAGTGTGAAGTGGAATCATGTTTTCCACTAGGATGCCTCCAAACATCCATCTTGTCACACGTTCACAACAATTCTCTCACAAACAGACAGAGCTATAAAAATCCACAACCTGCCAATTGCTCTTTAGAAACTGCTGGTGAAAAATAAAAAAGCAAACAATAACACGATTTGAAAGACGCGGAATATAGTGAAGTCACTATTTGCTTTAGACACTGCCCTTCCTCATGATTTAGCAGAGTAGTGGCATTTTGAGGCTAGAGATAAATGATACTGATCTCACTGACACCATCTTTTGTGAAACTACCCATGCAGAGTTCTCTAAATTCTATCAGCCTGTTGCTGCAGTGAGCATATACTGATCACATTGTCAGTTACAAGCTTAATTTGCCCCTGCTCTGATGAAGCATGGCTGTCATTACAATTTGGACTGATCAGTTGAAGAGAGTGATAACCACTACACAATTAGTGAGAGGCAACTGACTGATAAATGTTGTGTGTGTGGATGTGTGTATGTTATCTAGCTCTCAGACTTCTTGATGTTAAGTAATTCATAGCCCCAGCCTCTATATTTCTCATGCAAGGGAACTCCGGCCTAACAATCTATCAGGAAATCAGTGCTTCACGTTGTAACTGCACTCAGGCCCTCTGGTGACCACCGGGGTCATCAGCATTTTTGCTAGAGCGGCTCCCTCTAGTGCTTTGATTGTTGCTGTTGTTAGCTCCCCCTTAAGCTCTCTCCCCACTCTCTTCTCTGAGACGTGAAAATCAGGACAGCTAGCAGGCCTGAGTTCCTTGGATCTGACATGCTTATTTGTCAGAGATTCCACTTGTCGGATGGATCGGTGGCAAGTAGTGGGCACTCAGACAACATTGCTCACAGCAACACCAGTCGTCTTCACAAGCACCATGACTGTCTGTCTCTCTGTCTGTGGCCCTGCTCTCAGGCATCGCTGTCATCATGGTGTCATCTGCCAGCAGATGACAACATCAGATTCACCTGACAGTGAAAAGGAGAAAAGCTCTTGACATGAATTGCATTGCTATTATATAGTATTTCCCCTTCCATGGCTCACTGAACCTATGGCCCTTTTCACCCAAGACAATAGAGCAGTATAATTAAACAGTATTATTTTGGAACCACTTAAGTATACACCCTATTACCTATATGTTTTATTCTGTTGCTCATGCGATTCTTTTCCCTAAATTACACACCAACCTCTCCAATTCATTTGCATACCACTTCTTATCCTCTTGTCTTTATATTAATGCCCTGGTCCCCTTCTCGCTCTTCCTCCTCTCACACTATGAGATGGGCCTCCAACCACCTCCTCTCCCTCAATGAAGCATGAGGGGAGAGCAGGGCAGGGAAGGTTTCAAAAATCCACTGCCTCCTTCCCTCGCTCGCTATTTCCATTCCTGTCTGCCAGTTTACCTCCCACCATGACCATTCACCCTCCTGCCTGAAGAAGCTCTTATCAGTTTTAGACACAGACGAAACCTATTCAGAGCCCACACTAATGGGCGCTAATAGAGCCAGGTCCTGGGAAAACCATACACTGCGAGGCCAATTTACACAAACACTGTATATGATAAAAGTTTGAAAAACATATATATCACATGCAAGATTAGTATAACTGACATAAGCTAAAATATTTGGACTGAGCACGCAATACATTTGGTTTGCCTAATTATCTCAATGTATAATTTGCACTCTGAAAAAGGTGAAAGATGCCACTAATTTCACTAAGCCACTAATGCGATTTGTGCAGCTAGAGTAGTCTTTTTTGTCCATTACATACATTTCTGTGTTCTATTTTCCTAATGGGACACGAGTAACATCTATTTCAGTGACCACTCTATGTGGTGGACAAATACATATAAAGCAACAGAGGGTATTTTGTACAGAAACTCAAGGTATTGTTAGTTGGATAGTACATAGGCTCGTCAAACTATTTCAATTACATATTGTATGCTGAAATAGAAAGAATATCTGTAATCATCAAACCAGGGAATTAATTAAAAGTTCCAAAAACATGCAACCCTCATCAAATGTTTTTGGTGTGGTTCTCTTGGTAAAATTAATTTGCACAAATATAAGTGTGCAACAATGCAATGGTGGCAAATAACTCCCACCTTTTAATGTTGTGTCACTTCAAAACAAAAACATAGTTGAGAGATACAGAGAAACAGAACATTTGTAAGTGCTATAACAGGAAACAGGAATAAGTCAGGCATCAGCCAACATTGAAATGTTACTTCTGATCAACTCACTGCAAACACGGAAAAGCATGGCTTATCAACCTAGGTTGCACATCTAACAAGGGCATTCTAAACAAAAGAATCTCCCCGTGAAAGCCATTTCTCTGAATTATTAATTCCACTGGCAAACTGAATTATATTAGATCCTATTTGGTTTCTCACATATTCTCAGAATAGTGATGGAGGCATATTTGCATGCCTACACTGTGATATTGCACAATGATATCACAGTGTGATAGGCATAAACGGAATACAGAGGGGCAGTACAGGCAAATACATGAGGACATGTCAGTGTTATATAAGAATGTATGTGATAAGTGCCTATGGTTAATATCTGATGGCCAACATAAGTGCATACAGAAAGAAGTCTTTAATTGAGGATCATGCTATTCAACACTACATAAGCATAGCCAGTTTAGGTATAAACTGTGTATACTATAGGCCAGGCAAGCATAAAAGTATATACTGCAGGCCTGCGTTGCTAGCAGCTGGTTTTGAACATACATCTCCTTTTATGCTTGCCTGGCCTTGGTAATTATCCTTGCATGATGGTTGTCTTGGTAACCTGATACATGCCTTATGTCCAAGGACCTACAATGGCAGAAAAAGCAAAGCAGCTCATAATAATTCAAATGTAACAAAACCAACCATTCCAGCTTCATATACAGTATATTTCTGCTCTGCATTAAAAATAACTCAGTGGAGTTGCCAGAAAATGAATACATTAAATTAGACTCTGTTTCCCCCTGAAAACCATACAGTAGGTTGGAATTCCACTCAGGTATTTCCTTGACGCATGTTACGTTAGGTTATATAAACACTAACGATGCCACACATCTGTTCAGGGTGCTCATCAGAATAATAATGCACAACGGCTGCACTAATCCCCCTAAGTCCCTTCCTCCTCCCCATTCGATACTGCACATCTGTTAAAATCCAAGATCTGACAGGGCAGTGGACCACTTATTAATGATCCACTCCAGCAGGTTCCCTGGATACCTATCATTTGACCTTTCCTTCTGAAGAAAACAGTCAATGGACTGCCACAGGGCCCATTTGGGTGAACTCCTTCTGGTCCCAGACATGTCAAAAGGCCACATACAATGCTGCTTGACAGTTTGCGAATCTCACAGGGATGGTCATTATTTTTGTACAAAATATGAACATGAACTCAAACTCCTTATCTAAACCTCAATTTGTAATAAAGACATTCCAAATTAATGACACAAACAAAAACATATGCTATATTATATTTTTTTATAAAACAAAAGTGGTTTACTTACCAAAAACAGATTTTATGTATGCAAAGATATGTGAACCCATTATTTCAATAGCTTGTCCATTATTTCAATAGCTTGTACCTCCATTAGCCATGATAACCTAGAGCAAACATCTTCTATAGCCACTAATCTGTCTCTCTTTTTAAGGATTTCTGCCCAGTCCTCCTTGCAGAGATGCAGCAAGGGAAGTCTACAAATATCCAGATGTTATGTTTGGGTTGGCATTTACCAAATTTTATATATATTTTTTTACTCTTGGGCAGGCTTGGAATTTTGTCATTTCAGGGGCAAGGTAATTTGGCCTTCAGTATCACAAAAATGTTTAGGGCACAATGGCCACATGCCAGGGCACAAAGGCCATTGAGTGAAATAAGAGGATTTGGAGCTTACAAATAACGAATTGTTGATAAGAAAAAACATGCATGACATAAACATATATACATTATTTACTTTTATTTTGAATAATAACTTACTATAACTGATTGAGTTATCATGTTTTAATCCTTAAAATGACATCTATTCCTCTCCCAACCTTTTTATAGATTCTAGAATCTGTTTCATTTCAAAAGTTTTAGTTGGGCATTCACATGACGACAACAAACAGGCTATGACATTGACAGTTATTTATGTAACGTTAAGGCTAGCTAGCCAGAAGGATAACATTACCTCAGTTACCCAAAAGTAAACTGCGTAATATCGTTTAACATCGATATGAGTACGACATAAATAAACATGTTTTTTTATTTTTATTATTTCACCACAAACGCTGCCAATGCGAGTGACGTCAAACCTAACGTTACTTCTTTGAGTTTTCAAAAAGTTGTCGGGTGTATTCTCCCACTCGGGGGTTTGGAACTTTCCCACCTCCCAGTTGCTCATGAACGCAAGAACTAAATACTGTAGGTCAGCTATCTATCGACAGCTAGATGCTAAACCTGTTTGGAGTCCGTTCTTGTAGTTCTTCTCAGTTGCGAACTACAAACAAATCTATGAACAAACTGCTGACCCTGAGATTTTGACATTAGCACAAAAGTCATGGTGGCCGTAGGGCGTACAATGATTTTCGAGGCATCACAGCCTGAGCGAAGGGCAACAATGGCAATGGCCGTCGTGAAATTTCTACGCTACTCTTGGGGATATTTTAAGAAGGCGTCCACTTCTAGACCAAGTTACTGTTGTCAAATTATTTGCCTTGCAGTGGACTACTGAAATCTTTCTGAGATGTTGGAGACTGACTCACTATCCTCTTCCTGATGTCCTCTGAGATCTCCTTCTGTATGGTGTTTTGCATTCACCTGTTTGGGTTACACCAAACAGATTTTCAGTTTCTTGTCTGTAATATTTATCAGTCCTGCCCAAACTATTTCCTAGAGATCTGTTCTTTGATTGATTCACTTGGTACCCAATGATTTACCCACCTGAATTTACTTACCTACTTTTAACCAATGCAACTTGGATATCAGTTATTTTCGTGGACTAATTCATTTTTAAAGGTTATTTTTCTCCTACTCTCTAAAACAGTATATGGATACTATAAACCTAAAATATCAGATAAAAATGAATGGTTCTGAATAAATAAAATTTCATGTTGAACAGTAATAAAATATATAATTGTACAAGATCATCAAAATACCACATACCCACAACATTATCTGGATACAGGCCTTATTTGTGGTATATCCCTGTGGTGTCTTTTTTGCAATAAATTGGTTAACAATGTAATTAGTAGAGTTAAAATAAATGTTCTGTAATACCCTTTCTACATGGTCTTTATAATGAATGCTAATTGTCTTCATCCATATGGAGGACCAGAGCTGCCCAAATAAAAAATAAATACATTAATATATAAAAAATATTTCTAAATATAAGTATGTATATGCTTATTGTAACTTATTGTAAATGTAGAGATAAATAAATATTAATGACACATTTGTAAAACATGACATGAACTTAAAATATTACTTAATATTAGTACTTAAACATCCATCTTCCTAGTTCCCCCCTACAGTACTACTGGCCAACACAGCCTGGGTACTCTTGAGTCAGTTCCAATGGTATTATATCCAGCTTTTAATAATGTTATTATTTATACCTTTCAATCAAGATGGAATTGAAAAGAGTTGCAGGCTGTTTTAAATGTGTTGGTGTTGAATTAAGTGTATAGTCACTTGTGTTCACTTGTGTTAAAGTATTACTTCCACTTATTTGCAAAGCTTGTCAAAAAATTCACTATGATCCTGGTTTATCTTATTTTGAAAAAGGATATTTAAAAAAATACTATATAAACAGTAGCATATGACGGTCGGGTCTGTATGTTTTTTTAATTGCCTATCGAGGTTTAGAGCTGTGGGACAGCGGCTGGGCTGTGGGTTTAGCTCTGTGGGATAGCGGATGGGCTGTGGGCACGTAATCAGTAAGCTCGGCTGCCGCTTTGTCAAATCATCTGCTACTGGCGCACTGTCCAAAAAATTATTTGCACCCTATCACCCTAGAGCTCGGTCTGCTATGTCTATGGAGGGCTACCAATTACTCATTGCTGTCTGGTATTGTTTTAAGTGAATCATTGTATTCTAAATGCTATATAATATCTATCAATCAGTCTGGTATATGATGCAATGTGCATTTATCTCGAGAATAAGATTTCAGCCAGTTAAGTTTTTAATCATAACTATTAGTGCCAGTTTATAGTGGAATGCTTTTATCTTCTTCAATACATGATAAGACATCCAGTTATTAATTTCAGTGCATGGAGTGGGTGATACATTAACTTTTAAACTAGATAGATACCTAGCTCTTGCAAACATAATACCTTTTCATTAGGCTTAGCCCTTATATGGCATTCCCAACTCCAAAATTGGAAGGCAGAGATTTTACACTTTTTAGTTTTTAAGTTAGTTTTTTTGCCGGACCGCGTAAGCGGTCATTGTTGCTAAAGGGGGCAATACGCAGTATTAAGAACTAAGGGCATGCAGACTTTTGAACAGGGGTCAGTTGATTTTTTTCTTTGTTGCCATGTTTTTTTTAATGATTGTGCCATTTTGTTATGACCTACAGTTGAATATGAATCCCATAAGAAATAAAAGACATGTGTTTTGCTCTGGCTCCCTGTATCTAATAGAATAGTTTTTACGAAATAGCTACTCATCTATAAATCCCTCAATGGTTCATGGTCTAGTTACTCTCAGACCTACTCTCTCAGTACGAACCCTCTATACCCCCCAGGTCATCAGGGTCTAGACTGCTAACCACTCCCAGAGTAAGGACAAAGATTCGTGAGGCAGCGTTTTGTAATTGTGCTGTGCAGAGGTGGAACAAACTATCAGAAAATCATGGACTTAATCCAACATTGACCACATTTTAATCTAGGCTAAAAACCTTTATGTTCTCTTCTGCCTTTTATTTATCTTTTAATAATGTTATAGCCCTCTTAAATGCAATGTTTCTATTTGTATGCTTTTTATTTTATGCTAAATTGACTTATAGAATTTCCAATGTTTGTTTTTTTCAAATGTAAAGCACTTTGACTTACCCCTGTGCCTTGCCTTACTACTGGAAGGCATTCTATAATTAAAAGAAAATACATGTGTATTCTTTTTCGTAACCCTTGGTAAAAGCTCCTCTCAACTTTGAGAGTCAAATTGTATCTCCAACTAGTAACTTTGAATTTGATTTCATAGCTGTTGTACCATATAGGTTTTTGTGAACTTGTCTACCTTTTTCTTCACAAATGTCAACCGGTTTAATTTTAATAGACCGATGGTCGTAAAATGAACCTGTTTTGTGTAAAATGCAAATATAAACAGAATGCAATGATGTGCAAATCATTTATCCCTATATCCCTTAATTGAAAGTAGTACCAAGACAACATATCAAATGTTGAACCAGAGAAATGTTACTGTTTCTGGAAAAATACATGCCCATTTTGAATTTGAAGCAAGCAACATGTTTCAAAAAAAGTTGGGACAGGCATGTTTATTACTGTGTCTTATTACCTCTTCTTTTAACAATACTCTGTAAGCATTTGGGAACTGAGGAGACCTATTGCTGTAGTTCCCATTCTTGCATGTTATAGGATTGAGGCTGCTCAACAGTTCAAGGGTCCTTTGTCGTATTATTCATTTTCATTTAATTTTCAATGGGTGACAGGTCTGGACTGCAAGCAGGCCAGTCTAGCACCCAGACTCTTTACTGTGGAGCCATGCTGTTGTAATACATACAGAATGTGGTTTGGCATTTTCTTGCTAAAATAAGCAAGGCCTTCCGTGGAAAAGATGTTGCCTGGATGGCAACATGTTGCTCCAAAACCTGTATATAATGTTCAGCATTAATGGTGCTTTCACAGATGTGCAAGTCGCATGGTCCCTTTCCTTTGTAGCCCAGAGGAGGCAGCGTTCATGATTCCCAAAAATAATTTCCGACTTTGATTTTTCAGACAACAGAACAGTCTTCCACTTCACCTCAGTCTTTTTTTAAATGAGCTTGGGGCCCAGAGAACATGGCAGTGTTCCTGAATCTTGTTTATATTCGTTTTGTCTTTGCATGATGGAGTTTTAACTTGCATTTGTGGATGCAGCAAAATACTGTGTTCACAGACAATTTTTTTCGGAAATGTTTTCTTAGTCCATTCAGTGATTTCCATTACAGAATTGTGTCTGTCTTTAAAACAGTGCCGACTGAGGCCCCGAAGTGAGATCCTCAAACTGCAATTTTATGTTGAGAAACGGTTTTCTTAAACTGTTGCACGTTATTCTAACCTAATTAGTTGTGAGATGTTCCATCAGGTTCTTTTTTTTTAATTAAACAATTACACAGTTCAATTCTGGCACTATTTGCCTGCACAGCCTTTCACAGAGTGGTGAACCATTCTCCATCTTTACTTCTGACTAATGTAATTAGTTGTGAGATTTTTCGCATTTCACAATGTGTTGCTGGCTTCAAATTCAAAGCGGGCATATCTTTTTCAAAGAACAATAAATGTTTTCAGTTTCTGCATTTAATATGTTGTCTTGGTACTATTTTTTTTTAATATAGTGCTTAAATGATATTTACATCTTTGCATTATGTTTTTATTTCCATTTTACAGTGTCCCAACTTTTTTGGAAATGGGATTGTAAAAAAAAAAGCTAAAATCAGAAGAGATTTTGTATAACTTCTAAACTTTTTTCAAAATGATTGATACCATTGTTTCCAATATCAGTCAATAACTTCCCTTGAGAGGACAATATAACGAAGCCTTTTTCTTAAAGGTTTTATGAGATTGGAGAATAAATTTGGAGTGATCTTAAAATATTCGTCCACACAGAATCTTGTAAACAGACAAACCTGAAATAAATGTAATTCTATCTTAGTCTCTGGGAGCCATCGAACACCAGAGACCTTTCCAGTCATAAGAATCCTTATAAAGCAGTTGTGACAAAGTGCTTTCACAAAACACCCAGTCGGAAACTCTTCCATACCAATATTGTATGCTATTGCTAATGTTTCATCTCGTATGCAATATTTGAAAGCATGCTGGCAGGTTACATACATCAACATTCTGGGAAAACAAGTAGGGACATTTCTGAGGATGTGCTATTTTTAAGGGGTCATCCACTGACCACATCCACTGAGGGAGAGAGACTTTCCTTGATAGTGCTTAGTTTCACACTGATCTTCTGTGCAAGCTGGGGGCAATTAGGTGACTTTAAAATTCAAGCTGAAAAGTGAATAGGCACGTGTGGCCATCTCATTAGGAAATCATCTAAATTTGCTTGATGTCATTGTCCATTTTAAGGACCCTAATTTAATTTTTTGTTTTGGACCTTGGCACAATGCTGCTGGCCACCTCCCTGGTATTTAAACTACTGTAATAAAACAATTAATTTACTAAGGACTGGGTTTTCTCAATCTTTTTCATGATCTGCTTACTTTCTTTCCTCACCATTTAACCATACAGGATGCTCTGACTGTAGCATTACCGTGTATCTGCTCATCCTTTCATCTGGTTTCCAACTGACTGATTGTTTAGTCAGGAACATGTCAAGGGGTTTCCTTAAGAGCTGAGCAGGAATGTACAAATTGCCATAAAGATGAATGCAAACACTACCTCCATTGTATTGTATCCCAATGGCTGCTTGCTAAAAGACCCTCTAAATTATGAAGCCTTTTAGTCAAATCAGATTTAGCCTCAATTATATGTATGACGAGCTCAGATCAGACTCCCTGAGGATGATGATAAATACAGACAACTTGTGCAGCTGAAAACAACTATAGTGGGACAGCCATTTAAGACACATTGCATCATTTCCTAATTGGATTCCAAATGCAATTTCACACAATCACGTCAGGCTTGCTCGGAAGGATTTTTGTTAAAAGGCCCGATCAAACCTGTAGTGAGAAAGCAGTATGGGTTTGCACCCTAATTCATAATGCTATTTGCTTTATACTGGACCTAGGAACAGAAAAACAAAAGATCGTAACTGAAATTATATCATGATGACCAGAGTTGGGGAGTAACAGATTACTAGTAATTGGTTTATCATTTGCAAAATTAACCGGTTACAAAATTACTTTTTGGATTACTTCAATTGAAAAAGAATAGGTGCACAAAATATTTTTGACACGTTGCATGTTTGATTTTTTAATTTAATGTTTTAAAAACATTTAAAAATAAAACAAATAACAATTGCGCTCTTCAATTGTGTGATCATCATGCATGCAAAGGTCGGCGCGCCTAACCAGATTAGTGACTGAAGAAGCATTTTGGTTAGTTGGATGGCTGGTAAAAACAGAGTATATCTATGGTATTATTTGCCAACCCATATCAAATGTGATTTAGTTACCCACTATGACTCATCTTTCTCAGAACAATGATAGGCCTACCTGGTGTTGTATCTTTTTCAGACAGGAATTGTTTAGAACATTAGGCAACTATTTGATAGCTATTTTTTTTTTTAACAGAATAGGCTAACACATCCTTATGTAGATGTAGCCCAATCATTTTGAAGTAGAAAGCAATGGTTTAGAAACCCTTTCCAAAGGCACTGTACATAACCCATAAGGTAAAATGCCAATTCCATTTTTGGCCAGCTATGTCTAATAATGCCTTTAAATATGAAAGTAATCTAAAAGTAATTTTAAATAATCAGATTACGTTGAGTTTGAGTCATCAAAAAGTTACTTCACTGATTACAAATGTGGACAGGTAACTGTAACGGTTTCAATTTAAAAAGTCACTGATGATGATACAAATATGTTAAAATGGTCAGGGGCTCCTTAGTGGCGGATTTCATCGAACAAGTCGATGGGCTATGTATGCTTTAGTCATTTCGAAGTTGAGACATCCATAGGCAAAAGATCATTAACCCAACAATACTTTCTGCGGTCGAGCGCTGATATTAGAGACCTATTCACCAATTACGAATCACCTAAACAACACACTCAGGGTTGCGTTGTCACAGGTAGGCCTAGATCATCTAATGTTTATCGACGGTTATGATGGTGTTAGTCTTCCTTTATTCCACCTTTAATTAAATCGTTGTTATTACTACAATATATTAATGTATGTATCAAATGTTATTGCCTTGTGTTCAAATGCCTGCATAACCACAACGAATACTTTGGAATCACAATAGTTAACTTAAGGTCCATGGACTGACATTGTAACACGTCTGTTGAATCGGACCACATGGGCCAGCCTTCGCTCCCCATGTGCATCAATGAGTCTTGGCCTCCCATGAATATGTCGCAGGTTCACTGCTTTTCCTTCCTTGGACCACTTATTATAGGTACTGACCATTGCAGACCGGGAACACTCCACAAGTGCTGCAGGTTTGGAGATGTTCTGACTAGGGCTGTCACTATATCAGATTTACACTTCACGGTTATCGTGGCCAAAAGAATTCACGATAATATCATCCCGATATCTATAGAAAATGTGAAGACAAAAAATGATGCTATCAGTCAAATTCATCTTCAACTTTGTTTATTGTGTGTTTTGTCTTTTTTGGCAAATGAATTACACTCAAAATATGAGTGTAGGCAGGTGGAGAGAGTCTAACCATAATGGTACAATTACACTTAATGCATAGTGAATAGGCAACAAGAATAACTAATGAACAAAAGATCCACACAGGGCCGGCTCCAGGCATAAGCAATATGAGCGGTCGCATAGGGCCCCTGATCGCTAGGGGGCCACTGACAGCTAGGGAGCCCTCGACCGATAGGGGAGAGGGGGCTCCAAGTCAAATTTGGCTTAGGTCCCAAAGGCTAGAGGTGGCACTGGATCCACAAGGCCTAACACCGAGATTAGTGTTTGTAGCTTATTCTCCAAGGGAACACTTCTGTTCTTGGTGTTGTCAAAGGCAAAACCAAATATAATGTGTATTACCGTATTGCTATTCCTGTCATCCAGATGCTCTGAATCCAAATGGGGATGGCTCACCTTCGTCGAGAGCCAAGCACTTTGCGCCACCACTTCTGCATACTGCTTTAGAATCAGCGTTTGATGTCTTTACATCATTGCTCAATGTAGGGCCAGTTTCATGGACACAGATTAAGCCTAAACATTAAGCTCAATGGAGTACTGTGTTTGTCAAACAGGCCCATAAGATTTAGCATATAGGATTACCAACTCAGGTGTTGAGGAAGAGAAAATTACTAAACTATGTTGGATTTGGAAAGTGGTTTTCCATCTTCACTTTTCTTCAAAATCACTTGAAGCCATTGTATGAACAGTTGCAGAGACTTTGTGTGATAGTCTATTGGTGAATCTTCCTCTTATTCTTTTACAGGCAATTGCTGCTGTTCTATGCTGCAGTTATTTTCAGGGACGCTTTTATTCGTAGAAGATAAAATGTCAGAGGTGGTCGAAAAGTTTTCTTCAGCCCAGACTCAATCTCAGTGTGTGCTTTATACAGATTGCCCGCAAATGTTTTGTTATCGTATGGACCCCTTTGCCTTTCATCAGTATTTTGCTAAGTATCTGAAAGAGGGAGATTATACTGTGGATAAGGACATTTCCTATAAGCTCTGCTCTCCCTGGTAAAAAGCATGTCCTCCTGAATGATTAAAATACATACTTGTTCGGCTGACCTCGTCATTCATTATTGTCATCTGCAGCCCTAGGGGCTCTTTGGCTGCAGGTTTTGTTGTGACATGTTTCTTTTAGAAGAATAAGATTTATAGAAGATAGATTATAAAGTTGTTTCTAGCAGGGGAGAGGTGTTTCGTGCCTGGAGACTGTTTACGTTGAACAGTTATATTTTCATTTTGTCCTCTTACCCCATTGCAGTAACACGAGTACCACCCTGAAAATATAAATTTCTAAGTTGCAGATGTCTGCCATTTTTCATCTCTACAAAGTGAACATACTGTACTCACGTCAACAACAACAGGGCATGATGATTCTTTCCTAAATGTTGCGCACACATTTATTAGAGAAAATATGAGAGAACGATAAACATTACAAAATAAGAACTCTAATATTATTAGGCCTACTGAGATTGGACATTTTTTCCAATATCATGTTTTTGATTGCTCTTTTGGGGTTTTAGTCTGGGTATTTGTTTAAGCACTTTGTGAGAACTGCTGATGCAACATTCCAGGTGTTGATGGGCCAAATCTTTCTGCCCTCTGCTATAACATTTGTTCCGGATAGACCAAAACTTCACTGGCAGAAACCCTTCAGTATCTACATAATAATAAGCCTAAAATATAACTGTTTACAGTTATATTGCAACTGTTTCTGGTGGTATGCATCTGTGCATGCTTTTAGGGGTAATGATATAGGCTTTATCAAAACCCCTTGGCCAGTAAAAGAATTAGGGTTTCCATGATTCTCTCGTGTTTTCACTTGATGAGAAAGTCAGTTATCGTCATCTATAGTAATTGTATCAATGTCATTCACGAATAAAAGAAAAACAAATGTTTTTGTGACATGAAATGAAATAGCTTTGGCAGTTAATCTTCAGTCTTGCTAGCAATTGCTCAATTCTTATGACTATTCATAGGAAGTTTGTAGATACTCGTAAGCCTATTACTGGCTAATAAGCTGTTAAAATGGACAGCGGTAAAAGCCATAGTTCATAGATGCTATTTGTGGTGGAGCTAAACTTAATAAGAAATGTTATTCAGTTTAACACAATGCTGAATGGTGTCTAGCAAGTGGTGAACTGTGTGGCACTGTGGCAGAGTGGTTAAAAACATTGCCTCTTATGTGGGAGACTTGAGTTTGAATCCAGTGAGGACCATGATGTGTTAATTATAATTGCGGGCCGCAATAAAACTGTTTAGGGTTAACGTGCAACTATTTCTTGTGAAGAAAGTATGCATCTGTGCATGCTTTTTGGGTCAGGATAGACAAAAACGTAGCTGGCTACAACATTTAGTAGCTACATCATAGTAAGCCTCAACCAAAATAGTTTTTGCGGCTATTGCGGCTATTTCTGGTGGATTTCATGATTCTCTCGTCTTTTCACTTGATAAAGTTATTTATCGTCACCTTTATTGATAGTTATTGTATCAATGTAATTCACAAATTTAAGAAAAAAGTTGTGCCATGAAATGAAATAGCTTTAGCAGTGTAAAGTTCAATCTCGCTAGCAGTGGCTCAATTCTTATGACTATTCCAAGTAGTAAGTTAGTAGATACTAGTAAGCCTATTACTGGCAAATAAGCTGTTAAAATGGACAGTGGCAAAAGCTATACAATACATAGATGCTATTTGTGGTGGAGGTGAATCTTAGTCAGTTAAGCACAAAGCTTAATGCTGTGGCATAATGGTTAAAGACAGTGCCTGTCACATGGGAGACCCAGGTTCAATTCCAGTGAAGGCAACAATGTTCATTCAATTTAATTGCAGGCTGGCTGAACTAGGCTCGCCTGGTAAATGCAAATTAATTATTAAATTAAATAATGCAAATTAATTATTTAAAAATCATACAATGTGATTTTCTGGATTTTTGTTTTAGATTCCATCTCTCACAGTTGAAGTGTACCTATGATACAAATTACAGACCTCTGCATGCTTTGTAAGTAGGAAAACCTGCAAAATCAGCAGTGTATCAAATACTTGTTCTCCCCACTGTATAAATATACAGTAAATATATATTTTTCATTTGGCCACAACATCCTATAACCATGTTTTCAGAATTATTTCCGGTTGTCTGGACTTAATAATTATAGAGAAGAAGAGAGTATAATATATGTTCTATGCATTATTTTGGGCTGAGCTGCCTTGGAGAAACCTGCAATTGATAACAGAATCTGAAACTGCCAAGCCTATGATGAAAACAGACTTTTGGTCAATGCCCTCATATTTATTGGCGGTGGTGAGGTAGGTTCCATTCATTAAACACTGTGTCAGACGAAGATGTCCTTAGTACAGGCACAGACTGTCCCACAGAGGTAGTAGAATTTACACTGCATTTTAGCCCCATTAAATTACTTGAAAATTTGGCTTAATGTGACGAGCTTGCAAGTCCAAGATTGGTAATCAATGACTTGGCATAGCACTTGACATTGCCAGAATGTCGAATGCCACTTCAGAAAAATCTAATAGAAGAGTCATGTAAAGTAGGTCCGTCTTTTTTGTAATGCTAGACATGCTTTCTGATTGCTATTGGACAATTAACCAGTTGCAATAATTCGACAAAATGTTTAAGACAGAGATAATTTTTTTGAAAGTATTATTGGTTGATATGGTCTCTCAGTAACATCATGCTGTCCTTATTTTTAGGAGATTAAGGAAGTGTGCATAAAAGTGCACCATAATGAAGATTCTCACATAGCCTGACCCCGAAACGAGAGGTCAATGTGCATGCATTTGGTGAATTATTTCTCTCATATCCATCATTATCCTCCTCAACCTTCATTTTCTTTTTCAAATTTCCCATCTCTCCACACCCTTATTGCTATTACTTCCTCCTTTACAGTTTTCTTGCTCTCTTTCTTTACATCTCTTTGACAGCTCATCCTAACACTAGCTCAGAGCTCTTACAAAGGCTCTTTCATTGCGTCAAGTTCCTCTGCTCCCCATTGTCAATGTGTCATGTTGACCTCCCATGGTGCCACCTCTCCCCATCCCACAAAAATCACCCGACAACCTCTAAAGTACATGATCAAGCGTATGATGAGTGTATTTACTCTATTCTCCCCACTGACAGTCTCTGTTGTGCTGACTTCCTAAGACAAAAGGCAAAAGACAAACAGTAAAAGCATTATGCTATACAGTAAAAGCATGCATGGTGCGTTTTAAGTGTCCTCAAAAATGACGTCCCCGGGAATGTGCTGTAAGTGCTAGCTGTCTTATTTTTACATACATTTTGAGTTATGGCTGTTTCTAATTTTAACAGGGAAAATAGAAAAATGAGGAAGGATTGTGTAAACAGGCATTGTGTGATGTGAGTGGGTCACAACAGTACCGATTACAAGGTCTGAGTTTCAAACCTCCCTCATTCATCTATTTGTTTATAACAACCAAAACAACAGAAATGTTAAATTACAAAATTATAGAAGGACAAAAAGGATATGCATAAAGCATCATACTTATTTTATTTCAATTAACTCTCCCTTGTTAATAAACCATTTGCTAAAACAAATACTATTAAACGGCATTCTTCAGAATCTTTTTTTCAAAATAAATCTAAGAATCTATCCTTTTTATGTCCTCCTTCCTTCTTTCACGATATGGGAGATGTCCACAGTATTTTGCAGCTGTAAAATGTTGCTTTGTGATGATTCCAATACAATAGATTCCATTTGACATGTCAATTTTTGTAATTTAGCAGATGCTTCCATCCAGAGTCATTTACAGGTAATACATTAATCTTAAGATTGCCAAACCTAAACAGTGCCATCATTTGTCATTCATGCTAAATCATGAACCTAAACCATTCATTGTAGTTACCGGACGTACAAGACCAAACAAACATGCAACAGTTATTTTGTAGACAGTCAAAGACCTGAACGCTTTATGAGCTTCGTATGTACAATATAATTTTTTTATAGAAGCACTATGAAGACAACTTTAATAACTAACTCAGACTCAGTGGTCACTGATCAGACTAAGAGTGATCAGTTGACAAAACATTGTCCTCACAAATATAACTTGATGGCTGTTTATGGATCTTTTAGGGTCCTATTAGAGTGGGGCACCATGTAATCCTCTACAATAAAAAATTATGGCCCATATATTTGGCAAGTGATTAATATTTTGGTAATAAAACCTGGCCCACTGTGGACCAGACATTAATAACACATTATCACAGAAATGGATGGTGTCCAACAAATGCCTGGATTTGTGCAACCCTACCCTGAAGTGATAGCTTCATTGTCTTAAGAAGCTCATTAGAGCCGTAGAGGTCATTATTAAAGAGATTTGCAGCCTCCATTTTACCATTTGAAGGCTCGTTTTAATAATCTTTCAGGAAACCTGGGGAGCAATTATGGTATAACACTTGTTCACTGTAATGCTCTTCTCTAAGACAAAGGATCAAATGGAAAACATTCTGTAGTCTAATGTACCTACTACCAACACAATCTGTTTTCATCTTATGATCATTTTTAAATACATTAATCTGAAATTAGCCAATCATTTATTTGTATTTTAAGAAATATATGAGAAATAAGTTGTCTTCCAATCCAATCCAACCACAAGCACAGATTTCACATTTGATTATATTTGACATTTCAAATGTCATGAAATAATTCCTTAAGCACTTACTAATAAATGGCAGTAAATGAAATTTTAATTACATTATTTACAAGTTCTATTACTGTGAGTGGAAGGTGTTACCACTATATGATATTATTTTCTATTTCATATTTCTGATAATTATGATATTAATGAACCAGTGACAGCTGCAAATTAATGTAAATAATTTACCTTAGTTGTTTAGCAGACATTCTTATCTAGTGACTTATAGAAAACATGTTTAATCTGGAACTGACTCATTGATATTTCACTGAATAAAATGTACTTATGATTAGCCATAAGATGATTGCACTGTATATCGCTGAGTGTCTGCTGAATGCATAAAGTAAATAAAATTGTACAGAACTACAAATGAATCATTTACATTTTTGTTTTGTGTGACTTTTTATTTGGAAACACTGATACACAAAATCTGTATTGTATGACAACGTTGGTTTTATTTTGAGAAAAATCTGCACGAATATAAAAAGCATAAATACTGTATTTTTTTTTTTTCTTTTAACTATTAAATCCCACATTAATGTTTGGCAGAACTGTAAGCATAATGGTATATACCAGCTTTGCAAACAGTGTGTCATGTCCTGGCACAGCAAGATTGAAATGCCAGTCAGAATCCAAAGCCCTCAGTCCTTCGTTTGGAGCACGTACACCTGTTTGTATTTTACCCTTGACTGTTTTCCTAATCACTGTCCTTATTCAATTTCCTCCTATCCTAGTGTGTCTTGTTGGTCTTTGTTTTGGTTACACCCAAAAGTAATGTTCTGATTTTGTTTCATCTAAAGTTATTTTATTAAACGTCCTCTGTTCTCCTATGTGTCCTGACTCTGTCTGCAGCGTTACAGTGGTAGAGATATTTTGGCCCATTCATCTTGATTTACTGCAAGTTGTTTAAGCTGGTTAGGTAGTTGGTTAGATGCTTTTGGACTGCAATTTTCAGATAGTGCCACAGATTCTGAATGAGATTGTTTAGGACATTAACCTGGCTATTGGCGGGTCATTCACCTTTTTGTTGTTAAAACAGTCACATTGGTGCTTTGGCTTTGTGCTGGAGATCATAGTCCTGCTGAAAGGTGAATTTCCACCAAAGAATCAGTTTCATACACATGTATGCATTCTCAAAAGTATACCTCCTGTGATGGCAATTCCATCGAATAGAACTCTTTAGAAACTTGGGTGCAGGGACAAAATTCTCTAGGCACAATTAGTGGTTTCATTCCTTGCAAGGAGAAAGGAATCATAGTTACAAGGTAAACCATTAGACATTTCTGAGGGCAGATGGGAATACATTCAATACTTATAAGTATGGCTGGGGGTTGGAGTTTTCATAGGCACCTTGTAAAACAAAATGTTCCATTTCCATTCCTTCCCCCTGTTGTGTGTCTTCTTCCATCTTGTCCTCACCCCGATTCTGGCAGATCTACATCAACCCCTCATGTTCTTCCTTTCACACATTTACAACACCGTCAACACATCTGGCATCCCTCTTCTTGTCTAAACACAAGGACTCAGTACCTTTTAACATTTTATTATGCTACGACATTAAATCAATATGAAACAGGCGTTTTTGCCTCTGATAAATACAAAAAAAGGTCCATAATGTCAAAGAGAACATTTTTATCTAGATTTTTTTAATTATTATTATTATTTCTATAATAATGCAATCAATTATTTTCTGTTTTGTATTTACCCCTTTAGTCAATAGTTGGTAGAGGCACCTTTAGCAGCATTACATCCAGTCTATTTGGATAAGGCTCTACCAGGTTTGCTCTTCTGGACACTGCAGTTTTTTCCAATTCTTAGCTAAATTGCCTGTCAAGTTGGAATAGGAGTCTTTGGTGAACTGCAATCATCAACTCTTTCCAGATATTTTCAGTTGGATTAAGATCCGGTCATTAACCTTTTTGTTTTTAAGCCACTCAAATGTGGCTTTGGCTGTATGTTCGGGTCATTTCCTGCTGGAAGATGCATTTTCTCTCAAGTCCAAGGTCTCTTGCAGACTTGAGCAGGTTTTCTTCCAGGATTTCACTATACTATACAGCATCTATTTTCTCCTCTATTTTTATCATTTCTTCAGGTTCTTATACAAAGTAGCATCTACATTACATGCTAGCACCATGCTTCACTGTAGGAATGGTATTCTCAGGATGATGTTAGGCTTGCACCAAACAGAGCTTAACGGTGAGACAAGAAAGTTATATTTTGGTCTCATCCAACCATAGTCTTCCACTTTTGGCAAACTATCATATATTTGATGTGAGTTTTTTCCAACATTTTTTTGCCACTTTCCCATGAAGATCACTTTTGTATATCGCTGTCACAATATCATATTTTCACTACGCGTGGCCAAAGAAGTCACAGTAACGATATTATTATGGTAACCACAGAAAATTTGAAGTAAAAAAATGCTAGCAGTCAAATTCATCTTTAACTTTGTTTAATGTGTTTCCCCCCCCCTATTTTCTGGCAAATGAATTACACTCAAAATATGGTTTTGGAGATATGTATGGAGGTGGAGTCTCTTACCAAAACTCAACAAATAAAAAAAGCGTACAAAATAATAATTATACTTAATGGATAGTGAAAAGGCAACCAGATGAACTGCCAAACAAAAGATCCACAAGGCCTAACACAGAGAGGAGTTTTTGTAAAAATACAAAACATTTTCACCTAGTGAATAGGCTACAAAAAGGCATCAATTCAAACGCTAGTGGATAGGTCCAGACTCATATTTTAAGCACACGCATCATTTGTCCAAACCGAGAGGAGTTTTTGGAAAAATACAACATCCTTTTTTCCATGTAAATAGGCTACAAAAAGGGCACGTCTTTGAAGATCTCTCCTGGGGTTCTAGTGGGGCTAACGAGTTTATTTCAACACCAATGCATAGGTCCAGTCTCTTTGTTTAAGCACATGCATTATTTGTTTATAAGTGACATGAATAAGGTATCGAAAAACCAAAAGGAGTTTTGGGAAAAATACAACTTCAGTTTCACCTAGGGAATACGATATTATCATGTGTATTATTAATAGGATATCAATATTTCATTTTTTAAATATTGTTAATACCGGTATATTGCGAGACCCCCAATCACAGTATGAAGTATGGCTCAGCCATGTAAGTTTGCCTGTTCTAGACAGATTAACATTTGTACTATATTTTTTACATTACTTAATAATGGACCTTACTGTGCTCCAACAGATATGCAATGCATTGGACATGTTCTTAAAAATGTCCTGCACCTGAATGGTGCTTTTGAAGAACTTTGCTTTGAATGTTCCTTTATCTTCATGTTGAACCAACAAGCTGGTTTAACTAACTGAGAAACAGGTGTATTTTCACCTTAATTGCACAGGTGAATTATTTTTAAGTAATTACATGACTTTTGAAGACAATTTTTTGCATCACACATTCAGGTGTTTCCTAGCAAAGGGGGGTTAATACTTGTGCAAACAATTATTTTCTTTTATATATTAAATAATCTAGTCATATCATTTTTACATTATGGACCTTTTTTGGTGGATCAATAAAAAAAAAAAAAAATGATTTCATGATGTAACACAGAATGTTGAAGGGAGGTGAATACTTGTGAGACCCAATGTATTTCCCTGTAATTTGCTCCATGCATTATTTCTTACATTTTCAGATGCCCGCTGCTTGTTGATAAGAACCATCTCCCTAGCATGATTCTGTTGAGGCATGGGCAGGGTTAGGTTTGCGCCACACTTTTCTCTGATTCTTAGCCAAAATGCTCTCGCTTGGTTTCCCACATTGCAGCTGGTTCAGTCTCTTGCTTTCAGATGTTACTTTGAGAAATCACTCCTTTATTGCCTCCCTACAATACAAGCCAGAGTTCTCTTGATTTGGTTGACCAGTGCACCATTACACCACTCCCAGCCACAAAATGCTGTGGCTCCTTCAAAGTGATTGTTGGCCTCTCTGTGACTTCTCTCACGTGTCATTGTTTAAGTGCTGTGTTGCAAGGGATAGTCTTGGCAGCGCCAAAATGTGATGTGATGCAGCTTCCATATCCTGATTATTGATCCAACCAGGTATGTCTCTCGAGAACCAGGTCTCATTTTCAAATATGATCAAACTAAAGGCCCTCAGATACAAGATAAGACAGTACACAAAACAACATAAATTATTTAAGGTCAAAATAATGTATATATACACTATACATATGTATATCTTCTGGAGAACAGGTTATTATTAGAGTAGAAGATGTTAAGAAGTGAACTAAGGTAGAGAAGGCATTTATCTAAGTGCCTTATATATAACGTATTACCAGTGAGTCTGGCATCATGTGTGAAGGAAGGGCAAATTAACCAGGGTGTAAAGGTCACAGTGATGAGTACTGAAGGCGGTAAAGGTTACAAAGCGGATGGCAGTCATGAACTACATTTAACTTATTGGAGAAGCTTTTAAGCAGCAAAATTAAAACTACATTGCTATAGTCAAGGATTGGCAGAATAGTCATACAAATAATTGTATAACAAGAAACCAATTATAGATTGAACTTTATAATGCAGCTGGGCGATGGGCTTTGATTAAAAACCATGCATTTAGCTTTTTTTATTACGTAGTAGATAGAGGTCAGAATAGGCATGTTGGATGTTTTTAAATATATGTTGAAGGGTGGACAGCACAGTTTTGTGAGGAGCCATGTGTGTACAAGGTAATGTCATCAGCATAAAGGTGGACAACAGAGTTACCGGCAGCAAGTGCAACATCATTAATATAAACAGAGAATAGAGTAGGCCCAAGAATCAAACCTTGAAGGACACCCATGGAAACTGCCAGAGGAGTCAACAGCAGGCCCTCAGATTTGGCAAACCAAAACAGTCCTCTGAGAACACTTGGTTGTGGAGTCTAATAATATGAATGCGATTGTTGACAGTCAAAGGCTTTTAGCCAAATTAACAAAAACCGCAGCACAGTAATACTTTCTAAAGCAGAAACTATGTTGCTTAGCAACTGAGGAGATGCTGAGATGAACCCATGGCCAGCTCTAAAACCTGAATGAGACAGAGAGAATACTGTTAAAATCCAGATTTTTTGCTTTAGAGAGGCATGGCAGAATTGTGTTGCTGGGCAGTTTTAAATGTTTTAAATGCATGGCCAGCCCTAACAAAGTGGCTACTGAAACTCTCCACAACTCCTTGTTTACAAAATTTTTCTTACAAGTAGTAAACTAGTCAAATTTTATTACAGACCCAATGCTCTTGTCTGCCATAATAATAGGCTTAAGGCCAGGCACCAAAGTTAAAAATAATGATTTTGCATCTATAACTTCAAATAATTATTTCCACACTTTCATAAAATGTACAAATAACTAAAATATTGTATATAAATACTTGAGTTATCATTTTATCAACTACATCTAGTATAAATGTCATTATTGTTTCGTATACATATTCAACCACTATTTTTTAAACAATTATGAATCATATATCCTTCAAAGGTTTTCTGGAGCATATTGTTGTCCATACATGTCTATATCCTTTGTATATGTGGTGTTTTGTGCTGAAAGATCAGTAATTCCTATTTCTGGGAAGTATCTTTATTATTTGCTCAAAATGAAATGTTTTTCATATGCCAGTAAATTTTTCTTAAAGGAGGTACATTCACAATATTACTTACACAAGTTCTAAGGTCTTATAGCCAAAAATATACAGGCTGTTATATATCTTGTGTCATTTAGATATTAAGTGTAATTTTATCTGTAAATATAGGCAAAAATGTGCATCAGTCATACATATGAATATTGTTTTTTCAAGAATTTAATGAAGTAACAATATTTTTGATATACTGTATTCTGTAGGACTTATCACAACAGAAAAAAAAAAAACTCCCTTGAAGTAACATGCTGAAAAATTTATTCTCATAAATTGCTAATATGCAAGGACTTTTTGCATATTTTAATTGTTGAATAAATAAAACTGGTAAAGTTTCAGTCTGATAAGAGTAAAGGAAAAAACTATTAGAGAGTTGTGCCTGGCCTTAAGGGAATAAAGTTTGCATCTGTGAGTTAGACTCATCTTACAACAATAACACCACACAGCTTAAATGGGAATAACTTTATAAATTACAGATCTCCCCTGATTAACGTCTGTAGATAACTTCTAGCCAACTAGCCTACCTTATGCCTGTGCCTATTATTAGAGTAGTCTAACTTATGCATGTGGTCCCCTGTTGGGGGCCGGGGAGGACCGATCTGCCTAAAGTCCCTGTAAAAATGAAATATCTCCAAAACAGTTTATGATAGCAAGAATCTCTTTTCTTTGCGGTTTTCCTGAGATTCCGCTGAAAAGAGCCATATGCATTTTGTTTACGTGGGGCATTTCCTGGTTGTCATCATCCAGTCCAAATGCAACCTACCCCTAGTAATTTTGGTCATATCAAAAATGACAATGATCTTAATTAAATCTTAATTTATTTCAAATAGTGCAAGATGCATACAAAAAAACATGCATTATACAGCAAGCATACAAAATAAACATGTGCAAATGAATTGAATTATTATTATTTTTGTATCAAATAGTGCAAGAAAATGTGTCCAGCAACAGATATTTTAAAGTGAAAAAGTACTAAATAAACAATACATTACAAAATAAACAAGGGCTAGAATGGCAATAATATACACTCACCTAAAGGATTATTAGGAACACCATACTAATACTGTGTTTGACCCCCTTTCGCCTTCAGAACTGCCTTAATTCTACGTGGCATTGATTCAACAAGGTTCTTTAGAAATGTTGGCCCATATTGATAGGATAGCATCTTGCAGTTGATGGAGATTTGTGGGATGCACATCCAGGGCACGAAGCTCCCGTTCCACCACATCCCAAAGATGCTCTATTCGGTTGAGATCTGGTGACTGTGGGGGCCATTTCAGTACAGTGAACTCATTGTCATGTTCAAGAAATCAATTTGAAATGATTCGAGCTTTGTGACATGGTGCATTATCCTGCTGGAAGTAGCCATCAGAGGATGGGTACATGGTGGTCATAAAGGGATGCACTAAGGGGCCTAAAGTGTGCCAAGAAAAAATCCCCCACACCATTACACCACCACCACCAGCCTGCACAGTGGTAACAAGATATGCGGTTCTCATGAATGAATGATCCAGTCAGTTTGTTTTGGTAGGGTTCACACACAATAGCTCAATTGGCAGATCACATAGCGAACCGATGGGAGAAACTAAAACAGTATTACAGCACTACTTTTGTTGAGAAAAAAGCTCAACGTAATCTTCAAAAATGTTCTAACTTTTAAGAGCTTCTGAATAATTACGTAAATAAATAATTTACACACCACCTATTGCCTGATAGATAGCGCATGTTTTATTGATACAAGTGAAGTGTCACTATCTTTCACGCCAGGACCTTTAGAAAAATCATTTTTAAGATTGGTCTATAATTATTCAATATACATTTTTAACAGTTACTACCGATAGAGGTAGTAAATTGTTGACTGGGGCTATTAGAATTTGAAATGCATGGCTTTGAAGTGGGTCTCCATACCTAAAAATGTTATCCTTTTTCGCAGAAACCTTATTTTGTTTGCAACTAACCCAGAGCACTGTCTCATTTTCACAATTTATTGGAGTATTATTGTTTCGATACAAGTGAATCATTACCCATAGCTGTCTTTGACCATCATCCCATCAAGCATTCTTTAAGTGGTTGCCAATGGCCTACAGGTGTTTGGGTATAATGGTTAATATAAACTCTGTTGAGTCACTTTGGATGTATGGATGATCAAAATTCATATCAGTCCTACATTTCTATATTTTTCTGTCTTTCCATATCCCTTTTTCCACAGCATTCTTCTCCTTTGACAAACTGACAAAAACTGCTTGTGGTGGCTTGGATACAGTCAAGGGGGATGGAAGTTTCTGAATTGTAGATAATTTCTTTGTATTTTACTACGCCATTGAAAGTTGTTGCTCAAACATTATTCTTTCCTCATGTTTAAATACTGAAAAGTAGGACATTCAAGCAGACACATGTAGATTTATTTTACAAATGGGACATGACATCTACAAACCCTTTTACAGACAACCCTTTAAACATTCTGTTATGGGGCAAACTACATGCCCCATTTGGACGATTGGGATTTATGTCCCCTAAAATCCCAATGTTTCCAGTGTTTCTCCAAAATGCTTACTTTAGATCATGATCTGTCAAAGGTATCACTCTCCTGGAACATTATGAAAAGGGAATTTGTATGTTCTTTGAACAGCTAAAGCAGAAATACCACCAACAAGGACATCTTTTGTAACCTACAGCAAGAAAATGTTTTTAGGTTGTCTCTTAAGGGTGAGTGGAGCCTACCTAACCTGTCACCTATTGAACAACTTGAACAAATCAAATACAGATTTTCTGGATTTGGTTATGTTATACCATATCAGAAATTAATCAGGTTTGATTCCCCTTAGACCCAGAAATGTATCTATGAATTCTAATATTAGGCAAAACCCACTATTAACGTAAGATTTTTTTTTTTACTAGCGGTTGCAAAATGTATTGCCTTGAGATGGGAATCTGATAAATTACTGTCAAAGGGGCTGTGCCTATTCAAAGTTTATAGTTGTATCCCACTGGAGAAAATGGCATAACAATTATGGAATGAATCAGAAATATTCTACAAGATTTAGCAACCATCACTGATTTTATTGAAAACCTTCAACAAAATCACACTGACTATTTAAATAAAATCTATTTAAACATTAGAAATTCTTCACAGTCATGTGCATTGGGTTACCTACCCTGTGTGACTGAGCCATTCCAATGCTTCAACTTTTTTAACTTTTCATTATATTTTATTTTGAATATACCATTTTTGTTACATTTCATTATGAGCTTCCCTTTTATTGTTTAGTATATTTTTCACAGAAAATCGCAAAAGGACAATACCCCCCCCCCCCCAAAAAAAAAAGAAGAGAACATATACTGCCTTGACCAGATACATTATGGACCTAAATCCCATTAGATGATACCTCCTGTTTAATGAATATTAAAATGTCTGGAGACATTTTGCCATCTTGTTTGTGAATGTATTAAAAAGTGTAATCGTATTACCAACCAATTGTACGCAAGCAGCTCTTTTTAAATCAGAGTTTAAAACAGTTTAATTGAAGTGTTTGATTCGACAGTGCAATTTTTCCCTCCATAATCTGTCTCTGTGATCACCATATCACTAAAGAGTCACAGCAGATTTTTGGCAGCATTTTGATAAAGCACCATCTGGAGAAATATGTTGTCTTTAGATTATTTACACCTCTCTGCTTGGTATCATTGCCTATAAATGTACCTCAAACAGGTGGATCTTGGGCCACAAACCCATTATTCATTTGTGCAGAAGTAAATGTGTGAATTATGATTCCATTTCACTCAACATAAACCTATGAACAATTTAATGCAGTTCGCAGTAATTTCAACATAGCACTAAGGTATATGCTTGTAGTGTATGTCCTGTAAATGCTTCTTAAGTAAAAAAAACAAAACATAAATAAGGCAATCAACATGTTCTTCTAGAATATAAAGACAACATCTGGATTGGCATAGTAACTGATTCATGTCAGATAACTCTTCATAAATCATGTGTTTGTTGCAAATAAGCTTTTGTGTATTCTGCTATCCATATACCAGAAACGTATGTATGTTAATTTCTAATATTTTCTGGACTCTGAAGCAACATTAGAAGAACTACAAGGACCTAATGATATGTTCTGCTGAAAGAAACAAATGAGAACGTGTCCTCCTGTAAAATTTCCAGGTGGGAATATGTTTTTATTATTGGAGTTTCACTGAGCTAACGTAACATTAAAATGCTTTGTCTTAAAATCCGATGTGCATAGGCTAGATGTAGCACAGATCAGATGAGGGATCAGTGGCTATGTATTAAAGTATAAATATATCCTTTATTTAAACCAGGGCCTTTTTGATAAGAGGATCAAAAAGGCCTGACTTCCTCTCAGAAGAGCTGATCATAATGAGAAGTAAAGGGATGCATAGAGGTCAGAACATGTCAATTACTGCTTAGCTGGACTCTGTCCCTGAAGACTAAGCACTCTTCCATTTAAGGCAGCAATGACTCCCAGATCAACGCATCAGATTAGTGGGATCTGTCTCTAGTGACATGTCCATCACAGCCCAACATTTTACCCCAGAGAAATAGATTGCTTTATGATGGATGTCTGAAACATTCTAAAGGTAAAATCTGGAGCTGTCGAACAATTAACATAAATAATTGGGATTAATTGCATAATGTTCTGTAGCTAAACGCGATTAGTCATTTAATGTGTTCAAATTGGGTTCTGTTCTGCGATATTATAAATAACTAGCATTAAGTGTTGTTAGGTTACTGAGTAAGAACGTAATGACTGTTTTGTATTAAACAAGGACTGTTTGCAATATTCTATTAACATTTAGTCAAAGTCACTGGTAGCTGAACCCAAGTTCTAAACCATTGGAGGGAAAACAAGTTATAGAAACTGAGCTTGAAAAATAACAGTGTTGGCCTAAGATGAAATACCTACAGTAACCCTTGTTTCTTTGTGTGTCCACAAGATTGGTTGCTTACTATTTTTTGTTTCTTCGTTTATCCTCAAGTTAGGATGTTTTGTGCTTCTTCGCATATCAACAGTTGAACAGGTAGGTAACATCATTAGCTAACTTGTCTAAATCGTGTTTCTTAGTGTATCAACAAGTTAGAATGTTATAATATGTACTTATTCCTTCTAACTTTTATCAACTGATACGTAACGTTAGCTAAATTGTGTTTCTTTGTGTAACGTTATCCACATCATGTGGGCAACATTACTCTTGGCAGTAAATTTAGCTAGACTAGCTAAACCTGAATATGTTACAATTCCGTTACTGAGGTGTCTTTGTGTATCCACATTGTTCTTAGCTAGCCTAGGCGTGTCTTTTGCTGCCGGTTTTTTAATCCTCTTTTCTAAACATTGCTTTCAGGTGATGACGTTTTCTGTAGTTTTGTTCCCGGAGGAGGATGACTGTGTGGCAGTAGTTCTATGCCTGTGGCTCAAAGGGGGACTTTGCTACCAGTCACCACACAGCATCACCAACAGGAAGTACTTCAGCCACGACAAGTTTGCCAGAACTTGTTCACCACCTGGGGGGCTGTCCCTTATCAGCTCATCAAGCATGCAGGTGAATAAACAGTTTGGCGGACACTGGAATTTGAGTTCTGATTGTAAAATAACCAGATATTTAAGACTGAATAATTAACTGTCTTTACTTTCAGAACATTTGGAGAAGATCAAGTTGGGCTGACTTAAGAGAAGGTTGAGCTGAGGGCACAACTGGCTCTACAATCAGGTAAAAACAAAACTATAGTTACGCTAGCATCTTGTCTTCATGAAACATTTAATTTGTCTTGAATGTCATGCAATTCTCAAAATCATGTCAGACCATTTAAGTACAATATCTGATTACTGTATTACAGGAGCCATAAGGAAGAATCCTTCCATCCGGGATGCCACTGACAAAGCTGTCCAGAACCAGGTCCCCAGGTACCAGAAAGGGGCAGCTGACCGTGCAGGTGGGAGAAGAAGTTGCGGCAGTACAAGGAACCTGCCCTGAATTTTAATGACATCTCCAGCACAACCAATATTGCTGCTAAGCTACAGTACTCTATTTTTATTTATTTTTTTAACTGCTGCCATGTACAGTTATAGATATGATCGCATTATCCTCTTAATATATTAATAGCTCTGTGTGAATGTTAATTCAGGCTGTAGTGTTATTCGACACTACTGTTGTTTGCTCCTTGGGGTTTAAGGCCGGGTGTTTCTGTAAAAGCACTTTGTGACAACTGCTGTTGTAAAAATGTATTGATTGATGCTACCATTCATACGCTTATTGCACTGATGTATCTATGATTCAATAACTATCGATTGCTGCTAGGTCATACTTATGTACACTCACCTAAAGGATTATTAGGAACACCTGTTCAATTTCTCATTAATGCAATTATCTAATCAACCAATCACATGGCAGTTGCTTCAATGCATTTAGGGGTGTGGTCCTCTCAAATATTGTTCACAAATCTGTCTAAATATGTGTTAGTGAGCACTTATCCTTTGTAGGTATGTATGACTGTGAGATAAGTAGAAGCAAGTCCATGTATTGCTTTATAGGTTAACAATAACACCTAAAAATCAGCGCTAGCCTTAACAGGTAGCCAGTGTAAAGAGGCTAGTACTGGAGTAATGTGTTCATATGTTTTAGTTCTAGTTTGGAATCTACCAGCCATGTTCAGCACTAATTGAAGTTTATGTATTGATTCATCAGGGTAAACGGAGAGAAGAGCATTACAGTAATCTAATCTTGAAGTGACAAATGCGTGGATTTGTTTTTCTGCATCAGTTTTTTTTGACAAAAGGTTTCTGATATTTGCAATGTTCCAGAGATGGGGGGAAAAGCAGCTCTTGAGATATATTTTATATGTTCATCAAAGGAGAGATCAGGGTCAAGGTTTAATGTTGAGGTTTCTCAAAGTTTATATCTTAAAATGAAGCTTTACTTTTGAAAATAATCTCCAGTCACTCTTTTCTTATTAGAATTTCCACACACAAATTTCAACTAAAAAGTGAAATTTCCTTCAACAAATAGCCAGGAGTTTGTGAAATTTTAAGACATTCCCAATAAACATAATCAAAGTTAAGACCATAAACATTCAATAGTGTGTAAGACTGAATACATACAGTTGAGCTCATAAGTTTGCATTCCCTGGCAGAAAGTTACATTTTGGCATTGATTTTGAAAATATGACTGATCAGGCTAGATACTGAGCTGTTGGGAGCAGAACAGAACTGTCAAAAGACCTGCGTAACAAGGTAATGGAACTTTCTAAAGATGGAAAGATATGTAAACGTTATCCAAAGCTTTGCAAATGCCAGTCAGTACTGTTCAATCAATTTCAGGGAAAATTCAGGGATCTCTTGATACCAAACCAAGCTCGGGTAGACCAAGAAAGATTTCAGCCTAAACTGCCAGAAGAATTGTTCGGGATACTAAGAAAAACCCACAGTTAACCTCAGGAGAGATACAGGCTGTTCTGAAAAAAGACGGTGTGGTTGTTTCAAGGAGCACAATACGACGATACTTGAACAAAAATTAGCTGCATAGTCAAGTTGCCAGAAAGTTTTACAGTGCCAATGCCACAAAAAAGCCCAGTTACAATATGCCCGACCACACATTGACACGCCTCACAGCCAAACCGGTGGCATTGACCTGCTTGAGTATCTGGATAGGAACGATAAAACAAGGACTTAAGTAAACTGGACCCTTCTGTCTGACAGGATCTCTTTGGGTAGGCTAAAGGTCCGAAACACATGATGGAACAAGGCTACGTACCCTAGGAACTAGACCTCAGTCTTGTCAAATTCGCACTTCTCCAGTTTGATATACAGAAGATTGTCATGGAGCTTTTTGAAAACTTGGCGAACATGAGTGATATGCTTGCTCAGATCTGAGGAGTAGACCAGAATATTGTCAAGGTATACAATCACTGCGAAGATCAAGTTTAGTGAAAATCGGTTCCTCCCGAAGTTGTTCCACAGTAGCTGGCACCAAAGGCAAGGGATAGCAGTACTTTAATGTGACAATTGAGACCTCTGTAGTCAATACATAGGGTGTGACCACCATCCCTTTTACAAACAAAAAAGAAACTTGCAGCTGTGGGAGACCTGGATGGTCGGGTGAAGCCATTTGCAGGAGCCTCTTCAACGTAAGCTTCCATGGCCTGGGATTCTGGAAATGACAATGGATAGATCCTTTCTCTGGGGGGAGTAGCTCCAGGAATCAGGTTGATGGCACCGGTCCCAAGGTCTGTGTGGTGGCAGGCAGGTGGTGCTCTTCTTGCTGAAGGAAACGTCCAGATATTTTGAAGGAAGCTCAGGTGTGATGGCGACAGAAGGACTCTCGATGGTGGTGGCTCTGGTAAGCACAGCAAGTCCCTGGGAAAAACAATTGCTGCCCCAACGAAGTAGCTTGTTACTAGACTAGGAAATCTGTAGTTCATGAAAAGCAAGCCATGTTAAAGTCACTCACTGTGTGGACTAAGACTAATAGAGATATTTACTCAGAGTGAAGTGCATCTACTTCTAGTTGATCAGGACTGTTATATTCCCAAATTTAAGCCTTTGCTACTGCCATAGTTATCTAGTAATCTTTAGCTAACCATAAATGTACAACACCAATGACGGTGTTGCATGCAATGTCTGTAGGCAGGTGAAGGTTCTTGTTATATTGCGTTCAGACCTGGTTGGAAATTATGTTTTTCTAATTCGACCTGCACAATGCAAGACAGTCAAGTGTATATTCCGGTCAATCTCTCACAAGCTGAATAAATGAAGGAATCCCTTTCAAGTAATCTAGGAAAATACAAAAAGTGTTTGTTTGCTCTGTTATAGTATGCCATGGGCAGGATAGGCTATAACAATAGGAAGATTTCTCCACTGATAGAAACACCTCTTCCACACTGTAATTCAGGCCCTGCTTCAATATAATGGGTTAATGCCAAGCAACAGCATATTCTTTAGTCTGACAAGCATTGTGCAGGGGGTTAAGCCAGACAGAAGTGACCCACCTGTCCAAATTCCACCAGTTTATTAAGACAACATTTCTACCGTATTACCTTATTGAATGTGTTTTGTGAAATGTGAAGCTTTAATTCTAAAACAATTAATGTACATGATCCAGGCCAACTATAAATACATTTGTAGATTATCTCAGACCAGATTAAACTAATTACTACCAATTACTGAAGGTAGCCAGGTAAATCATTTAATGCAATTGACCAAAATAAATGACATGACAAACATATTTCAGATGCTCGCAAAAAAGGTAATCAAGGTATACACTTATCTGATACTAGTGGGTAGCAGATACCAGAAATGATGCAGTGATTATACAGTTACAGACCTGGTGTGGGAGGTTTATATACTGTAATGTCAAACTGCCTGTGGTTGATCTTTTTCTGTTGCTGAGGCCATTATATCATGACGTGAAATAATTATGTTTCATTTCTGGATCCCTCTGAAGTCCTAATAAGGGGACAGAACAGCAGGAGGAAAGAAAATAATTATAAAATGGACACAGCTAAAAGGGACATTGCTTTCAGGTTTCAAAGAAAGGGAATTCAGAGCCTCCGTAGGAGTGAATGCTGTAATTGCTTCTTTCAAGGACCCCTTACTTCCTTCAGTATACAATAAAATGACCTTCTACCCTGTGCCTGTGAGATGTTGGTATTGGTGAACCACCCACAACCAGACCACATCACATTATTCACTTTAAAGAATCAATATGAAGGGAACAATGTACTTATGTCATTTTTGCATCTATAGTACCTTTCCAATATTAATTTTCAGGACAAGAATCTTATTGTTAGCCAGCAGAGCCTCCATCACAACCAAAAAAATAAAATGGGAGAAATAGGGTTAGTTTTTCAATGGAATAAACCTTACTGCATGGCAGAAAGTGTGATCCTGAAACAAAGTGTATTCTTTTAAGGGACACCTCACATAAAACACATTTGAGCATCATAACACTCAAATTGGAGTTAAAAACCAACTCCCCTCCAAAGACATTTGATTTCGAAGTAAGTTAAACAAAATCGAAGCATCCTTTCATTATAACAACGTACTGTTAGCATTAGCTAAATGCTGACCTTTTATTGAACCATTGAAAGATAGCCTTTAGGCCTATAATATGCTAAGACACATTGTGACTATATCTCCCTGCTGCTTTATTTCATACCATTAGCTGCTTGTCTCTGGTGGCTAAGTGCAGCAAAGCAAAAAAGGAGATTCCTTTTCTTAAAGCTATAGTAAAACGAGGCAGTAACTGTAATTTCAGGTTAACTCTCAATTCGATGAATCTGCAATAAAAGGAAAATACCTATACATTTCAGTGGTTTCAAGAACATTGCTCTGCCCTTAGGAAATGTACCCTGGGAGCACTTGACACAATGTGACCATAGCTCATTGGCTCAGACAAGGTGCCTCTCAAGAAACGCTCACCCAAAATCTGGAGAGGTAATGAATTGTAATGATACATTGCCTTTCTACCAACTGAGGTACTCAAATCAGGAAAACTCACCTCAACCAACACCAATGTGTAGGAATAACCTAAATGATGGACAGCAACCAATCTGTCACCAGACCCTGCCTTTCTGCCCCAGATGTTTTTGGTTAGGCCTAGGACTTTTGTAAGCTGACATTAACGCAATTGGGACTGTGTGACACGAGCCGACAAATGCTTTGTTGTCATAGCGCACACTTGGTTAATATTGCGCAGGGTTGTACGACATATTACAATATTTTCTGAACAGATGACATAAGAAACATAAAAGTAAAAATTTTGTGGCACAGGTTAGCTGTCAGAAAAGAAACACATTGCCCCCTTCGAAAGTCAAACAGTTATGCTGGGTCAAGACAACTAAAGCTGAAATCAAGGCATTTATTTGAATGTTTTGTTAATGTAAGGGTTATAAATACAAGCCATGTGAACTGTCTATTTGAGTTGTCAGGAAAAATGTTATCCTATCAAGATGTTTTGAGTTAGTAAAGGAACATCAGAATCGCAATGATAAGCTCTCTGAAACTATGGAGCAATAATGCACAGATGAAGTATAGGCTTACCATAATTAAAAACATGACAGCCTATGTTCTCTGTAGTAATTGTCATTATGTCTTACCTTGAAATGTTGCATAAAATGTGCACTCAGAATAATTCTAGCATCCAAACAGCACACAGTTCACCTGCATTTTGATGAATGAGACAACTGCTCCTTAAATCTGAAAGTGTAATCGAATTCTGCTATTAGAACCACTACACGTTGCCTGAATGCAATCTTTCACCTGTGGCACACTCCTACTTGGTTGAGCAAACTAAAATATGCTCATGTTTTCTTTATAAATGGTACATATATTACCAATCCTCCAAGGGTATGCAAACTTTTGAGCACAACTGTACAGTACATAATGGAGGTAGTATATATTTGATATCAGAATATCTTGATTTTTGATTGCTGACTATAAAAGATCAGATTTGCCTGTGTAAACAGCTTGTGTGTGGTATGGTATGTGTGTGGTATGGTGGGGGTGGATAAAGACACTTGCAGTAGGGATGAATCATATGCAGACATTGTCTTCCTCTTTAGCCATAGTAGTGGGTCCTCACAGAGGAGGGGCCAGAGGAGGAGAGGTGGGCTGAGGTAGGGCGGGAATGGAGTGAAAGTAGGAGGGGGGCTCTGAAATCCACTGTCCTCTGCGCTCCGCGGACCAGGGGCATTGATCCGAGGAAAAACACTCAATCATGCCTCCTGCGTCTCTGCCTTCTGTAGGGCCAGCATAAAATCAGCCAATAAAGTCCTGAATAGTGGCACCTCAAGATTTCTTACACACACATGACTGTGTGAGCACATGGATACATATGTCTGCTAACAACCAGTGAATAAAGATTTGAGTGGTGGAAAGTCACTGCAAAAGAGCCTGCAGCGAAGCCTTGAAAAATGAATTCCTTATTTATTTCAACAGATAATTTAGATCTACCTTTCTTTCAATCCTAGTCTCTTTTATACACCCACAGAGGATTGGCATGTAAAACTTGCATTTCAGTCTTTATTTATTGCTATCTTATCAGTACATTGAGTGTCAAACCCCAGCATCAAAACCTGAGACATTTATTTAACTAATGCTGACAAACACAATTGAGAAAGACCATTAATGCATGTAGAGGGCAAATGAGGTATGGATAAACTCAATAAAATGTTAGAAGGTACAAACACATAAGTTGTCTTTATTCACTTTTACACAATCCTGTCATTCTTGAAGGGAGCATAATGTGCTATCACTAGTTGTCTAACTATTACCCAAACATTAGTACACACTCTTTTGGCCCTCTGGGTAACCACTGAACTGGAATAAAGCATTATTAACTGATACCTCACTATTAGGTAATTATTTTGTGTCCCCTTATAGCTGAAGGACATAACTGTCAAAACAGGAAGTATTTCCGCCTCATTTCCCCAGAAATCTCGGCTGTCACCGGCGTAGGGTCAGTTCACTCTTGAAGCCCCACATGTTGTCTGTGCACTTCAGAAGAAAAAAAAATCTTCATCAACCAGATGAGTTGACAAACGATTATTTTAATTATATACTAGAATTAATTAAATGAAATGTATCTGACCTAGCATACATAACGTGAGAATAGCCAGCTACTAGTCTAACCTCGTCTTGGTAATAATTTCCAATTACAGTACTACTAGCTGGGCTAGTAAACAAAGCAAACAGCACAAACAGACGTCTACAGGCTACAAGCTGTCGCAATGTATCTGATTTAGCGTACATAGGAAACGTGAGAATAGCCAGCTACTAGTCTAAACTCGCCCTGGTAATGTTTTCCGATTATAGTACTAGCTGGGCATGTACACACAGCAGCTCGCCACTTGACTTTATCCACAGAAAGTTAGCTAGTTAACCAAATTGTACAACTGTTTTTGCTTGGTAATTAGTTATAGGCTATTACAATCAACAGTATGAGGTCATTCTTGGCTGTTAACATTGTCCTTGCTAACAAGCTGACATTAGAAGCTGCGTAGTACTAGCAACATTTGCGAACAATGTCTGCTGGATAGATGTACAGTCAGTAACTATAGCCATGTCTGCTGTCTGTATAGCTAGCCACATTAACGCCAATAGGGCAATTACTAACAACGAGCGTTTTCGCTAACTTCACTTACAGAAGAATTGACACATCAGCTTTGAATGCATTTTGCTCCATGAGTTCCATCCATCGTGGATAGGCAGCTGCACAAATATCCACTCCGAACGGCGTCTATCTGCCTTTCTTTTACTAGATTTGCTTTCTTTTGATCCAAACCGTATTTTCTTAGGTACCGTTACATTCTGAACTTCTTCCAACAAAAAAAATACGTTAATTTGGCTAGCCCCAGCTCTTTGTTTGGTACGTCAAACGCATCACTTCCTGTGCGCAGAATAACATTTCCCGCCACTGCGAGAGCCAACCACTTTTTTCCTTAAGAGCAATACACCGTATACAGTGGTTTTTCAGATGCGGCCTGGGACCATCCGATATTGTAGGAATTAATCCACGGTCCAGATTAAAATAATTTGCTAATGAAAAAAAAACATAGGTATTTCAGCTTTAAGTAAAGTGATGGATTATCCTATATTAACAGTCATTATCTAATGACCCATTGGTAGCTCTAAACCATTAATAACTGATACATTACCATTAGTTAATAATTTTTCTGTCTTCCGGAGTAAAGTGATGAATTATCCAACTTTAACCATCACTAACTAATAACTCATTGGTAGCTATTAACCATTTAGAACTGATACCTCACCATTAGTTAATAATGAATGACGTAAAACTATCTTCATCTAGCCTACCTTATTAATAATGTATTCAAAAATGTGATTATCTTATGAATAGTTTATATTACCTAGCCTATTGTTCATGCAAACAACTAGCTACTTGAATGGATGTGCTGTAACTACATTAACAATTACATTACAAACTGTGTTCCTGCAAAAAATGACATGAGTTTATCCTGTGTCAACATGAACAAATGACTGTACACAATGTTAATACATTTGTAAATCATTAATGAAGTAAGGGTTATCATTATTAACTCTTTGTTTATGTCTTTGTTCATCATTCGTCCATGTTAACTAATGTATTCATTAATAGTAGTTTATGTACCCTTTTCGGAAAGTGTTACCAATATACTTTACATATGGTTGGTTTAAAGTACATAAATTATAGTCTGGGCATTGTCCACATGTCAAACTGTTAGTTGAGTGGATGTCCTCTACTCTGTTGTGTTTGTAACAATGAGGGGAGAGATTTGATAGTGAATCGTGATCATAGACTGATTCAGTAAACGTGTAGCTAGTTTTTTCTGTTTATTTTATTATGAAGTCTATTATTTCATAAATGATAGTAGAAAGTATAAATTGAGCATTGGTAGACAGCTAGGTAGCAATCTCTAGAGCAATTCATTAATTCAAGCACCACTGCCAACAGCACTGATTGCAACACTTGTGTTGCACTGTTTTTGAATTCAAAAACAGACCTGCAGCAGGGGGTCCTTGGGACCAATATATACTGTACCAAACATTTGGACATAGCTACTCATTCAATGGTATTTCAAAATGTTTACAATTATCTATATTGTAGTGAATAGATCAAAACTACAAAAAAGCACATGGGGTCATGTGTTAGGCACTACTGAGGGAGGCAACTGTCTTCCACAGGTGAGCTTGGAGTCACTGTGCATACTGCATCACAAAAATGAAAAAATAAAAAACTTTCATCACATTTCAGCTAGAATTTCCCAGAAGGAAGATTTTAGACTCTGAGACCAAGTAGAAAAAAATTATATGGTGTTACGACCAAAATAGAGCTTTTTGGCTTCAATGCTAACTACTGTGTGGTGCAAGTTTAAAGAGGAATCACAATGAATATAGATAATCTGTCTAGGTTCATAGATTATGAGAAGTAATTGTTGGACTGTCTCTCTGTGCGTAGAATTCTCACTCAGGGAGAGCAAGGTCAAGATAGCGTGAGTGCAGCATCATCTGGTTATATTGCCCTCCCCCACTTATGCGATTTGATGGAACTTTGTGAAATAACGATTATCTATGTGAAAAATAAATGTTCTATCAGTGTGGAAACACAACATTGGGGAACCTCAATCTATTATGGCACATACATATACATTTCATGAGATGAATGTCAGCTGCAGGTTTTACTTTTACCTTTTATAAAATCTCCTCCAAAGACAGCTCGTTGGCTTGTGCAGTAGCATAACAAAAAACATCACTGCATTTTATTACAAATGATAATTCTCCATAGCAGTCTAGTAACCACTTAATCTCAATCAGATTCAAACAAAAATGCATTTAAATGTTCAGGAGTTATACAGAGTTCTTTAGAGATAAAGTACAGTGTTATTTTCAATGAGTAGGAAACATTTGATTAAAACACAAAACCTAACCTTTAAGGTGCCCAATCTGAAGCTTTAAGGGTTCCATCTGCTCTTTTCCACTCTGAGCAGGTTTGATATGTATTTGCAAAATGTTTGGGGTAATTGCTGTGCTGATATATATATATATCAGCACAGCAATTATATATATATATATATATATATATATATATATATATACTCACCTAAAGGATTATTAGGAACACCATACTAATACTGTGTTTGAACTGCCTTAATTCTATGTGGCATTGATTCAACAAGGTGCTGAAAGCATTCTTTAGAAATGTTGGCCCATATTGATAGGATAGCATCTTGCAGTTGATGGAGATTTGTGGGATGCACATCCAGGGCACGAAGCTCCCGTTCCACCACATCCCAAAGATGCTCTATTGGGTTGAGATCTGGTGACTGTGGGGGCCATTACAGTACAGTAAACTCATTGTCATGTTCAAGAAACCAATTTGAAATTATTCGAGCTTTGTGACATGGTGCATTATCCTGCTGGAAGTAGCCATCAGAAGATGGGTACATGGTGGTCATAAAGGGATGGACATGGTCAGAAACAATGCTCAGGTAGGCTGTGGCATTTAAACGATGCCCAATTGGCACTAAGGGGCCTAAATTGTGCCAAGAAAACATCCCCCACACCATTACACCATCACCACCAGCCTGCACAGTGGTAACAACGCATGATGGATCCATTTTCTCATTTTGTTTCCGCCAAATTCTGACTCTACCATCTGAATGTCTCAACAGAAATCGAGACTCATCAGACCAGGCAACATTCTTCCAGTCCAATTTTGGTGATCTTGTTCAAATTGTAGCCTCTTTTTCCTATTTGTAGTGGAGATTTGTGGTACCCAGTGGGGTCTTCTGCTGTTGTAGCCCATCTGCCTCAAGGTTGTGCGTGTTGTGGCTTCACAAATGCTTTGCTGCATACCTCGGTGGTAACGAGTGGTTATTTCAGTCAAAGTTGCTCTTCTATCAGCTTGAATCAGTCGGCCCATTCTCCTCTGACCTCTAGCATCAACAAGGCATTTTCGCCCACAGGACTGCCGCATACTGGATGTTTTTCCCTTTTCACACCATTCTTTGTAAACCCTAGAAATGATTGTGCGTGAAAATTCCAGTAACTGAGCAGATTGTGAAATACTCAGACCGGCCCGTCTGGCACCAACAACCATGCCACGGTCAGAATTGCTTAAATCACCTTTCTTTCCCATTCTGACATTCAGTTTGGAGTTCAGGAGATTGTCTTGACCAGGACCACACCCCTAAATGCATTGAAGCAACTGTCATGTGATTGGTTGATTAGATAATTTCATTATTGAGAAATTGAACAGGTGTTCCTAATAATCCTTTAGGTGAGTGTATATTTTGCCAATCTGTCATAGATGGCAATTTCTCATAGAGTCTTCTCATAGTTAAAGCATGTTCTTTGGTGCCAGATGACTCTGCAAGATGGTGAGCAACCATTTCACTGGATTTCCTTCGGTCTCTTAAGAGCTTCATGACTTTTAATTCATGTTTATCAGTTGTAGACAGCATTTTGGGAACCACTGTGTTTCCTGTCTTAATTTCAAGTCTTCAACTTTAACACAATATTTTTGACTACACAAAAAAATATTGTAATTTTTCATTATATTAATGTTCATTTATATTGATTGTTTTGTTATCCATGTTTTTACAGTAAAATAGACACCTACTGCCCAGATGAATAGGAAAAAATTATATTCTCATGTAGTCTAAGACATTTGCATAGCATTGTACATTCAAATTCTCGACTCAATTTCTAGACAGTATACTGTAGACTTTGTACATGACCATCTTGTGATTAAACATTATCACTTGTAATTGGTCATGGCGACTGCCATGTTAGGAGTTCTAATATCTTGCATCTTATATACAGTAGGGAGAACAAGTTTTTGATACACTGCCGATTTTGCAGGTTTTCCCACTTACAAAGCATGTAGTAGTCTAATTTTTATCATAGGTACTCTTCAACTGTGAGTGACGGAATCTATAACCAAAATCCAAAAAATCACATTGTATGATTTGTAAGCAATTAATTAGCATTTTACTGCATGACATAAGTATTTGATACATCAGAAAAGCAGAACTTAATGTTTGGGACAGAAACCTTTGTTTGCAATTACAGAGATTGTACATTTCCTGTAGTTCTTGACCAGGTTTGCACACACTGCAGCAGAGCCCACTCCTCCATACAGACCTTCTCCAGATCCTTCAGGTTTCAGGGCTGTCGCTCGGCAATAGGGACTTTCAGCTCCCTCCAAAGATTTTCTGTTGAGTTCAGGTCTGGAGACTGGCTAGACCACTCCAGGACCTTGAGATGCTTCTTACGGAGCCACTCCTTAGTTGCCCTGGCTGTGTGTTTCGGGTCGTTGTCATGCTGGAAGACCCAGCCACGACCCATCTTCAATGCTCTTACTGAGGGAATGAGGTTGTTGGCCAAGATCTCGCGATACATGCCCCATCCATCCTCCCCTCAATATGGTGCAGTCGTCCTGTCCCTTTTGCAGAAAAGCATCCCCAAAGAATGATGTTTCCACCTCCATGCTTCACGGTTGGGATGGTTGTAGTCATCCTTCTTCTCCCTCCAAACACGGCGAGTGGAGTTTAGACCAAAAAGCTCTATTTTTGTCTCATCAGACCACATGACCTTCTCCCATTCCTCCTCAGGATCATCCAGATGGTTCTTGGCAAACTTCAGACGGGCCTGGAGATGCGCTGGCTTGAGCAGGGGGACATTGTGTGCGCTGCAGGATTTTAATCCATGATGGCGTAATGTGTTACTAATGGTTTTCTTTGAGACTGTGGTCCCAGCTCTCTTCAGGTCATTGACCAGGTCCTGCCGTGTAGTTCTGGGCTGATCCCTCACCTTCCTCATGATCATTGATGCCCCACGAGGTGAGATCTTGCATGGAGCCCCAGACCGAGGGAGGTGGGCTTGAACTTCTTCCATTTTCTAATAATTGCGCCAACAGTTGTTGCCTTCTCACCAAGCTGCTTGCCTATTGTCCTGTAGCCCATCCCAGCCTTGTGCAGGTCTACAATTTTATCCCTGATGTCCTTACACAGCTCTCTGGTCTTGGCCATTGTGGAGAGATTGGAGTCTGTTTGATTGAGTGTGTGGACAGGTGTCTTTTATACAGGTAACGAGTTCAAACAGGTGCAGTTAATACAGGTAATGAGTGGAGAACAGGAGGGCTTCTTGAAGAATATCTAACAGGTCTCTGAGATCCGGAATTCTTACTGGTTGGTAGGTGATCAAACACTTATGTCATGAAATAAAATGCAAATTAATAATAGAAAAATCAGACAATGTGATTTTCTGGATTTTTGTTTAAGATTCTGTCTCTCACAGTAAGTGTACCTATGAAAAAAATTACAGACAAAAAATCGGCAGTGTATCAAATACTTGTTCTCCCCAATGTATGCTGACCTGAAACTAGTATAAATTATTTATATCAACGATTTTATATAAACATTTTCATTGTTGCTAGTCCATCCATCTGTGACTGACATTAACAGCGAAATTGGTGTTGCATCACAATTCAATAAAGTAAATGGAGTACTGAGATGTAACGGACAGCTGAACAATTTTCCAACAGTCGCCACAAGACCATAAGCCATCACCGACCCCAAGGACAAAAGTGCACTCAATAACTGTCCTCTGTCCAGATGAGGTAAGCCCTAATCGCAATCCCTTAAACCCTTAAACTTGGACATGGTGCAATAGATTCTTTTTTGAAGATTAAATGGAAAGTCTCTCGCACTCAATTCTTGATTAATTGGAGTTTTTCTATCTTGCAGTAGTCTGTGCTTGTGTTTTGTCCTCCAGTAGTGCCAAGTGATAATATTGGGGCACGGCAGCAAGATGTGATGTCACAATAGATAAGGTATTCTATATATTAATTAATAACAGGAGGGAAAGAGATTGATGAATGACTGAGCATTATGTTGAGATAACAACCATTTGTCCTGATGAGCTTTTTTTCAAATGTGTATTTTGCAAGATGACACCAGCTTGGGGCTATTGGCTGTCACAATGTCTTTCTTAGATCGTTCCATCATATTGCCTTGACTGGATTATAAACATACCTCAATTCATTATGTTATTCTGGAATTTCTATTTTTTACTTATCAAGATATTTTCTTCATAATAATTTTTACTAGCCTAACTCTTGAAAGCTTCATGAAATTCCCAAAATGCTAGTGTTGACTAAGTGAAAGCATTATTGATTGCTTGATAAATGGCGTTATGCCACCTGAATACCTATTTATTTGTACTTATGTTTACATATTATGTGGTTTATTCCCTTGGAATAAATGCAAAGCTTTTTGCTTGATCCTTTGTCTTCTGTCTAACTTATGGCCTTCAGGAATTTGCTTTGGCAACAATAGAAATGGTGCTGTGTTCCTTTCTCAATAGACATATTGACATCTAGCTTTTACAAACATAGCCTTGCCTGTTTGGTTGATTTGCCAGAGCACAATACATTCATTTAAGTTACATCTTAATGTGACAGAAGTGACTTGGAACTGTGAGTTTTTAAAGACTTTGATTGCCTTATACTGTATGTGCATCAGTCCATGCACAGTTCTTCTCCTCTTTCCCTTCTGCATTTGTAACAAACTCCTCCTATCATTAGTTGACTTCTCAAGTCATTCTTTTTCTGTGCTGGGTTTCATTTTAATAGTTTTATCTCTTTCTCCAGTTAGAGCCAGGGTAGAATGTCACACATAGCCCTGCCAGTGTGAACCGTGAAGGGGAGAGGCAATTAAAATGCACCCACTGGAGTCCATTCACGCATGGCTGAGACTTGTGTGGCCTGAGATCTTTGAGAAGTAAAACTCTATTACAGACAAGGTTGATAGCGAAGACACCTACACAGACAGCCATGTCATTATTAAACTTACCTTAACTACTTTATTTTATGCTTGCAGACAAGGATTTGGAATAAATCTTATGATAGCTGAAAGTACTAACATCAGATGCTTTGGTACTATTCACACAAGTATGTGGTAACATTTCACCACAACTCTGTTTCTAAAAAGTTAGGACACTGTGCAATATGCAAATAAAAACAGATTGCAATGATGTACAAATCATTCGTCCCTATAATCGAAAATAGTACAAAGACAATATATCAAATGTTGAAACTGAGAAATTATATTGTTTCTGGAAAAATGCATGCCCATTTCGAATTAGATGCCAGCAACACATTTCAAAAAAGGTGGGACATGTGCATGTTTACCACTGTGTTCCATCACCGCATTTACAAACCACAAACTATCATTTGAATAAGCACACAAAGCATCAACTATAGTACTGATAGTATAAATGAAAAACACTTGTTGCTTTTGCTTTTTCTGTGTGCAGGGCGTAGCAGATTTCAATAAAGTAGTAGTATGTAGTAGTATGTAGTAAACACACATACATGCAGGTATACAAATATGTAAAGTATGGATGTGTATTCCCAACATAACACACTAGCAATTAAAATATATGGAAACTTTTATTTTCTCAAAATGTTCTAACGCTCCTCGAACTAAAAAAGGGCAGCAGCAAAAAACAATAACATTTGTGCTAGGAAGTAATGAACAGAAACAAAATAAGGTACACTCGGCCTTCGTAGGTCTGGTCATAACACTATATCCACATCACATGTTATGTTGTCTTGAGTTAGGTAGTGTTGTATTGCCTGCAGTGCCATATCAAGGCCTAGCATGACCCCTGATTGACTTCTCAAGCCTCCTCCATTGCCTGTAGAAGGTGGATGCGTTGGTAGGGCTGGCGATCATACACCTTCCATTGCCATGCAGAGGAGAATCCTTCAGTGAAAAGGGGGTGACCTGTGAACCAATTGCGAACCCCAACAGCCCAATGGAAACTAACCTTATCTCAGATGATAACGTACCTGGTCTGATCTGGCCCCTGGTAATTAGGGGTTGTACTCACTATTGTTTCCAGCTGTTTAGACATTAATGGCTGTTTGTTGAGTTATTTTGAGGGGACAGCAAATTATACAAGCTGTACACTTACTTTGCTACATTGTAAATTAGTGTCATTTCTTCGGTGTCGTCACATGAAAAGATATAATCAAATTTTGACAAAAATTAGAGGGGTGTACTCACTTCTGGGAGATACTGAACTAGCATTTTCAAGCAAATATTCATATTGATAAATACCACCCTTTGCGTAGAAATACTGATTTGTACACTAACACTTAGGGAATGTGGGAATTAATTTCCAGTGTACCTCATCGAAGACGCTGTCTACCCACTGAAGGCGTGGCAGATTAAGGGATTTACCAACGTGACCTGGTTGTTTCACATGCATGGTGTTTGAAAACCATTTCCATAAAATGTAAAATAATATAGTTTTTTTCTCTATTATATAATAAATAGCTATAGCTTAGTTTAGCTAAATCGGAAGTGCTATAGACTGAATGTACGATAAATATCCAAATGATGAGTAAAGGATTCAGTATCAGGAGCTGAAATAAAGTGCAATGCAAAAGTCTCTGACTTGCAAGCAGAGACAATTTGCGGGAGAATCTTCATTTTAATTGTAAAACAAGCTGAATTGACCATAACATATTTAGTGTATTTGCTTTAGTAAATGAATGTATCACATGGCTGAAAAATATAATTCAAACCTATTCTTGCAGACTCAATGAGTAAACCTTGAATCAGCAGCAACAATGTACTGTACAGTTTTCATTGCTGCTTTCTTTTTACAGGAACAAAAAACCTCTGCAAAGCATTTGTTTGTGCATTGTAGACAGCCTTCAGCCGTGTGCTTTAACAACCACCTTTGACTCAGAGAAATAAGCAAGTTTGCGGCCAAGTCTGTAGATCTGTGGGAAATCAGTCAGGCATAGAGGATTTGCATACTCTTGCACTTAAATAACTTATTACTGAGGCTGGCTACCCACATAGCTGTGTCGATTTCAGGGTCCACTGCACATCTGAGCCTGACAAAAGGTGGTAGTTCTTGAATTGTGATGCAATTTAGGATACCACAGTTTTCCTGAAATTTATGAATACAGGTTCCATGTTTTTTGCAAGTAAAACCATCTGAGGAAGAAAAAAAATAGTTAAAGATGAGGCGAGGAACACTGACATTCACGCAATCTAACAGTACAACATTTACTTCATTATAAAATAAATCAATGGGATATATTCAAGGAAAAATTGTGCAGTACGCAATTACTGCTGCTTTTTCAAGTATTCATAAGCAACCGACAGTTTCTGCATGGCAAGCATAGTCTTACAACTTGCATGGACATACTCTTTGTGTCTACCTGACATTGAGAAGTAATTTGTCTTCATTCATTCTCAATTCGTAGTTTTTTCATGTGCATAGTTAATCACTTTGAATAGGATAAAGGTAGTTGGCGAAGTTTCAAGTAGTTAAGAGATGTTTTATCTATTAACATTGATGATTATGAATAATAGAATAATCAGAGGTTGAAGTACATCATGATTTGAAGTTTTGCTTAAAATAAATACAAAGTGTTTGTGTCCCATGGGCTTGACACAACAGAATATATTATAGAAAATTTGGCATTGTTCTAATGTAATTAATCCACTCAATTTAATTCAGACAAATTGATAAGAAAAATCACACACATTTTGGCAGTGACAGAGCTGAGCAGCATCCTGAATTATTGTTTCAAAGAGGCTTTTATGCAGCCAGAATACTATGCACATACACGACTGCAGAACGACAGAGTTGTTGTTGCTGTAACAGCGAAAAATGGTTCTTTACATGACATAATATGTTACAACCCCATCGGCCAAACGCTGATTCCTCAATATAACTCTAATGCTTTCACTTTAGCTCCAAGTCAAGGGCTTTGTGAGTGTATCAATAGGGTTGTGGTCAAGTATTAATCAGTGGATCCTTGTTGTGCTTGTCTTGCCCCCACCTCCCCCGGCCATCAGGCAAGGGCAAGGCCCACTACATGATCAGTCATCTGCAGATCACATCATGATGAATTACATATGAAACCAGCTACATGCAGGTGGTGAGGTGTCTAAGTGCTAGTACAAGAAGGTCACATCACTCATATCACTGTGCTATGCAATTCTTACATTTGATCACTAATGTATCCAATATCTTGTGCCTGACACATTTTTACTTTTAAAAACAGGACTTGAAATATTATTAATTTCTTTCTATTCTTTCTTTGTGCCTTCTCAACATTGACACTTCCTTGACACTGACACCTTGGGAAAATAAACCCCTTTCAGCATTGCTGAAGTGACAGCTACTTACTCATCGAAGTTGGATTCTGAGTCATTTTGGCTTTGGATGAGAGGATCTTTAGTTCAAAATATTTTGACAAGTTGATTTGTACATTTCCATTAGTGTTTTTTTTATTATTTTTTTTTATTATTTCTTTCTCAAGAATACTGTATATTAATAACACAGAGATAGAAGAAACACTCCCCAACACATCCCCTTCTGTCAGAGGTAGGAATTAAGGTCCTGGAGGGGAAAAAACATGAATGGTTTTCATCCTACGTTTCAAATATTTGCATTAAAACACAGACATACAAAAGGACCAAAGGGTTCTTTCTACCCAAAAACTGACAGGAAGTAAATGATAAGATAAAAAATATTACAATAAAAATGAAAAGCAGGACAAAGAGATAAAACACAGAGACAGCAAAAACATTCAACAAATAAAGATACTCACCCTTCCTCCTGGCTGAGCAAAATGTATTTGTGTGCACTGAAAAAGGTTAGAAACGACTGGCGTAGGTGACTCTAAAGGAATAGTTTGACCTACAGTATATTTATATTTTGGGGAAATAACGCTTACCTTGATTTGTTCCCTGAAGGCCCATGGAGTCATGTTTCACAACATGCCATTCAACTTTGTTCCAGCCTGTAATTAGCATTACTAGCATTGTCCAAATTCATGAATTGAAACTGTGCGTCCCAAACATCACTGCCGAATAACTGTGTATGGTGGCCAAGGAAGCCAATTTCTTTTACATTGTCCGATTATCTAGGGCAATTGAAGGGATGAATGACATGACAAGTAGCCTACAAATATTTAAATTTAAATAATTATTTCTATATGAAATGTATATATGAAATCAGATTACAATCAGTTACAATGTGTTATATAGCTGTCATAAAGAGGTTATCAATTCACACACAAGGACACCTACAATGTAGTTTTACAAAAATATTTATTAAAGATATGGAACACTCAAATTAATATTGGTTTGCATCTTCTGCCTGCTTATCCCATTACTGTAACAAATTGTTTACTCTTATTATTGTATTTGATTGGAGCATTGTATTTGATCTGCAGAGACAGTACATGTAAACTTACAGTATATTTGTCAATCATATCATATTTCATACTTGCACTCATCTAATGCAATTTTCTGCCTTGGATTTAACTGCATGAAGAAATGCATCTTTGAAAACATTACTGTTGATACAAAAGCTGTGTAAAGAAAAAGTCCATGGTAGATGGCTAACAATCTAATCTAATAATAGAAATCATTGCCTGTATGACTAACACCGTATCTACTGTGTTTAATTAATTATCCCACATTTTGAATTATATCTCAAGATGTTCACTTAAGGTTTATAAAACAACACTTACTATGAGATACAAACACATCATGACCAGCCTCAATCATGAGATGAATTAAAATCATTAGGAGCTCATCCAGGAGAAAACTAATCAGGGCCTATCCTGTCCCCCTACCTACTCTTTTCGCAGTGAGCACAGTGTAAACATCTGCTGTGATATTCTCATGTCTTTAATTTGAATGGAATTCATTCAAAGGGCACACAGACAGCTGTTGGTCGTTTTTGGGATGTGCTGTATCCAGTGCATGTTAACTTATCATGGTTACCTAACATGTATCATCCATTCTATTGACATTGTATTTTTGTGATGGAATTACATTTCTGAGTCGATGGCTTTCCATGTTGGCTTGTATGTTTTGCTTTTATTTACTATATTATTTAATTGAAAGAATAAATAAGAAATATTGATACATCTGAGAAGAGTTATGTAACCTTACTTTCCCCACATTAATCATCAGACAAATTAATGATATTAACTGGCAAATCATAATGGCAATGGTTGATTCTTGGTACAAATTGACAAGGTATCAATCGTCAGAAAACAATTAAAAAAGAAAAGAAGGAATGAACCAGAATGAAAAGCCAACCTGCCGGCTCAGCATGCTGCATCCCAAATTAATCAAAGCATTTTATTGACGGGTAATTGATTAGGATTTGCCTTGGCTGAGGCAGAGGCTTTTAATTAAGCCTGGCACACAGTAGGGTGATGTCTCTTTAAAACATGTTAAGTGATGTAATTACCATTGAACAAGCAATTATCTTACTAAAGTGAAAAACCCTGTGCACATCCAATATTGCACCATCTACCTAGAAAGTACAAAGTAAAAAGCCTTATTTATTTTTTATTTTTTTCTGTATACTATAGTTTGCTACTTTGAGAGCGGATAATTGTCACTGTAATAATATTTGTGATGTTTATTCTGTTTAATACAACCAATTTGCAAATAGATATCTGTATGTTCAAGGTTATTTTACAAATAAAATTTCACTGGACAATATACTTTTCATAATTTGAGTGAATTGCTCTGTTGTGTGGACACAAAATATCCACACAATCTTTCAAATGGCTTGTCATTCGGGACATTTGTTGACTAGATGTTAATAACATGGTTAATGATACTGCTCATTTTTCAATGTTTTTTTCTCTTCACTCCTCATCAATATTGTATGGTCATTTCCTGAGAAATTGGAGTGACACCAGAAAAAGGCAGTATATAATGAATTCCATTCAATAATGCAGCCAGTGTCTGTCCTCACATACCCTCTGTAACCTTGTTTTTCTTGATGACTGAATACATGGGCCCACCCTCTGGGTACTTTTCCATGGATGCAGAATGTTTACAAAAATACCTTGCAAAGGTGAATTACCCTTTAATGGATCTGTGTTGTGGAAGTTTAAAAGTGCTAAACGAAAACTGAGGAAAAAATTATCAGTAACACAGTCCTAATTTGGTTTTCCATGCTAAAACGGTTTGAGAATTGTGAGAATGAGTGAGATTGCTAGCTAACTTAAGCCATACAAAATAATACAATGTTTTTTTCTTTGTCTGATACATACTCAATCTTGTCAGTGGAAACATTTGTAAAATCACAAGAGACAGGGGGAAGTTATTTATAACTCTAACAGCAACATACTATAGTCACGTAAGGAAAGCCTGGAATATGTGACAGGATGACAGTTTGCCATCTCAAGCCTTGATAAAACACTTTCAGTGTTATGCTCAACCAACACTTAGAAGAGTAAATTACCTGTTTTTCCACCTTGACACTGAGAGATTAATCATTTTCTGAGAACATATACAGTACCAGTTATAAGTTTGGACACACCTCATTCAGCTGTATTTTTATATTCTTACTAGTTTCCACATTGTAGAATAATAGTGAAGACATCTCAAATATGAAATAACACATAGGGAATCAAGTAGTCAAATTGTTAAACAGCTCAAAATGCATTTCATATCAAGAACTTTGAAGGTTTCTTCAAGTGCAGTCACAGAAACCATCAAGCGTTATGATGAAACATGCTCTCTTGAGGACCGCCACAGGAAAAGAAGACTCAAAGTTACCTGTGCTGCAGAGGATCGGTAAATTAGAGTTACTAGCCTCAGACATCATCAATTTAGTGCAAAGAAATTGCCTTGAATGAGTAGGTGTGTCCAAACTATTGACTGGTACTGAATGTTTTCAATGCAGGCAATGTTCTGAATTGCAAAAGGTAGGGTTAAGTGCAACAAATTAGCATTTTGCTGTTGAAGTGCCTTAAACATTGTAGCTTCTATAGCATACATTAACTCAGTCTTCTAATTGCAATGCTCTTTCCACCAATTGAATCCAAAGAACACATCTAATGTGTAGTCATTGATTCACTAGTGTGGTTCCAATCTGCCGTCATAAAAATAAAAATTATAAGCTAAGTAACATTGTCTGCCAAAAAGATTTAAGACTAGATTAATTCCAAATTAGTCTATGCAAAAATAACACCATTGTATCTAGGGGGGTCTTAGTCACACCATTTACAATCTTGCATAGTAGTTTGTGCTTGATTGTAATGATTTGTGGTAGACAGACTAGGCTCCAGATGCAGAACTCAATAGTTTCCCTTTAATTCAAAAAGTTTATGTTTTCAGCTTTCCAACATGGAACACACAAATACAATAATGCCTGATAAACATCATAATCATAATAAAGTCAGGGTGAATGTGCAATGCAGAGCAGTTGTTATACAAGACTGAAGTGTGTTTTAGATAATATTATGGGTGTTACAAATAGGTGTGTTCAGAGGAGGGGGGAGAATGGAAAGGACATTCACAGATTTGTCCCGAAGCCACTCCTGTATTGTCTTGGCTGTGCACTTAGGGTCATTATCCTGCTGTAACGTAAACGTTTGCCCCAGTCTGGAGCCCTAAGAGCTCTGGAGCAGATTTTCATCAAGAATCTTTCTGTACTTTGCTCTGTTCATCTTTCCCTTTTTCCTGCCTAGTCTCCTAGTGCCCGCTGCTGAAAAACATCCTCCCAGCGTTATGCTGCCACCCCGATGCTTCACTTTAGGGATGGTAGTGGCCAGGCGATGAGCGCTGCCTGGTTTCCCCCAGACTTGACACTTGGCATTCAGGCCAAAGAGTTCAATCTTGGTTTCATCAGAGCTGAAAATCTTGTTTCTCAGAGAGTCCTTTAGGTGCCATTTGGGTAACTCCAAGTGGGCTGTCATGTGCCTTTTACTGAGGAGTGGCTCCTGATTGGCCACTCTACTATTTAGGCCCTATTGTTTGAGTGCTGCAGAGATGGTTGTCCATCTGGAAAGTTTTCTCCAATCAGGAATGTTGGAGCTCTGTCAGAGTGACAGTTGGGTTCTAGGTCACCTCCCTGACCAAGGCCCATTTCCACCAATCAGGTCAGCTCAGTTTTGCCTGGCAGCCAGCTCTAGGAAGAGTGTTTGTGGTTCTAAACTTCTTCCACTTAAGTATAATGGAAGCTACTGTGTTCTTAGGGACCTTTAATGCTGCATAAATGTTTTGTCCAAAGAGGTTGAACTGACCAAAGGTCAATTCCAGTCAAGTTATAGAAACATCCCAATGATGGTTAATGGAAACAGGATTCACTTTCCAATTCTTATTGTCAAAGCAAAGTGTCTGAATACTGTAAATGTAATATTTCTGTATTTTATTTTATAATTTGCAAACATTCCTTTTAAACAGTTTTTCATTTGTCATGGCTATTGGAGATAGATTTATGAGGACTAAAATGTATTTAATACATTTTAAAATATGGTTGTAATGTAAAAACATGTGGAAAAAGTGAAGGGGTGTGAATACTTTCGAAATGCACTGTATATATAAAAAAATATATATAAAGAATCTCAGTGGCTGACTATAGTTTATTTAGACTGATGTATATCCCAGCAAACATACTCCTGGTAAACATACTGCTACGTCCCAAAACTTTAAACATATCTATTTTATTTATGACTAAAACCTATAATATCTGTCTGGATGCTTGGAGGAGGAGCACTACACACCACAATATATCTGCATTAGTATGAAAATGAATGTAAGACATTCTAGTTAAGAGTGTATGATAAAATATGAAATGGGAATGACTGGCAAAAAAGTATGGGGACAGGCTGAAGTGTCAGCAGGGGTTCAACTTCCATTAGGGTTTTTCCTATGCCTCAGCTGAACCAGGCGCCATCTTGTGCTCAGCACATCTACCCAATGTCACACCAACTGACAATTCCTCACACTCCTTTCCCCTTCACAGTGAGGGTCTAAAATAGATAAGATAGAGACCAAGGGGTCTTAAATGTGAGTGATCGCCGGATGACAGCTCAATCTCATAAACAACTAGCAGCAGGCCTAAATGTAAGGGCCGTAAGGGCTGTCCAGCTAGGTCAAGCCACTCGATCACAAAGACCAATCTTCCCCCTGCTCTAATGTGATTAGTTTAGATCTCCTCTGCCTGCCCCAGCCCTTTGTTGTTGGCTAAGTAATTAATTAGATTAAATGAGCATCAGTGGCTCACTGGTTGGGGATATGTGGTGTGGAAGTCTCCGTCATTGAGAGAGTGGCTGCAAATGGGATCAGTCAGGTCCCCTTGAGTTGTATGAAGCTAGAACATATGCACATACATGCAGGCATGCACGCACACACACATACGATGAGTGAAAGTGCTCTATATGCTCAAACTCACAGAGAGATGAGTGAAGTTGCATTTTTGGTAGATTTACCCTAGTATATCTTGATTACAATTGATATGAGACTGCATGAGCATGATCACACTGTCACCGCAATTTATTCCAGACATGTTATACAATCCACATTAGGGAATCAGTAACATGCTTCAGGGGGAGAAAAAAGAATCCCATCACATTTCACAAGAAAGAGCATCCACCTGAGACACTTAATGTTGGTGTGAAGTCTTCCCTAGCAGCTGAAGAAGTATAGCTAGTATTGTGTAAAGAAGAGATTGCTTGCCATACCTGGGTGACATAACTGCTTGACCCCATCATATTTTCTTTCAAACAATACAATATGTCTCTTTGAATGGAAAACTGTAAAATATGCAAATGGTGTGATTCATAAGGTCACAGCATGTGTTGGTTTGCAGATTGAATCTGTAATGGGATAATAGGGTTTGTTTTTTTCTTTAGAAAATGGAGCAGAACAGAGAATAAACAGTCAGCTTGCTGTTATCAGCAGATCTGTCCTTTTGAATAATACAATGCAATACCGTAATGATAGAGAGATTTTACATGCATAAACATTTTTTTCCATAGGTGCACATTTTAATGCAAAGTAAACAATAAACCATAATGACTTCATGTTGGCAGTGCCCTGCTTGTGTGATTGTTTGATACTTGATGCAACCTGCATGGTTTCTTAGATGTTTTTACCCAACAAAATTAGCTATACTTTCTGCCTTCCCCTCAAAGTCAGGAAAATACAAATAACTGAAATGTGTGTATTGTGATGACTGATGTTAGATCCATGTTCAAAATCATAAAATCATCCAAGTCTTGGGTGAATGTCTATATTAGCATGAATAGTCCACATATTCCCTTCTGCAAATTTCATGACCATGATTTCCCACTGAGGATCTGTTACAATGCACATGGTGAAGTATACACTTCTAACTTTTTCAAAAGAAAAGTTTTTGATGTGTAAAATCATCATCAGTGAACAGTGACCTTGAATATGAGAGAACACACTGGGAGAACTCTGGAATCCACTTAATATGGGAGTCCTTTACATAGTCATGATATTACCATACCCCTTTTCACTACCCCATCTAAGTGAATGATAATTCTCTTCACCAAGCCGAGTTTTGTATTGGAGTTCACTCTTACTGCAATATCTATATGTTTTATTAACATTGAGTGATGATTAAACTGTAATGACTAAATAATGCAATGCTAAGTAAGCTACAGTAGCCATATCAATTTTGCGGATACATTTGTCAGCTATATGCATTGATCTGTGATAACTTCAGGAAAAAATGAATGTCAAATCAGAAAGCACCAGGTGTAGAAATCATCATATGCAGTGATATGCATTGACTCCTGCAGGAATTTAGCATGCGCTGCAGACATCAAAACGAGCTGATCCTACATGCTTCCTCAAGCAGCACTTATCAGATAGAGGGCAACATTTGCAGTCTCAGTAGGTTTTAATGTTATTGTTTTTTTATATGCATAAACAACTGTGCATTATGATATCATATTGCTAAGTCTGTCTATAGTACCAAAACCATCCACCAAAAGTATAATGTATATTACTTACCATGATCCACATTTTGCATTGAAAATGAAATTACTTTCTCCTAAAACCAAAGTATAATAATTAAATGCAGATAGATTTATCAGTGTATGACAGCTGTTTAGTGAAGTGGTATTGTTGAAACAAAGCTTGCCAGCTGCATGGTATAAAGCATACGCTAATTCATACCAAAATAGCCACCAGCAATCTTTCTGGGTAAATGAGTGGAACTGAGTGCTGAACTCCAAACTTTCTGGAAATGAGTGCTGAACTCCAAACGATCCTCATTGATAGTGCAATAACTGTACCTACTGAGACACTGATAGGCTACATTAAGCTACGTAAAAGAGCTTAATCCTAACTTCTACAAGCAGGCTTGCTTGATGAGCATGTTTTTAATCGTTACATTATTATTGTTTGGGCAGCCTCATGTGGATAACCTGATTTAAATCTATTTTCATGCTGGGGGAAGCAGAGGCACAGTATAAGCTGCAAAGAACATTGGTAGCACTTGGAAATTTGATGAGGACACTTGGTTACGCCATCAACCTGTCAATAAAGATACTGTATATTTCGCTTTCATCTTACTATTCCAAATAACAGAAATGGGTATAGGCAACATTTTTCAAAATACACCCCCAAAAAAACTTAAAAAGATTTTGAAGTTGAATAATCATAAATTATTTGCGGGGCAGAAAAGGGGAGTAATTAAAACATTTTACACAGTAGGTTAATTATAATGTCTTTTAAAGTACAGATACAGATGTGTAAGAATGGGCTGGTGAGTTATGATTTATTTCCTCTCAAACTATTTTATTACCTACCATGGGCCGGATGGAATTGCCCACCCCTACTTAAGGTACCCGATAATCATTTTAACAGATGATTAGACAATTAAAATCAGTTCAAAACATGGTTTAGTTATTTTGTGCAAATTCCTAATGTATGATATGTTTTAGTGGCGTTTGTAACATTATACGTTTGTCTAGCATTCGTAACATATGATATGTTTTAATGGCCTTTGTAAAGTGACGTTTTAGCCAATTCGTAATGTATTATACATTTTCATAGAACATTGTAATGTAACTGAACGAAACCTATCATACGAAATCGAGCGCCATGGATTTACATGAAATTGTCTACATATTCCAATGAATCCAGGTAGCAATTATTGCAACATTCCCAGAACAGTATAATATAATAGACAGTTGGTTCCTCAATGAACTTTGTGAAGGCAACAAAAGTGCTTGGTAACTAATTAAAATATAGAGAACAGATGCTGAAATAGTTTTCATCCAATATCCAGATACTACTGTGTTGCATAAACCATTATGTAATGATATGGTTTGTTTGTTTATAGTTGTCCTTTTGTTTCTAATCTATTGACTATTGCAAAGAAAGAGAAGCGCTATCTGCATTATTTTGCCCACAATGTTTATGCTGCTACAGTATTAGTTTGTGTAACTACTCAATTAAAACCTCTGAACCCTCTGTCCTCTATGTTATATTTGGATCCCACCCAAACAAACAACTCTTGTTTGGAGATTTGAATAAATAAAAAGGCTGAACAAGCAAATAGTCTCAGGAAATTGTGAATCTAGAGAAAACACAGCTTTGGCGGATTTCTGAATTATCTAGGAACAGATGTCTACAAGAGACGGTCAGAAATCACCACTTATTTATCTTGTGTTCTTTTATCACACTGTGCAAGGTCAGAAAAATGTTGACTGCAGAGCAAGCTTTTGTATTCCAAGCAGGAATCCTTTCATGTGATGATCAGTCTTCAGCAGGTAGCCAAAGCATTTCCAGGAGAAGCATCTGTAAGAGTGATACATCTCAATGTGACCCTGACCTGTGAACAACAGCCGTGCTACTCCATGATCTACTGCCCCATCTCCATTCCCCTGCACCCTACCCCCACTCTCTCGATCTACCAATCCTGTCTTGCTCATCGCCCTCCCCATCACAGTCATGTTGATGGCCAATAGAGACTTTCTGAAGGCCAATATTGGAGACATCACTCTGGGAGCCAGAGACAAGAGGATCTGGCATTTCAGAACTCTGTTTAAAGTAGTGTATTGAGTGTAAGGTAGATCTACAGTACAGTACCCTGCCTATAATAAGAAGGGTGACCTTGGTGTGGCTATGCTCTTTTAGTGTGTGTCAGGCCACATGTTTGGATGCTGGGTCTCATTATCAGAGAGAATTGATTGGAGACCCAATAGCAGTGCAAGTCAGTATTGATCCATCAAAGAGTTGGGTGGTGCGTGCGGTTTACATACACTTAAGTCTGCACTCGAGCCCTTTAGCTGAAAAACGTACACTTTAGACATTTTAACAAAGATTTGGTATGGCCCTGAAGTTGCACTTTGAATGGACCTTTCAATGATTTTCACAACAACACTTGTCAGAGTTATTTTTAGGCATTCTCCGGCAAAGTTTAAGCTTTTAGACTTTGATGTTTAACCGTGTGTGTTTTCTCAGGCTTAGCTAATTTCCCTCAAGGACCCAACAGGTTCACCAAGATTTTTTCCCATTTTTTTAACTTTGGGAAAACCTTGTAAAAACTTTGGTCCTGTTTCAAATTATATTGAGATTACATAAACACTACATCAGTGTGTTACTAAACATCTATGTATGTTGTCCTTTTATTATGGCTTCATAAACATGGCTTAGCTGTGTGACATAAATTCCAATTCCAATGTCATATTCCAATATGACATAAACCAGTGCTTTATGGTTGCATTAGCATTGCTTAATAAAGGCTTTCTGAATAATATTCAATTGATGCTTCACAGTATTTATCCGACATTTATGCAATGCCAAGTTTTCATTCCCGGGACCACACATTGTAATTTATGGAACCAGTGAAAGAAATATCATTAGCTTTGCTTTATTTTAACAATAAGGCCAGTAAGGATGAAATATGACCAACATACCATGACTAATGGCTGTCCTAAGGCTTGAGGCATGCACATGTTGTGGTACAGGATGGCACACGCCCATGATAGGACATTGCTACCCAATTATAATAGCCCTCAAAATTAGAAAACTGAAGCAGGTTTCTTCTGGAATCAAATATTTACAAACACGTGCACACACATTTTAACAATGCATAACATGAGGCGATAGACTCAGTCAGATCTTTCATACACTTTGAAACATATTCACCAAATCTCCTGCTGAATGTTGTCACCATAGTGTCTGGCTTTATTTAATATACAACCTCATATAATGATACAATTATTTAATGTCATTACTTGTGATTGGATAATTCTGCAGTCTGCAATGGCCGCTAAATGCAGACATATCCCAATTATTCTCTTCTCAGGGTTCGACCTCACCTCAGCTTAAATAAATTATTTGAATTACAAATCATAGCTAATCGGCTTTATTTTATTTCACCACTTGTTGTCACCTATGGCGGGGTTGAGCAAACTTGCCAACAGTTATGGATTATTTATCATCATATATTGTTAATACAACATAGGGCTAAAAATATGTAATTTGACATTTGAGTTCTCAGGATCGTTTCTTTGCTAGGAACAATGAGTGAGTGAAGGAACATCTGAAATGATGTGGTTTAACCTGTCATCACGCAGCGGTGATCGAATTTGGTCTTTCATTATGCCTCTTGATTCTGTTATGATTGTGCAAGTGGCTTTTTTTTTCTTCACATAGTGTAGTGTCACATACAGCGCGTTCAAGTGAATTTTCTGTGGCTCTGAAAGTACTCACCCCCCTTGGACTTTTCAAACATAACATTTTTAATGGATTTAAATAGGAGCCCTCGCAGTTGGATAGTAGAATTCCTAACAAAAATAACATATTGAAGACAAAGGAATATTCAAAGAAAATCTGGAATAAGGTTCTTCAAAAGCAACAGTCAGGGGTAGGATATATAACAACAGCTCCAAGGCACTGAATATCCCTCTGGGCACAGTAAAGTATCTTATTAAGAAATGGAGAGATATGGCACAGCTGTGAATCACTCTAGAACAGGTCGTCCTCAAAAAACGGATTATTTGGGCGAGAAGGGTACTAGTCAGGGAGGCCACCAAGAGGCTTAACGCAACTCTCACGGCTGAGGGGGAGATACTATGCATAGTGCAATGATAGCATAGGAGCCTGGCAAAAAGGAAGTCATTGTCTCATAAACCTCACATCAAATGTTTGCCAGAAGGCATGGGGGAGACTCTGAGACCAAGAGAAAGAAGATTCTATGTTCAGAGAAGACAAAAGTACTGCTTTCTGTCCTCAACACTAAACAATGTTTAGTTCAAGCCTAACACCACACATTCTGAGAACACCCTCCCTACCATGAGGTGTGGAGTTTTCAGCATCAAGGTATTGGGATGCTTCTCTTTAAGGTCTTGAAAAGCTTGTGAATATAGAGGGCAAAATGACAAATGTGTCTCTGCCATATTGGCTAAAATGGATGAATACTTATTTTTCAATTTTGTACTTATAATTATTTAAAAAAATTAAATTTTATATTTCACTTTAATATTATGGATTTCTTTGTTTCAATCACTGTCAAAACTCTTAATTCAATACATTTTGATTTCAAGTCAAAACACAATGTCCAAGATGGGTAAATGGAGGAGAAAATAAACAACAAAATAAATGTACATTAAATACAGCGTAACAGTTTTTACAACTTAGCCAAGTGCATTAATCTGAGCAGCGTAGTTAATTTGTTTGTGGAGGTGTGACGTGTCAAGCCAAACAATATTTTACAATTCAATCAACTCTCTGGTGCCAAACTGAAAGCAATGATGCCCAAAGGAAATGTTGGATTTTGGGTATTCCTTTTACACTTGCACCCGAAGTTGAACAGAATTGTTATCATTTTCAAGTTTCTCCAAACCCATAATTTGCTCAGTACCCAAGAAATAACATTGCATGGAATATTTACTTTTTTGTCCATGGGTCTGTCATGATGTAATTTTTTTCCCATGGGTCTATCATAGCTTTGTTTTTTGTCCATGGGTCTATCATAACTTTGTTTTTTGTCCATGGGTCTATCATAACTTTGTTTTTTGTCCATGGGTCTGTCATGATGTCATTGTTTGTCTAAGGGTCAGTCATGATGCGTCATGATGTAAGCCACTGATCCCTCATTACTGCACTACCTAGAGAAGAACACATTTAATGGTTTCAAGTGTTCAGTAATACAGTCCCTTCAGTTATCCTGGTCTTTGGGGTAACTAAGAAAATATTCACACAGTGCACAAATTAAATCTGGAGGTTTTTTCCCTAATTGCTATGATTCTTTGCCTTGCAGTCTTATCAATCGGAAGGGTTTTAATATGTAGGTAAGGGGTTCACCAAAATGTTGTTAACTTTGATGATTGCACAAGGCAGGTGCTAGACAACTGCAATTTGCAACTGGTCATGGTTTGTACTATTGATTTGTCATGGGCCTCCATATGCCTATGTAGATATTCAATTGAAAATCAGCGTTTCCAGCTACAGTAGTCATATACAACATTAACACTATGTCTGCACTATTTCTGATCAATTTAATGGACAAGGACATTTCTAAGTGACCCCAAACCTTAACTGTAGGGTATATACATACATAGATATGCACACACACACAAATAGTGTAATGAAGAAAAAGACAATGAACATAATGAAATATATTAATGATGGGGAACACTGCCCTTCAGGCCTGTGATGGCCTAGGAAACTAAGGCATATACTTATTTATGCACACTAAAGTTCCCGCTTGAGTCTGGCACACCATCACAGCCTAATATATTTGTCCTGGGTCGGAGGTCCTGGTGCCTATTGTGGATCGCGGTGCTTTGGTCGGTGCTATCCATTATGGTTTTTGGTTTGATTGCAGGTGTGTGTCTGTGTGAGGGGGTGTGTGGGAGGTGTAGGTGTGCATGCATAAAAAAATGAAATACTGCTCATATAGGTGATTTACTGATAATGTCTGGTCGCTCGTTGCTGTTCTACAGTACTCTAAAACATATGTATGTTAGGGTCAGAACCTAGGAAGGGTACCTTACATTTTAGGGGCCACATTATTTTTGGATCATTCATGGCGAACAGCGGGTCAAATAAATTCAGGTGGGCTGTGTCCAGTCTTCAGGAAGAATCCAGATCAGCTGCACAACCAGGTGATGGGCAGTGGGAGGGCCTTCTTGAGATCAAGTTGCCCAGATAAGGACAGTTTTGCAGCTTGCAGATGGAACATTCACCCTAACAACAAATCTTGAGTACGACTACCAGGTGTCTAACCAGCTGGGAATTACCGGCCTGAAAACTGCCCAGTTGGACTCCAGATGTGCAAAACTAGTAGAGCTCTATCCTTGAAGACTCAATGTTGTAATCGCAGCCAAAGGCTCATCTACAAAGTGCTGAATAAATGGTCTGAATATTTACATACATGAGATATTTCAGTTTGTCAAAAAATTTGTTTTTGCTTCCTCATTATAGTGTATAGTGTGTAGGTTGATTACAAAATATTGTATTTGATCTATTATACATTTCTGAGAAAAATAATAGTCTAAATAGTTTTCCAGGCACTGTATAATTGCCAGGCGCTCACCACATCTGCTCATTAAAGCCAACATTACCTAACCCTCCCCTGCCCTCTACCTCTTTATCCTCCTTCTTTCTCTCTTTCCCCCAGTACCCCTCTTTGATCATTGCCACAGAGGGGCTTTGATTGGGTACACATAGGAGCAGTGGTTAGGGCAATGGACTGTGGGAGTTCAGAGGGTTGTGCAGCGAGCCTCAGAGTGAGGTGCCCTGGCTGCTCTCCCTACTCCCATCAAGCTCCCTCAATGATTTATGGCCCTGGCTCACATTTAATGGCATTATTGGTTTGTGAGTTTTCCATGGACACTGCAGGACATGGATGTGAGGTGAATGCGCAGGGGAAAACATAATTGAGTGAGAATATTTTCTATCAATGCTAAGCTAGAATAGAGGACTTTTTTTGCTCTGCTTTGGCATTGAAATATGGTTAAAAAAGATGTGGTGTGTGCATTTCACAGCTCACATGAATAGAGTGCCTGTGCATGCTGTTTGCTGTCACCGTACATTCGTGATTTCTGTCTTTTTATTCCTTTATTTGCTGTAAGTGCGTTAAGACTTCAGAATACAAAGCAGTAGTATACTGTATTCAAAAAAGAAGATCACATATTTTGTTCTTGTCTTAAATTAAAGTGTAATCAGCAAACAATGTCTCTGGGTTTTCCCTCCACAGCTTCTGTTCATCACACTGTTTACTGTTCCTTACAACTGGTAGATCAAATGGAATAGATGCTGTAAAAATATCCTTAGAACGCAATAGAACTCTGAAGGACTCACACACTATGGGGGAGAACACCACAATGCTTGGCACACAGTGAAAACTGTGACATAACACAGTAAACATTAGTGAAAATATTTATGTTATTCATTCCCGCAATACAATTTGATGAATCTGATTGCAACATCTACAAATGGTCCTTTTTGAATTGAGAAAAGCGGTTTATAATGGCAACATGCAATTGGAATCAGCTAGTAGTATAGCTAGCATGAAGTAATTAAGTAAAAATGATTTGTGTAGTAAAACCAGCCATCCATACAGGAATCACAGTTAGATTTACCTCAATGTGAAGTTGCAACCATTCTCTTCAGAACTCTTAGTGGCCATCGACTGTCTTCCTATAAATTATTGTAATGATCATGGGTTGTTGTTATTTCAACAATAATATTTTTGTAAATATTAAAACTACTTGTTAATAAAACTATTGCTGTCATTTGACATTTTAAAGTTATATTAATTTCATTACTGAAAATGACAGCGCCAAAGTACCCACAACTTTTCACGTTAAAAGAGGCTGTTTCTGTGTTTGGTGATAGAGTTGGAAAAGTTCTTGCTCTTTGAAATCCTTAATGATGTTGAGGTAAGTAAAATAAATAAACAGCAGATATGTTTGATGCTGTGAAACTGGTATTGTAGTTTAGATTACAATAAACTGCGGGAAACGATGTCCTCGGCGATGGACGTGGTGGAACAGGCACTCAGTCATTTCCAAGGCCGTGGGCAGGCGCAATAAAGGGATGAGTCTATATATCTTAGAGAACCAGTCAACGACGACAAGGATCGTGGTGTAACCGGAAGAGGCTGGGAGGTCTGTGACGAAGTCTATTGCAATGTGGGACCAGGGTCTATGCAAGGGATGTAGCGCACCTGTAGGAAGATGACAGGGGCTCTTGGACTGGGTGCAGATAGGGCAGGATAAAATGTAGTCCCATACATCCGCAGCCAATGTGGACCACCAGTAGGTCTTGGAGATGAGGTCTGTGGTTTTGGTGACGCTGGGGTGGCCGGAGGCAAGAGAGGTGTGGCACCACTGCAGCAGTTGGGGTCTCACCGCAGTGGGAACAAAGGTCTTAACGGCCAGGGTGTCGTTGGGGCTGGTTCAGTCTGGAGTGCCTCCTCGAGGAGGGTCTGGAATTCCCATTGAATCAGGGCAACAACACAGGAAGAGGGCAAAATGGTTTTGGGGTGTTTGGTGCTTGAGGGGAGGTCGAACCGCAAAGATAGCGAGCCTGCTTTACCATTCTTCTTTCCAGGTTGGTAGGTCACGTGGAAATGGAAATGGTTGAAGAAGAGTGCCAAATGGGCTTGATGTGGATTCAGCCTTGTAGCCTGTTTCAGCTATGTCAGGTTCCAGTGATCAGTCAGTACTAAGAATGGATGTCGAGCTCCCTCTAGCCAGTGTCTCCATTCTTCAAGGGCGAGTTTGATGGCCAGCAGTTTGCGGTTGCCGACGTCATAGTTCTGTTCCGGGGGAGTAAGCTTTCTGGAAAAGAATGCACAGGGATGGAGCTAGGCAGGGGAACCATGTCGTTGGGAAAGAACCGCCCCCACACCCACTTCCGATGTGTCTACCTCCAAAATGAAGGGTAGATCAGGGTCCGGCTGGCGAAGGATAGGTGCCGTGGTGAATAGGTCCTTCAAGTGTTGGAAGGCTGTATGGGCTGCGTAGGACCAAAGCAGGTTCAGACACTTCTGTCTTGTCATAGCTTTAAGGGGGCGGCGACGGTGCTGTAGTTTCGGATGAACTGGTGATTGTAATTGTCGAAGCCAAGGAAACATTGTAATTCCTTTACAGATCTGGGTGTGGGCCAGTCCCGTACGGCTGTGATCTTGTTATGGTCCATATTGACCCCTCCTGGAGTCAGTACGGACCCTAGGAATGTGATGGATGGAACTGACTTTTCTCAGCTTTTACATACAGATGGTTTTCTTGCAGTCATTTGAGAACTTGTTGAACGTGCTGGATATGACCAGTCATGTTGTCTGAGTAGATAAGGATGTTATCGATGTAGACCAGGACAAAACGGTCAAGGAGGTCATGAAAGATGTGGTTCTTAAAAGACTGAAATACGGCTGGGGCGTTAGTCATTCCGTAGGGCATGACGAGGTATTCAAAGTGCCCCCAGGGTGTGATGAACGCAGTTTTCCATTCATTTCCTTTGCGGATCCGGATCAGGTTACAAGCGCTGCGGAGATCGAGTTTGGTGTAGACCTGAGGCCTCCCGACCTGTTCCAAAGTAACGGTAATGAGAGGGAAGCGATTCATCACTGTAATGTTATTCAGAGACTGGTAGTCAATGCACAGTCTTAAGTCGCCGTCCTTTTTACCCACGAAGAAGCAGCTGGCAGCCACCGGAGATGTAGAAGGGCAGATGGATCCTTTTTGTATGGCCTCATCAATGTAGTCATTCATGGCCTGGGTTTCAGGTATGGATAGCGGGTAGATGCGCCCTTTCGGGGGCAGGAGTCCGGGGAGGAGAGTTATGGCGCAATCCCATGGGTGATGAGGCGGGAGTTGAGAAGACTTTTCTTTGCTGAACCGGGCATAGTCAGGCGGAGAACCGGGCATAGTCAGGCGGAATAGGGACCGGTAGTGTACGTCTTGGAGTCCTCAATAGTTGTGGCAAAACAGGGCAGAGCCATACGCTGGGTTCTACACTGGCTGTTCCAGGCTACCAATTCCCCTTGACGCCAAGAGATGGAAGGGTCGTGTTGGCTAAGCCAAGGATGGCCTAGTACGAGTGGTTTAGTTACAGAGGGGATGACCAGAAGATCTATCCTTTCAGTATGCAGGGCACCGATCTGAAGGGTCACGGCTGACATTTATTGGGTGATATAGCCACTTCCCAAAGGCTGGTCATTAAGGATGTTAATCCTGAGAGGAGGAGATACAAAGTGAAGCGTCAATCCCAGTTTAGCAGCCAGTGAGCTGTCAATGAAATTACCCACAGTCCCGGAGTCAACAAGTGCTGCTACGTATTCCTTGCGTCCTGAGTGCAACAACAGAGCAGGCAGATATAATTGCATCCTAGTGATGTTCAGTAACGCCGACACCCCTACCTGAATGTGGGATGTGGGACTGGGTTGTCCGCAAGGTCCGGTGACGAGCTGAGCAGTCCCCAACCTCATGCTCACATTCCCCGCAGTACAGGCATAGGTGTCCCCGGAAACGCCTGGCCCTCTCGGCTTCCGTGATTGGGCCCTGTGCCGCATTGGCGCGGGAATGTCCAGGGGAACCGGGGTGGCCGGTGGCAGAGCCAGATGACGGGGATGTGGTTGTGACGCCTTCTTCTGGTCTGCCAGTTCAGGTCCGTGAGGTCTCCTCGGCAGGCTAGCTCTGTCTGTAGTTCCCTGGTAAAAAATGGAAGAACCTGTATACATTTTCACAGATGCGTAATAAGCGTAGTTTAGGGAAAGAAAATCAGTCAAGCTTGATATTTTTGTCTTACACTAAGCTTAATCTAACCAGGCCTAAGTGTTGAAGCATCATCAGTTGTTTTGGTCAAAGTTCCATCTATTTGGTTGTACAAGTCATATACAGTGGGGAGAAAAAGTATTTGATGAGAGAAGGCAACAACTGTTGGCGCAATTATTAGAAAATGGAAGAAGTTCAAGATGACGGTCAATCTCCCTCGGTCTGGGGCTCCATGCAAGATCTCACCTCGTGGGGCATCAATGATCATGAGGAAGGTGAGGGAGGACCACGGCAGGACCTGGTCAATGACCTGAAGAGAGCTGGGACCACAATCTCAAAGTAAACCATTAGTAACACACTACGCCGTCATGGATTAAAATCCTGCAGAGCACGCAAGGTCCCCCTGCTCAAGCCAGCGCATGTCCAGGCCCATCTGAGGTTTGCCAATGACCATCTGGATGATCCAGAGGAGGAATGGGAGAAGGTCATGTGGTCTGATGAGACAAAAATTTTGGTCTAATCTCCACTCGCCGGGTTTGGAGGAAGAAGAAGGATGAGTACAACCCCAAGAACACCATCCCAACCTTGAAGCATGGAGGTGAAAACATAATTCTTTGGGGATGCTTTTCTGCAAAGGGGACAGGACGAAAGTCGGTATTGCCCAGCGACAGCCCCGAAACCTGAAGGATCTGGAGAATGTCTGTATGGAGGAGTGGGCCCTGCTGCATTGGGTGCAAACCTGGTCAAGAACTACAGGAAACGTATGATCTCTGTAATTGCAAACAAAGTTAACCAAATATTAAGTTCTGCTTTTCTGATATATCAAATACTTATGTCATGGAATAAAATGCTAATGTATTACTTAAAAATCATACAATATGATTTTCTGGATTTTTGTTTTAGATTCCGTCACTCACAGTTGAAGAGTACCTATGATAAAAATTACAGACTTTTACATGCTTTGTAAGTGGGAAAACATGCAAAATCGGCAGTGTATCAAATACTTGTTCTCCCCACTGTACACTTTAATGTTCGGACTCTCGACAAATTATGTTCTGAACTATCTCCACATAAAAGTCTAAAGATTAAAATGTTTTTGGGGGGCCTTTCAAAGATTCAAATTTTCTTGTGCATTTGAAGAAGACAGATTAGCTACTTCCGCTGTGGTATGTAGCCAATATTGTTCAGGTCAATGATGAAATGGTGTAAGCATGTAATTTTTTGGTTATCTACACACAGGCAACTCAAATATGGATTTTATGGAAAGTTTAATCAACCCTGTACCAGCCTAGAGAACCAGACTCCGTGGAATTTTGGAGGTGTGCCTATGCATCATCATTTGGACTGTAAAGACTTAGAAATGAGCTCTGAGTAAAGGGCAAAGCAGGATATAAAAACAGTTCAAGTGGTACTAATTTATGATGCTACTAATGGAAATGTACTGTTTTTTTTTACATTGACATGACTTTCTAGAACTCAAGGATATGAGATGGTCATGTCGTTTATAGTGGGGATGTTTAAAAAAATAAATTTTTGGTGTGTTCAGCCACCACAGTATATGACTCGTGCATGCCATTAGATAGCCACTTAATATGTAGCCCCCTCCTTTTCAAGAGACCAAATGTAAATGTGCAATTGACTCAAAAGCTGTTTCATGGACAGGTGTGGGCTATTCCTTTGTTATTTCTTCATCAATTAAGCAGGTAAAAGGTCTGAAGTTGATTTCATTATCCAAGTCTACCATAAAGAGAATACTTCACAAGAGCAAATACAGAGGGTTCGCCACAAGGTGCAAACCATTCATAAGCCTCAAGAATAGAATAGATATTGCCAAAAAACCTCTAGAAACGCCAGCCCAGTTCTGGAACAGCATGCTTTGTACAAATGAAACTAAGATCAGTACCAGAATGATGGGAAGAAAAAAGTATAAAGTAGGCTTGGAATGGTTCATGATCCAAAGCATGTCATATCTTCTGTAAAACACAGTGGAGGCAGTGTGATGGCATGGGCATGCATGGCTTCCAATGGCACTGGGTCACTAGTGTTTATTGATGATGTGACAGAAGACAGAAGCAGCCGGATGAATTCTGAAGTGTATAGGGATATATTTATTGTCTGCTCAGATTCAGCCAAATTCAGCAAAGTGAATTGGACGGCACTTCACTTTATAGATGGACAATGACCGAAAACATAGTGTGAAAGCAACTCAAGGTTTTTTTAAGGCAAAGAAGTGGAATGTACTGTATTGTCTGAGTCAATCACGTGATCACAACTTGATCGAGCGAGAATTTAACTTGCTAAATGCAAAACTTAAGACAGAAAGAACAAACAACAACTGAAGGCAGCTGTAGTAAAGGCCAGGCATACCATCACAAAGGAGGAAACCCAGTGTTTGGTGATGGCCATGTGTTCCAGACTTCAAGCCGTCATTGCCTGCAAAGGATTCTGGAAAGGCTGCACTTCAGTCTGCATCTCGGCTGTTTCATTTCAAATCCATTGTGGTGGCGTACAGAGCCAAAATCATGAAAATTGTGTCAGTGCCCAAATATTTCCGGCCCCAAATGTAGATATTCCATTGAAACCTTTCCAGCTACAATAGTCATTTACAACATTAACAATATCTACACTGTATTTCTGATCAATTTGATGTTTTTTTATTGGACACAAAAGGACATTTCTAAGTGATCCCCAACTTTTGAACAGTAGTGTATGTACAGTGTAATGCATGAATTCTAAAAAATATTGGTTAAATAAACATTGCCAAGAAATAGTGTCTTAAGATGGTATTCACACCACTTCCACCGCATTTTGTTAGGTTAGTGACTTAATTTATAATTGATCAAATATATTTGTTTGCCATTAATCTACGTGTAATACTCCATAATGACAAAGGAAAATGTATGCCACCTTATTGAAAATGAAAAACTGAAATATCTCAGCTATTTAAGTATTCAGACCCTTTGCCATGTCAATACAAATTGAGCTAAGATGCATCCTCTGTCCTTCAATCATCCTTGAGAGCACAATCAATTGAATTTATCACAGGTGGACTCCAATTAAGTTCATTATTTAGAAAGGCACACACCTGTCTTTGTATGGTCCCACACAAGTTTGAATACCAAAACATTTATTTATGTGTAAGTGAACAAGCAGTCTAGCACAGTCAAATGCTTAAGGTTACTTGCTGACCAGAACTCATGTCCATGTTTAAATAACACAAAACCACAAAATGTGGAGAAAGTGAAGGGGTTTGAATGCACTCCTATGTTTCTTCAGTGCAACCAATATAAAAATACTGTTCACCCGTATGCACATGTTGGTTGTCGGTCCTTAAATATTTGAACATGCCTCTGTTTTAGCTCCAGCACCATTGACAGTTATGGACAGGGAAGCCAGGCTCAGTACTATGAAGAGCTGTTTCAATGGAAGCTAGTTATTAGCAAAACCTGGTTATTTCACCAGATATGAAGTACACGAACAAAGAGTCACTGCTTTGCCACAGTGGCTGAATGGGGAGCATGATGTGGAAATGAAATATCTGTGTAATCTGCTTTGAAAAATAACAAATCAGGCTCCATTGTAGGGCTAGACACCAAGCTACACAAGAATAAGCAGGAATAAACTGCAATTTATTGATGACAGAGGCAAATGATTGAGAGGTATAGCATTAGGTGACAGGTAAAAAGAGTCAGGGACTTCAGTGGGGAAAGCTGTCAAGCTACAGAGAAAGGGCTGCACTGGAGGCTACTACACTGTGGTATGCTACATAGGCAAACGGTTGCACGCAGCATCATAGCATCCAACTGATATGCAAGTCAAAAAGCCCCCAGCCACATCCTAATCACTGCCTAATGATTTACACAGAACAACAGCATATCAAGGCTTGTCTTTGTTTTCCATTGTACCCGCAAATGTTTCCTGTTCCTATCAACAAAAGAGAGGCACAAACAAACACAGCATTTCCTTTAAAATTAAATACTTCACCAAGAAAAGTGAGGGAGGGGAAGGAGAGGAGTGCTGTTGATAAACAGAAGGCTTCTGTGCCTAATATGGATAGAGACTTGTCCAGATCCATCAATGTTCCTGTTGGAGAGAAGACATGATGAGGCAGAATCGTGCAAAAACACATAAGCAGCATATAAATACAATCAGTATGAATAAATCTATCAATTTACATAAACCAGGATGTTGGCTACATCTTTGTAAGGAACTTTCTGCGATGGCCCTGTCTGCAAGAGGGGAGGTGGTACCTAAAATGTAAATTATATGATACAAAACTGTAGTGTATGATCCATTTTCATGTAATTCTGAAGATGTCAAAAAGGTCTTCCTGAGAGACCAATGTAAATGTTCACAGATTTCACTCCCACACATGCATTTTGATCTGATTAGGGTTGAAGTGCTCATTGAGGATATATTTTCAATTAAATTACATGGGCATGAGGAACCTGTTCTTAGATCAGCCTCGAAATAAATAGAAGACATTTTATTATTTTTGGTAGTATGACCAAAGTAATTTGATATTATAATAAAACATGCTAACGCTGCAGCATAGTCATGGCAATATATTTCTATTCTCAATTTAATGATATGATAAATAGCAGTTATAACTTTCAACACAGCAATTCCCATTGGGGCCAGGAGAATCAAAGATCAGCACACTCATTCTCTGAAACAACCCGCGCCAAGCTGTTCTGCCTCTCCCTACACCGTGGACAATATGTTCTGCCTCCTGGGACTTCAAGCTACAGTCAATGCATTTTAATATTACCTTGATGACAATATGAAGGTGCTTAGACCTTGTTAAAAAATTGTAGGTCGCCCCATCAGAAACCTCAGCATATGAACTAATTTATTTATTTTCTGTTCTCTCTTTATGGTATCTCCTATAAACCCTGCCATTAGCAGTTAAGGAACTATTGCCGTTTGTTGACAGGTCCTAAGTGAAACAGTTCCATCCAGTCAAGCGCAGATTCCATTACAGTAATTTCCCTGCGAAAAGCCTGTCGATTAGGGAAGTGAACTGTTGAGGCATAAGGAAAATATGACACTTAAAAATCATCCATGTCACATCAGGCCTGGAGATCCATGAGAATGAAAAACATGCCACCCCTCGTACATATGCAATACGATCAATATTTTTATTTCATCCTTTACCCACCTTCTTTCGCTATAATCAACCTTTAAAGGTAATTGTAGTGGGTTTTATAATTGCAGCACCTTGGACCCAGATGGGAACAATTAAACAACCCTTTCCTGTCAATTGGAACATACTTTTGAGAATTAAATAAAGGTTTGATGAGGTGGTCTATAGGATTGACTGTCCAGGCAGGTAACCTTTAGTCAGATGACAGTAAGTAGGCCATTACAGTAAGAGTAGGCCAGGGGATGGAATAAACCCCTCACACACACACACACACACACACACACACTATTATGATGGCTCTGGCTCCATCCCCACAAGCCTCTACATGGAGGAATTGATCCTCATGTAAATATAATGAATGATAGAGGTCCTGGTTATATGGACATCTATCTTTGCTCTGTCACAGCTCAACCAGAGGGAACACGCTGTATGACAGGTCCAATGCTAGTGTGGAATAACATGGGAGATGGAGACTGATCTCTAGCATGTCAGTCTCGCAAACACCCCGGCAGCCTTTCATGCAGGTCAATCTGCTCCTTTCCAATAATATCGAACATAGTTTCTGGTCATTATCTTTGCACCTGAATGGCATCAATACATACAGCCTGTAAATAACAGACAGAAACAGACATTTTCAATATTGTTAGTGAGAAATAGAATGCAAGTGTGTTTGTTTTCAAATATTGCTCAGATGTATTCCTACTTTAACAAAGTCTGAAAACTTTAAGTTATAGAAATCTGATACATATTGTTTTTGTGTTTTACTTTCCCTTCCAATGAAGCACAATTTGTATTTAACATAACTCACAGAACTGTTTTCATATAGTGACACACTTTAGCCATTTGTTCCTTGATGTACAGTGAGGGGAAAACGTATTTGATCCCCTGCTGATTTTGTACGTTTGCCCACTGACAAAGAAATTACCAGTCTATAATTTTAATGGTAGGTTTATTTGAACAGTGAGAGACAGAATAACAAATGGAAGAAACACCAAAGAACTGTCAATCTCCCTCGGTCTGGGGCTCCATGCAAGATCTCACCTTGTGGAGTTGCAATGATCATGAGAACGGTGAGGAATCAGCCCAGAACTACACGGGAGGATCTTTTCAATGATCTCAAGGCAACTGGGATCATAGTCACCAGTGCCTGCGCGAGGTCCACCTGCTCAAGAAAGCACATGTACAGGCCCATCTGAAATTTGCCAATGAACATCGGAATGATTCAGAGGAGAACTGGGTGAAAGTGTTGTGGTCAGATGAGACCAAAATCGAGCTTTTTGGCATCAACTTAACTCGCCATGTTTGGAGGAGGAATGCTGCCTATGACCCCAAGAACACCATCCCCACCGTCAAACATGGAGGTTGAAACACGCTTTGGGTTTTTTTTTCTGCTAAGGGGACAGGACAACTTCACCGCATCAAAGGGACGATGGACGGGGCCATACACCGTCAAATCTTGGGTGAGAACCTCCTTCTCCCAGCCAGAGCATTGAAAATGGGTTGTGGATGGGTATTCCAGCATGACAATGACCCAAAACACACGGCCAAGGCAACAAAGGAGTGGGTCGAGAAGAAGCACATTAAGGTCCTGGAGTGGCCTAGCCAGTCTCCATACCTTAATCCCATAGAAAATCTGTGGAGGGAGCTGAAGATTTGAGTTGCCAAACGTCAGCCTCGAAACCTTAATGACTTGGAGAAGATCTGCAAACAGGAGTGGGACAAAATCCCTCCTGAGATGTGTGCAAACCTGGTGGCCAACTACAAGAAACGTCTGACCTCTGTGATTGCAAACAAGGGTTTTGCCACAAAGTACTAAGTCGTGTCTTGCAGAGGGGTCAAATACTTATTTCACTCATTAAAATGCTAACAATTTTGAACATTTTTGACATGCGTTTTTCTGGATTTGTTTGTTGTTATTCTGTCTCTCACTGTTCAAATAAACCTACCATTAAAATTATAGACTGATAATTTCTTTGTTAGTGTGCAAGCGTACAAAATCACCAGGGGATCAAATATTTTTTTCCCTCACTGTATATCAGCTCGATTACAGGTTAGATTTCTAGATTGATGTGTGTGTGTATCATCAAGCTAATAAGCATTGAATAAATTATTTTTTTTTTTTACTAATGGTTCGTACAGTACATTACATTATTTGCTAGCTCAGACAATGTACTGTAGTACTACAGTCAGTAGTGTTGATTTTCATAGGTTGCTTTCATCTCATTGCATCTTAATTTATAAATACCTCGAATAAAGAAAGAATATATATTTATTGCACAAAGAAGTTATATTTTTCCTCTTTCCTGTTATGACAGTGTTTTGAATATGTGTTACATTTCCGAACAAGAAGTAATGTTCCTATTACAGAAAGATGTTACATTCCATTGAGCTTTTTTTGACTGGCCAATACAAACCAATATTAATGCCCATGGTTTTCTCATATACATGTATCACAGGACCATGGACAAAGTTTTCAGGACCATGGACAAAGAAAATGCATAACCCTCCACTCTGGAGCATGTTCAGTAAAGCGGCCAGCTAACACTGCAATTCTCTGCATGTGGTGGCAAACAAATACTACAAGGCCGCTAGTAATTCATCCGCCGGGTACAGTGTACAGTAAGCACGCATCAACCTACAGGTATTTAAGGGAGAGAGACCTGCATTATTGGGCTTAATTTCATATAATCAGGTTGTCACACAATTATATAAAAGTGCATAAGGCATAGGGGACATAATGAATTCTAATGGAGACAATCTTTAATTTTGTCCTTAACCCGGCTGTCAAAACCTCATCCATATATGTACATTTACACTAACCGCTAGTTAGACACGTGTAGTTTTGAGAATCCAACTGAAATCCACAAACAATTATGTCATAGGATTTCTAGGTTCAAAGTTAGATGAAAAAAGGACCCCCCCCCCCCCCACACACACACACACACACACACACACTGTTAAACCTATATAATCATTGTTCATGAACACAGAAAATCAAGACAAGGTCTCCCATTCCTCGTCTGTCCCATCCCCTCCGTTCTTTCTCCCGGTCGCCTTATGTGGTCCAGTCCCACCCCTTGCTGTCTGAAATTACCGTCCTCTCCACAATACAGAGCAATTTCAGTACCTCCCCCTAGTTTTGCTTCCTTTTGCTCTGCACTTGCTCAGTCTGTGCGTCTGCCTACCTACCTTTCTTTACATCCACCCCTACCACCTATCCACTTGCGAACCAACACCGAGCAATCCAGGACCTCCTTCCAACCCGACATTTCGTATACGTCGATCTCTTCCATTTTCCTACAGTTCGACTGTCACTCTGTTTCTTTGTACCTATGCTCACGACCTCGCAGAACCGAAGGATTTCTGTCTCTGGAGCATGATAAGGACTGCCAACTCATCCGCAATCCAACAACATCTAGTATTGAGCTACCAGCATGCAGACTGGATACATATTCTCCAGCAGAAGTTTTCTGCCAGAAAACTAAAGCCCCTTGTACTAGAGATTCTGAAAACGGGAAAATCAGTTTCAGGTAAGCCTTGATAACAGCCTTACTTGCTTTAATTCGTAGAATTTTTTTACACACTATGCCAAGTACCTATGACAGTAGCTGAATGTTAGCACACTGATCGTTATGGCGATGTTGCATGGTCAGCAGTAGTCTACACAGTCTGAACGAATGCGTTTTTCTGCCATCACTGTCATCTTACCGTTTCCCCCTTATGTGTTATCGTGTCCAACATACGTTGTTTTCCATTTAATTAAAATTTACGAAACTCAATTAATGTGGATATAAAAAATACGTTATAGCCTACTTGTATTTACATGTAAAGTGTGTTCGTTAGCTAAGTGCAGAAGGCGCGTATAGTTGAGGTAGGCAAAATTATCTTTGCATATGACTGGATTGTAATGCAAGGAGGCTGCAGAGGGCGAGAAAAAGCAAATAGCCTAATCTGTTTTCTGTCCACGCACAGTTTCTTTCGCAAGGACCCTCGCCTCAATCTGAATCACACTCGGACACACTGAAGTTCGAGGGTGCAGTATCATTTCATGTAGACTATATTGTTCTAGAAAAATACGGTCACATTCAGATTGCCACGTTGTCTCTTCATTTGATGTACAGTATCCTTTATGGCTGATGTAACTAATTGGCTGATGTAACAAACGATGCATTATATAGATGCTTTAGACTTAAATGTTCTTTCAATTGCTTCCATTTCATGCATCATTCGTTTGTTTTTATTTGTGGGGAAAAGGCTACAGCGTTTTTCCAACTCGACAGGTGAACTGCAATGATGAAATGCATCCGGCTACCGTTTAGTGTCAGGCTGTTAAGCTTTCAATAGTGTAATTGTATTTTATCTGTGAATACTTTTAAACACTGATCAATCAGAACCCTCCGTATGTGTCTGTGTGTGTACAAATATGAAATATGCGACAATATCATTGCAGTCATAGCAATATTGGAAAGGTGCTCAATAAATATTGAAAAGCTGTCTTACTGATATCATAAAAACGGAACAGAAATTCTATTAACAGAAAATATTTGTCCCTTTTTGAAGCAGCACCAATGATTCAGTCGCCTTTTCATTTGTCGCTTCATGTTGTTTTGTAAGTGCACTACTATAGACTATCTGTAGGGGGAGCTCGTGATCTTTTGCGCCACTTCTCATTTTATCAGTTATTTGCAGGATAATTGACTGGTGTTGATAGATGAAAAAATATAAAATTGAAATACAACTCCTCTTGTAGAGAGCGCATCGTTTTTATTACTGACGACTGGATCTTTGTCTCATCTCAAATATTTTCATATTGTCATTTATTTTCTTTATTTTGTGTCTTTAGATATGTATCAATAGGTTTCTTTAAATGGCAGTGGGATTGTCAGAAACATTATGTTCAACACAGTTACCAATCAGTCATAGCCTCTGTTTTACTCTCTTAAACATATATACATTCCACATAACACAGAAGAAATGTCATTCATACACTTACTAGCAATGTTTGAACTAAAATCAAATTTGAGTGGACATCTTTATACTAATAACTACATATAGCGTGTAATTTCAACATAGATTTACTGTTATTGTCATTCTGTATTAATGACATATCTACGCTGCCATGTGCATGTCCCATGATTAACATAAAGTTGGACGTTGTCAATCAAAGTAGCTCTGAGCAGTAGCACCCTTCGAATTACAATTTTGACTTTCTATTTTAGTTGCACTGTAAAATGTACACTTTTCCTGTATCAGGCAGTGCATAAAACATGCATACTTACAATATGTTGTTATTTGGTCTCATTGTTTCTGACATTTTGTTCGGCATATTACATACATGAAAACATCTAATAAACAAAGTCCTTTTTTCCCCCAAATAGGTCTTTAAATCTTTTGGCCAATAGCCTATATTGCATACATGCATGAAACTCCTTTTCAGAGAGAAACGGCTCACAATCTCATATACCAAAAAGAAAATGCCAGAAGTAGCTTGAGGCTAAGCTATTTCTCATGCTTGGTGACCCTGTGTTGACAAAGCCTTCAAAGACTGGGAGCACATGCTGCAACATAATTAGGGCCCTATCAAATCTGCTTTATTTGTGCGTTACCAGTGGCTGATATTCTTTTAACACATTCGACCGATGTAGATACCAATGTTTTGTCAATTTAGTTTTTCTATGCCATGGCATGAAATAAATAAAAATGTAGCTTCTGATGATGTTTCAAATTTCAAGAAAAACGAATTCTGTCATACAAAAGTTATCTTTCCATTTGTTCTAATATAAAATAGATCAATGAATATAAAAAAATATTAATGATATGAAAATAAAATAAATACATTTTCTTTCTGTAATGGTACATTATCAAATGCCTCGATATACTTTAACTAAATTAGTATTAGGTTTTATCAACAAAATTGCAACAGAGAATAAATAAATAAAATAATAATAGCAAAATTGGTCAGAAACCATTGTGTTACAGACAAAGTACAAAATCATGAATGTCAGCCTCTAATCTAAAAACATTGAAATATTAACATTAATGCAGGCCTGCAACACCAGATAAAGGCTAATCATTTAAATCAAAATCTGTTTCTTTGTGAAAATGCTATAGGAGTTGTTCTATTAGTTTGGTTTGTAGGGCACACATCTAGGCCTAAATTATGCTGAGAGCTACAATAGCTTATTGGATACTCTCTGAAAATGTAACTTAAAATGGGTACAGTGCTCAGAGTAATTGCGTGCCCGATGTTGCATAGAATTCTCGCATATTTTACATTTCCACTCTGGAGGCCAGATATTTGCTCAGTAACCCAAAAAATGTGTGAGCAATGCTCACCAAATGCAGCTCTGGAAAAAATTAAGAGACCACTGCAAAATGATCAGTTTCTCTGGTTTTACTATTCATAGGTATGTGTTTGAGTAAAATGAATAATTTTGTTTTATTCTATAAACTACTGACAATATTAATCCCAAATTTCTAATAAAAAATATTGTAAAATTCATATTCATTTTTCCACAACAAAATACTAATGTTTTAACTTAGGAAGAGTTCAGAAATCAATATTTGGTTGAATAACCCTGATTTTTAATCACAGCTTTCATGCGTCTTGGCATGCTCTCCACCAGTCTGTCACATTGCTGTTGGGTGACTTTATGCCAGTCCTGGCACAAAAAATTCAAGTAGCTCGGCTTTGTTTGATGGCTTGTGACCATCCATCTACCTCTTGATCAAATTCCAGAGGTTTTCAATGGGGTTCAGGTCTGGAGATTGGGCTGGCTGTGACTGGGTCTTGATCTTGTGGTCCTCCATCCACACATTGATTGACCTGGCTGTGTGGCATGGAGCATTGTCCTTCTGGAAAAAACTATTCTCAGAGTTGGGGAACATTGTCAGAGCAGAAGGAAGCAGGTGCTCTTCTAGGATAACCTTGTACTTGGCTTGATTCATGCGTCCTTCACAAAGACCAATCTGTCCGATTCCAGCCTTGCTGAAGCATCCCCAGATGATCACCGATCCTCCACCAAATTTCACAGTGAGTGGGAGACACTGTGGTTTGTAGGCTTCTCCAGGTCTCCGTCTAAACATTAGATTAACCTTGTGTTGGGCAAAGCTGAAAATTTGACTCATCAGAGAAGATGACCTTACTCTATTCCTCTACGGTCCAATCCTTATGGTCTTTTGGAAACTTCAGCCTGTGTCTTCTTTGCTTCTCATTGATGAAGGGCCTTTTTCTAGCTTTGCACAACTTCAGCCCTACCCCAAGGAGCCTGTTTTGAATTGTCCTCGCTGTGCTCTTCACCCCAGCTGCTGTTTGCCATTCTTTTTGTAGGTCACTTGATGTCATCCTACGGTTGTTGAGTGACATTCGAATGAGTTGATGGTCATCTCGGTCAGTGGACAGTTGTTTTCGCCCTCTGCCAATCTGTAGCCTCAATGAATTAGATTTGGTTCAGGTAATCACCTAATCAGTACCTCATTAAGTAAAATGAGGTGTGCCTGTGTTGGAATTTAACAGATACTGGAATGGAATGGCTGCCATACATGTAGAGATGCTGATTTAAGAATAATTAGGATTGGTCTCTTAATTTTTTCATCTGGTTGTTTCCAAACCCAACAAGGACAGGAAAACTCCAGTGAGCTGGCAAGGGGACTGAATGGATCAAGATGGAACTGGGCTGACATTCTGGAGGATAAGATTTAGTCTTTAGCTAACATTTCTAAAAATGGCATCTTTTAGAGGGAGTGCAGAGACATTTGAATTACTGCGCATGCAACCTGATGTGTTCCGTTTTAAATGAATGCGAGCTTGAGTATACCAATGGAATCTTGCCAGATTATGCCTGGCTCTTCCCACCATTTCTACATTCTACAAACATGGTTGTACTAGTCTCTCATTGGAAACATCACCATGCGGTATGGGTTGGTTATTCGGTATCTTTAGTTTAGCTTTGTTTCTGTAGCACACACGATTGCAGAGTCTGCGAAACAATACACACTAGATTGATGAAAGTGATAATCCTATCATTCTGGTAGATAAGCATAGGCTTCTCTCTTACTAAAATTTAAATTATTTCATTGCAAAGGTTTTAGAGAAGCCTTGATATACCAGAATAATGTTTTTCTTGGTGTCATTACTAACTGCTACACAAAATAGTGGAAAGACAAATCACAGGTGCATTCTATTATCAATCAATCAAATGTATTTTACACTCACCTAAAGGATTATTAGGAACACCTGTTCAATTTCTCATTAATGCAATTATCTAATCAACCAATCACATGGCAGTTGCTTCAATGCATTTAGGGGTGTGGTCATAGTCAAGACAAACTTCTGAACTCCAAACTGAATGTCAGAATTGGAAAGAAAGGTGATTTAAGCAATTTTGAGCGTGGCATGGTTGTTGGTGCCAGACGGGCCGGTCTGAGTATTTCACAATCTGCTCAGTTACTGGGATTTTCACGCACAATCATTTCTAGGGTTTACAAAGAATGGTGTGAAAAGGGAAAAGCATCCAGTATGCGGCAGTCCTGTGGGTGAAAATGCCTTGTTGATGCTAGATGTCAGAGGAGAATGGGCCGACTGATTCAAGCTGATAGAAGAGCAACTTTGACTGAAATAACCACTCGTTACAACCGAGGTATGCAGCAAAGCATTTGTGAAGCCACAACATGCACAACCTTGAGGCGGATGGGCTACAACAGCAGAAGACCCCACCGGGTACCACTCATCTCCACTACAAATAGGAAAAAGAGGCTACAATTTGCACAAGCTCACCAAAATTGGACAGTTGAAGACTGGAAGAATGTTGCCTGGTCTGATGAGTCTCGATTTCTGTTGAGACATTCAGATGGTAGAGTCAGAATTTGGCGTAAACAGAATGAGAACATGGATCCATCATGCCTTGTTACCACTGTGCAGGCTGGTGGTGGTGGTGTAATGGTGTGGGGGATGTTTTCTTGGCACACTTTAGGCCCCTTAGTGCCAATTGGGCATCGTTTAAATGCCCCGGCCTACCTGAGCATTGTTTCTGACCATGTCCATCCCTTTATGACCACCATGTACCCATCCTCTGATGGCTACTTCCAGCAGGATAATGCACCATGTCACAAAGCTCGAAACATCTGAAATTGGTTTCTTGAACATGACAATGAGTTCACTGTACTGAAATGGCCCCCACAGTCACCAGATCTCAACCCAATAGAGCATCTTTGGGATGTGGTGGAACGGGAGCTTCGTGCCCTGGATGTGCATCCCACAAATCTCCATCAACTGCAAGATGCTATCCTATCAATATGGGCCAACATTTCTAAAGAATGCTTTCAGCACCTTGTTGAATCAATGCCACGTAGAATTAAGGCAGTTCTGAAGGCGAAAGGGGGTCAAACACAGTATTAGTATGGTGTTCCTAATAATCCTTTAGGTGAGTGTATAAAGCCCTTTTACATCAGCACAAAAAGTGCTTGTATAGAAATCAAGCCTAAAACCCCAAAGAGCAAACAACAAAAAGAAATGGATCCATAGTAGATAGGAAAAACATCCAACTGAAGTTAATGTCTTATGGACAAATGAATGTATGTTCAATACATTTAGTTGATTCCCTTCTACATACAATGCACAATAAAACAAGTTTGACTTCCTTTTTAATGTCGGGATTCCATGATTCCATACACATTTTCTGCATTGCTGATTTTATATGGCCCTGCAAAATGTGTTCTGACTTGCTCTGTGCACTCCATTGATGGATTGTTTGAAACAATGTTGTCATGAATCACAAAGTCAAATAGAGATCTACACGTAAACACACACATATTGGAAGACACATACATTGGAACACACATGCACACTAATGGATTAGAGAGCACAGTAGAACAATCTCCTTCAACAGATAAACTGGGTGGTAGGCAACGCTCTGTTCTCCGTGTGTGTGGACAAGAATATCAAATGCAAGCCTTCTCAGTGCTGGAACTAGAAGAGCGGTTTCACATTGCCAAGAGGCATCAGTCGTCTATACTATTGGCAGAACTAGCAGTGGGTGCTGGTTGCAGCTGGAATGGCCGGAAGGCTTCCTCCCTGGGGGGAAAAAAACAGTTTTGATAGGAGTATAAACAACAGTGGTCAAATCACACCATGTGTCAGAGCAACACAAAACGGATGGTGAACTTTATTTCAAATTGCAGTGATCATTTGACCTGTAGTTGTGTTCTTGCCTATACTCCGCTGGGGCTTTAACAAGACCCAACAAGAAATTAAGTGGCTAGATTTGGATGTGTTAATATCATTGACATCCCTACTGTGAATACATATTCTTATATAATATTTTCTCATAAGCACTTTCTCAGAGTATTGCTGGTTAATGTGCATACTTTAGTTCACATTGTACTCCTACAAAGGAGAATATTTTTCTCTATTTTAAACTTCTCTTATACAACTATGTACTTTTCTTATAGTATTGTGCTAATGGGATTTGCATGTATGACTTATGAGCTACATTGGTTATAGTGTCCTACAACCAAGGGAAAACTTTTGTGGAATCTAAGAGGCATCTCAGTAAATTATTTATCATTCAAATCTCAGTCTTAAGAACTGCATTGAGCTTCTTTTTCACTGGGGTGTGAGAATGAGGTAACTTGCATGTAAAATCATTTTGTCATCTGTCATGGGCAATGGCAGAAATCTTACGAAAGAATAGAGGCAAATGGTTGTTGACCTTTATAAATCAGCTAAAATATCTCTATATACACTGCTGTGTGTTCACTGCTGTGTGTTCACTGCTGAGTCTTCACTGCTGAATGTTCCCTGCTGAATGTTCCCTGCTGAGTGTTCACTGCTGAGTGTTGACCATGAGCCCTTCATTGTTGGCTCTTTGTTTGCTGCCAGAATGAAAATATTTTGAATTCCAGATGATGCAATATAAGGCAGTGATAAACAGAGATCTTCAGCAATATACCCAAATCCAATGCATAATATTTGGAATACAGGCTGAATCTGGATTAAATTAAAAGAAGAAAATATCCTGAATACACTGGGCCGTACATAAGTATTTGGGCCGTGACACACATTATGTTGTTTTGGCTCTGTACTCTACCACATTAGACTTAAAATGAAATTTTCAGTGCTTTTATTTGAGGGTATTTACATCTATACATTGGGAGTTGTAATCGGACAAATTTAAATTTTCTTAAGTTTAGTTGTCATATTTAGTAATTGTTTGCAAATATTTTACTTTCAGTGACTGCCTGTCATTGACCCAAAGACATCCCCAGGTGCTGGGTATCTTCCCTGGTAATGCTCTGCTAGGCCAGTATCGCACCCATCTTCAGTTCCTGTTTGCTTCTGGTCATTTGTGCCTCAATTTTGCCTTTTGGCAAATGAAATGCATGCTCAGTTGGATTGGGGGCAGGTGATTGACATGGCCATTCAAGAACATTACACCTTTTGGCCCTGAAAAACTCCTTTGTTACTTAAGCAACTATGTTGAAGGTCATTATCTTTCAAGGTGCTTCAAGGTGAAGTGCCTTTCAATGAGTTTTGAGACATTTGGTTGGATTTTTGGTGTCAAATCTCAGAATTTTTTTCAACTGCTACCGTCAACAGTCATTTAATCAATAAAGTGAGCCAGTTGAAGTAGCAGCCTTAACACTGCCTCCAACATGTTTCACTGAAAAGGTGTTATGCTTTGAATGAGGAGCAGTTCCTTTCATTCTCCACACATTACTCTTTACATTACTATAGTACAGGTTAATCTTTGTCTCATCTGTCCATAAGGCCAGATTGTTTTATGCACTTTTTAGCTAAGTGTAACCTGGCCGTTCTGTTCTTGAGGCATACCATTGGTTTGCATCCTGTGGTAAACCCTCTGAACTTGTGATTTGCATCTTGTGTACTGTAATTTCCTGTTCATAAACCACAGTTTAGCCACATCCATGTATTAACTACTGTGGTTAATACGTGGGTGTGGCTAATACACAAGTTTACATTTTTAATAATGTTTCTACCAGCTGACTTATTCACAGATGAGTGCTTGACGACGTAGTGATCTCAGAAACCCATGTAGCAAATATGAAACAATTGGTGTTACAGGGTTTTCAAAAACATGTTTTATTCTTCTACAAATACATTTTGGTAATTTTGGCCTTAAACATAACAGATGTTTAATATTAATGTACAATGTAAGTACGAGTCATAATTCTCTGGGCCAATGCGGTTTATATGGGTGTGGTTAATACTCAAGTTTGTATACACACAAAGCTATAAAATGAATGGTACAGTTTATACACGGTGTGGGTTATAAATGGGGAATTATGGTACTCTTATACATCTGTGCCTTTATCCTGGAAAGTGTTCTTGATCTGTTCAACAGTTCGTAACAATTACAACCATTGTTCTCTCATCCAATAAGGTCGCCTTTCATGGTCCAGTAAGTTGTTTGCTATTGCACATTTTTGAAATGTACCAAACATTTTATTTTGACACAATGTTTTGGTTATGTCTCTGATCAATATATTCCAATCTTTCAGCCCCATGGTGGCCTGCTGTACAGGCATTAACACACCTTGAATCACCTCTAGAATTTTGTTAGCGCTCTTGTGCATGAGCGAATGTGTGCAGTGGCACACATCTGGCTAAGAAAAAGCTAAGCAGCTAATTGCCCAATTTCTTTTGGTCCATGAAAATCAGAAGGCCATTAAAAAAACGGTGTGTGAAGCCTACATGGTTCACAATTCATGGATGTGAATACACTCAAATTAAATCTTCTAGTTGAATTTTGTTTTAAGGGTTTCCAATAATTGACACATTTTTAAGAAATACATTTTGTATTATTTAGTTTTTTCTTTGAACAATTTGACCTAAATACAGTTTAGAAATGTACTATTTTAAACTGATGAACAACAATTAAACGTATAGCTGTATAATACCTAAACATATAAATGTAATATCTCATGTTAGATTAAAGGGGGAAAATTCCTAATGTATTTCAAAATACATTAATTGATGATATTTTATCGGTTTAGCCTTGTCGTGTATTTTTTTCTATTTCTATGTATCATTGTAGTATAGGGAAATGTCACTGTAATTTCTAAGAATTTTCTTAAATAATATGTATAGCCAGGTCCTAAAACATAAAAACCAAACAAATTGCTGAAGGAACCCCTGGTATGATTCAGAATTAGGCTACACATTTTCACCACCTTGGAATAATATCTTTTTACTAATGGTCAGAAGTTCTAAACACCAGACTACCTGTCATTTTTATTATAATTATACTGTTTGATTACAACACAATAATGGATGTTTTTTGTATGCAATTTAAATGGTTTAATTACCTTATTCTAACAACAGGTTGGTTGCTGATGTCAATTATTGGTCTTATTGTTCTGTTAAAGGGTAACATACTGTATATATTATTCCTGAATTAAGGCTTGCTTATGGCTTCACAATCACAAACACTGCTTTTTCTGAGATCATGTGCTATTGACATGCCTCTTTATATGTTAATAGGCAGCCCTATAGATGCCGGTATCGAAGTTCATTTTAATGTATAGGTTAACATTATTAAAATGACTCCGGTTTATGACATGGAATCCTTAAAGTCAAAGTAATTTACAGCTTCTATGTCTTTGCCTGGATAACCAGTGATCCATTACACCCCTATAAATAACAAAGCCTCTACCATTTGGTCTAAATTAACTTCCATAATTCATACAATTATTTAATCAGGATCCCTGATGGATGAGAAGAAACAGAGACCCTTGCAGTCAGCAGAAGCCCAGTACTCTGTTTGCCTGTGCTGGGTTTAGACTATAGTCTCCTAGCAGGTTGAATATAATAAAAATGGAGAACTCCCCTATGGGTGCAATTGAGGAACCATGGCGTGGCTCAATGGGTAGAATGCACTCTTATCATTGGCCGCTGAGGCTGCTGGGATAATTAATAAACAATGGCCACCTGGTGGGGTGGTGGGGTCGTGCCAGCTGGCTGCTTTTCCTCTGCAATGGCAGCAGTTGGGCCCTGGTCACTGCAGCACTGAGAAATGGTTGGCTGCCAAGGTGGCTTCTCTTTAAAATCAATGATATTTTGCAGATACCTACTTATTCCTATTGTGGTCAACCCTTAAATGGGTAATCCCCTCCCAGAAACACAAATAATGATACTACTGCTGATTTGGTGAAACTATTTGGTGCTCCATCAGTGGGTAAAAGAGAAATACATATTTTAAACTGCCTGGTCTTCAAAAACATTCTCACCCTGAATGGGTCTATGTTAAGAATACTGTATGTAATCCTACAAATAACCAATATTTGTGTATTTCTTGACTTTTCATCCAGTACCCGTATGACTGACCTTCAGTTAAAAGTTAAATCTAGTAGTTTTTTTCTCCAATAAGGCATTTGACACCCACACTGCCAAGTAAAAAATTATAATCACACCAATCAGTAATGGGATTTTTTTTTAAGTCTGCTTCAAAAGTTTAATGTATATTGATAAACCACAGCACTGAGTTTTACACATCTTAAAGGCCTGTTTTTCATACCGTGTTACGTCTTAGACTCCAATCTCTTGAAGCACTTCCTTGTTAAACCGTGTGTTGTTGGTAGTAAAGTAGTGTAGTAAACAACCTTGAGTAAAGTAGTATGCTAAGATAAGAAAAAAAAAACCTAGGCAAATATGCGCTTCTTTGTCTTTCAAATTATGTGTTAGCCTTTTCAAATGATTAACTTGGATTAGCATATAGAACGTGCCATTGAAACACAGGACTGATGGTTGCTTATAATGTGCCTCTGTATGCCGATGTAGATATTCCATACAAATCTGCCGTTTCTAGGTTCATTAGTCATTTATAACAGTAACAATATCTACTAAGGATGCAAAAATACAGTGGGCCCACTGTTCAGTACTTATAGCAGTTTGTGGGTCACGGAAATGGTACAGTTTTGCTATGAATGACGTCATAATGTTAGAAGTGTTTCTACCCGAGTAGCCATCAGTACTTTGTTTACAGTGTTCATCCCCTCGTTATCATATTGAAAGCTGAATCCAACATGTTCCCAAACAATGTATTTGAAAGATGTCAGTGCCTCTTTAAATTTGCTTCCCTCTGAACTCATTTTAGCTATGGTCACGTGCAGTGAGAAACCACAATTGCAGTCAGAATGTTAAATATCGGCAAGACACTCGTGACGGTTGGCTGCTTTTCTCCCAACACAGGTGATCATCAGGTAGATCGCTAGCTAGTACCAAGCTAGGTCATTTAGCTAGCTACATAGTGGACATTGGCTATTCAACTTCCCGCAGGCACTATGGGAAAGTACAAATTCAATCAAAGGTTTTTGGACAACAGCAACTTTGCTTTGTGGTTGAAATGAAAGAAAATGAAGCCCACTGTTTTTTTGCAAGAAGTCTTTCAAACTTGGAACATTTATGGGAATTAAATCTGTGGAATCCCATATAAAGTGTGAGAAACACAAAAACAACAAAAACAAACTCCCAACAAATGCCTGGCATTTCTCAGTTTTGTTTGGTAGTATTACTGACGCAGTCCCACAGCCAGTAACATTATTATTAGCAGTAGGCTTACTGCTCTAACAACAATGGGTACTTCAGTCAAAAGGCATCAGGTGTTGTTGTTGAGTTGGTCTAATTGAATTCGTAGTGGCATTAAAATATTCTTAAATGTAACAAACCTGAAACCTGCAGATACCCTTTGGGGTGCCTGTATGGAGGTTTCCTACTGAGATGTCATTGCAAATTGTCCATTCATTGTTTAAGGTGGAGGGCGTTGTGGTTGCTGCAATTGCCACGTTTTGAGACATTGTTGTGGAGTACAGTTTGTCAGCCCTCAGGAGCCCCATAACGGCCTGGGGCCCCAACAGTTTCTTGCCTTACCTGTTCACAAGCTACGTTCCTGGTTCTGTGGATCTGAATATATAACGTGTGTGTAGTCTGCACCACAAAAAGCATGAAATTCTAGGAAAATAACCGGCATATCTTCACTCTGCAGTTCACATGTGCGTATTGAACCGTAGAAGGCGTAGCGAATGGTTCGATAACATACCATGTACCATTGCATCCCTAATGTATACACTGTATTTCTGATCAATTTGATGTTATTTTAATGGACAAAGAGGACTCAGTAAAAGTTCCTTTACATTGCTATTGCAAGATAAGTAATGCTTTAATGATACAATTATAATCTAGGCATTGGTGTTAACTGTAAGTGTTGTACTGGTTGCCATTGTCTAGCTCGAAGTTCAGCCTGACATTAGGAGTCAGACTTGGAGATGGGACTTAAAGTCAGGCAGTTCTAAATCCAAGCAACTAAACTGCAACTTCAGCTCTAAGTGAAAATTGCCTGGGGCAGCCAGTTTGCGACATCACCTGCTTTGTCCCTGAGAATGACGTAGGGCCAGATGTAGAGAGAGTAGGGAAAAGAGAAAGAGGCAGTGTGCTTCATTTAGCAGTAATTGTAGACTTCTATTTCTTCCATCTCCACTCTGCGACTGGAAGGCAGTAGCCATTCTTAAGTCCTGTCACCTCATGATCATGTAATAGGGGGGAAAGTGCCCATTTGAGATACAGCAAATTGCAGGGGCTTCTCCCATGGTCCTCGTTGGGGTGATGGTGAGGAGGAGGTATGGGGGAGTGCGGATTGAGGTTGAAGAGAAGGGACTATGGAAAATGCTTTTAATACTCTGGAGACTGTATTGAGGCAATGACTTCAAAATGTGGTACATTTTCCCACATAAAATAGAGGGAATGTCTTCATCCAAGACTATAAATTAATTTCCTTTTCCTATAGTGAGACGGTTTCTTGTTCATAAAACTGAACCTCTTTGGGAATGGTGAGTGCTTCTGGCAATGTGGCTACCTATCTGTAACCATGACAACATCAGCAATGAATGACTTCCATGATATTGTGTCTCAGTGTGATGTTTATAGGAAAATATCAGATGGACATTTGACTATTTCCTTTAATCCTAAACCAAAGCTATCATGTCATGTTCTCCGCTAGCTGGGGGAATGCTGCTACCAATGGCCAACTGAATTTAAAGAGGCAATTTGTAGAATGTTTTGTGTTGTACTACCAGACATCTTTTGAAATATCTGCAGTAATAGTGGAATTATGGTGTTTGACTACATTTATTCATCAGAAATTATTTTCAATGCATACAAAAAATTATTGTCAACAGAAGCCCAACAAAATGTGTAATGTCACTTAATGTAACATCAACTAAGTGAGATCTGTGAGTTCCAGAATTGTTTCAAAGCATAAAATGATTGTTATTCAAATGTACTCAACTTAAAATTGACTGTATTTTCATCAATTGTGTAAAGTCTTGGTAAAAATAAAACCAATAAAAAAAAATCCCTGAAACAAATGACAAGTAACCAAGAAGTTTCTGATGGCAAACAAAAACAGGTGAGGATTTAAAATGATTTCTGAAACAACCAATAGGGGTATCCGCTGATTGTTGAGCATAATAGAACCCTCAGCAACTTAGGACAAAGAGTGATAACAAATTGGAACAAACAGGGCAAATCAATAGGCTCAAGCTTGTATCATCTCCATTAATTGGCAGAATGCTGTACCAGCATCTCTGATCTATTAGATGTTTGAGCCCAGGTGAAAGATATCCACATTAACAAATTGCACAGTAATCCATCGAGATGGCGTTTCCTTATTTTTAAGGTAACCTTCAAAACCTGTGACTAATATTTATGTAACAGAACATTAGTTTTTTTCCATGGATAATAGTTATTTTTCAAAGTTCTATCAAGCTCTTTATTGGTGGGAGAGCAATTTAACCATCTGATATTGCTCTCACACTAGCATGACCCTGATCTGATCCGATCAACTGTGTAAATACTGTACTCTAATGTGTGATCACCCAAGTAGGGGATGACCGAATGACGTATGCTTGGGAAATGTAACTCCATCAACAGTTTTCTTTAAGTATTCCCTAATTTAAAGTCATGTAAAATCACCATTCACAAGAACACTGCACATGTATTTTTCACATTTTATCAGTTCTTGCTATAATTTAAGGTTACGTTACACAACAGATCAATCAGTCATTCATTGGAGACATTCATGACAACTCCTTGTTACTTTTGAAAAATGAATGCGATTGAGTCATTCACTGTGGAACTATTTGTTATGGCAGTATGCCTTTTCTCCCACAGAATCATCAGGGGCTCCAGGCAGTGAGACGGAAATAAGTCATGCTTAATTTTATCAGGCCGCTGACATAGTGCTGACTGAAGACACAGGGAGTTACAAACACTATGTAAAAATGATTCAAATAGTACACCTACAGCTTGCTAATTTTGTCAATAGTGCGGTGCTTTATAATGTGGCCTGTCTTAGCAGGTGGCCTAAGGTCACAATTGGTGTTGTTGGGTTATGCAGTACTGTAACATATTTGGCAGGACATTGAATGCACCCAGGGTTGTATATTTACCCCTTAGTGTTAATGTCTGGCCACCCATACCACTTATATTTACTCATTGCTACAGTGTACTTTACAGTCATGTTTGACAAGCAGGTAGTTGTGCTGACTTAATCTTTAGAGACAAGGGGTATATACTGTACACGCGCACACACACACACACACACACACACACAGACACTCCCAAATAAGCAGACACCCTTTTACATTTCATCAAACGCACATCCACATGCACTACCATACATTAAACACACACATTCATAAACACACATCTGGCCATGCTCTCCATACACATCTCCTCACAGAGTGCTCTGTTTTCCTGGTGATAGAGCTAGTTTTAATGATAGAGAGGCCAGGCAGGTGAAGCCAACTGAGGCAGGTATAGTATCTTCACCAGGCTTTACTCACAGTCAGCACATGAACAATATAGGGCAGATCATAGGGCTTCTGTAGAAGTCGCTTTAGTGAGCAGAAAAATGTGCTTTGGAAGCCAAGCTGAATTGTCCCTCCTGTAAAAAGAAATTGTTATTTTTGGAAAGCTTAAAACATTTGCATGCTGTGAAAATCCGTTTTACTGCTCACTAACATTATTTTGGTTTTCAGCTGGTTATAGAAGAACTTACATAGACAGGGGGCTTAGGACATCAGCCGGTTCTGTTATGGTGAAAAGTATTAGTTTGGAATATCTGGTCCTGGAATTATTTAGAGTAGACGACACATCTACGTGACATAGCACATGGATTGGTTCAGTGCTTGTAATATAGTGCAGGAATGTATAATACTTTGGTAGCATTGCAATATGTTTACATACACATGTATATGTTGGAGTTAGAAATATTGTTTTGCATGGTAAATTAATGCATTAGTCTTGTGGGTATGGCCTGGGAGCTATAAAAAGTTGACAACTCTGGGGAAAGGGGAGCAGCAGCAGAATAATTTCAAAGGCAAGAGGTCTAGAGTGCTCAATTTTTAAGCTTAAAATAGGGGTTGGTAGAATTCAGGAGGCAGAACCAATGCTAAGGACACATTTTACCAATGATAACCTCCCACCATCAACCAGGAAACCAAGAGAAGAAATAGCCCTATATACCTTAGCAGGAAGGCAAAATCCAAAATCCAAGTCATATCAGCACTGAAACATCTGCCCTGAATGCCTCTGCCCTCTGTATGCAGAATGTGAATGTTTATGGGTTTATGAATGTGCATACTGTATCCACACCATTAATTCCACTTTTCACTACCTCTTCTCACTAAGCTATTGCCATTGATACAGCAACAACATTCTAACTTTTGCTCTGCTTCCTTGCCTGAAGACATTCACACAACTTTTATTGCCGAAAGCCTTGGACGGCAGTGGCGGAACTCCCAAGAAATCCTTCAAACATAATGTGGAACAACTCCATGCCAAAAAATACAGAATTTTATAATTATCTGACCCCCATTTCTTGGCTGAGACAATCCTCTATTTACAGCTACAGAAGCACTTGTGTTTACGACAGTATTATTGGTGGCCTTGAACTCATCCAGAGATATCACATCATGTTATTTTGTTTTCATTTATTGGCAGATTTTATTTGCATATGCTGCAAGACAGTGCCAAACTGTCTAAATATTTCCCGCTCATACTGGAAATATTATTTTGAGCTCTATTCAACTCAGTGAAGATTATCATAGTCAAGGGAGGCCTTGTCACTAGGGTTAATCACTCAACTGAAATGCATCCATTTCTGTCAGACAGTGGTGTCCAATTCTACTGGAGGCTGGAAGAAAATTAACAGCTACGAATGTGAGGACCGTCTTTAAAACAGCAGACTTAATAGTGGAACATCAAATGAGGATACACTTACCTTACATTGTCCTGGTAATACTAACGCATATATTTGAAAAACATAATATCCAAGTATTTGTATATACCAGTGAGCACAGTTGGACTAATCAGGGAGGTCAAGCTGCATCACACCATCCAGTCACTAACAACAAAAGCTCTCACTTAAAATTCTGTGCATAAACTAGGAGACTTGTGAGAGAAGAAACAGAGGCTAACAATCACTTTAAAGGCGCTACAGAGTTACTTTACTTTGAGTGAAGTAATGGTATATTCGGGTTTGGCTGGAAAGCAGCTGATACTTGAAGTACCACCTGAAAGATGAAAACCAACATAGAGCTTTTTGGCCAAAACTGAAAGAATTGTGTGGTACAAACCTAACACTGCCCAGTTCTCAATACACTCCATCTCTACAGTGAAGTACGGGGGTGACAGCAACTATCTCTGGGATGCCTCTCCTCAGCAGTGACTGTGAATCATGTTAAATTGAAAGCAAAAATAGAGGAAAATTGATTGAGCAAATACTGCAAGAGAATTTGTTTCAGTCTGCTATAACTGAAGCTTGGGAGGAAAGTTAAGAGCATGAAGAAGGGATTTCTTGCATTTGCACACAGAACTGATAATTTTCACTGAGTTCCCTGCTGGGAAGTAGCCAGTGTGAACATGACAATCATTAATCAGAACCAATATGTGGCCGCGCCCTTACTGGCACAATCAACGTTCTAATCTCAGTCCTGTTGAGAATCTGTTGCACTGTTTGAAAATTGCAGTCAATTAGGTTCCAACTAATTTGAACAACCTGGGGCAAATCTACCAAGAATAATGGAGTTTATTGTCAAGTGTTTTAAAATTAAATTTCAAACAGTACAAAACGTCATTGTACTTGTGAAGGGGTTTGAGTTTTGTTGTTTTATATTTATATCTACACATACACAGATACACATTACGAAGGTTTGGGGTCACATAGAAATGTCCTTGTTTTCCATGAAAACAAAGATGGAATTAGTTGGAATAGGAAATATAGCAAAATGAATAGGAATTATAGTCATTGACAGGGTTAGAAATAATAATAAGAAAATGTTCAACAATTACAGCACCTTGCAGACATTTGACATTCTAGTTGTCAATTTGTGAGGTGTCTGTTTCTCAAACTAGGCGCTCTAATGTATTTGTCCTCTTGTTTAGTTTTGCACCGGGGCCTCCCACTCTTCTTTATATTCTGGTTAGCGCCAGTTTGCGCTGTTCTGTGAAGGGAGTAGGACACAGCCTGATCTTCAGTTTCTTGTCAATTTGTCACATGAAATAGCCTTCATTTCTCAGAACAAGAATAGACTGACTTGTTTCAGAAGAAAGTACTTTGTTTTTGGCCCTTTTAAGCCTGTAATCAAACCCACAATTGCTGATGCTCCAGATATTAAAGTAGTCTAAAAATGGACAATTTTCAGCTGTGCTAACATAATTGCAATCAATTGCATAATGATCTATTAGCCTTTCAAATGATAGACTTGGATTTGCAAACACAGCGTGCCATTGGAACAGAGTGATGGTTGGCCTCTGTACACCTATATGGATATTCCATATAAAATCTGCTGTTTCCAGCTACAATAGTAATTTACAACGTTAACAGTGTCTATATTGTATTTTTTATGATTTTGATGTTGTATATATACATCTACCCAAAATGCAAAAGTTAACCTAAAAAGTATTGCTTGCAATACAATCTGGTTATTATAATTCTCCACACTGAAACAAAATTAAATTTATTCTCAGTAGTTTTGAATACAAAACAGACATTCCTCTATATAGCTATAAAATAAACGACAGGGAAATACAAATGTCTACATACACAAAAGTAATTTGGTAACATATTGCAAATGCAGAATCGCTGCTCATCTCTGTGTGATATACAGCTACATAAAATAAAAAAAAAACATCATTGAAACTTTGATGAAGGACCTCACTCAATATTGATCATTCAGCAGTGGGGGTTGAGAAGTGGAATGAGGACCCTGAACAAAACAACTTTGAAATATTGATATTCCTTCATCTGCAAGCCCTGATGCTGCAGCAGAGCTGTTTAGCTCTGAAATGCCTCATGAAGGAGGAATTGAGATGGGAGTGCAGGGCTTTTTCTTCACCATCTGCTAGATGTCTCAGCAGATTTCTTGTGATTTATGGGAAGTGCCTCTTCCGCTATGCTTACTTCACTTTCCCCCGTTTCACAAATTTATGGTGTTGAATTAAGAACAATGGAACTGTTGACCGTCCCCTTTAAAATACCTATACCTCCTCTACTTGGAGTGAGATGATAGGGAAAAGTGGAAGTCAAATAGTGGTGGAGTCTTTTTCCAGGAAGCTTGGGAGGTACTGTATGTGTCAAAAAGTAAAATGGGAGATAAACATTGGACTTGGGCTGGAAATTAGGTCACTAAATTCAGGCATTGCGTTGTGTCAAGGGCAGAGTGTGCGGAATGGGAGAGCGGATTGGGGGCCCAGCTGAAAATAACGTACTGCAGTAGGGACGGAACCTCACTTCACATAGTGCCAGGGGTCTGCTCCCTGGAGAGCGGAGCAGCTGTTCCATATTCCTGTCAGAAGAAACTGGAAAATATGAACTGCCTGCAAACACAATGTTTTAGAGATTTTTTTATTAAGTGGTTAGCATTAGCCCTGGCCTGGGGGATGCTGGCAACAACTATTTATTTTTTATTTTGTATGTTACATTGTAATAAATTAGGATTTACTGAGGTATGATGATGTCACCTTTTGAACTGTCTCAGTGTGAGATGCCAGTGAGGAGGACAACAGCAATGTTGTTGTTGGTTTGCTGTACTTCTGCATGAGATACTGAAATACATCAAAGCGAGTCATTCATTTTTCCACCCTAATAACGTGAAGACATTTCCAGACAGTCCCAGATAATTATTTGTCATTTAAGTTGAGCTTTGCGTTTCGTTGCACAGCTGCCTGAGAAGACCATTGTGTCACACCCTAGCCCAAATATATAGTATACAGGTAATTTAAGAATTATCAACAGTAATGTGGCTAAGACATGCTTTTGATGTTTAAGAGTATTGAGCACTATCATGTTCTGTTGTACGCTGACTTAAATACACATGCAAATATACGTTACACACCGAGACATACACAGTCAGGGTCACACACTTTCAAAACAAGCCACAAACCTCCTTAGAGACAGTGACTCATGTTCTTCTTCTTATCTGCCGCTCCCATTGTTAGGCTGTTTTTTGGTTGAGCTGGTAGGAAGGGCCAGTCACTATAACATTACTTGACATTTACATGTGTGAGCAAAAAAGAACTGCAGCAGGGAGCAGTGTCATTTACATGCTTTCAGCTGCCCTGTTCCTGGTCTGATTCATGTCAAGGTTCCTCTGGGTAAACTTGGTATGGAAGTGGGACTTCAGTGCTTCCCCTGTCATCTTACATAATTTGATTGGAGTAGTATGACAGGCTAACTGCAATGAAAAAGCTATTAGTCTTGAAGCAGCAATTTTTCCTTTGCTTTTTAAGGGGATTATACAGTATGAAGACAAAAACATGAAAACAAATGAATTGTTTCTAGAGAAAGTTGTGGAAGTGAATTCACTTATTCATTTAATCATGACTGTGACTGAATATGAATGTTATTAACACATTAACTACAGAGCATCACAAGGGTTTTGTTTGAGGAGGCCATTGGTCAACTTAGCACAAGCAACTTCAATATTTTGGATGCATTTATTAAATACAATCTTACCAATTTTACCAAGTTTACCTGTGAACACTTCCAGTTGAAGACGGTCAGTTACATCAGATTTTTATTAGAAAAACGGTAAGCAAGATTTCTTGTTTACACCACAAAAGAGATGGGTTAGCATTGATTCGTCATCCAGTCCTGACATGTTAATCTAGTAGGCTGTATGTTTTCTGAAAGTAAAAGCTAGTTTCAGGAGCATTTAAACCATCTTTTAATCATATTATGTACATTTTCATCATTTGAATTTCTAATTACTGTATTTACTTGACTTCTATTTGTGAGTTGTCTAGATGGTAGCTGGAATGTCTTTAGAAAACTATTCCAAGAAGCCTGATTGGAGATATGGTTGACTTCAGATGCATATACTTTATGTATGTTTTGGCCTAGACATCGGGCAATTGTAGCTCAGGTAAAAAAAATATTAAAAAAACTCTTTACATCCTTGTCCATTTGTCCTGGCTTGGGATGCACCAATAAGAAATCGTTGGCCGATCCCAATAGCCGATATTCATACAATTCAGTATAAAATGCGCTCCTGCCCTTCCAAGTCATAACCTCAGCGGTTATCGTTCTTTTGGACTACTTCTGTATTCTATGGTTGGCAGTAATAGCCAAAGTAAAGGTCAAAGAATTTTGTTTATTTACATGTCCATTTTGCAATGCCAGCTTCGATTTTTTATCGACAGCACGGATTGCATATCCAATGGGCTATATTGGCCTTTATCAGAGATTTTTCCTAATATAATACTAGTGTATAGTACTGCTAGACTGATATCGTTTTTTTAAGGCAGATGTCGATATTTTGGGATTGAAGTGGCCAATAACCAATTTGAAATGCCCATATTCCCCATCTTTAAATTTGAATAAAATGTACACCAGAAGAATTCCACAAATGACACAGACACAAAACAGACTTTAAATGTATCTTTTTTTTCCATTTTCCATATAATTTTTTTAGTATCAAGTTTTTTTTTGTTATTAATTGTGGTACTTGTGCCTGTGTTACTGCATGTCTCTACTTGTTTTCCAATGTCTTTGTTACAATAAGAATCTCACACTTCCTGTGACAGTGCACCTTTCCGATTTCACCTTCCCCAACTCATAAAAAACCTACCGAAGTCAAGAGAAACATTTACTACCTCAAAGTACTTTTCATTATATCGACTGTGCACTACTTAAATAACAAAACATTTATTACAAAAAATTAAATAAGTACAAAAGCTTTTGCTTTTAACAATGCCAGCTGTCATTCAGTTTGAATGTAAAAAATTATATTTTTTATATATATATTTCTTTACATATTTAATCAAATTCCCCTCAATCTATAACCATGTTTTTATTGTAAAAAAAGCAATTTTAGATAAAATGATTGTTAGATATGGACATCGTATGGACATTTTTCATATTCTTCAAGGAAATAAACAAGTCGGTGCATAGCGAGAAAGAAACCAGGCTCTGCCTGCTTTGAGGACACAACTGGAAGAGGGCGAGGGTGTTCTACAGGGGCGGAGTTTCCATGGACGGATCTTACCTGGACGGATCTTCGCTGCCAAGGGCCTGTTTCCTCTCAGCAGCTGACTGGAATATGACTGTGTAATTTGATGTTGTTGCTAGCAGTTGCATTTAAACTCAAACTATCATTAAAAAAACAAACATCATAAGATTTACTGGTGAAAATTATCTTGCGCTGGAAATTAATCTTTTAATGATCCACTCTTGTGCTGAACACATAGTTGCTGTTCGCTCTTCCACTCTCTCCCCAACTTATGACCATGCACACTTTGAAGGTGGTCGCACCTTCAAAGTGAGCCATTCCAAGCATCTCTATACTTTTTTCTTCCCATCATTCTGGTACAGATTGATCTTAGTTTCATCTGTCTTAAGAATGCTGTTCCAGAACTGGGCTGTCTTTTTTAGATGTTTTGGCTAATAAGTCTAATTTGGCCTTTCTATTCTTGAGGCTTATGAATGGTTTGCACCTTGTGGTGGAACCTCTGTATTTGCTCTTGAGAAGTCTTCACTTTATGGTAGACTCTGAAAATAATAGGCCTACCTCCTGGAGAGTGTTATTTACTTGTTGTGAACACACTTGTTGTCTTCCGTGGACGTCCAGGCCTTTTTGGGTCGCAGAGCTCACCAGTGCGTTCTTTTTTTCTCAGAATGTACCAAATAGTGGATTTGGCCACTCCTAATGTTCGTACTCTCTCTCTTATGGATTTTTTTTCTTTTTGCAGCCTAAAGATGGCCTGTTTCACTTGCATTGAGAGCTCCTTTGACCGCATGTTGTGGGCTCACAGCATCAGCTTCCAAATGTGAATGCCACACCTGGAATCAACTCCAGACCTTTTACCTGCTTATTTGATGTAGAAATGAGGAATAGCCCACACCTGTCCAGGGAACAGCTTTTGAGTCAACTGTCCAATTACTTTTGGTCTTTTGAAAACAAGGGGGCTACATAATAAAGAGCTGTAATTCTTAAAACGTTCCTCCAATTTGGATGTGAATACCCTCAAATTAAAGCATGAGAGACTGCACTTTAAACCCCTATTCATTATTTAACTGTAACTTGAATATATTTTGTTAAACAGCCAAAATAACAAAACTTATGTCAGTGTCCAATAATTTTCGGACCTAACTGTATCTTCTTCTTTCTGTGGCAGCTATGGTTTTGCAATCACCACAGTAAAATGAATACAGCAGAAACACTGGAAAGCACAATCGGTCTGAAATATTGGGAACATTTCAAGCATTACGATAGAAATGCTGGCCGATACATCAGTGCATGAAATGTGAACCTGGTATCAAATTCAAAATGGGCATGTCTTTTTTTTTAAACAATGACATTTCAAATTTTCAACATTTGATCTGTTGTCTTTGTACTTTTTTCTATTAAATACAGAGACATTCTTTGCACATCACTGCATTCTGTTTTTATTACAATTTTACGCTACGTCCCAACTGTTTTGGCAACGGGGTGGTACACTGAGTTTGGGTTCAGCATGTAGTTGTTTGTGTGAGAGACTGTGTATGTCCTTGTGGATGAGATAGACTTTGTGCTTGGTGAGTATTCATCAATGTGCTGTAGTAGAAATCTTGCAATTGCATACTAGGGGTAGAAACTTATATTCAGTCTCCCTATCGTGGTTGTGGTTGTCCTGAATTGTCTCTGTCTGCTGGATAGTAACAATGTAAAAAGCCCATGGCTCAGGTGGCTGAGGTCCATGAGGTCCTTTGTGGCCTGTCTGAGGCATTGTGGGGAATAGATGTCCAGGAGTGCAGTCATTGTGTCCCCAATGGTGTATTGGACTTTCCTCACCAGACCAGTAGTTAATTATTTGTTTGAATTATTAGAAAATTATTATACTTTCTTTAATTGCCTATTCATCCCAATCCAAGGATTAGGTATTGAGTGACCCACTCATTTAATCATGGACAGAGCCTGCTGAGCAATATCTTCTGAAGGTCAGGGTGCCACTATAGTCCTAAATAAAGCAACAAAAAGAGGGAAGCGAGGGAGGGAGAAATCCATTACAAATTAAGTTAGACTGGCCGCCCCATTCTTCTTATGGCTTCTCTGCAATTACAAGTGGCGGACCATTACCTCACCTGTTCAGACATCGCTGCAGGCTGGGTTGTAATAATTCTCATAATTCTGCAGGCTTCCTGTGTGGCAGAACCCTCTGCCAAATGTTGCTTCCTCATCTTCTGTCACTCTTTACCATCACTTCTAATTCACTGTCCCTCTCTGAATGCATTGATACATAAGATCACATATTTTCAGGAGTCAACATATGTTGGACTGATTGACACCAATCAATAGCTGCTAACATGATGCTGCTGATTGCCTCCCTATCACTTGGACAGAATGCATTCTACAACTGACAGCAGTGCAGAGCAGACCTGTGTCTGTCCAAAACAGGTCTACAACAGAAAGCATAAACTGTCTGCAGTGGATGTATTGAATATACTTGAACCCCTTAAGACTGGTCTAGACTGCCTAATGTCTGTTAGATAAACAGCCAGAAAGCAGCAAGCTTCTTTCACTCCTGTTCTCCCTACCTCCGTTTGACCCAGATTACAAATCTTTAGACACACCTCCTGTTTTTGTGAACTTTGTGGAACAAAGAAGTGGCTCAGGCACCCACACAAGGGAGAAAGGCATTGATCATTGCGTGACTACGAGACACGCATGGACAATTAGTTCCTCAATGAGCCAGGAGGGCAGGGTGAATACAGAGATTTGCAGTGTGAATAGGACCGTTTAAAGGGGGCTCACACTAACAACAATCCCTTGTTGTTTTTGTGCTAGCTTCTCCATCAATTGTGTGGTGTAGTTCAATCTAAAGTACTGTACACTAAATAAGCTGCAGTGTCCCTTGAAAACTTGGTGATGTGATACCAAGTGTAGGGTTCATTTGGACATGACAAAATCAAATTCAGTCTTTCAAGTTTTAAGGCATAATTGTTTCTTTTTTCAAGGACTTCACCTAAACCAAGAATTGTCCTTGTATATTGTTATTGACTTAAAATTGTGATAAATAATATGGTGTTTAACATCATACTATTTATCTGTTCATGAGAAATACTCTTTACTTAAAAATACTACGGAAAGCAAACCAGACCACGTATTCACACTCATGTCTTTCAAGAAAATACATGAGGCCAACTGAACTCTGATTTCAAGAAAAATCGAAAAGAAAAAAACTTTATAGAAACCAGAAAAGCCTACTGTAGTTCAGTTGGCCCACAATTAGAAGGGATGAATGTTGTTGACCTTGACTGGTTTTGATCTGTGGTTTTTTATGTGGTATACTGTGTCTTTAACCGTTACACTATTTAAACAGCGGGAATACAACTTTCCACAATTCCCTCATCTTTTCACTTGACCAAAAAGTAAATTATTGTCACCTATATTGATAGTTATTGTATCAATGTCATTCACGAATGAAAGAAAAACATATGTTGTTTTGCCATGAAATGAAATAGCTTTGGAAGTGTTAAATTCATCTTCAGTCTCTCTAGCAGTTGCACAATTCTTATGACTATTCCAATTAGTAAATTAGTAGATACTAGTCTAAGTCTATTACTGACTAATAAACTGTAGGCTAGATTATCCAAAAAAAGAACCCAGGATCAAAAATAGCGAACCCTTCCTTTACCCATTTTAATGGTCTTACCTGTAGACTTACCCTAACCCTAACCTTAACCCATTTTAATGGTCTTACTTGTAGCAGCGACCTGAATTCGCCTGGGATTGGATCTATTTAAGTTGTCCTTCTCGTGTATTTATCTGTGATTAACCATGCGAATGGATGATAACAGCCTTCTGAGCCTACCAGTAGGCGTAGCAGGCCCCTTCTGACCCATATCTATGAGGTTGATAACCACTGATAACGCCCATTCAATCCAATGATAACATTCGAACCGGGTGATGTTGCATGGTTTCTCCAATAAATAATATGTGGCTTTTCCTGTCTGAAATAGTTTGTAAACTTGTGTAGTGAATACAATATTGACCATATTGAAACTGAATATATACATATTGAAATATAATTTTTTATTGACAGTTTATTGTAAAACATGCTGTATTCCAACAACTTAATTTTGAAACATGAAATACAATTTAAATGTATTAATAAAATTATTACATTTGTGGAATACACATTTCTTTTTAAAATTCCTTTTTATTTTCTGAAATCTTTTTTTGTGTATAGTTTCAGCCTTAGTTTCAGGTTTTTTTCACTAAAAAAGGAGAAACAGAATGGTTAAAATTAAGAGACCACTGCAAATTGAACGTTTCTGTTCCTCTCTCAAAACTTTCCTTTTCAGCTTTTTTGGTCTCTTAACTTTTTCCGGAGGTGTATACTGCCCCAATGTACATTTTAGTTTAAATGAATGTCTAATCTCTCGTTTCAATAATGAATTGACATGCACAAGTATGTAATTTGCATTTGTGCATTGACAAAATGCACGTAGATCTGTTTTCTGTTTTTACCGCATGTCAATTTGTAAAATTCAGATTCATAACTTTTAGATCCGTAGCTTTAAGAGATGCGAGACTTGGGACCCGAGATCTGGGACGTAATTGCGTTTGGTTAGTACAACTGCGTCAACTGTTTAACTGAGATATGTGCTAGCTAGATGTTCTCAGTGGTGCAGTATTTGAACTTAGCATCGATCTTAAGACTCATGCCAAAATGCCTGAGCTTCCTGAGTGGGAAGATACACTGCTGTGCCGTCGTAATGATTTTTTACATGTGAATGGACGATGTACAATCCTTGTGAATGTGGACCGCAAAGAACTTGGATGTTTTTACCCATTCCATTTCAGCCCCATCAACAAGGATGGGAGATTCTAGATAATATTATTTAAAACTTTTAATTGAACACATGACCGATTTTGTGATATTTTGATTTTTTTAAATCCTGTATGAAAAACCAATAGAGATGTGTTCATTTATAGCACCAAATATTTAACTTAATTTGTTGTGGATTTTGCAGGAGCACATAAGCACAAGAACTATACATATAGATGTATTCATTAGTCATGGATTAACAGCTATGAATTAAAAAAGCAATGCTACAGAAGTACATAACTTCAATGTGCACAATTCCAGTTGGTCTGGGCGGTACAGTCGAGGCTGTCTTGCAAACTCAAGATCTGTTAAAATAAATAGTAGCCTAGAGAATGTGGCCAAGAAAGTATATTACATTTCAGAAGTTTTATAGAAGATCAATGACTCTTGGAAAGACTTAAAATGATTGTTCCATTTTAGTGAAATTCATTTTTCGTTTAGTGCTGCATAGCAATAGCCTTTTATTTTTTATTTTGAGTAAACCTATTGGCTCTTTTATTCGATTTGTGGTGAATAAGTGTAACTATTTTATGTTCTATTAATTTTCATTCAGTGAGAAATTTAAATAAAAGTCATTTCTGAAATGTATTATACATTTTGTCAAATAAAAATGTTTAAGCCAACGTGTAATAAAGCTGTAGCTCATTCAAAAACACAAAGAACCTCTAGTTCGTAAAAATGAGCATCTTTACAATAAATTGTAGTGTATGATAAAATATGCAATGTCAAATGTGTTGCTTTACGCACATGCACATGGGGCTGTTCGTCTTGTTCTCAAAACTGTATGGATATGCCCACTGAAAAGGCTACACAACCTTAGACTACAAGCCTACAATGCTGCAGGACAGTTTGTGCATTCCTGTAGGCTATTCATATTTCCATTAATAAGATTTTCCCCATGTGTTTCAGTTGACATTCCTCTACCAGCTTTTCCGAAATAGCATGGTATTTCTCCAATTGCACATGGGTTGAAATATACACATTAGAAATTACAACATCTTACCAGAAACTGAAAGGTTGCTTATCAAATCCCCAAGACAGCAAGGTAAAAATTATATTGTTCTTTTCTCCAGCCAAACAATTAACAGTAATTGCTCCTGCATGTTGCTCTGGATAAGAATGTCTATTAAATGGCAAATGTTAATATTGCATGCACACTCAGACATCATTAATGAAACCCCTCCTTCCCATCTCCTTTATCAATTGGATTATATATTGTTACTGTATGTTCTGACGGCCAACCTCAAATTGGTCTGTAATAATTAATTAAAACCGGGCCTCATGAAATTACCCTGCCATGGATATGTTATTGCCACAGTCATTCAGATTAGTGGCAAAGTGACCTACAGTTGATTTTGAAAATATGACTGATCATGCAAAAACAAACTGTCTTTATTTTAAGGATAGTGATCATATAAAGCCATTTATTATCACATAGTTGTTTGACTCCTTTTTAAATCACAATGATAACAGAAATCATCCAAATGGCCCTGATCAAAAGTTTACATACCCTTGAATGTTTGGCCTTGTTACATACACATAAGGTGACACAGGTGAAAATTGCAATAATTGTATGAATAGTCAATGAGTTTGTTAGCACTCACATGGATGCATTGAGCAGGCTAGATACTGAGCCATGGGGAGCAGAAAAGGACTGTCAAAAGACCTGTGTAACAAAGTAATGGAACTTTATAAAGACAGAAAATGATATAAAAATATATCCAAAGCCTTGCAAATGCCAGTCAGTACTGTTCAATTACTTATTAAGTGGAAAATTCTGGGATCTCTTGATATCAAGCCAAGGTCAGGTAGACCAAGAAAGATTTCAGCCAAAACTGACAGAAGAATTGTTCAGGATACAAAGAAAAAACCTCACGAGAAATACAGGCAGCTCTGGAAAAAGACGGTGTGGTTGTTTGAAGGAACGCAATACGACAATACTTGAACAAAAATTAGCTGCATGGTCGAGTTGCCAGAAAGAAGCCTTTACTGCGCCAATGCCACAAAAATCCTGGTTTATGCCCAACAACACCTTGACATGTCATACAGCTCTTGGCACGCTGTAATTTGGAGTGATGAGTCCAAAATAGTGCTTTATGGTCACAACCATAAGCGCTATGTTTGGAGAGAGGTCAACAAGGCCTATAGTGAACAGAATACCATCCCCACTGTGAAGCATGGTGGTGGCTCACTGATGTTTTGGGGGTGTTTGATCTCTAAGGCATGGGGAATCTTGTGAAAATGGATGGCAAGATGAATGCAGCAAGTTATCAGAAAATATTGGCAGACAATTTGCATTCTTCTGCACAAAAGCTACACATGGGACACTCTTGGACTTTCCAGCATGACAATTACCCTAAGCACAAGGCCAAGTTGACCCTCCAGTGGTTACAGCAGAAAAAGGTGAAGGTTCAGGAGTGGCCATCACAGTCTCCTCACCTTAATATCATCGAGCCACTCTGGGGAGATCTCAAACATGCGGTTCATGCAAGACGACCAAAGACTTTGCGTGACCTGGATGCATTTTGCCATGACAAATGGGCAGCTATACCACCTGCAAGAATTTGGGGCCTCATAGACAACTATAACAAAAGACTGCATACTGTCATTGATGCTAAAGGGGGCAATACATATTATTAAGAACTAAGGTTATGCAGACATCTGAACAGGGGTCAGTAAAAAAAAAAATCTCTGTTGCCATATGTTGTTTTATGATTGTGCCATTCTGTTATGACCTACAGTTGAATGTGAATTCCATGAGAAATAAAAGACATTTAAGGACCTTTAAGATTTGTATTGGAGTGCCCCTGGCCTAGGTTAAATAAAAGTAGATGGAAAAAACTGGTCATAGATGTGTGACAAGACTGATCGACAAATCATATTATTTCAGCACAGATTCAGGCATTGACAGGTGGCCATTGGTTTACAAGGGTTTTTGTAATCAAACAATTCTTTCCCCCATTTACAGTACAAGATTAAACCCATGAAATTGTCTGCTCTTTTATGAGTAGTTATTGTCTAATAAAATGTGAAAGGGAGGCATTTCTTGCATACAGTAGCACTAACGTGATAGGATACTGTTGGTGCTCTACAGCCAGGGGCCAATGTTCTTAAACGCAATTACAGATGAAAATGGTTTTCTTATCAGTAACTAAAGACATGACTCCACTGGCAAATGGTATAATAATGTGTGCTGACATTGTGCAATGACTAAATGTATCATTTTAAGACTCTGACAAAATGGTGTCACATCAGGACGTATTATCAGTAATGTCATTATAGAGTAATTGATGAGTGTAATATCTTGATATATCCTGTGTTCCATGCAGTGGGTCAGCATGGTGGCATTGACTCCCAGGATATATATATAGTTTTTTGGAGCAGCAACAGTTGAGACAGGCAGGTGCAAAAATAGGCGGTATTTCATTTCAGGCATTGATATAGAATATTGGATCCTCAAATTATTAAGATGAAAAAACATAACAAACAAGTCTCAAAAACACATTTCAGACAAAATAACTTAAATGTGTTGATGCAAAACAGCAGAAAATAGCACAGCAAACCATTCACATATATTTCAAATAATTCAATCATATGATACTTAACTTTAATTAATAAATTAATAAATCTGGTCCAGAATATGTTGCTGGTTGAACTGTTGCCGGTTGTAGGCTATGTTCTGGACCAGATTTATTAATGATATCAATTTTTTTTTGTGAATCTAAAATCCACAATGTACTTGATTTGAAATATCACAGTTTTCATCAAAACTATGTTAACAGTGCCTCTGAAGTTAGATTATCGTGCCAAATTATTTTGATTCCCATTAACCAACAAATGCCAACTGACTTGACCTTGCTTTATTGAACCGATGTACAGTGGATATAAAAAGTCTACACACCCCTGTTAAAATGCCAGGTTCTTGTGATGTAAAAGAATGATACAATGATAAATCATGTCAGAACTTTTTCCATCTTTAATGTGACCTATAACATGAACAATTCAATTGAAAATCAAACTGAAATCTTTGAAGGGGACACAGAGCTCTGTGAACAGCCAGTCTCTTCAGCAATGATCTTTTGTGTCTTGCACTCCTTGTGCAAGTCAGCAGTCTTCCCCATGATTGTGTAGCCTACAGAACTAGACTGAGAGACCATTTTAAGGCCTTTGCAGGTGTTTTGAGTTAATTAGCTGATTAGAGTGTGGCACCAGGTGTCTTCAGTATTGAACCTTTTGACAATATTCAAATTATCGGAGATACTGAATTTGGGATTTTCATTAGTTGTCAGTTATAATCATCACAATTAAAAGAAATAAACATTTGAAATATATCAGTCTGTGTGTAATGAATGAATATAATATACTAGTTTCACTTTTTGAATGGAATTACTGAAATAAATCAACTTTTTGATTATATTTTAATTATATGACCAGCACCTGTAGATATGCATATTTGGGTCACAGATATCTTGAGAGGCGTGTGTCAGAAGACACAGAAGATCTACCCTGAGAGTTTTTGACGAAATTCTTTGCTTATGCAAACCCACAGTTTCTTTAGTTGTCAGGGTGACTGGTGTCAGACAATTCCGCTGATGACTCACTATGCATTTCCACTGGTGCTTTACCCGAGTACCAGGGCTACACCAGTGGTTTATGCTAATGTTGGTTATAGACTTTCCTGTTTTGACTCTACCATTGGTACCAAGGACTTATGGAGGGGTTGAGATGAGGAGGGAAGAATAAACTATCAGCGGATTTGGCTTTCCAGGTCCAAAGTAATGAGTAATCCTCATCACTTTGGAGAGTTTCAATTAGGTATATGTGGCCGTATCTGTGAGGAGATAAAAACTAAAATCTAATTGAAAACAAGCCCTACGGTGTGATTACACATACTTAATTTTCTGTCAATGTTGATTAGTTTACTCTATGAAGCCTTCGCTGACATCAAAGGATTTTTTAAAATACTGTAGACTCATCATGTCAATATATTCTTTTCACCCTGTTTCTTTTTCTCTCAACAGGTCTCCACAGAATGGAGCGAGAATGAACAGAGAGCGGCTGAAAGAAAAGCATGAACTGGAGGTTTATTGAGGTCATCTGCTTCCTGTTTATATGGGACCATATAACAGTTCAGTCTTCCCGCCAGGACCCATCAACAGCCGAGCAACATGTCACCAAGCAGTTTGACTGGCTCATCTCCGACCGCGGACCTTTCCACCACTCTCGGAGTTACCTCTCCTTTGTGGAAAGATTCCGCCAAGGATTTACAACCAGATATAAAATCTATAGGTGAGTTAGTTCACTTTTATGTTGATGATCATTATAATTAAGAAATGTATAATAATGAGTTGAATGTTCTTCTTCAAGAAAGCATTATCACTTAGTCTAGTTGTCTGTTTAAAAAAATTATTGTTGGACAGTCATCTTATCAATCACATTTATTTATAAAGCCCTTTTTACAACAGCAGTTGTCACAAAGTGCTTTACAGAGACACCTGGCCTTAAACCCCAAGGAGCAAACAACAGTAGTGTTGAATTTCAGTGGCTAGGAAACAATCCCTAAGAAGGTCGAATTTTAGGAAGAAACCTAGAGAGGACCCAGGCTCAGAGGGGTGACCAGTCCTCTTCTGGCTGTGCCGGGTGAGATATTAAGAGTCCAATTGGAATAATAAATACATTTCTCTGGGCTAAATCCAGAGTCTATTTGATTTTAGACTAGGTCAGAAGTATGACCAGGTGGACAAGGACAGGGACAGCAACCGGCCCCCCAAACCAGGTAATCCGCAGGTGTGGACCAGGACCTCATCTCCTCCTAACATTTAATACTGGAGGAGACTGAGAAAAGTTAGTAGTACATCCCTCATATCCCCCAGCACAATAATAAAGCAGCGTAACACCTTGGAACTGAGACAGGGGGGTCCGGTGACACTGTGGCCCTACCCGGGGGAGGGCCACATGTTGTGTTGTCCATCAAGAAACAAGGCCCAAGTACTGGTTAGCTAGATTTTGAGGATAGAGTGGCTGTGAGGAATTATTAAACTACAATATAGAGAGTATATAACTATAGTAAGTATGTCATTTACATGACATTTCAGTTTACATTTTCATGTATAAATCCCTAGTAATAATAAAACAAAATTTTGCCTTGGACATTGTTGCGTAGGTTGCGCCAGTAGTCTTCTTGGAAGATATTCAAAATGTACGAGCATGGCGTGGTGATATTGTCCGTAGTTAGATCAAAGTAATACAATATCTGTCTCATTGAAATCTATTCAGTTGTGACACACCCACACTTTATCCTATATCAGCATCTCACCTCATGAGGGCCGTAAGATCCCGGAGAAATAGAACAGTGGGAAGGGCTGTCAAAGGAATTAGCTGCTTGTAGCAGCTCAACTGGCATCCTCTGATGAGGCATACCTTAAACCACTCCAGCTTTATCAGGGGAAACATAAAAGTGCTCCTGATACACAGAATTGAAAACAGTGGGCACTGCCCCTGAGTCATGGAACCATAACTCAAGGGGCAGTGCCAAGGCTGACTCTATGACCGACCAACCCCATAACTGCCACCGTTTAAGACCAGGACTGAACAGTCTCATCTTCCCTGCAGTTTGACCTTTTGGTTTTGATTATATTTTTCTTTCCAGGCCTCGCTCTTGGTGGCCAGTCCCCTCAAATATCCTTGGTTAGCCCTCAGCATGACACCTGCTCAGCTTTGCCAGTCTACTAGCTGCCACCACCCCAATGTCCTTAATTGATCATACCTGGACTTGTCCCCTCGTCAACCTGCCTATTACACACACAAGGTTCCCATTCACATACTGTAGATGGTGTCTGTATTGTGTCCCTCAATTATACTGGTTTGTTGTTGCTTATTGTCACCTTGTAAAAAAGGTTTGTATTGTTTTTCTCGCTGCGTGTTACTTGCTCTAAATATTCTGCTGTTTTACTTTTCCCTGGTCTTTTCGACATTTGTTTTCGCACCACACTTTGGGCTCTTTCGAGAAAGTAGAGTGCTCTACCTCGGAAGGTACTGGCTTGTAGTACAAAATAATCAACATGAGTATGCTTCAAATGAACATTTCACAAAATATATCATGGTGTAAGAAAAGCCTCAGAATGTAAGTTTGTTTAGAGGCAGGGGCTTAAGTATTTTGAAATAGTTAGTTCAAACATCAACCATTGTGAGTATTTACCTTACACATTGTAGCTCAGTTAATTATGCCCCAGTGATGATAGACAGCTGAAATATGATGGGCATGGAGTCAGACCCACCATCTCTCTCAATTGACATCAGACTCTTTCAATGGCTCAATGTATGAGAAACAGATGTATTAAAATTCTGTGGCTTGACAGCCTGGATGAAATAAAACATCTACAGTGGATATAAAAAGTCTACAGGTTCTTGTGATGTAAAAGAATAAGACAAAGATAAATCATGTCAGAACCTTTTCCACCTTTAAAGTGACCTATAACGTGAACAATTCAATTGAAAAACAAACTGACATTTATGAGAAAAAATAAAAAATAAATCACAATAACCTGGTTAAGTGTGCACACCCTTAAACTAATACTTTGTTGAAGGACCTTTTGATTTTAATACAGCACTCAGTCTTTTTGGGTAGGAGTCTATTAGCATGGCACATCTTGACATGGCAATATTTGCCCACTCTTCTTTGCAAAAGCGCTCCAAATCTGTCAGGTTGCAACGACATCTCCTGTGCACAGCCCTCTTCAGATCACCCAACAGATGTTCAATTGGATTCAGGTCTGGGCTCTGGCTGGGCCATTCCAAAACTTTAATCTTCTTCTGGTGAAGCCATGCTTTTGTGGATTTGGATGTGTGCTTCGGGTCATTGTCGTGCTGAAAGGTGAACTTCATCTTCAACTTTCTAACGGACGCCTGAAGGTTTTGTGCCAAAATTTCCTTTGTATTTGGACCTGTTCATAATTCCCTCCAACCTGACTAATGCACTGGTTCCAGCTGAAGAAAAATAGCCCCAAACCATGATGCTGCCACCATCATGCTTCACTGTGGGTATGGTGATCTTTGGGTGATGTGTAGTGTTGTTTTTGCGCCAAACATACCTTTTGGAATTATGGCCAAAAAGTTCAACCTTGGTTTCATCAGACCATAACACATTTTCCCACATGCTTTTGGGGGTCCTGATGTTTGTTTTTGCAAACTTCAGCTGGACTTGGATGTTTTTCTTTGTAAGAAAAGGCTTCCGTTTTGCCACCCTACCCCATAGCCCTTTCATATGTAGAGTACGGGAGATTTTTGTCACATGTAGCACACAGCCAGTACTTGCCAGAAATTCCTGCAGTTCCTTTAATGTTGCTGTAGGCCGTCTTGGAAGCCTCCCTGACCAGTTTTATTATTTTCTACAGTATTTTACTGTAGCATAATGAGTTAAAGTACAATGGAAATCAAAAATGTTTAAAAAAAAATTCCAACACTTTTGCAGATGTTTCCACAAATGTGTTGCACTTACAATGCTTTGCTTTAACCTTTCTGCCCAGTTCATCCCAAACCTGCTTGATTCAAATAATGGAATGGCCAGCACAGTCTCCAGACATAAGGGTTTATATCTGGAGACTGTGCTGGCCATTCCATTATTTGAATCTCACGGTCTTGTTTTGTTTATCTAAAGTAGTTCTGATATAGATTGGTGTTATGTTTTGGGTCATTTTCTTGCTGTCATTTTCCCCTGACCAACTAGGTGTTCACCAGAGGGTATTGCAAGGTTCTGCTTAAGAGCCCCAGACCCTCACGCTTCCTCCTCAGTGTTTGACGATTGGTGTCACACACTGTCGAACCAGCCTTCCGCTTACTTCATGGCCCAGGCAAGCCTATTTTCATATTTTGCCATCTTAGCAATGGCTTTTTTCCTGCCACTCGACCTGTCAAACCTGCAGCTCAATGTCTTCTCTTTACAGGGGAAACTGAGACTTGCTTACTTCGACCAGTGTTAAGCTGTGTTTGAAGCTGTTGTTCTGTGAGCTGCCTATCACAGACGCTGTTGACTCTCAGAAACTCATCTTCTGATTCTGTTGTGGCTTTGGATCTGCCAGATCCAAAATCCCTCCAGGTTCCAATTGCCTTTTAATAGGGTAGGAAACTGTATTCACTGACACCCTGACTTTTCGTCGTAATTTATTTCCATCTGTTTGCATTGTAAATCTCCTACATTTGACAAGGTACACTAAATAGATACATTGGAGCGTGTGCACACTGATTCTCTGATACTCTATATTCCAGAATATAAGTAAAGCAAGGAAGAGAATGAGCATGTGAATGAGAGAGAGGAAAACAAGAAATTGTATATGTATTTTGTAATACTGTATGTAGTTAAATATGCTCTTTTATGTCTCTTGTCCTCATTTAATTTTCTGCTACATCCATTGGTCCCCACTGATTTTAATTTCTTTATGATGTTAGGTTTCATAATACATATCTAAACCTAGGATGTCACACAGAGGCAGGAATTTGAGGGATTTGTGTGTATATGTTCTTGTTTGTGTGCGTGATCCTTGTTTTACTACTCTGCTCAAAAGATTATGGGAACACTTAAATCACACACTGAGCTATTATATATTTTGTTCATCGAGACTCTAAGTCTTTGAATCCAGCCCTCATTGTGTAATTCAGTGAGAACGAAATTATGTAACAACGGTCAATGGAAACTAAAATCACCAACCGATTGAGGGCTGGATTTATACACTCAAAATCAAAGTTAACAATTGAAATCACAGTCTGCTCCAACTTGCGAGAATTTCATCATGGCAACTCATAATGTGACTCTGTAGTGTGTATTGCTCCCATGTGCCTGTAAGCACTCCTGAATACATCTGGGCATGCTCCTGAGTAGGGGTGCTCCGATCAGGATTTTTTGGACCGATCACCGATCCCCGATTACTGGAAGCTGTATCACCCAATACCGATACCGATCACCGATTACAGGGTCTATTTGAAGCCTTCTATTTATCATGTAGCATTATTTATTAAGCTATATTTAACAACAATGTACATTAAGTATTACAATAAAGAGAAGACAACTTATCATGAATTGACAACTGTCTATTTATTTGCAAGCAACATGTTCAGCATATTAACTTAGCAGCCTGTTCTTGGTTATTTGGAACAGCTTAGGGCTTGACAAATTGAAACCAATTGATGTTATGTTGTCCTTCATAAGGCTGTCGACATGTGTAAACACTGTTTGGTATAACTGCAGCAGGCACATATCAGTGAAATATTTACGCCCTGGCATAATGTAACGTGAATCTAAATAGGACATGAGTCGCCAAAACCCTTCGTCTTCCATGATAGACAGTGGCTGGTGTTCTAGGCAAATTAATTCCATTATTTTGTCTGTTATTTCTTTATGCTTCTTACTGTCCCTGCTGTAGGGCTGCTGTCTTTGAAACGTTTTTATTACCGACAGCTGAGTGAGTGGCGTGAGTTGAACTGTCTCCACTGTCTCGCGCCCTTTTAGCGCTAGCTAATTTTGAAAACTCCTCATATTCCTTTACATGACTAACCTTCAAATGTCTGATGAGGTTGGTGGTTAAAATGTTTTGCTTTCTTTCTGCCTCGTGGGCTTGGTACACACATTGCAGATTGCAAATGTATTGTCTTTTTCACACACCTTGTAGAATTGCCAGACCGGTGAAGCCATTTTTAGCAGCGCGTAAAAAAAAAAAACAGCAGTCAGTGTACGATTGGCTAGCATGTGGAGGTCTGTGCGACCCTTCAAAGATATGAAAACATGACTCTTTCACATCGGTCATGTGTTCAGTGTGAACCTGCCCTCATCTGTGAATAGAATGGGGTGCCAATGGCAGACTTGCCAATTCTGGGTTTTCTCTGGCGAATGTCAGTCGAGCTGCACAGCGCTGGGCTTTGAGCACAGGTCCCACTGGAGGATGTTGGGCCCTCGTGCCACCCTCATAGAGTCTGTTTCTGACTGTTTGGTCAGAAATATGCACACCAGTAGCCCGCTGGAGGTCATTTGGTAGTGCTCTGGCAGTGCTCTTTCTGTTCCTCCTCGCACAAAGGAGCAGATACCGGTCCTGCTGCTGGGTTGATACCCTTCTATGGCCCTGCCCAGCTCTCCTTGTGCAAGGGCCTGTCTCCTGGTATCTTCTGCATGCTCTTGAGACTGTATTGGGAGACAGACCTTCTTGTAGTGGCACTTATGGATGTGCCATCCGGGAGGAGCTGGACTATCTGTGCAACCTGAATGGGCTGCAGATACCGCCGCATGCTACCAGTAGTGATAAGGACACCAGCAAAATTTGAGAAGAATCAATCAGGAAGGAAATGGAGAGAGCAATTGTCTGTGGCCACCACCTGCAAAACATTTCCTTTTTTGGGGTTATCTTGCTGTTGCCTCTCCAGTCCATCTGTTGTCACTTTCATTTGCACCAAATTAGATGACATTGATTCACAATTGCTTATGCTTCCTAACTGGACAGACTAATATCCCTGAAGTTTAATTGTTTTGGTGTTATATTATTGTGTTCCCTTATTTTTTTGAGCAGTGTATTTACAGTACTGTGAAAAAGTTTTAAGGATGTGTGAAAAATTGCTGTAAAGTATGAATGCTTTCGAATTGTTAACAGATTATATTTACCAATGACAAAAAATGCAAAGTGAAAGAACGGAAGAAAAATCTTGCCTTTAAAACAGCATCAATTCTTTTACATTCACTTGCACAAAGTCAGGGAGTTTGTAGGCATATATAGTGAGGTGTACTGTATGATTAAACATATATACCAAACAGGTGCTAATGATCATCAATTCAATATGTAGGTTGAAACACAACCATTATCTCAAACAGAAACAGCTGCAGGAATACTGGATGAGGAACAGCCTAGCTCATCTAACAAGATGAGTTTGTTGAAGACAGTTTATTGTCAGAAGTCATACACCATGGCAAGCCTGAACACATCAACAAGACACAAGGTCTGCATCTGCAAGGTCTCTCCCAAGGAAACTTTTTGCAGCAGATGAAAGATGCATCATGCTTATGTCCCTTCGTAATTGGAAGGTGTCCAGCAGTGCCATCAGCTCAGAATTGTCATAAAACAGTGGGACCCTATTATAGCCATTTACTGTCCGGAAAAGCCTCGTCAGAAGTGGCCTTCATGGAAGACTTGCGGCCAAAATGCCATACTTCTGACGTGGAAACAAGGCCAAGCGACTCAACTATGCACGAAAACACAGGAACTGGGGTGCAGAAAAATGGCAGCAGGTGCTCTGAATCGATTAATAAAAATGTCAGCAGAAGACGGCTGGAGAGCCGTATATGATTGAGTGTCTGCAGGCAACAGTGAAGCATGGTGGAGGTTCCTTGCAAGATTGTGGCTGCATTTCTGCAAAAGGATTTCGGGATTTGGTCAGAATGAATTGTCACCTCAATTCTGAGAGGTACAAGCAGATACTTATCCATCATGCAATTCCATCAGGGAGGCATCTGATTGTCCCCAATTTTATTTTGCAGCATGACACCAAACCCAAACAAGTCATTAAGCGCAAGTCATTAATAACTATCTTCCACATAAAGAAGAAGAAGAAGGTGTCCTAGAAGTGATGGTATGGCCTCCTCAGAGCCCTGATCTCAACATCATCGAGTCTGCCTGGGATTACAAGAAGAGAGAGAAGCAACTGAGGCTGCCTAAATCCACAGAAGAACTGTGGTTAGTTCTCGAAGATGTTTGGGCCAACTTACCTGTGTGCAAGTGTAACTAGAAGAATTTATGCTGTATTGAAGGCAAAGGGTGGTCACACTAAATACTGATTTGATTTTCAATTTTTTTTCTGTTCATTCACTTTGCATTTTTGTTAATTGATAAATATTATCTATGAACATCTCTATTTTTTAAAGCATTCTTACAGCATATTTTCAAACCTGCCTAAAACGTTTGCACAGTACTGTATGTGGGAATCAGAAGTCACCACAAGGAGAATAAATTCTAACCCCACAATGGTTTTTAGGTGGTCCAAACATGGAACATTTATATTTCTGGCTCAATGGTTAGGTTTAGGATGTTTCAAAAGTCAGTTTTAAAATGAGCCCAATGTGTTTTTGTATGAAACTGTGTTAAGTGTAGACATGAGCATTTCGTAAATACATACAGATCTCTGTTTTGACAGCATATTCAGTGGTCAGCTGGAGGCAATGTAATATAACAATAGGCACTCAAATTATGCCGAAAACTAAGTTGCACACTAGTAAACTGACAGCACTGCTCTACTTACCAAGTAGCTTTGCTAGTTAGATGGCTAGGTGGTGCTTGAGTTTTTTATTTTTCCCCTCAAAGATTTCAGTTTGTTTTTCAATTGAATTGTTCACGTTATAGGTCACATTAAAGGTGGGAAATGTTCCTATATGATTTATCTTTGTCTCATTCTTTTACATCACAAGAACCTGCCAGGGGTGTCTAGACTTTTTATATCCACTGTACATACACAGAATGATATATTACATTGACATATTCTGGCTGCTTCATATCAATAAAAACATGGAACACTAATATTATTCACCCTTTTTGCGTATCACATCCAGACCAGTGGTGGTAATATAGTGCATGAAATGTACGCCGTGTTGTGAAAACTATCCAATTATCTAGGAAAAGTATCCATCTGTGAAATTGGCATAAATGCTCCAAAGAACATGGATTATTCCACAGTTGGATTGGAATAATTCATTATGAACGGTAAAAATGCCAAAGTGGTCTTCATTATTTTACACTCTCACCTTCAGGTTTCCAAACACCTTAGCTATGGACACATTGTAAGATATTACCTCTTTTTCACCTGTTTTTGACTCTCATATTAAGTCAGCCAAAAAAATAAATAACTGTCTGCAGACGCTAACTGGCAATGAGGAGTGAATAGCTTTGCAAATTTCCCCAGGGTTTTTACTGTCTTTGCAATTTAGTGGTTGGAAAGTGGTTGAATCAGATTTGCAGGGAGACAAAGCATCCCTCTAAGCTTCCCTTATCAAGAGAGATTACGTAAGGCAGACTGCTGGACAATGCCATCCTGATAAGCAACAAATAAATCTCTCTAGTCATTAATAATCTGGACACTGTGCTTCATTCTGCACCAAAAAGGTCACCACCATTTCGAGTAAAGGCACACTGCGTAGCCATAATTACCCAAGCCCTAGTGGTGAGTTACTGACTTTCTTCCTTTCCTATGAATAATTTGAATGCATTGGTTAAGTAATAATCTGTGATATCATAATGCTGTCAATTCCAATCTCCAAATCAAAGTGCACATTCACTATTTATATCCCCTGCATATGCTGTTTTATGCACCAAATACATAATATCAGATCAAATGCTGTTGTAGCTTGTTGCAATGTTGCAGGTTGAATTCCTATTGATTATGGGTATCAATCCGTGCCACAGTGAGTGCTAGAATGGGCTGTGTTTGCAATGGCCTGTCTCCTTTTCTTTGTAGCACATTTAGGTTGAATTGATATTGATTCTGGGTATCAGTCTGTACTTGAGTAAGTGGTAGAATGTTCTGCTTTCAACTGGCCCTGACTCCCTTTTTCTGTGGCACAAGTTCTCGTCGACAGCAAATGTCAAATGTGTTTTTAGGTGATGTTGCTGTGGTCATTGTTCGCAGGCTCTCAAGTCCTTATGTGGCTGAGAAATCCAATATAAATGCAAATTTTTGTCCATAAATGCATTTTAAGGGCTTGAAATCAGCTTGTACTTTAATCAAAGAACGGAGATGGAGGTGGTTATTAAGAATGAAAATGTTGGATGTCTTGAAAATGTCTTGGATGTGAGATTGGTGAAATGCGAGAGACTTGCTTCAGTTATTGGACCAAGATTCATTACCAACAGAAAATCTATCCAGGGTGTGAATCGATTACCCTCTACAATGATCTACAGAGAAAGGAACCATATGTCCACAATCAGAAATTTGTCTAGTTTTGTTTTGCAATTTTCAACATTTTGGTGATTTGATGTAGGTTGGGCAGATTGTTTTCTGTCACAGATTGATTCCTTTCTAATACAGCACTGACGGCATAATCTAAACTGCCGCCAATGTCAAGAAATGTGAGGCTATGTTTTACAAATGACACATTTGGACCTATTTTTCAATGAATGCAATTTTCCCAACAGCTTTGGCACGTAGGGCTCAGTGCCATTCAGCACAAGTTTAATCTTTGCAAGCATATTTCATCTGAACCAAGAATTTCTCTCTTTCACTCTCTTTCTGATTGCATGCTGAGAGTGCTGGGATTTTATTCTTATCAAGAGACACTATCCAATTCCCTGGCAAATTGTAAAACTGAGGAGTATTTATTTCTTGCACGGTATTTAAACATCACAGCAGTGATTGAGAATAACACCAGAAGGAACCTCACATTGACTCAAGCCAATTTTTACTGCCTTTTTTTAACACATTAGCTGTGTGAACTGTGCTTTAGCCAGCATGGTAACACAAAACGATACACAAGGACCCATGCTTCCTTGAAGAACGGCTTTGGTTTCTTTTGGGAGAGATGGAGCTTTCAGAAGGCCGGTTTTTATCCCTCCAACAGTGGTGGAATATACAGTGAGGGAAAACATTTTTTATCCCCTGCTGATTTTTTACATTTGCCCACAAAGAAATGATCAGTCTATCATTTTAATGGTAGGTTTATTTGAACAGTGAGAGACTGAATAACAACAAACAAAATCCCCAAAAACACGTCAAAAATTTTATAAAGTGATTTGCAAGTGAAATAAGTATTTGGTCCCCACTCAATCAGAAAGATTTCTGGCTCCCAGGACTCTTATACAGGTAACGAGCTGAGATTAGGAGCACACTCTTAAAGGGAGTGCTCCTGAACTTAGCTTGTTACCTGTATAAAAGACACCTGTCCACAGAAGCAATCAATCAGATTCCAAACTCTCCACCATGGCCCAGACCAAAGAGCTGTCTAAGGATGTCAGGGACAAGACTGTAGACTTACACAAGGCTGGAATGGGCTACAAGACCATTGCCAAGCAGCTTGGTGAGAAGGTGACAACAGTTGGTGCGATTATTTGCAAATGGAAAAAAACACAAAAGAACCTGCAGCACCCACAAGGTCCCCCTGCTCAAGAAATCACATGTACAGGCCCATCTGAAGTTTGCCAATGGACATCTGAATGATTCAGAGGAGAACTGGGTGAAAGTGTTGTGGTCAGATGAGACCAAAATCGAGCCCTTTGGCATCAATTCTACTTGCCATGTTTGGAGGAGGAGGAATGCTGCCTATGAAAATGGGTCGTGGATGGGTATTCCAGCATGACAATGACCCAAAACACACTGCCAAGGCAACAAAGGAGTGCCTCAAGAAGAAGCACATTAAGGTCCTGGAGTGGCCTAGTCAGTCTCCAGACCTTAATCCCATAGAAAATCTGTGGAGGGAGCTGAAGGTTGAGTTGCCAAACGTCAGCCTTGAAACCTTAATGACTTGGAGAAGATCTGCAAAGAGGAGTGGGACAAAATCCCTTCTGAGATGTGTGCAAACCTGGTGGCAAGAAACATCTGACCTCTGTGATTGCCAACAAGGGTTTTGTCACCTAGTACTAAGGCATGTTTTGCACAGGGGTCGAATACTTATTTCACTCATGAAATAGCAAATACATTTTTGACATGCGTTTTTCAGGATTTTTTTGTTGTTATTCTGTCTCTCACTGTTCAAATAAACCTACCATTAAAATGATAGACTGATAATTTCTTTGTCAATGGGCAAACGTACAAAGTCAGCAGGGCATCAAATAATGTTTTCCGTCAATGTAGGTATATAATGTAGGTATAGTTCAGATTCAAAAATTCGGTAATCAGTGCTTGTTCAATGTCACCACAGACACAAGTAAATCATGAATGCCTTAGAAAAGGGGCTTTCAACTCTTACCCTACCTGGACCAGAGCCTGCTGGTTTTCTGTTCTACCTCATCCTTAATTTCACCCACCTGGCCTAAATACATAACAGTAGAACTGACTTCGAAGTCCAGATTTCAGTTTGAGGGCCCTAGAGAATGAAATGGTGGAACATAACAGTAGCCCTGAACAAACACCAATTCACTAATCAAGGGCTTGATTAAATTCTATCAGGTGTGGTAGCTCAGAAGTGTGTTCCCAGAGGAGAGGTTAAAAACCACTGGCCTAGTGTATGCTTTTGTGTTATTGAGACCTATACAACCAGGTAAATATTTGTAGGAAAATATAAAAACTGAAATATGTTAATGTTAGCTCCCAACATTATTTGTTAGAGCCACCTTTCGTTGCAATCCCAGTATGTAAGTCTTTTTGTACGTGTAAGCTTTGCACACATCCATTCTTCCTTACATTTTATAACATGCCCAGTCACTGCTGATGAGAATCCCCACAGCATGATGTTGTTATCACCATACTTCATTATAGGGAGTGTGTTGAGGCATGTGCAGAATTAATTTTGCACCAAACATAAATCTTGAATGCTGACCAAAATTATATATTTTTGTCTCATCCGACCACAAAACCTATTCTCACATTGCAACTTAAGCTTTCAAATTCATTAGAATTATCTTTGGGCTTCATTTTGCTTCTGATTCACAGTGACCAATAGTGGAGGTTTTGTTTAGAAAACGTGACAGCAGCTTTAATGCTTGATTGGTGGAGGTAAATAGTAACCATTGAAACCAATGTCAATATACATGTATTGATGTATTGAGCGTCAGTGTTTAAAAATACGGTATTACATTGAACAAAATTTCAAAATGTGCACATAGTTATTTAATAATAAGAGAGAATTTGTCAGGGGTTTGAATACTTTTGCAAGGCACTGTCACAGGTATGCAAGGCATATACAGGGACTGTATAACTTAATGGAAACATCACATGGAAATCAACTGTTATTTTGTACTAACAAAATGACAATTACAAACACAGCTGCAGAGGTCATATTAGGGTCATTACTATTTAGCAGTACACATGTTAGCAATAATAAAGGTCAGATAAAAAGGCCCTTTGATATGTGTTTTCAAAGCAGCATGAAGCAACAAAAAAGGTTCCAAAGAGGCTATATATTTGCCAACATTATTATAATAATTATTTGGTACCCAAAATGCAGGTGCATCGGTCGCAAAAACGGCAAAATTATTAAATGTGTCAAGGGGAACAGCTTCAAAAATCATAACAGCTTATGTTGAATATGGACACATTGCATTGGCAAAGAGAAAAAGTGGTCGCAAGTCGAAGTTGATCGACAGGGATAGTCGGGCTCAATGCCCAAAAGACTACCAGAGAAATGAATCGGCACATCTGTGAATCAGTGTCAACAAAAACTGTGTTTTGAGCTTCACAAAGCAATTGTATCCAAGGCCAATGCACAAAGATGCATAACTTGGTGAAATTAGAACTAAACCTGGACCCTGAGCAATCGAAAAAAGTAATATGGTCTGATGTGTCATGTTTCACCCGGTTTCATATATCTGGACAGGTTTACTTGTGAAGAAAGCCAAAGGATTCATTGTGGGAGATCTTTAATGGTGTTGGCACCAATCTTGTAGGAGTCATTGGGTCTGATGATTGGGTTCCGGAGTCATTGGTTTCCAGACAGTTCAGCCCCAAGTTTAGCACTGTTTCCACAAAGCATGTCAAAATATTTCAATGAAACTTAACTTCAAACTACATCCAATCTGCATAACATTTCTTGTTACGTTTCAGATTATTTCTAGTAGCCTAGAATTACAGACTTTTTTAAAGAGCGTTCCTGAGACAGAAAAGGGTACTGAACTGTCACTGTCACCAAAAACATATATTCAATATACAGTGTAAAGAAATATACACTTAATGTATTTAAGTCTCAAACAATATAAATGCATGAATGTGAAGACGCTGGATCAGTGAAGGCAGCAGAGCCGAGTACAGATGAAGGATGTCCAGAGAGGGAAAAAATGATGTGATGCCTAGGCACGGAGTGGGAAAATGCAATGCGACAGGGCCGTAATATATACAGCATTGTTTCATTTTTAAGTTTATATTAACAAGAACATAGCATAACAATACAAATAGACAGCAATAATATTGATTAAATATAAAGGTGATGAGTGATTTCGTATTTCTTTTTAAATATGTAACTTGCTGCTCAAGTGGACATGGGCAACAGGGATTATTTAACACTATAATAGTTGTCTTTTTCAAGTATGTAGCCACATATAAAAGTATATCATAGAGGGGCGTCTGGTAGAGCGCTGTTTGGCAAATTTTGAGCCAGGATATGAATATTTCTCAAAATAAATCTGAAATAATTATCTTATTGCAATGTGAGTGACAGTACGAACTATCTCCCTACAACTCCCATGTGCACTACTTGCATCCAGTGTTTGATTCTGGTCCATTGTTTGGCCTATTGCCATGCGCTTGTGCGCCAGTGACCGACAATGTGAACAAGACAGGCTGCTTAAAAATATATTTATGTATATTAAGTTACATTTATATGGGAGTTGCTACCTTTGGCTTTTCTGAAACAATGAATAAATGCTAATACATTTTTTTTCCTACGACTCTATGGGTGCAGGTCCTTACATATAAAGCATGTCACAGATTGTGTGATTCGCTTAGCCCATTCGTACAGCTCTGCTCCAAATTATGTTGGTTGAGACGAGCTGGTGGTATTACCCAAGTAGGCCTACTTGATTTTGTGCGACACGATTTACACGCAGTGTTGAGACAAGTCTTGTTCTTTCTTTCCTGCAGTGTCGTTGACAATGTTTAGTAATGAAATCTCTTTCTAAAACTGGTCACTTTCACAAGCTAGGCAAGAGTGGCGGAACTAATGTTGTGCTTTGCTGATGATGTCGTCACTTGTTCATGATGATGTCCTGAATCTGCCTAAAGATGTGCCACATACTTTCAGTTATTATCTTTAAAGAGTAATATGACTTGATATTGGTGTGCCTTATGATTAGGTTGTTATGATCCCATTAGATGTGCTGACCATGAATGACTGCTGTCTCACTCATTAAAAAGAGGCAGTGTTACGTTTTATGTTCGTTCTTCTTTCTATTGATGTCAGATATATGGAAACAATCCCAACTGCTTGCTGAAGCTAGCTTACTATCTGGTTCATCTATGAGGTTATTAGAGAAATTGTGTAGTAGTAAATGTGTAATGTGTCGCAGAGGGGGAGGACGAGGAACACACCCCCAAAACATCAGTGAGCCACCAACATGTTTCACAGTGGGGATGGTATTCTGTTCACTAGAAGCCTTTTTGACCCCTCTCCAAACGCATGGTTGTGACCATAAAGCTCTAGTTTGGTCTTGTCACTCTAAATTACAGTGTTCCAGAAGCTGTGAGGCATGTTAAGGTGTTGTCGGGCATATTGTAACCTGCTTTTCTGTGGCATTGGCCCAGTAAAGGCTTCTTTCTGACAACTCGACCATGCAGCTCATTTTTGTTCAAGTATTGTCATATTGTGCTCCTTCAAACAACCACACCATCTTTATACCTGTGGGTTTGTATCCTGAACAATTCTTCTGGCAATTTTGGCTGAAATCTTTCTTGATCAAAAGATTCATGAATTTTCCACTTCTTAATAAGAGATTGAACAGTATTGACTAGCATTTGCAAGGCTTTGGATATCTTTTTATATCCTCCATCTTTATAAAGTGCCATTATCTTGTTACTCTTGACAGTTCTTTTCTGCTCCCCATGGCTCAGTATCTAGCCTGCTCAGTGCAACCACGTGAGAGATAACAAACTAATTGACTATTTATTCACAGATTGCAATTTAAAAAGCCACAGGTGTGGGAAATTCATCTTTAATTGCCATTTTCACCTGTGTGTGTCACCTTGTGTGTCTGTAACAAGGCCAAACATTCAAGGGTATGTACAAATTTCATCAGGGCCATTTAGGTGATTTCTGTTATCATTATGATTTAAAAAGGAGCCAAACAACTATGTGATAATAAATGGCTTCATATGATCACTATCATTAAATAACTTTTATTTGCATGATCAGTCATATTTTCAAAATCAATGCCAAAATTTCACAATTTCTGCCAGGGTATGCAAACTTATGAGCACAACTGTATATTGTGATGATTACGTGTTCCCTTACTTTTTTAAACAGTGGATTCCATTCCAAGCGTGAGAAAGCATATATTTTCCTGATAACATAGATGTATTTTAGTTCTATACTTTTGTTGGAGGACACAACACAGAGGAATGTTGCCTTGCAAATATGTGCATTTTTTTTTTTTCACAATTGTGATGCTCACTACCCCATACATCCTGTCCATACATTCCGTGTGTGGATCCAAGAACAATGGACACTGAATAAGAACGTAGGGTGGTTGGAACATACATTTCACCTACATGATCGGAAGACAGCCAGATAGTGGACAGGATGTGTTGAAAATTCATGGAGGGACATTTTCCCTCCCCGGTCTCAGGTGTTAATGGGGAGCAGGTGTGTACAATTTGGTGTCATCGCTCTCACACTCCCTCATACTGGTCACTGGAAGTTCAACATGGCACCTCATGGCAAAGAACTCTCTGAGGATCTGAAAAACAATTGTTGCTATACATAAAGATGGCCTAGGCTATAAGGGGTTGGGGGTCAGCCTGTCAGTGCTCAGACCATACGACGCACACTGCATCAAATTGGTCTGCATGGCTGTCATCCCAGAAGGAAGCCATTTCTAAAGATAGTTCACAAGAAAGCCTGCAAACAGTTTGCTGAAGACAAGCAGACTAAGGACATGGATTTCTGGAACCATGTCCTGTGGTCTGATGAGACCAAGATAAACTTATTTGGTTCAGATGGTACAAAGGCAAGTGTGTCTTGCCTACAGTCAAGCATGGTGCTGGGAGTGTCATGGTCTGGGGCTGCATGAGTGCTGCCGGCACTGGGGAGCCACTGTTCATTGAGGGAACCATGAATTCCAACTGCCGCAGGGCAGTATTCCAACATGATAACGACCCCAAACACACCTCCAAGACAACCACTGCCTTGCTAAAGAAGCTGAGGGTAAAGGTGATGGACTGGCCAAGCATGTCTCCAGATCTAAATTCTATTGAGCATCTGTGGTGCATCCTCAAACGGAAGGTGGAGAAGCGCAAGGTCTCTAACATCCACCAGCTCCATGATGTCGTCATGGAGGAGTGGAAGAAGACTACAGTGGGAACCTGTGAAGCTGTGGTGAACTCCATGCCCAAGAGGGTTATGGCAGTGCTGGAAAATAATAGTGGCCACACAAAATATTGACACTGGGCCCAATTTGGACATTTTCACTTAGGGGTGTACTCACTTTTGTTGCCAGTGGTTTAGACATTAATGGCTGTACGTTGAGTTATTTTGAGTGGACAGCAAATTTACACTGTTATACAAGCTGTACACTTACTACATTGTAGCAAAGTGTCATTTCTTCAGTGTGGTCACATGAACAGATATAATCAAATATTTACAAAAATGGGAGGGGTTTAAATGTGCTGTTCAAGACAAAGACATTTGGGGGAAGCACAAAGACAGCTGGAAAGACCAAGGAGAGAGAGAATGGAAAGATTTAGGAAACATCTAGGAAAGACATGTACTATATTTTGTAAATAAACAACAAGGAACGCTTCTCCCCTGACTTGGGTCCGTTATTGTTCTTCAAAAGAGCCAGAAGCTAACACAAGTTACATGAATGTGGTGTCAAATTGATGTGCTCATCTAAAGAGGATGACCTCTTTAAAACAAAGTTAACTTGTACTTGTTTTTACTTGTTTGCTTGTACTTGTTTTTATTTGTTGTTTGTTTTTGTGCTATATTTGTTTGATTAAATATGATTCATTTACAGAATTCTCAGCAATCTAGAGCAGCATTCTAGATATATATTGAGGTCTAAAGGATTAACCCTTTGGCGCGTACGATCACACTGGTGTGATCAATCTAGAGTGGTCCCTGGAGCGTACGATCACACCGGTGTGATTAGAACGTCATGTTTAGAACGCACCATTAGCATACCTAGCTACAAGTAACGTAACAATGGCTGGTAAAACCGCGCTATTATTTACTCACATTTAGCTCAAACAGTGTTTATAACTTTATTTCCTGATTGTAATTGTTTCAAGACCATACTATGATATTAACCAGGTAGAAAGCATTCAAATCGGGATAAGAAGTGTTAGTTACGTACCAACAGACAGCCAACACTAATGCACAAAAACGAATTATATTAGCGACTACTACCGATCAAAACCATTGCAAAAACTTTCTAGAAGTTACGTTCCCCGTTGTATGCATTTTATATAGTTTATTCATTTTCACTGCACTGAATTACTGGTCACGATTTGTTAGCTAGCAGGCAGCTGACGTTTGCTAGCGGTTAGCTGACGTTTTCTAGCTAGCTACAGTAATAAATCAACCAACTTTTGCAGCTCTTAGAATTCGAGTCAACGACAGAAGCTTGCAATGCAATGCATGTAGTGTTCCTTACCTAGCAAGGTGACTGTTCAAAGCCTGGCGTGAGTTCAAATGCTGCAGAGTACCGAAGTCACGTGCAAAAAAACTCACGCTGGGGGGTCGGTAAGGAATATTTGAAACTCACGCGTGAAAAGGTTAATATTGTTATGTGTTTCAATTAAGCTATTTTGTGCTGCTGTGACGTCCTCCGCTGGCGTGGACCCGCTTCCGCGCTCCACCTCTCATGAACGCACCCCTAACTCCACGGCACACGAACGCACCCCAGTCATCAGATCCCAATCACCCTAATTCTGAGCACCTGTACCTCCAACTGTGTCTAGTTTATGCCCCTATTTCGTTTGGTTAAGTTCTCCCTGCCCTTTGTGAGGTATTGTTTGTCACTCATTACTGAGCCTTCTCTTTTCGCCGTTGCCTAGTGTTATCCCGATATCGATTCTCGTGTTTTGACCTTCGCCTGATCTGACTTTGTCTCTAGAAACAGGCCATCCTGAAATTGTTTTATTGAATGTCAGAGCAGTAAGTGTTCATTTATTTAACATTTATTGGTTCCTGAAGCGTACGATCACAGTGGTGTGATTAGAACGTCATGTTCAGAACGCACCATTAGCATGCCTAGCTACAAGTAACGCAACAATGGCTGGTAAAACCGCGCTATTATTTACTCACATTTAGTTCAAACAGTGTTTATATCTTTATTTCCTGATTGTAATTGTTTCAAGACCATACTGTGATATTAATCAGGTAGAAAGCATTCAAATCGGGACAAGAAGTGTTACTTACGTACCAACAGACAGCCAACACTAATACACAAAAACGAATTATATTAGCGACTACTACCGATCAAAACCATTGCAAAAACTTTCTAGAAGTTGCGTTACCCGTTCTATGCATTTTATATAGTTTATTCATTTTCACTGCACTGAATTACTGGTCACGATTTGTTAGCTAGCGGGTTTTACAGCTCTTAGAATTCGAGTCAACGAGAGAAGCTTGCAATGCAATGCATGTATTCCTTACCTCGCAATGTGACTGTTCAAATGCTGGCGTGAGTTCAAATCCTGGAGTGAGTACTGAAGTCACGCGCAAAAAAACTCACGCTGGGGGGTCGGTAAGGAATATTTGAAACTCACGCGTGAAAAGGTTAAAGAACACTCTTCATTGACACCACCTACAGTGGGGAGAACAAGTATTTGATACATTGCCGATTTTGCAGGTTTTCCTACTTACAAAGCATGTAGAGATCTGTAATTTTTATCATAGGTACAATTCAACTGTGAGAGACGGAATCTAAAACAAAAATCCAGAAAATCATATTGTATGATTTTTAAATAATTAATTTGCATTTTATTGCATGACATAAGTATTTGATCACCTACCAACCAGTAGGAATTCCGGCTCTCACAGACATGTTAGTTTTTCTTTAAGAAGCCCTCCTGTTCTCCACTAATTACCTGTATACACTGCACCTGTTTGAACTCGTTACCTGTATAAAAGACCTGTCCACACACTCAATCAAACAGACTCCAACCTCTCCACAATGGCCAAAACCAGAGAGCTGTGTAAGGACATCAGGGATAAAATTGTAGACCTGCACAAGGCTGGGATGGGCTACAGGACAATAGGCAAGCAGCTTGGTGAGAAGGCAACAACTGTTGGTGCAATTACTAGAAAATGGAAGAAGTTCAAGATGACGGTCAATCTCCCTCAGTCTGGGGCTCCATGCAAGATCTCACCTCGTGGGGCATCAATGATCATGAAGAAGGCGAGGGATCAGCCCAGAACTACACGGCAGGACCTGGTCAATGACCTGAAGAGAACTGGGACCACAGTCTCAAAGAAAACCATTAGTAATACACTACATCATCATGGATTAAAATCCTGCAGCGCACGCAAGGTCCCCTTGCTCAAGCCAGTGCATGTCCAGGCCCATTTGAAGTTTGCCAATGACCATCTGGATGATCCAGAGGAGGAATGGGAGAAGGTCATGTGGTCTGATGAGACAAAAGTAGAGCATTTTGGTCAAAACTCCACTCGCCGTGTTTGAAGGAAGAAGGATGAGTACAACCCCAAGAACACCATCCCAAACATGAAGCATGGAGGTGGAAACATTCATTTAACATTTTTGGGGATGCTTTTCTGCAAAGGGGACAGGACTGCACCGTATTGAGGGGAGGATGGATGGGGCCATGTATCGCGAGATCTTGGTCAACAACCACCTTCCCTCAGTAAGAGCATTGAAGATGCTCTTACTTGGAGTTGCAATGATCATGGGAACGGTGAGGAATCAGCCCAGAACTACACAGAGGATCTTTTCAATGATCTCAAGGCAGCTGGGACCATAGTCACCAAGAAAACAATTGGTAAAAAACGACGCCGTGAAGGATTGAAATCCTGCAGCGCCCGCGTGAGGACCACCTGCTCAAGAAAGCACATGTACAGGCCCATCTGAAATTTGCCAATGAACATTAAGGTTTCATAATATGTGATGGCGTAAACCATTCAAAAGTTAGAGTCAAATTCCCTGATTTTAATGGAAACGCTCTGTATGCGCAAACTTTTAAATTCCTGACTATGCGTCAAATATATGCTGGTACTATGAAGGAAACTTCAGTGTAAGCAATGGGAGTTTTTTCATGAGGAATATTTCACCATCAGGCAGTCATCCCTCCATGTCAACTGCTTCGGGCAGTGGCAAGAAGGAATGCACAGAACTTGACTGTGCATAAACAGCCAGATCTGTCATTAATTATCTACAGAATTATTCCTACTCCTTTTTAACATAGTTTTTGTCATTTGCTTTTGTTTCTACAAACAGTAACATCCACTATAGAATGAGCAAGATTTGATGGAAAGTAGGATGAAAAAGCATTCATTCTTATTTCCTTTGATAAACGTGTGTTAATATTCCAAGTAACCGCAATGTTATAGATTTAGCTTGTCTAACGAAAATAATCAAAGTTATTTTTACTGGGAAATGGGTTGATATTATTGTTTGTTGGTATGTTTTATAAGCGAGGTAAACACAAAAGTGGTGTTTATCAGTGTTGTTACGTCTATTGTAGTTGGATGATCCTACTCAGTGGCACCAAGCAACATGAAGAGCATTTTTCTGCATTGACTTGTAATTACTGTAGTCAGGCACAGAATACCACATAGGCATGGCAATGTTGGTTTTTGTAACTCTGATCTGATCTCCCACGATTGCCATTTTGTTTGGGTAGAAACGGTATCTATGTTCAGGATACTATGAATTTTGGAACTTGTTGTATTTTATGAACAGACCCATACAGAGGAACTCAATTATACTACAAAATTCAAATTTTTTGATTGTGTTAGGAGATCTTGTTTGTATGACATAAATGTGTCATTGCTAACAGACGTAATTGGCAAATTAAGTAGTTGTGTTATGGTGAATTGCATTTTGTGCACATTGTCAAAACTACAGAAATACAGCTTGTTTTGAAAGGAACTCCTTTGGAAAATGGTGCAACTAAATCTTCATAAACGCAGAATATTTTTAGGCGGAATTAGGCATGAGCAGAAGGTAATATTTTTGAATGTCATGACAGCAGTATGTGCTTTGAAGGTATCCCATTAGCCTTTGTGATATGCACTCACCTAAAGGATTATTAGGAACACCTGTTCACTTTCTCATTAATGCAATTATCTAATCAACCAATCACATGGCAGTTGCTTCAATGCATTTAGGGGTGTGGTCCTGGTCAAGACAATCTCCTGAACTCCAAACTGAATGTCAGAATGGGAAAGAAAGGTGATTTAAGCAATTTTGAGCGTGGCATGGTTGTTGGTGCCAGACGGGCCGGTCTGAGTATTTCACAATCTGCTCAGTTACTGGGATTTTCACGCACAACCATTTCTAGGGTTTACAAAGAATGGTCAGTATGCGGCTGTCCTGTGGGCGAAATTGCCTTGTTGATGCTAGAGGTCAGAGGAGAATGGGCCGACTGATTCAAGCTGATAGAAGAGCAACTTTGACTGAAATAACCACTCGTTACAACCGAGGTATGCAGCAAAGCATTTGTGAAGCCACAACACGCACAATCGTGAGGCGGATGGGCTACAACAGCAGAAGACCCCACCGGGTACCACTCATCTCCACTACCAATTGGAAAAAGAGGCTACAATTTGCACAGAAGACTGGAAGAATGTTGCCTGGTCTGATGAGTCTCGATTTCTGTTGAGACATTCAGATGGTAGAGTCAGAATTTGGCATAAACAGAATGAGAACATGGATCCATCATGCCTTGTTACCACTGTGCAGGCTCCTGGTGGTGGTGTAATGGTGTGGGGGATGTTTTCTTGGCATACTTTAGGCCCCTTAGTGCCAATCGGGCATTGTTTAAATTCCACAGCCTACCTGAGCATTGTTTCTGACCATGTCCATCCCTTTATGACCACCAAGTACCCATTCTCTGATGGCTACTTCCAACAGGATAATGCACCATGTCACAAAGCTCGAATCATTTCAAATTGGTTTATTGAACATGACAATGAGTTCACTGTACTGAAATGGCCCCCACAGTCACCAGATCTCAACCCAATAGAGCATATTTGGGATGTGGTGGAACAAATCTCCATCAACTGCAAGATGCTATCCTATCAATATGGGCCAACATTTTTAAAGAATGCTTTCAGCACCTTGTTGAATCAATGCCACGTAGAATTAAGGCAGTTCTGAAGGCGAAAGGGGTCAAACACAGTATTAGTATGGTGTTCCTAATAATCCTTTAGGTGAGTGTACTACACAGAACATTGCAGGTGAAATAATTATATATATAACAATGCCATACAACAAGTAATAAAGGTGGGAAAAACATATAAAGCTACTGGTTTTGAAAGCATATCCTGTATGTTATAATGAATACAGCATTATTTGCAGCTGTGATTCAATATGGTATTAACCCAATAACAAAGTAAGGCTATAGATTTGATAAGGACAAAATGATCAGCTTTGCAAAAAGCCAAACTCATTCACAGACTTAATAGCAAATAGTCTGTCTGCAGGGTGTTGTTGCAACCCATTGTTTTAAGCAAAAGGAGGAGACAAATCTTGTCCCACTCAGACTGAGTCGGGATGATCCATCCGTAATTAGATAGAGCAGGGATGGATCATTTAGATGCAGTTGGCAGATCTGGTGAGAGACGAGGGGAATGTTTAATTCAGGGGGCAGCCGCAGTCCACACTCTGCAGAGGGAATGAGAGAGAGGAAGTGATGGGGGAAGGAAGAGAGAGGGAAAGAAATGGTATTAGAATCAGAATCACCTTTATTTGCAACATATAAATGTGTACACAGCCAGAATTGTACCTGGTGAAAAGCAAAGTTGATATATATTTGACGTACTCAATGGTGAACCTATAAGATAATGGGATATAATACATACAATGCTGTTGAAAAGTTTGGGGTCCTTGTTTTCAAAGAAACATTTTAAGTATAGCAAAATGAATAGAAAATTCTGTTGTTAACAAGGTTTGAAATAAGGATTTTTAATTGAAATAATACAACCCCGTTTCCAAAAAAGTAGTGACACTGTGTAAAATGTGAAGAAAAACAGAATGCAATGATGTGCAAGAGTCATTCCTGCAGTCCAGTGCCTTTTGGCCTTGTAACTTGGTCCTAAATAAAGTTAAGAATATCAAATCTGATATGTTTAGCTATTACATTTTAATTGTGTTATGGGACATTTGTATAACTATTAGATGTTTCTAATGCATGTTTATGACAGTGTTCACATTTTCTATGAAATCAAGTTCACCCCTACTAAACCATATGAATGTATGCACCTCAAAGTTATTTTAAACAATACCTATGTAGGAAAACTCTATGATAATGCCAAGCCATTTGCATTCTATTTTTCTATATTTTCCATAAATATAATTCGAATTTGGTTCTAATTTTTAGAATATGTTGTTGACTGATACTTCACAGGTATGCAGTGGATATAAAAAGTATACATACCCCTGTGAAAATGCCACGATTTCGTGATGTAAAAGAATGAGACAAAGATAAATCATGTCAGAACCTTTTCCACTTTTTAAGTGACCTATTATGTGAACAATTCAATTGAAAAAAACTGCAATCTTTGAGGGGGTAAAATGAAAAATAAAAACCTAACAATAACCTGGTTGCATAAGTGTGCACACCCTCTTATAACTGGGGATGTGGCTGTGTTCAGAATTAACATACAACCTCATGTTAAAAAGTCATTACACACCTGCCATCATTTAAAGTGACATCCCTCTAAAATGTATGAAAAGACAAGAAGAAAACTGGTCAGGGAGGCTTCCAAGAGGCCTACAGCAACATTAAAGGTACTGAAGGAATGTATGGCAAGAACTGGCTGTGTGCTACATGTGACAACAATCTCCCGCATTCTTTATATGAATGGGCTATGGGGTAGGCTGGCAGGATGGAAGCCTTTTCTTACAAAGAAAAACAGCCCGAATGAAGTCCCCCAAAAGCATGTGGGAAAATGTGTTATGGTCTGATGAAACCAAGTTTGAACTTTTTGGCCATAATTCCAAAAGGTATGTTTGGCGCAAAAACAACACTACACATCACCTAAAGAACACCATGCCCACAGTGAAGCATGGTGGTGGCAGCATCATGCTTTGTGGCTGTTTTTCTTCAGCTGGAACCGGGGCCTTAGTCAGGATGGAGGTAATTATTAACAGTTCCAAATACCAGTTCCAAATTCTGGCACAAAACCTTCAGGCGTCCGTTAGAAACCTTCAGGCGACCCAAAGCACCTATCCAAATCCACAAAAGCATGGCTTCACCAGAAGAAGATTAAAGTTTTGGAATGGCCCAGCCAGACCCCAGACCTGAATCCAATTGTGGGGTGATCTGAAGAGGGCTGTGTACAGGAGATGTCGTCGCAACCTGACAGATTTGGAGCGCTTTTGCAAGGAAGAGTGGGCAAATATTGCAACGTCAAGATGTGCCATGCTAATAGAGTCCTACCCAAAACAGGTGGACATTTTAGCTAGAAATGCCTTTACTCCTCCTGTGGTGAAGAACATGGTAGCACATGGTGTTCACTTGAGAAAAAATATTTATTCATCAGACATATTCTAAACATTTTAAAATTATACTCCTTTCCTTTTAAAATGAGCATAACAGAGTGGACGTGTCATGCTTGACACCATATGTTAAATGTTCTAAAACAGTAAAAAATAGGTAAAATTAAGGAGTGATACATTGTTTTTCATTGTTGGCCTCCTTCAAAATAAATGATATATCTTGGTGAAAGTCACGTGACTTGAAAACAAGTCCATTATTTAACAGAAGAGTTTTCATTAGCGTAGGAGGGTGGAAAGTTAATTTAGGGATACGAAAATGGTCCTTATTTTAGTAATAAAAAATGCAGGAGTCCCAATAAATCCTATTTGATTAGAATAATTACATGTGTAGTTACATCATTATTATTAAACAATTTGAAACATTTTGGATTTTGTATATGATATTTATCTGAATATATCTAACTGAATGCGATTGAAAATACTTTGGGACCTGGCAATTCAGTTAGAATTGACAGAAAACAAAGTATTTAATATACATTTATAAATTGAATTTACTTTGTACATTAGATGGAGTTCAGCAGTGCATAAAACGCCATTTAAAATGATAGTTTTTTTCATATTTTGCACAAGATATGTAGCACTAAATCATGAGGACACAAAAGGCACCAGATTCTAGGAATGACCCGCAAATTGTACAAAGACAACGTATCAAATGTTGAAACTGAGAATTGTTATTGTTTCTTGTAAAATATATGCCCACCCTGAATTTTATGCCAGCAACACATTTAAAAAAACTGGAACAGGGTCAACAAAAGTCTAGAAAAACAGACATGATTCTGTAGTGGACATTACCGCATGGGCTTAGGAACACTTCTGAAAACCATTGCCTGTGTACATCACTGTATCCACAAATGCAAATTAAAACCATACCATGCAAAGAGGAAACCATACTGTATACAATCAAGATCCAGAAATGCAGCTACCTTCTATGGGCCCAAGCTCAGATGGACTGAGGCAAAGTGGAAAACAGTCCTGTGGTTTGACAAATCAAAATTAGAAATTATTTTTGGGAATCATGGATGCTGCATCCTTTGGACTGAAGGGGACCATCTGGCTTCTTATCAGTGCACAGTTCAATAGCCAGCATCTGTGATGGTATGGGGGTGCATTAGTACACATGGCATGGATGACTTGCACATCTGTGAAGGCATCATTAATGTTGAACAATACAGGTTTTGGAGCAACATATGCTGCCATCCATATGGCATGGCATTGATTTGCATATTTAAACAGTCATAGTCATAGAATAATATTTCCAGTATATGCATTAATATAGATACAGGGAGATTAGCAGTGAGTATGAGAAGCAGAAGGAGAAAAAGATTCTGTTAGAAGCCAGTGGATCTGCGCCAGAGAAAGAGGGTAGGTACAGACAGACTAGCTAAGAGGTTAAAGTCAAGGTTAGAAATAAGCAGGCACCACCATATCCACTCCAATGTCCCCTTCTTTAAAGCCCTTTCAGAAATCAAAGTCCCTACACCTTCTTAATCTATTGTCACTCACCCTTCACAAATAATTTGATATCCATGACTCCAAAGATTTATCATGTGTGAACAAGGTTTAGTATCCCTCTGCTGCATGATCGCCATTGATACAATTTTTGTGAGACATTTTTATTGGAAGTATATATAGTTTTAATAAAAATTTTCCCTCAGAACAGCAATCGCTTTGCCAATGAGTCAGGCAGTCAATCAAGTCAAGCACAGCTGTAAGTTAGGGAATCAACAGGGGCTGATCTGGGGAGGGAGTTTTCTTGTCACTTCCCTCCTCAAACCTTTGATAATCAGCACGACTGTGGGATTAGTTCATTACTGGCGGGAAGAGATGGTAATTAGAGGAGAAACGGAGCTAGAGGATGTGTCGGGGTTAAGTACTGACTAATAAGTACTGACTAAAGTGTGGGGCGTTGCTTGCCTGACATAGTCCCCTGACTCTCTCACATCGTGTCTACCCAGGGGAGGTAGACAATAGGAGAATGAGTGCTGTAGATCTTGCACTGTGACATTTGTATCACTGGATGCTCTGGATAAAAAAAAAATTGCTAGTTGTTGAGTACAGAGGCATTTGAATTGTTTTATTTCTGTATATACTGCTAAGCTATCTCATCTGATGGTACCCATTTAACATATCTTTAGAACCAGCTAAGATTAATATTGATGTGTTGTGTAGTTTTAAAGAAAAGTGAATTGTGTGGTGAAACCAGCGAAAACCTTCACTATTGCTTCACTGAGGTTTAAAGACATTCATCTCATTCTCCCAGTGCAGCACCCAAAAAAAAGACTGATATAAACGATTCCCTCTCGACCCAGTATTAGTATAGTCTTTTTTGTTTTTACTAAAGGATGCTGCTTCAATATGCAGACTTTCAATTGGAACATGCTACTGAACATTAAGGAAACATGACCTACTTCATTGTGCACTAAAACATTCTGCAGGGACACAACAACTTCTGAGATACTGTAGATAATTTACATACTCAAACATTTCTTGATGGCAGATCTTCCAAGAATGTTGATTTTAATCTGATTCATGAAATCTGTTGAGCGGGTGCAGCTTATATGCCAACTCAAAAGAAACTCAAAGGGAGTTTACATTTAAAATGGTCAAGCCCGGTCAATCCCCACTAAGAAAAGTGAGCTAAATAATTTTCAATATATATTTTAATGCCTTTTCAACATCTTATTAGAGCATTCAGGCTTTTACATTGAGTTAACCAATCACATTAATTTCTCCTTCAGTACAGGTCAATCTCCAAGAGGCATGTTTGAACAAGTTAAACTAAGATGTACTATGACTTGGTTTATAATATGGAGTTGTACTAAGTCACTGATGTGCTTTTCCTTGATCAACTTTTCCTTTGCCAGATGCCTTTTAACTAATTGAATGGTAAAGTCAGTCACTCAATCTGAATCCAACTGAGTGTGTTTTTTTCATAGTGGCTAGTAAATCCCTGACTGAGCATCACCAGAGAAGATACCCAGCATCTGGTGATGTTTATGGGTCAAAGTCATCAGGCAGTTATTGTGTGCAAGGAATATTTGACCAAGTACTTAACATGACTACTTTATAAATATATTGTGATACCCTACAATGGGGGTGGGTTGCCTGTGTACAAAACATGCTGTAATTACAGTTGGTACCCTAAAATGGGGGGACTGTGTACAAAACATGCTGTAATTACAACTGACCTTCTGTTCTTTTACTTCACTGTTATTGTATAATTAGAAAGTCCTCATAGTTTTTAAATAAATGTTTTCATCTGATAGTCAAATATTTCAAAAAACTTTGGCTACCAACAAACTTACCACTGAAAAGTGCTACCAACAAACTTACCACTGAAAAGTGCATCCTAAAACCTAGAGTTTGATGAACAGGAACTGGGCTCTACACACTTTTTTTTTTTAGCTTGAATTGACTGTCAACTGCTGGATGCACATGTCCGCCATTTATTTCCAGGCAAGGACATTTATTTTCTCGTTGGACGACAACATTTGGAGTGTTTATTCAGCCTGTTTTTAGTAATTTCATACATTTTCATAGAGCTCTTTTGCATGTCACGTGATTCAAACTCTCAAACTTTGGGGTTTGAGTTGATTCATTGGGGTCTGGCCACAATCCCGACCACATCTCCATAGCAAAACCTAACTTAATTTACAGCTACAGTACATGCATGTACTACTGGCCCTAGTGGTGGTACTTGCTGTCAAAATGCGCATACATGCATGTAAAACAAGAAACTTTACTATTGGAGTACCTTACATGTATCTAATAAGAGTCTACCCTGGAAAAAAAGGCCAAATTGCATGACTGTCTGATACAGTTCAGGACATGTTCACACTATTTCACAATCAAATCTGACATATTAATCAGCTTATACTCCAATTGCATTATTCCTCTCATCACCTCTTGTCTTGTTTTCAAAACCCCTTTGAAGAGAAGGTCCAAGGGAAGGAATCTTTGGCTTTGTTATAATCAGTATGTTAAAAAAAGGAAATACTAGAATTCTATGTATAAAATGTATTAATTTACATGTTTCATATTTTAACACACAGTATAACAATTGCGTTGTAATTTGATATCTTATTTCATTTTATTAGGCCTTTCTTCCATTAACCAAAACCCCATATTTTCAGATAAAAGGAACTAGACCTTTTCATCTATGCTACTCTATTGCACACCCCCAACCCCCACCCTCAGTTCAGGACAGATGGACTCTACACGCATCAGCCACTTTGCATGATGTCAGGTCTTGGAGGGTGTTTGCATTGATCTGCAGAAGGGTGGTCTGTTGTGGAGGGGAAACAACAATATCAAAGCCCTAGGCGATGTGCCTTAAATTGGCCTCCCATTTAGTTATTTGCTGGAATATATTATGTTATTGTGTGCTCAGTACATACATGCTCTGGTCAATATGCATAGAAGTACACTGCTCAAAAATATTAAGGGAGCACTTAAAGCACACATCGGGCCTTGATGAAGGAAATACATATATTACAAATCTAAATCTTTTGTGTACATTGTGTAATTTGTTGAGAACAAAATGATGTAACAACAGTCAATGGAAACCAAAATCACCAACTGAATGAGGGCTGGATTCAAACTCACACCGAAAATCAAATGTAAACAATTAAAATCACAGGCTGTTCAAACTCATAATGTGACTCAGTAGTGTGTATGGCGCCTACGTGCCTGAATGCACTCCCGACAACGTCTGTGCATGCTCCTGGTGAGGCGGTGGATGGTGTCCTGGGGATCTCCTCCCAGACCTGGATCAGGGCGTCAGTGAACTCCTGGAGAGTCTGTGGCGCTACTTGGCATCGGATAAATCGATTCACAACGTCCCAGAAGTTCTCAATTGGATTCATGTCTGGGGAACGTGAGGGCCAGTCAGTGGCATCAATGCCTTCGTCATCCAGAAACTGCCTACACACTCTGATCACATGAGGCCGGGTATTGTACTGCACCAGGAGGAACCCAGGGCCCACTGCACCAGTGTAAGGTCTGACAATGGATCTGAGGATTTCATCCCCGTACCTAACAGCAGTTAGGGTACCCATGGCTAGCATATGGTGGTCTGTGTGACACTCCAAGGAAATATGCTTCCCCAGACCATCATTGCCAAACTGGTCATGCTGGATGATGTTGCAGGCAGCATAAAGTTCACCACGGCATCTCCAGACTCTTTCACGTCTGACAGTTTGGTCAGAAACTTGCACACCAGTAGCCAGCTGGAGGTCATTTTGTAGGTCTCTGGCAGAGCTCCTCCTGTTCCTCTTCGCACAAAGGAGCAGATACTGGTCCTGCTGCTGGGTTGATGCCCTTCTATGGCCCTGTCCAGCTCTCCTTGTGTAACGGCCCATGTCCTTGTATATCCTCCATACTCTTAAGACTGTACTTGGAGACACAGCACACCTTCTAGCTATAGCACGTATGGATGTGCCATCCTGGAGGAGCTGGACTGCCTGTGCAACCTGGATGGGCTGCAGGTACTGCCTCATGCTACCAGTAGTGACAAGGACACTAGCAAAATGCTAAACTAGAAAATAATCAGTCAGGAAGGATAAGCAGAGAGCAATTTTCTGTGGCCACCACCTGCAAGACCATTCCCTTTTTCTGGGTTTTCTTGCTGTTGCCTCTCCAATGCACCTGTTTTCACTTCCATTTGCACTAAAACAGGTGACATTGATTCACAATCGCTTATGCTTCCTAACTGGACAGATTGATATCCCTGAAGTTTAATTAACTTGGTGTTATACTGTGATGATTAAGTGTTTCTATAATTTCTTTGTGCAGCGCATTATGGTCAGATATCCACTGTGTTTTGGATTTATATGTATGTTATACCATTACTTATTGATCACAGAGTTACACTCAAGTGGATGCAGTTATCAAGCAATGAGATTTATTCTCCCAGGTTAAGCATAGGCCTGAGGAAAAGGAACATCTACAACAGATAGCAATCAACATGTGATGTTGAACCTTGATGTACTCAATAGTCTAAAATGTGCAAATGTGCAATTTGATCATTTTCAACATGCAGGATTACTTTTTAAACCCAAATGAATATGGGATATCTCTCCAAAACAACCACTCTCATTATTCACTGTGATGGACAAATAGGAGCAGCAACAGTGAAAATATGAATTGCAAACATTCTTACATTTTTATAAACTCTGGCTAACAAATCCCATGGATCTCTATTTGAGTAGTCTGTGCTCCATTATTGCCTGTGGCAGGGCTGACTCATACTGTACATTTAAAATAGCCCTGGCCTCAGTGTTACCTGCTGTGTTTACAAATTTAGACCACACTGGTATTGAATAGAATCCAGCAAAGCTACAGCATTGAAAACCAATATGAAAAGCCCATTGATTTCCTCACGAGTCTGTGTTGGAATAAGGCAATATCATTTTATAATAATTTAAAGGCATTGGGGTACAGAATCATTGGGGGAGTTTAAGTATATACAGTGTTCTCTAGGTGTTTGATCCGGTTTGATCTAGACTACTTCCTAAGTCACTCCCTGAGCTGTGTGTGTGCACGGGAACACAAACCTTTAGGGAATGAGGGAGAAAGCACTAGTGAAGGGCAGAATGACGCTTTCCGAAACACAGAGACAATTTGTTTTGAGGCTTTACAAAATGCTCCAAACATTGACTCGACAGGGACCTGTAGGTTAGAAATAAAAATCTGATGTTCATACAGACGTATTTTCCCATATTGTTGGAAAAGATTTTGTGGCTCAACAGTTTGATGTGTGTCCCCATTGAAAAGAAAAACGCCACCATTATACAATCACTGGCCCCCCCATTGGCGCCCCTCGTGAGTCGCAAATGTGTAATTTGCTTCTGAGTATGCATAATATGCTTCGATATGACATTTTACATTAGTTAGTATTCATTTTAATGTGCAAAGGTAGGATTTCTTCATTGAAAAATTTGACTTGTGTAGCGACAATGCAGTCAGCACTGTTCCAGCCAATCTTTAGCCTATTGGCGAGACAGGGCTTGGCTGCATTTGTGAACATGGGTAGCAAATGTCCACAATGAAGAGCTAAGAAAACCTTTTTCAGACAGAAGCTACAATGACGAATAGCGATGACAACAAAATACCAATTCCTCCATTGCTTACAACAGTATGGAGCCCTAGAGCTGACATCAAGAAGAATAAAAAGTATTTTGAGGCCTCAAAATACTTTTTTGAGGGAACTAAGTAATTAATTTTAGGGAACGATATTCAAATTTGAAGGAACAAAATACTATTTTGAGGGAACTAAATACTACAACCCTGTTTCCAAAAAAGTTTAGGATGGAAATTAAAACAGAATGCAAAACTGTGCAAATCATTTAAATCCCATCTTCATTATATTATTATACAAAGACACCATATCAAATGTTGAATCTATAAAATGTTGTAGTTTCTTGGAAATAAATTTGATGCCAGCAACACGTTTCATAAAAGCTGGGATGGGGCAAGAAATGACTGGAATGGATGTGTAATACAAAAAAAGAACCTGGTGGAATATCTCACAACTAATTATGTTAATTGGCAATAGGGCTGGGAAAGAGGGACCTCAAGATATGATATTATCACAATACTACGTAGGCGTCAATATAATACGTATTGCGATTTTCCTGATTCTATGTTTTGCAATTCAATATTCCGATTTCTTTGTGTTTTCAGATAAACGTTTGCAAACAGTTCAGTCATATTTGCAAAGAACAAATTATTGGTGGTATTACCCAATAATGTGCCCTCAAGTATCCCATACCTTTGGTTGAAAAGTGCGCAGCTCGAATGGCGAAAAGGTTTCATTTTGTTTTTAGAAAGCAAACGGAAATTGCTTTCTAAAACTGATGTAGAATTCTAGAATTCTGCATTCATTTTGGAATGTATAGAATTGAAGTAATTATAGCATTGTTATTTTACCAAAATAAAAATAATATAGCAGCTTTTAACTGCTTGAAAATGTATTCATGGAGACTATACTGCGATACTATACTATATCGATTTCCCCCCCTACCTATTTGGCAAAAGGGCAGTAACATGATTATAAAAAGAACATTCCAGAGAGGATGAGTCTTTCAGAAGTAAATTGGGGAGGTGTTCACCACTCTGTGAAAGACTACACAGGCAAATACTGTTTTTAACTTAGAGTTTGGGGATGTCATGACCTTCAGGACATAATATCATAAAAATATTTGGAGAAGCTGGAGAAATCGCTTTACGCAAGGGCCAAGGCCCCAAAACCAGTATTGGATGGCCGTGATCTTCAGGCCCTTAGGCTGCACTGCATTATAAACATAAATGATTCTGTAGTGGACATCACTACTTGTGCTCAGTAACACTTCTAAAAACCATTGTCTGTGAACACAGTTTGTCGCTGCATCCACAAATGCAAGCTGAAACTCTGCCATACAAATAAGAAACCGTATATAAACTCTGCCGCCTTCCCTGGGCCTGAGATCATTTAAGATGAACTGAGGCGAAGAGGAACACTGGCCTGTGGTTTGACAAATCAAAATGTGAACTTATTTTGGGGAATTCTGGATGCTGCGTCCTCCAGCCTAAAAAGGAAAGGGACCATCCGACTTGTTGGCTTTTGATCTGTGCACTGTAAACATCTGTGATGGTATGGGGGTGATTTAGTGTACATGAAATGGGTGACTTGCACATCTGTGAAGGCACCATTAATGCTGAACAATACAGATTTTGGAGCAACATATGCTGCCATCCAGGTGACATCTTTTTCAGGGAAGGCCTTGCTTATTTCAGCAAGACAATGCCAAACCACATTCTGCATGTATTACAACAGCATGGCTCTACAGTAAAAGAGTCAGGGTGCTGAACTGGCCTGCCTGCAGTCCAGACCTATCACCCATTGAAATCATTTGGCGCATTATGAAAAAGTTGACAAAGGTGACAAAGGAGACACAGAAATGTTGAGCAGCTGAAATCCAATATCAAGCAAGAATGGGAATACATTTCACGCTTACAGCGTGTTTTTTTAATGGAAATGAAACATGCCCCTATCCCAACTTTTTGAAATGTATTGCTGCCATCAAATTCAAAATTGGGATATATTTTTCCAAAATAGTAAATTTCTCTGGTTCAACATTCGATCTGTTGTCTTTGTACTATTTTCAATTAAATAAAGGGATTAACTGATTTGCTCATCATTGCAATCAATTTTTATTTATATTTTACACTGTGTCCCATCTTTTTTGGATATGTGTTGTATTTTGAGGGAACACAATACTATTTTGAGGCCACAATTTACTAATTTGAAGCCACAAAATACTATTTAAAGGCCAGGAAATACTATTTTGAGGGAACAAAATACTTTTATGAGGCCTCAAAATGCTGAAAAACAGATATAAGGCCTATCATTTCAAAATACCATTGCTCATGTGTGAGTTTGAAGCTAGCTGCATCGCCCTCCACTAATATTGGCATCCTTGGTAAATACAGTGCGGTCTATAAGTATTTGGACAGTGACCAAGTAATTATGTAGCTGTCAACCATATTAGAGTTGAAATTAATAATTAACGTGCGGTCAAGTGTGTACTTTCAGCTTTCATTTGAGGGAATTTAAATCCATATCATGGATGTAGGTATATACAACACTGTGTAGGAACTACAGCACTTTAAATGTGGTCCCTTCATTTTTGAGGTACCAAAAGTAATTGGACAGTTGGCTGCTCAGCTGTTCCATGGCCAGGTGTGTGTTATTAACTCATTAGTTGATTTGCAAGTAAGCATATAAAGGTCTAAGTGTGGCATTTCTAGATTCAAGTGCGGCATTTGCATCAGCAATGTGTTCCTTTTAACCCTCCAAAGAGCTGTTACTGCCAGTGAAGCAAGCCGTCATTTGGCTGAAAGATCAAAACCAACCCATCAGAGAGATAGCAGAAACATTAGGTTTGGCCAAATCCACTATTTAGTAAAAGGAACACACTAATGTGCTCAGGAACACCAAAAGGCTGGAAGATCACAGAGAACAGCTGTGGTGGATGACAGAAGAATTATTTCTCTGGTGAAGAAAAATCCCTTAACAACAGTTGGCCAGATCTAGAACACCCTCCCAGAGGTAGGTGAATCTGTGTGAAAGTCAACAATCAAGAGTAGTCTTGATAATATGTAAACCATTGGTAAGCCTCAAAATCAGAAAGGCAAGATTAGAGTTTGCCATAAAACATCTGAAAAAGCCTTTACAGTTCTGGAATAACATCCTATAGACAGATGAGACAAAGAATGATGTAAAGATAAGAGTATGAAGAAGGAAATGAACAGCTCATGATCCGAATTATGCCACCTCACCTGTGAAGGATGCTGGAGGTAGTGTTATGGCATGGGCATGTTTCGGGTGCCAATGGAACTGGTTCCCTTGCATTACTGATGATGTTACTACTGACTAGCATCATGATGACATCTGAAGTGTTTAGGGGTGTATTATCTGCTCAGATTCTGCCAAATGCTTCAAAACTCATTGGATGACGCTTTAAAGGACAGGTGGACAATGACCCAAAGCGTACTGTACAGTTGCAGTGACGTCCTGGCAGAGCATCACCAGAAATGAAACCCAGCATGTGGTAAATTCTTTGGGTTCCAGTAATTTACTGCGAAGTATTTAAACTCACATTAAATTATGATTGTTTGTTTGCCCAATTACTTTTGAGCCCCTAAGATTGGGGGGCTATGTAAAAAACAAGTTTTAGTTCCTAAATAGTTCATACAATAACAAAACCCTTAAAGGTGAAAGTCTACACTTACAGCACATTTTGATTGCTTCCTTTGAAAACTATTTTGGTGGTGTGCAGATCCAACATGATAAATTGTGTCACTGTCCAAAAAACTACTGACCTGACTGTCTGAGCAATATAGGCCGTGTAAAATGTCTTTATTGTTTATCCTCTTGATCTTTCATTCAAAATATTTACAAAATTAAACCTTTCAGTGATGTAAAAAATAAATTATTAATATTAAACAAATATTTCTCAAACTTGTGTGCCACAATTATTGGCATCCCTTCATTTTATGTTTTTTGTTGTGCAACCTGACAAGATTACAGTGCTGAATCTTCTCCTATAATGTTTAATGAGGTAGGAGAACACATTCCTCCATACCATTCCTCCATACAGAACCTCCACAGATCCTTCAGAATCTGACTTCCATGTTTGTGGACTTTCTTCTTTAGCTCATCTCACCAGTTTTCTTTGGGGTTTAGATCTGACGACTTGAATGGCAAGGGAAAAACCTTGATTCTTTGGTCACTGAACCATTCAAAATATGAAGAGGAATTTACTTCAGTTACATTTCACTCTTAAGGGCAATTTTTTAAATGAAGGGGTGTCAATAATTATGGCACACTGTAACGGTGAGGTGATGGACGGTGTCATCATCTACCGCTTTTCCCGGTTTCTATTCATTCACAAACACATCCCGGACTGGTTCATTGTCACATGTCTTCAATCACACACACCAAGTCCCAATTTTTCCATCAGTATGTGTTTCTCCTCTGCTCCCCTCACTTGTCGGTTATTGTTGCTTGTCCCGTTTCGTGTTGGTGATTCGAACATTCGAACACACTCTGCCTGTGTCTGGCTCCCTCCACTCAACCACCGCATTGTGACACACAAATATTTGATGATAAGAATGTATTTTATCTTTAACTTGTTTTACTTCACTTAAAGTTTAAATAATTTTTTTTTTTTTTTCACAGCCCATTCATATTTGGCAAGCATGCCAATATTAGTGGAGGGTAATGTAGCTAGACATTCTTCAATCTCACCCAAGAGCAATGCCATTTTGACCGTTGAAAAGACTAGAGTGAGTGTGACGTCAGTTTGGCGTGAGCTTTATCCCTTATAGTATTTTGGTTATAATATAAATTGTAAAAAAGTATTTTCTTCCCCAAAATAATTATTTTGTGGCCTCAAATTAGTATTTCATGACCTCAATAGTATTTTGTGGCCTCAAAATAGTATTTTATTCGCTCAGAATATTATTTTTATTCTTCATATCACCTCTGGTTTTCTGTACAACAATTTTATTACTACATGCTTGCATAAACAAAGAGGTATTGTAAGTAGTATACTAATTTTATTCCCAAACAGCTGAGTCACACAAGTAGCTTAAGAAATATAAACTCCACTAGCAACTGCCAATCCACATACATTGATAAAACGGAATGGTCTTGGGTTTTTACCCCTAAATGTATGGAGCTTATTGTCAAAGGCAGTGTTCTTTCTCTGTCCAGTGCCTGTGTTCTTTTACCCATCTTAATCTTTTATTTTATTGGCAAGTCTTATATATGTCTTTTTCTTTGCAACTCTGCCTAGAAGGCCAGCATCCCGGAGTCGCCTCTTCACAGTTGTCGTTGAGACTGGTGTTTTGTGGGTACTATTTAATGAAGCTGCCAGTTGAGGACCTGTGAGGTGTATGTTTCTCAAACTAGACACTAATGTATTTGTCCTCTTGCTCAGTTGTGGATCGGGGCCTCCCAATGCTCTTTCTATTCAGGTTAGAGACAGTATGCATCGTTATGTGAAGGGAGTACTACATATTGTTATATGAAATCTTCAGTTTTTTGGCAGTGGAATTGCCTTCATTTCTCAGAACAATAATAGACTGAGGAGCTTCAGAAGAAAGTTCTTTGTTTCAGGTCATTTTGAGGCTGTAATCTGACCCACAAATGCTGATGCTGAAGACACTGAAGTAGTCTAAAGAATGCCAGCTTTCTTGCTTCTTTAATTTGCACAACAGGTTTAATCTAAAAAATGTATATAGGGTTTTCTAAGGATCAGTTAGTCTATAAACTTGGATTAGCAAACAATGTGCCATTGCAACACAGGAGTGATGGTTGCTGATAATTGGCCTCTGTATGTATATATTTCATTGACAATCAGCTGTTTCCAGCTACAACAGTCATTTACAACATGTACATCTAAACTGTATTTCTGATCAATTTTATTTTAATGGACAAAAAATTAGCTTTTCTTTGAAAGTGACCCCAAACTTTTGAACAATAGCATATTTCAATTAGCTGATTTCTTTATATGAACTGAAAAACAAGTAAGGTTTTTGAATCGCTTGCCTTGAGTAGTACGTTTTGTGGGTTATAACATGTACATGTACAGTAGCGTCATGAATGAACAATTAACAACTTGTGTCATAACAAGTCTACAGTGTTATCACAATATTATAACGTTGAAACATTGTCAGCTGTTATTACATGCTAGACGTCGTATAAAATTTTACCAAAAACTCTGAAATAATAGTTTCACATTTATTTGTAATTGACTGTTATGAGGGGATACACCTGAGGAAGAATAAAACACCAATAAAACACTTTGAAACTTAATGGCCCCAAAAACCTTTTTACTGTCCCTCCTTCCAAAAGTTGTTAATAATCAGCGTCATAACATATAAACAACTACTTTTGTTACCTAAAATGTTTTACCTTAATGAAATAAAAATATTTTTAATTATTAAAATGTATAAAAAGATAAGTCAGCAAAACACTAACTCATTCATCACTGGGGGAACAAGGCGAATGGCTGGTCCATCTTAGTTACTAGGTATGCAGTTGTTATAAGTCATGCAATCACCCAATGGACATCTGCATTTCAATTCTAAACCAGTACAAGCCCTGAAGACAGATTGTCTGCCACCTGCTTCACTGTCATGCAGACCAGGTGATGTTTGCTGTTGGCATGGCTGGTCAGGGACTGTTAGCAAAAGTTGTCTGTGCCTTTGTAAAATTCCCCTCATTTGTCCGCTCTAGCCGGGAACTTATGACAGACAAAACCGTTGCATTGAGTTCCATCAAAGTTGAAACATGTAAATTATTTTTTGCACTGTTATAAAACAAATTGCTTATCACTGCTCAACTCTTGACTGGCCAACAGCATGCGCAAAGAGCTGCAAGGTAGTTATTTGTGCATGTGCCAGATTACAAAACACCTAACAGATTTCAAGTTCGTAATGCAATTGTTTATTCAATGGCCTGCTCGGGACAGTGACTTGATAGTTTTATTAGTCCCGACTTTAATTTTTACTGGCCCGGGGCCATCGTGATTGTCGAGCCCTGAACACACTAGTGATATATATAATTTCCTTATTGAATACGAATATCCCAAAACATCCCAAAGCATCCTATATGCAACAAGGCACCTACGTAACACTGCAAAAAAAATTCACATAAATGCTCAAATCCAAAACAAAATAAATCCAAAACAAAATAATTATTGAGTAACTGTCTCCTTATTTTCAAACATAGTTGCAGCTGCATCATCATATCAGTATGCTTGACATTTGCAAATACTCAGGAGGTGCAGAAAAGCACATGCAACACTCTGGAGGTTCTGCTGTCTTGCAATGATCCCCAACACCTTCACAGTACAAAAGCCCTAAAGCCCAAGGCAATAAAGTAACCAATTCTTGCAATTAACTTGTTTGAACAACTTAGTGTCTCATTTTCAGTGAATTGGATGAGTGGAGCGTAATTTGATGAATAAGCTGGAGCAATTGCCATTGTAGTCTGCCCCTCCAAGCTCATTCAGGTGCTGCTCAGCTACTAGCTCCTGGCCTACTTTGCATATCATTTTTCATTTCCTTTTATTTGACCTTTATGGTTTGTTTAAATTATTTAGCATATTGTGGGCTATATATCTTTTTTCTGGGGTTCAGTAGTAAAACTAGAAATTCCTATGGCATAAAATAGTCAAAAAGGTCCCAATGTTGCATTATTGTAAAGGCACATTGGACACACCCTCTCAAGATGTGCCATTCATATTGCATGCTTACCATGCCCACTCCATGTGACCTAGAGTTTTACAAAGTGGTACATAGGTCCAATGACACAAAGGAAACATTTAAGGCGACATTGACTAACTAGCTCGAAATCCCATAGGGCGACATGAACTAACAAAGTTTGTATGTTTAGTTGTTTGTTGTGCCACGATGAGGCTGATTGACATGGCATTGCATGAGAAGGTGTGGCCAATTTTCATTTACTGCAATGTTTCGGCACTTCTGGAATTTTATCTCACAGAAATTTGCAAATTAGTACAGAAAGTGTCAATTCTATGTCGAATAATAATGCTGATACATATATAGCAATTTCACTGCTGAGTCCCTAAAAATACTAGACTGCAGTATTTAGACAAAGAAACAAAAAAGATAATCATTTTCTGAATCAGCTCCAGACAAATTGCGCTCCATCTCTTGCTCCACACTTTCCAGCGTATTGCTCTGGCATTCAAAAGCACCCATCGTCACTGTCAATGAATTATCATATGCACTCCGTGAATGAATGACTGCAGTAACCATTACATGGTCTGACAAGCACAACTTGTGCTGCATAATATGATGCATAATTAGACAAAGGAACAATTAAGAAATGTGAATGATTTAGCTAAAATACTTCTCATAGCTCCTGCACAGCAGTTTCCCATCTGAACTTCATTTGGGGTAGTATACAGTCGTATGAAATAGTTTGGGCACCCCTGACAATTTCCATGATTTTACATTTATAAATAATTGGGTGTTTGGATCAGCAATTTCATTTTGATCTATCAAATAACTGATGGACACAGTAATATTTCAGTAGTGAAATTAGGTTTATTGGATGAACAGAAAATGTGCAATATACATCAAAATGAAATTAGACAGGTGCATACATTTGGGCATCCCAACTGAAAAATCACATCAATATTTAGTAGAGCCTCCTTTTGCAAAAGGACGCTTCCTATAGCCTCTAATGAGTGTCTGGATTCTGGATGAAGGTATTTTGAACCATTCCTCCTTACAAAACATCTGCAATTCAGTTACGTTTGATGGTTGCCGAGCATGGACAGCCCGCTTCAAATCATCCCACAGATTCTCAATGATATTCAGGTCTGGGAACTGGGATGGCCATTCCAGAACATTGTACTTGTTCCTCTGCATAAATGCCCGGGTAGATTGTGAGCAGTGTTTTGGGTCGTTGTCTTGTTGAAATATCCAGTCCCGGCATAACTTCAACTTTGTGACTAATTCTTCAACATTATTCTCAAGAATCTGTTGATATTGAGTGAAATCCATTGCGAATCGTGTTAAATCAACTTTAACACGATTCCCAGTACCGGCACTGGCTACACAGCCCCACAGCATGATGGAACCTCCACCAAGTTTTACTGTGGGTATCAAGTGTTTTTCTTGGAACGCTGTGTTCTTTTGCCGCCATGCATAACGCCCCTTGTTATGACCAAATAACTCAATCTTTGTTTCATCAGTCCACAGCACCTTATTCCAAAATGGATCTGGCTTGTCCAAATGTGCGTTTGCATACCTCAAGCGACTCTGTTTGTGGCGTGTTTGCAGAAAAGGCTTCTTCCGCATCACTCTCCTGTACAGCTTCACCTTGTGCAAAGTGCGCTGAATTTTTTGAACGATGCACAGTGACACCATCTGCAGCAAGATGATGTTGTAGATCTTTGGAGGTGGTCTGTGGGCTGTTTTTGACTGTTCTCACCATCCTTCGCCTTTGCCTCTCCGATATTTTACTTGGCCTGCCACTTCTGGCCTTAACAAGAACTGTGCCTGTGGTCTTCCATTTCCTCACTATGTTCCTCACAGTGGACACTGACAGCTTAAATCTCTGCATTAGCTTTTTGTAGCCTTCCCCTAAACCATTATGTTGAATAATCTTTGTTTTCAGGTCATTTGAGAGTTGTTTTGAGGCCCCCATGTTGCCACGCTTCAGAGGAGAGTCAAAGAGAACAACAACTTGCAATTGGCCACCTTAAATACCTTTTCTCATGATTGGATGCACTTGTCTATGAAGTTCAAGGCTTAATGAGCTCACCAAACCAATTGTGTGTTCCAATTAATCAGTGCTAAGTAGTTACAGGTATTCAAATCAACAAAATGACAAGGGTGCCCAGATTTTTGCATAGCCTATTTTTCACATCTGATTTAATTTCATACAACTTAATATTGCTACACTAAAAATATTTTTCTGGAAAATACCCCAGTACTCAGCATTTATTAGAAAATGAATGTCATGCCACTGTGATAATTTACTGTGACGAAAAGAGTAAATTATTATGCAGCCTCAGAGGGGTGCCTAAACTTTTTCATACCACTGTATGAAGGCTCTTGAAGAACTGCTCGGGGCCACGGTTGAAGAAGGTGTAGTTGATGATTCAGCCATGATGTACACATTGCACTATTTCAGCGATACAGGATTCAGAGGAGGAAGACAGGAGAAGGGTAGAGAGGCCTTCTAAGCAGTGACCACCTGCACCCATTAATCCCAAACTGCTAATGGGAGGCCGTCTCAGAGACAACACTGCCCCCCTTGGAAAGCAGTCTTCTGTTTTAGATTATTCCCTCTCCTCTACCACTTCCTTTAATAGATCACCACACATGACATACCCCTTAATACATTTTGTGTTTCTGTTTCCAGTCACACCGTTTTAATATTTATGAAGTTTAGGCGAATTATCCTGCTGAATGAGGCCGCTGCCATCAGGGTATACCATTACCATTAACGATGTTCAGGTAGGTGGCACGTGTCAAATTGATGTCCACATGAATGCCCAGACTCAGGGTTTCCCAGCAGAACATTGCCCAGAGCATCACAGTCCCTCCACCGGCTTGTTGTTTTCCCACAGTGCATCCTGGTGCCATCACTTCCCCAGGTAAATGGCGCATTCGTACTCAGTCGTCCACATGACGTAAAAGAAAATGCAACTCATCTGACCAGGCAACCATCCACTGCTCCAAGGTCTAGTTCTGATGCTCATGTGCCCATTGTAGGCACTTTTGATGGTGGACAGGGGTCATCATGGGCACTCGGACCAGTCTGTGGCTATGCATACCCATACACAGCAGGGTGCGATCCATTGTGTGTTGTGACATTCCTCCCGTAACCATCATTAGAATGTTTTCTGACTTTTGCCACGGTAGAACTTCTGTCGATCTGTATCAGTCAGGATAGCCTTGGTTACCCTTGCAAATCAATGAGCTTTGGGTGCCCAACACCCTGTCGCCGGTTTGTGGTTCATCCCTCCTCAGACCACTGTTGGTAGGTACTCACCAATGCTGACCGGGAGCACCCCACAAGCCTTGCCGTTGCAGAGATGCTCTGACCCACTCGTCTGGCCATAACAATTTGGCCCTTCTCGAAGTCACTCAGGTCTTTACACCTGCCCATTTCTCCTGCATCCAACACATTGACAATGAGAACTGATTGTTTGCTTACCGTTTAATATACCCAGACCTTGACATGTGCCCTTGTTAAGAGATGATCAACGTTATTGGCTTCACCTGTGAGTGTGCTTTTCAGTGTATATTTTAAATTGAAGTTCAATAAGATAGTTTTCCTAAATTATTTAGCTAAAATGCTTCCCATAGCTCCAGCACAGCTTCTTCTGATCTGAAAATTTGCTGAGTGGAGGGACTGGGCCAAAGCAGGAAGTATTGTCTCCACAGAGTTGTAATCTATTGGAAAGATAAAAATATGGACAGCATTAACCTTTATCAATATATCTGTTGATTGAAACTTTGGTGAAAGACATCCACTGTCTCTTTCGATGAAGGACAACCACGATACACACAAATTGCCTTCTAGCGTGATCAGTGTAACATGGATGCTTTGTGAAATGGACAAAACATGAAAACAAAACATGAAACACTACATTTGTTTTTTTAAGATATTACTTGCCTTTAAATCCACACTGTGATGTATTTGCGTGGGTTGTTTGGTATGCAAAAAGCAAAGACCTCTGTACAATTATTTGTGAAATACATCTCACTGCCCTTGAAATCTTGCAGACATGATCCACACCACATAACATCTACCCAGAGAGAAGTGCCCCATTAAGAAATAAGTTATTTGTAGCTGTCTCTCAATGGTGGTACAGCTGTCTGACAACAGTGCAGTTTATGCCAATTCAGCTGCAATGGATCATTGGAACACTGTTTTAATGTCATCCATTTCTAATGGGGAATTGAATCTGTCTGTTGGATTGTATTCAGAGCTTCAACATTGTAGAGAGTGCACTTTATCACTCTACAGAATGTGATTAGACGCATGTAGGATGACTGCTGCTGGTTTGTTTGACAGTTTCTCCTGGCCCAATGGATGAAGGTCAAGGATGTTTGTCATATGTTTGCTCATCAAGACCAGACTACATGCCAGTAACATAAATGTGTCCAGTGCAACGAAGCACTAAATGATTATTTGAAAAGGAAATACTGTGTATTTTACAGTTTTCATAAAGCAATATATAGGTTACTGTAAGATACAGAGTTCTCATTCAAATTAATGTTAAACAGTCTATGTCTATTTTATCAAAGCCTGATCTGTTTCTCAATGCTTTGGGTGATTGACGTATAAGACTGCAGCTTGATTTACCACAGTGGTCTTTGAAGACTTTTTTCTTTTAACCATTTACACATCTTCATATTCATCTCATGCTTGGTGCCTAATAAGAGACTGATGGAGAGTGATAGCTCAATGTGTGACAGATTATGCTTAATTATGAAATGTGCACTATGGACGTTGCTTTTCTTCCAGCTTCTATGTTGTTCATGTCTGAAATAGAAGCGGACATGACCAAATCCACCAGTACACTCATTAGTGGTAGCATTCGCTGTTGAGATATGTCCCCATTCACCATGCATAGAAATCAGGGCAGCCAGTCGCATTTGATTGCTCTAATGTCTTTTCTCAGCTCTAGGAAGATGAGTAAACAGGAAGAAGAAAAAAACAGAGAGGATGCAATAAATGATTAGGCGGGAATGAAATGTTCCTTCCAAATAAGGTCGCAGGGGAATTAGTTAAAGATGTATAGCTCTTTCTCAATGTTGTTCCTTACATCAAACACAGTAGGTTCAAATTACTTTCAAAAGTTTTCTCTTGGTAGAAAACATATGAATGCTGTTTCTTTTGCATGGTGGAGAATAAGAGGAGTCTTGTATTTGTTGTGGGTGCAAATAGAAAAACAGAATGGTGTACATTTTTATCCTACAGTAACTCATAAGCACAGGCCAAGGGGATGCGAAATGGGTAAATATTTGAACTGATAAGTTGGCAGCAGGTAATGGAAATGTGGACCATATCTGTGAACATTGGATTTTCTTTTAAGGCCAGTTTATTTTTTCTATGTAGTGGCATATATTCCATGTATATATCACATACATACATAAATACATACATACATATACATATATACATATATATATATATACAGCTCTGGAAAAAATTAAGAGACCACTGCAAAGTTATCAGTTTTTCTGGTTTTACTATTCATAGGTATGTGTTTGAATAAAATTAACCATGGTTTTATTCTATAAACTACTGACAACATTACTCCGAAATTCCAAATAAAAATATTGTAATTTAGAGTATTTATTTGTAGAAAACAACAACTGGTCAAAATAACCAAAAAAATATGCATTGTTTTCAGACCTCAAATAATGCAAAGAAAACAAATTTATGTTCATTTTTCAAGAACAAAATATTAATGTTTTAACTCAGAAATCAATATTTGGTTGAATAACCCAGATTTTTTATCACAGCTTTCATGTGTCTTGGCATGCTCTCCACCAATCGGTCACATTGCTGTTGGGTGACTTTATGCCACTCCTGGCACAAAAATTCAAGTAGCTTGGATTTATTTGATGGCTTGTGACCATCCATCTTCCATCAAATTCCAGAGGTTTTCAGGTCTGGAGATTGGGCTGGCCATGACTGGGTCTTGATCTGGTGGTCCTCCATCCACACTTTGATTGACCTGGCTGTGTGGCATGGTGCATTGTCCTGCTAGAAAAACCAATTCTCAGAGTTGGGGAACATTGTCAGAGCATAAGGAAGCAGGTGCTCTTCCAGGATAACCTTGTACTTGGCTTGATTCATGCGTCCTTTACAAAAACCAATCTGCCCAATTCCAGCCTTGCTGAAGCATCCCCAGATCATTACCAATCCGCCACCAAATTGTAGGCCTCTCCAGGTCTCTGTCTAACCATTAGATAACCAGGTGTTGGGCAAAGCTGAACATTTAACTCGTCATAGATGACCTTACTCCATTCCTCTACGTTCCAATCCTTATGGTCTTTTGCAAATTTCAGCCTGGGTCTTCTTTGCTTCTCATTGATGAAGGGCTTTTTTCTAGCTTTGCACGACTTCAGCCCTGCCCCTAGGAGCCTGTTTTGAACTGTCCTTGCCGTTCACTTCACCCCAGCTGCTGTTTGCCATTCTGTTTGTAGGTCACTTTATGTCATTCTACTGTTATTGAATGACATTTGTATGATCTAATTGGTCATCTCGGTCAGTGGATAGTCGTTTTCGCCCTCAGCCAGTCTGTATCTTTGTTGTCCCCAATGTCTGTTGCTTGACCTTGTTCTATCGAACCGCCCTCTTTGAAATGTTCAAAATGTAAGCAACCCGACCCTCACTGTATCCCTCTGCCCGTAAAGCCAGAATTGACCCCTTCTTTTCCTCACTTAAAGCTTTTCTTTTCAACACTTTTGTAATGCTGAATAGTAATTTTTTTATTCAAATTGTCTTTGAGGTAATACATGCCTTGTTTTTGACATCCAGCTCGTTTTATTGCAAGAGGATCGTGATGACCACAGCAGTGGTTTTTATACTTTTCCTAATTTAATTAGATTAATTCGATTTGGTAATCACCTATTCAGTACCTCATTAAGTAAACTGAGGTGCGCCTGTGTTGGAATTTAACAGACACTGGAATGGAATGGCTGCCATACATATACATGTACAGATGCTGATTTAAGAAAAAATAGGAGTGGTCAAACATTTTTCCAGAGCTGTATACACATACATATATATATATACACACACACATATTTGTACACATATGTACAGCTCCGGAAAAAATTAAGTGACCACTGCACATTTCTTTTTCCATTCCAAAAATGTTGAAAATGAAAGTTTTGAATGAGGAACAGAATTGTTCAATTTGCAGTGGTCTCTTAATTGTAACCATTCTGTTCCTCACTCAAAACATTCCTTTTAGACTTTTTTGGAAAGGAAATAAAAAAGAAATCTGGAGCTGTATGTGTGTGTGTATGTGTGGATGTATATGTATACAGTATCTCACAAAACTGAGTAGACCCCTCACATTTTTGTAAATATTTGATTATATATTTTCATATGTCAACACTGAAGAAATGACACTTTTCTACAATGTAAAGTAGTGAGTATACAGCTAGTATAATAGTGTAAATTTGCTGTCCCTTCAAAATAACACAACACAGCCATTAATGTCTAAACCAAATGTGAGTACAATGTCCAATGAGAAAATGTCCAAATTGGCCCCAAAGTGTCATTATTTTGTGTGGCCACCATTATTTTCCAGCACTGCCTTAACCCTCTTGGGTATGGAGTTCACCACAGCTTCACAGGTTGCCACTGGAGTCCTCTTCCACTCCTCCATGACGACATCATGGAGCTGGTGGATGTTAGAGAACTTGCGCTCCTCCATCTTCCGTTTGAGGATGCCCCACTGATGCTCAATAGGGTTTAGGTCTGGAGACATGCTTGGCCAGTCCACCACCTTTACCCTTGGCTTATTTATCAAGGCAGTGATCGTCTTGGAGGTGTGCTTGGGGTCGTTATCGTGTTGGAATACTGCCCTGCAGCCCAGTCTCTGATGGGAGGGGATCATGCTCTGCTTCAGTATGTCACAGTACATGTTGCCATTCATGGTTCCCTCAATGAACTGTAGCTCCCCAGTGCCGGCAGCACTCATGCAGCCCCAGACCATGACACTTCCACCACCATGCTTGACTGTAGGCAAGACACACTCGTTTTCCTCATTGGACTGTGTAATGGTTGGTTATGACCACTGGCCACCTCCTAAGTATCCTAGCATAAAAGACTATGTTAACTCGGTAATTATTGGAGAAAAATGAAGGAACTATGGAAGGTTAACATCGTAGCCTCATGCTGAATAAAGATGTCTCTCCCTGACTTCCAGTTGCATTCATTTTGTTTATGGATCAAAAATGGACTGAATCTAACAGGCCCAAAAGATGTACTCTTGTCTTGACCACACATGGCCAGCAGAGGACTGTCCACATCAAAGAGTCTGGCTCCTCTCAAGGTTTCTACCTACGTTTTGACTAGAGGTCTAGGGAATTTTGACTTGCCACTGTGCATCCATTTTTGTTGTTGCATGCTCTGTAAATGCACATTGTGACCACTGTTGATGTAGAAAAGACTTTATAAAATACATTTGATTGATAAAAAAAATAGCTCAGACTTTTTCCTTTGGGAGCTTCCACCCCCTGTTGGTTCTGATGGGAAGCAGTTGTGTGGAGGTTAAACTGGCCCTAATTGCTGCCTCCATAATGTTCCGGCATCTGCTCATGCTTTCACAGTGTGACTCCTGAACCCCAGATAGCAGTGCAATGTCACTCTGTGGGAGCGAGACGCTGATAGGACAGGCACACCACATCTAGTACTGTATGTTGTTATATGCTCATGTTGCATGACTGTTGCTGTTATTGATTGACACAGTCCATCCTTATTTACTGACTAGATCAGTTATTTTGAGAAGCTGTTATTTGTGATATAAATAAAACATTCCTCATTGTTTTTGTATTATCACTGGCTGATGTATTTGATGAATGCATGAGTTCACAATTTTCCAAACCTTTTGTTAACACTGTTACCCAAATGTGGTTTGCAGGAAAAAGGCAGAAAATGTATACACTCACTACTGTAAAAGGGTCTGCTAAAATGGCACATTGCGTTTGTCAGGTCAAATTTACTCACACTCATAACTGCTGGTCAATCACTCTATTGCTTGTAAATGTAAGCTCTGCATGCATGTGACCTTGGACTCAAGCCAAGTACTCGAGTGCGAAGAAAGAAGTCTGATAGTAATAGCATGCTAAACACGGCCAATAAAAGTTGTTACCGCCAAGCTATGCACAGTGAAATTGAAGATAACTGATTGACTCTCTGCGAATTAGAACTAAGTAATAGTTCAATTTAAAGGGCCCAAGGAACTACTCACAGCTCAGTCCTGGTGAGGAACATTGGAGGATTGGTGAGCTTAATAGGGGAAAACAGGCCTTGGCAGTGTACCTAAAATGAAATATACTGTACTTTTGGTGCAACAGAGTTACTGTTATATACACAATCAGCTTGTATAATAGAATGAGAATGTTCTTTGCAACAACATGGTATTGACACATTCTCCCAAGAACCTTGTCTGTTTACGTACACTGCCGTTCAAAAGTCTGGGGTCACTTAGAGATTTACACTCACCTAAAGGATTATTAGGAACACCTGTTCAATTTCTCATTAATGCAATTATCTAATCAACCAATCACATGGCAGTTGCTTCAATGCATTTAGGGGTGTGGTCCTGGTCAAGACAATCTCCTGAACTCCAAACTGAATGTCAGAATGTGAAAGAAGCAATTTTGAGCGTGGCATGGTTGTTGGTCCCAGACGGGCCGGTCTGAGTATTTCACAATCTGCTCAGTTACTGGGATTTTCACGCACAACCATTTCTAGGGTTTACAAAGAATGGTGTGAAAAGGGAAAAACATCCAGTATGCGGCAGTCCTGTGGGCGAAAATGCCTTGTTGCTAGAGGTCAGAGGAGAATGGGCCGACTGATTCAAGCTGATAGAAGAGCAACTTTGACTGAAATAACCACTCGTTACAACCGAGGTATGCAGCAAAGTATTTGTGAAGCCACAACACGCACAACCTTGAGGCGGATGGGCTACAACAGCAGAAGACCCCACCGGGTACCACTCATCTCCACTACAAATAGGAAAAAGAGGCTACAATTTGCACAAGCTCACCAAAATTGGACAGTTGAAGACTGGAAGAATGTTGCCTGGTCTGATGAGTCTCAATTTCTGGTGTGGGGGATGTTTTCTTGGCACACTTTAGGCCCCTTAGTGCCAATTGGGCATTGTTTAAATGCCACGGCCTACCTGAGCATTGTTTCTGACCATGTCCATCCCTTTATGACCACCATGTACCCATCCTCTGATGGCTACTTCCAGCAGGATAATGCACCATGTCACAAAGCTCGAATAATTTCAAATTGGTTTCTTGAACATGACAATGAGTTTACTGTACTGTAATGGCCCCCACAGTCACCAGATCTCAACCCAATAGAGCATCTTTGGGATGTGGTGGAACGGGAGCTTCGTGCCCTGGATGTGCATCCCACAAATCTCCATCAACTTCAAGATGCTATCCTATCAATATGGGCCAACATTTCTAAAGAATGCTTTCAGCACCTTGTTGAATCAATGCCATGTAGAATTAAGGCAATTCTGAAGGTGAAAGGGGGTCAAACACAGTATTAGTGTAGTGTTCCTAATAATCCTTTAGGTGAGTGTATTTTCCCTCTCCAGTAAAGATGGTTAACATATTTTTAGAACATCATTACAATTAAACTGCAGTTTTAAATCAAAATACATACAGAAACACTGTCCAGGAGATAAATATAGGTGTATCAAAGAATACAGAGTGTGGAAGAGTATACCAGCAGATCCTTTGAAGGTGATTGATTTGTATGTGAATACCAAGCCTGTTCCTTCAAGCAGCCAAGTGCATTTTTTACTGCAACACTTCTCTCCACTGAACGTCTAGCAATTGTTTGGCGAGCTTGAGTTGTTAAACATATAAACTGTAAGCTGTCTCTGTGGAAGACAACTGCTCTGCCAGGGGGATTATTTCAAACAATGAATGCAAATCAAAGAATAATAGCTGGGGGATATTTATATTTCAGACTCCCCTGTTTAGACACATCCAATTGCGTCAAACACATATGGCAAAAGCTGATTAAGTGATAGCCCTACTGTTTTTAACCCTATAATCACTAGCATATTTCAACCTCGCCATGGTAATTTCTGACCCTAATTACATTTTAGCTCTAACTTGAAAACACCATGGGCTGTTAACTCAGTCCCCATAATTGTATTTGAAAAACTTGATATAGGATAGAGACATGGACTGATATCGAGAAATATAAACGTTTATTATTTATGTTATTTCTTTAATGACCCAGTGCTTCTAATCCCTTTCTATTACTTGTGTTTGAGATGTTTTTTATAGCATTTATATTTGTATACTTCTGCATTTGCGGATACCAACCAATTGTCTTTGTGGTGATGCAGTGGCTGAGTTAGAGGAGTGTTTGTGAGACAAGGGCAATTCCTAATATTGTTTTTATTGTCAATAAATCTCACAAATACATACAAATGGCAACGTTATTTTGTCTAAATTTTGTTTTCCTGAGCTGAAGGCAAGTACTGATGCAGAATAGTAGTTAGAATCAAATGCAATATATTTAGAATGCTAGGCTTTTTTCCCTATTTCTGGATTCACGTAACATTTTGTTGTTGCCCGAGCCATCACCTTGGATAATAAAAGACAATTATTAGACTCAACAATTGCCATAAAAGGGACATAATTGTTTTGTTTTGTGTTTGATCTCTGTAATAGAAATGAGTGTAATAAAAGAAAGTGTATTTCATTTCTTTATAAAAATCTCTCTCTCTCTCATATGAGAGAGAGAGAGAATGCATATGTGTATAGTTATTATGTATCTCAGTGCTGCTTGAATGTATGTTAACACCTTGTAAATGTATAGATTTTACTTTTGTAAACACAATGAAAGATTTCACAATGAAATCTTTTATTAATCAGAACCAGTTTTTTATCTGACATAACTTGCTTATAGTTACCAATTCCATGTTGTTTTAAAGGAAATCATACATGTAGTATAAAAACTAAAATAAATTAGTGCAAAAAGAAATTAGTGCTGGTGACTCAATTACAGTTCAGGTGTTTTGACTGATTGCAAGGCTGATCTGGTATGTGGCAAAGGGGATTGGTTTTATGCTGATCATTTGCACTTAGCCAACACTATCGGAGATAGCCCACAGACATGCTTGGCATTTGCATAGATAACATGGTGTCTCAATGGCAGGAGGTTATGTTCTGTGGCAGTTTTCTGCTTGGAGTGGATCCGAGCTGAATCAGCTAATGCTTTGACATTAGAGAGTGCAATGTGCTTCTATTGCTTTCTTACTTAATGATGTTGATCCGTTTACTTTCAATAATCTGATCACATTTTACTTATATTATTCTGTTAATTGCCCATATTGTGAGCATTAACTGTGTAATCCAATTCCATTATCCTCATCAGAATGGCATTTCTGATCTCTGTGAAAACACTTATTTTCAATAGTGTATAGTTTATAGTTTTCGAAATAGTGTGCTGTTTATTATTGTTGCATGAACATTTGTTTTAACACTGTTAATGAATAAACATTTGGCTTTGCTGTGTTTTTTAGGGAGTTTGCACGTTGGAAGGTGAGGAACACCGCTATCGAGAGGAGGGACCTGATTCGAAACCCTGTGCCACTCATGCCGGACTTCCAGCGCAGTGTCCGGTTGCTAGGGCGACGACCCTCCACTCAGCAGTTCATTGACACCATCATCAAGAAATATGGAACCCACATCCTCATATCTGCCACCTTGGGAGGTGAGAAATAATATATGTAAGCAACAAGGGGGTGTGTGAGATAGGGCCAATATACCATGGCTATGAGCTGTCCTTAGGCATGCCATATTGCACATAGCTGTGGTATGCTGGCAATATATCAAGACCCCTGAGATGACTTATTGCTCCTATAAACCTGTTTCTAATGCACTTAGAGTAGCATAAAGTGATATGATGTCATACCCGTGGTATACAGTCTTATATACCATGGCTGTCAGCCAATCAGCATTCAGGATTCAAACCACCTGATTTATAAACATATAGTGTACAGTATATACATATATATGTATATACTGTTTGCTTTGCAATACTATTTAGACATTTAACGAATTCTCATAAATTATTGAATTGGAAGTGATACAGAGAAATTGTATCATTTCCATGTTTTGGAAAATGACAGTATAGCTAAGTAGTTGTATTTCTTTTTACAGCCTATTTTGCTCAACTGTATCAAGGGTGCCAATCATTTTGGAGGTGACTGTAAGTTAATACTGTGAGAGTTTTGACAGTCAAATTACCTAATGCAATGGCTTACCTTAACTGAAAGGTAACCCCGTATAAAACCTTTATTGGATCTTCTGTTCTGTTACGATAACATTTCAGACAGTTTTATCTGAATAAACATTGCTTTATCAACCTTCTACTGAGGAGATTTGAGCTCAGGCATTACAGGCAAAGCCCCGCTATGGAGGAAGAAAAGGTTTAAATGTTGTAGCCCTGACAACCTTTTATGTCCCATCTAAAAACGGTTAAAAATGGAGAAGCTGTCATTGAAAGGCATTTATTCTTGTGCTGTGCTTCATGGCTTTAAAATATTTTCAAACATTTACGTTACTGTTCAAAAGTTTGGGGTCACTTAAAAATGTCCTTGTTTTCCATGAAAACATACATGCGATGAGTTTGAACAGGAAATATAGCTATATGAATAGGAAATATAGTCATTGATGAGTTTAGAAATAATTATTTTATACTTTTTTTTTCGTCAAATAATCATCCATTTGCAGCAATAACAGTCTTGGAGGACTTTGGCATTGTAGTTGTCAATTTGTTGAGGTCATCTGAAGAGATTTCACACCATGCTTCATAAATCACCTCCCACATGACTGTGCTGGCCACTCCTTTATAGACAGAATACCTGCTGACTGCTTTTTCCCTAAATAGTTCTTCCATAGTTTGGAGCTGTGCTTTGGGTCACTGTCATGTTGTAGAAAGGAGGAAACTGTCTTCAATCAAGCACCATCCACAGGTTATGGCATTTCAAAATAGAGTGATGGCCTTCCTTCTCCCTTTTACCCTGTACAAATCTCCCATTTTACCCCACCAAAGCACACCAGACCCTCACATTGCCTCCACCATGCTTGACAGATGGCCTCAAGCAATCCTCCAGCATCTTTTCATTTGGTCTGTTTCTGACGAATGTTCTTCTTTGTGATCCAAACACCTCAAACTTAGATTAGTCTGTCCTTAGCATTTTTTTCTGATCTTCCTCTGTCCAGTGTCATGGTTCGTTTGCCCATCTTAATCTATTCTTTTTATTGGGCAGTCTGTGATGGTTTTTTCTTTGAAATTCTGCCTAGAAGGCCAGCACCCTGGAGTCATTTCTTCACTGGTGACATTGAGACTTTTGTTTTGCTGATACTATTTAATGAAGCTGCCAGTTGAGGACCTCTCAAAATAGACACTAATGTATTTGTCCTCTTGCTCAGTTGTGCACTGGGGCCTTCCAGTCTTTTTCTATTCAGGTTCGAGACAGTTTGTGCTGTTCTGCGAAGAATGTAGTAATGGAATTTCCTTCATTTCTCAGAACAGGAATAGACTGATTGGTTTCAGCAGAAAGTTCTTTGTTTCTCGCCCTTTTTAGCGTGTATCGAACCCACAAATGCTGATCCTCCAGATATTCAACTAGTTTAAAAAAGGACAGTTTTCAGCGTTACTAACATAATCACAGTGTAGGTTTTCTAATGATCAATTAGCCTTTTAAAATGATAAACTTGGATTTGCAAACAAAACGTGCCATTGGAACACAGGACTAATGGTTGCTGAAAATCTGCCTCTGTACGCCTGTGTTGATATTCCATTGAATGCTACCAGCTACAATAGTGATTTACAACATTAACAGTGTCTACACTTTATATCTTATCAATTAGATGTTATTTTATGCACCAAAAGTGTGCATTTCTTTCAAGGACATTTCCAAACTTTTGAATGGTAGTGTGTGTGGATATATGAATGTAGCAAAATGTGTAATATTTCAATATATTTCATTAATAAGTATATATTCTGAAATGTGTTATTTAAATAGATGTACACACACATACACATTGTACAAATATATTCTAATAGATTTCTATTGTGTATGGGCTTACTGAAACCAACGGCAAAAACAACTTTCACTTCAACCTTATTATAAGTCAATGAAAAAAGGTGACTAGCAACATTGGAACACAAAATGTATCTGGAGACAGATTGGTACAGATGGTACTCTTAATTTTCTCTTAATAATAAGGTTATTTAGGTTCAAGTGAATACATCATTTCATTCAGATTGTCATCTGACTAGCTAAAGGTAATTGACAGTACTGTCCCTGCTCCCCCTTTCTCTTTTGCTGCAACAAATTGAAATTGTTTAACAAACTCAAGTTAAGAAAACTCACACTGAAAATATATCCACTTACGTTGCACTTACAGTGAGGGAAAAGGGTATTTGATCCCCTGCTGATTTTGTACGTTTACCCACTGACAAAAAATGGTCAGTCTATAATTTAATGGTAGGTTTATTTGAACAGTGAGAGACAGAATAAGAACAAAAAAATCCAGAAAAACACAAACATTTTATACATTGATTTGCATTTTAATGAGTGAAATAAGTATTCAACCACTCTGCGAAACATGACTTAGTACTTGGTGGCAAAACTCTTGTTGGCAATCACAAAGGTCAGATGTTTCTTGTAGTTGGCCACCAGGTTTGCACACATCTCAGGAGGGATTTTGTCCCACTCCACTTTGCAGATCTTCTCCAAGTCATTAAAGTTTCGAGGCTGACGTTTGGCAACTCGAATCTTCAGCTCCCTCCACAGATTTTCTGTTGGCTTAAGGTCTGGAGACTGGCTAGGCCACTCCAAGACCTTAATGTGCTTCTTCTTAAGCCATTCCTTTGTTGCCTTGGCCGTGTGTTTTGGGTCATTGTCATGGTAGAATACCCTGGCTGAGGGAAGGAGGTGGATCTTGCGGGTGCTCCAGGATGTCACTCCTTCACGGCGTAGTGTTTTACCAATTGTTTTCCTGGTGACTAGGGTCCCAGCTGCCTTGAGATCATTGACAAGATCCTCCCGTGTAGTTCTTGGCTGATTCCTCACCGTTCTCATGATCATTGCAACTTCACGAGTTGAGTTCTTGCATGGAGCCCCAGACCGAGGTAGATTGACAGTTCTTTTGTGTTTCTTCCATTTTCAAATTATCGCACCAACTGTTATCACCTTCTCACTAAACTGCTTGTCGGTGGTCTTGTAGCCCATTCAATACTTGAATGGTCTACAATCTTGTCCCTGACATCCTTGGACAGCTCTTTGGTCTTGGCCATGGTGGACAGTTTTGAATCTGATTGATTGATTGCTTCCGTGGACAGGTGTCTTTTATACAGGTAACAAGCTGAGATTAGGAGCACTCCCTTTAAGACTGTGCTCCTAATCTCAGCTCATTATCTGTATAAAAGACACCTGAGAGCCAGAAATCTTTGATTGAGAGGGGATCAAATATTTATTTCACTCATTCATATGCAAATACATTTTTGACGTGTTTTTTCTTGCTATTTTTTTTTACTTATTCTGTCTTTCACTGTTCAAATAAACCTACCATTAAAATTAGAGACTGATAATTTTTTTGTCAGTGGGCAAATCTACAAAATCAGCAGGGGATCAAATAATTTTTTCCCTCACTGTAAAATGTATCCTTCTTTGCCTAACGTCTTTGTTTCCCAATATAACTGGGAATACAATATTGATAGCTACATCTAAACAAGGTGAAAATAATTTTTGTTTTAACTGAATAGTTAAAATGTTTCAGTTAATAGCTATTCAGTTAATTGTAGGTGTATCGCGCACGCTGCTCACTGGGAGAACGAGAGGTGTTTCGAACGCAGTAAGGACATCTGTGCTTATTGTACAGCTCATCTGCATAAAGCGTATTGGTGGCTCCAATTACTATGACAATCTGATCTGTGTTTCGCTAATCGAATGCAGAATATAGCACAATGAGCTAAATACCCTGAAGAAAAATGTTTTACCCTGACCAATTAGTTGTCAGAACAAAACGTTTTGATTATAGTTTTTTTCTTGACGTGGCAGGAATTATTTTGCCTTAGTGGGACGTCACGGTAAAATGAACAAAGCGGAATCATGGAAGCACACCTGTCACGTCCTGGCTGTGCCCCTAGCCATCTCTGCGCTGGGCTCGGGGCATAGCCAGGACAGGACAGGAGGTGGCCTTTAGCCACCTCTACTCCTTTTTTTGGTTTCCCCAATTGGAGGCAGGTGTTAGTCATTGCCTCCAATTGGGGACCCTATTTAAGTTTAGTTTGTAGGCCCCAAGGCGTGGTTCATTTTGGTTTTGTTTGTCCTGTGTAAGGAATACCCACGTCACTGGTTGCTGCCTTTTTGTTTTGTTGGAGTCCTTCTTTCCTTTTCATTAAAACATGGATTACCCTTGTGACCTTCAGTCTGCGCCTCTGTCCTTTCCACCCCACGACCGTGACAGAATGAACCACCAAAAAAGGAACCGCAGACGCACGAGGAAGACCCGCCATGGCCACAGGAACAACTCCCTGTGGTTGTGGGAGAAGCCAGAGACGCCGGAGGAGGAAGCTCGGCGTCTCTGCGCTTATTCCGGCTACGCCCCTCCGGTACACCCGTTGAGAGGGGAGTATGCCTGGAGAGGCGATTGGGGGGCTGACTCCCTCTCCCCGGACGACGAGGATGTGGTGTATGGGAGAGTGGAGGAAGACCCCCCGGAGGCGCAAACCCGGAGGTCGCCCCAAGACTTTTTTGGGGGGGTGCTATGGGGCGTGGACCAGTGGGGTGATGTCAAGCCCCTCAGCCGGCAGGAGGAGGGGGTCGTCAAAGAGCTCCTACAGGAGATGCAGAGGACGGAGAGGACGGGCCGTAGGAGAGGAGGCCAGAGGAGGAAGCAGCAGCCCGTGCCTCCTACCAGCCACGGGTTGGATGGTACGAGTGGTCCCCTGTCCAGTCGGCGTGCCCCACTCCCTACTCCGCAGCCTACTACCACCCCGCGGCCTACCCCGCGGCCTACCCCGCGGCGCCCTGCTTCCCCTGCTGCCCGGGAGCCGCAGCAAGCGCTGCCAGCGCCCCCCGCTGCCTGGGAGCTGCAGCCAGCGCCCCCCGCTGCCCAGTGGCCGCAGCCGCCAGCTCCTCCCGCTGCCCAGTGGTCGCAGCCGCCAGCTCCTCCCGCTGCCCAGTGGCCGCAGCCGCCAGCTCCTCCCGCTGCCCAGTGGCCTCAGCCGCCAGCTCCTCCCGCTGCCCTGTTTTCGCCGCCGCCAGGACCCGCCGTGGACTGGCCGCCGCCCGGGCCCACGGATGACTGGCCGCCGCCGCCCGGGCCCGCGGATGACTGGCCGCCGCCGCCCGGGCCCGCGGATGACTGGCCGCCGCCGCCCGAGCCAGCGGATGACTGGCCGCCGCCGCCCGGGGCCGTGGATGACTGGCCGCCGCCGCCCGAGCCAGCGGTTGACTGGCCGCCCGAGCCAGCGGTTGACTGGCCGCCCGAGGCCGCGGATGACTGGCCGCCGCCGCCCGAGCCCGCGGTTGACTGGCCGCCTTGTCCCGCTGCGCCTTCACCTGCCCAGGAGCCCCCGCATCGTCCCACGGCGCCCTCGCCTGTCCCGGCCTCAGCGGCGCCCTCGCCTGTCCCGGCCTCAGCGGCGCCCTCGCCTGTCCCGGCCTCAGCGGCGCCCTCGCCTGTCCCGGCTCTCCCTGTCCCTCCGCCGGCTCTCCCTGACCCTCCGCCGGCTTCCCCGTCTCCGGCTCCTTCGCCGGCTCTCCCACAGGGTTCTGACCCTCCGCCGGCTCCCCCGGCTCCTGCTCCTCCACCGGCTCCTATTCCCCCGCCGGCTACCCCGTCTCCTGCTCCTCCGCCAGCTCCTGCTCCCCCGCCGGCCGTCAACCCTCCGCCGGCTCCCCCGGCTCCTGCTCCTCCGCCGGCTGCCGACCTGCCGCCGGCTCCTATTCCTCCGCCGGCTCCCCCGTCTCCTATTCCTCTGCCGGCTCCTGTTCCTCCACCGGCTCCCCTGTCTCCTATTCCTCCGCCGGTTCCCCCGGCTCCTACTCCTCCGCCGGCTCTCCCGCCGGCTCCGGACCCTCCGCCGGCTCCCCCGGCTCCTGCTCCTCCACCGGCTCCTATTCCCCGCCGGCTCCCCCGTCTCCTATTCCTCTGCCTGCTCCTATTCCTCCGCCAGCTCCCCCGGCTCCTACTCCTCCGCCGGCTCTTCCGCCGGCTCCGGACCCTCCGCCGGCTCTTCCGCCGGCTCTTCCGCCGGCTCCGGACCCATCGCCGGCCCTTCCGCCGGCTCCGGACCCTCCGCCGGCTCCCCCGGCTCTTGCTCCTCCACCGGCTCCTGCTCCTCCGCCGGCACTTACTCCTCCGCCGGCTCTTCCGCCGGCTCCTGACCCTCCACCGGTTTCCCCGTCTCCTACTCCTCCGCCGGCTCTTCCGCAGGCTCCTGACCCTCCGCCGGCTCCCCCGTCTCCTATTCCTCCGCCGGCTCCCCCGGCTCCTACTCCTCCGCCGGCTCTTCCGCCGGCTCCGGACCCTCCGCCGGCTTCCCCGGCTCCTGCTCCTCCGCCGGCTCCTATTCCCCCGCCGGCTCCCCCGTCTCCTGCTCCTCCGCCGGCTCCTACTCCTCCGCCGGCTCTTCCGCCGGCTCCTGACCCTCCGCCGGTTTCCCCATCTCCTGCTCCTCCGCCGGCTCTTCCGCCGGCACCGGACCCTCCGCCGGCTCCCCCGGCTCCTGCTCCTCCGCCGGCTGTCGACCCTCCGCCGGCTCCCCCGGCTCCTGCTCCTCCGCCGGCTGTCGACCCTCCGCCGGCTCCCCCGGCTCCTGCTCCTCCGCCGGCTGTCGACCCTCTGCCGGCTCCCCCGGCTCCTGCTCCTCCGCCGGCTGTCGACCCGCCGCCGGCTCTCCTGCCGGCTCCGGTCCCTCCGCCGGCTCTCCCGTCTCCTGACCCTCTGCCTCCCTGGCCTGTCCCTGCAGCTCCGCCTCCCCGGCCTGTGCCGGCGGCTCCGGGCGCTGAGCCTCCGCCGGTCCGGGTGTGGTCGTCCCGGTCTTGCGGTCGGGAGCCCGCACCTTTGGGGGGGGGTACTGTCACGTCCTGGCTGTGCCCCTAGCCATCTCTGCGCTGGGCTCGGGGCATAGCCAGGACAGGACAGGAGGTGGCCTTTAGCCACCTCTACTCCTTTTTTTGGTTTCCCCAATTGGAGGCAGGTGTTAGTCATTGCCTCCAATTGGGGACCCTATTTAAGTTTAGTTTGTAGGCCCCAAGGCGTGGTTCATTTTGGTTTTGTTTGTCCTGTGTAAGGAATACCCACGTCACTGGTTGCTGCCTTTTTGTTTTGTTGGAGTCCTTCTTTCCTTTTCATTAAAACATGGATTACCCTTGTGACCTTCAGTCTGCGCCTCTGTCCTTTCCACCCCACGACCGTGACAACACCCCTACATTTTAGTGTATTTCAATGTTATAATGAGTTGTGTTTGGTTGACATTGCAAGCAAATCATAGGTAAAGGAGTGTTTTCTTATGCTTGGAATGTTTTACCACATTACACACTAGCTTAATTTTATTTTTCAGCTCATTCCTTTCAATTGATAAATGGCAGGTTTGTGAAATCTTTAAAAACAAAACATTACAACAAGGAAAACATGAACTGACCCATGTTCAAAAGAATACATACACTTAGTTCTTAATACTGTGTATTACCCCCTTTAGCATCAGTGACAGCGTGCAGTATTTTGTAATAGTTGTCTATGAGGCCCCAAATTCTTGCAGATGGTATAGCTGCCCATTTGTCTTGGCAAAATGCCTCCAGGTCATGCAAAGTCTTTGGTCGTCTTGCATGAACCGCAGGTTTGAGATCACCACAGAGGAGAGTTTTGGCAGTTTTGGCTGAAATCTTTCTTGGTCTACCTGACCTTGGCTTGGTATCAAGAGATCCCTTAATTTTCCACTTCTTAATAAGTGATTGAACAGTACTGACTGGCATCTGCATGGCTTTGGATATCTTTTCATTTCCATCCATCTTCTTCCGCTTATCTGGGGCCGGGTCGCGGGGGCAGCAGTCTAAGCAGGGATGCCCAGACTTCCCTCTCCCCAGACACTTCCTCTAGCTCTTCCGGGAGGACACCAAGGCGTTCCCAGGCCAGCCGGAAGACATAGTCCCTCCAGCGTGTCCTAGGTCTTCCCCGGGGTCTCCTCCCGGTGGGACGGGACCGGAACACCTTCCCAGGAAGGCGTTCCGGAGGCATCCGAAACAGATGCCCAATCCACCTCAGCTGACCCCTCTTGATGTGGAGGAGCAGCGGCTCTACTCTGAGCTCCTCCCGGGTGACCGAGCTTCTCTAAGGGATCGCCCAGCCACCCTGCGGAGAAAGCTCATTTCGGCCGCCTGTATCCGGGATCTTGTCCTTTCGGACATGACCCAAAGCTCATGACCATAGGTGAGAGTAGGAACGTAGATTGACTGGTAAATCGAGAGCTTTGCCTTGCGGCTCAGCTCTTTCTTCACCACGACAGACCGATACATCGACTGCATTACTGCGGAAGCTGCACCGATCCGTCTGTCAATCTCCCGTTCCATCCTTCCCTCACTCGTGAACAAGACCCCTAGATACTTAAACTCCTCCACTTGAGGCAGGCACTCTCCACCAACCTGAAGTGGGCAAGCCACCCTTTTCCGACTGAGGACCATGGCCTCGGATTTGGAGGTGCTGATTCTCATCCCCACCGCTTCACACTCGGCTGCAAACCGTCCCAGTGCATGCTGAAGGTCCTGGTTAGAAGGGGCCAACACAACAACATCATCTGCAAAGAGCAGAGATGAAATTGTGTGGTCCCCAAACCTGACACCCTCCGGCCCCTGGCTGCGCCTAGTAATTCTGTCCATAAAAATTACGAACAGAACCAGCGACAAAGGGCAGCCCTGCCGGAGTCCAACATGCACTGGGAACAAGTCTGACTTACTGCCGGCAATGCAATGCAGACTTTTCCATATTTATAAAATCCCATTACCTTGTTACACAAGTCTTTTGACTTGTTCTTCTATGCCCCCCATGGAATTCTTTCACCCAAATGGTGAAAAGAACACATTTCAAAAAAGCTGATACAGGGGCAACAAAAGACTGGAAAAGTTGTGTATTGCTAAAAAGACTTGGTGGAACATCTCACAACTAATTAGGTTAATTGGCAGTAACATGATTGAGTGTAAAAAGAGCATCCCAGAGAGGATGAGTCTGTCAGAAGTAAAGGTTTCAAGGGGTTCACCACTCCGCAGGCAAATAGTGCAACAACTTAAGAATAATGATTCTCAAAGTAAAATTGCGAAGAGTTTGGAGATTTCATTATCTACGGTACTTGATATCATTAAAAGACTCAGAGAATCCGGATAAATCTTTCTACGCAAGGGAGAAGGCCAAAATCCAATATTGGATGACTGTGATATTCGGCCCTCAGACGGCATTGCATTAAAACATACACTATTCTTTCGTGGAAATCACTACATGGGTTCAGAAACACTTACGATAACCATTGTCTGTAAACACAGTACATCGCTGCGTCCACAAAAATAAAACTTTGCAAAGAACAAAACATATATTAACAAGATCCAGAAATGCCGTCGCAATCTCTGGTCCCCAGCTCATTTTAGATGGACTGAGGTGATGTGGAAAACTGTCCTGTGGTCTGATGAATCAAAATTTTTTGTTCTTTTTGGGAATCATGGATGCTGCATCCTCCATGCTAAAGAGGCGAGTGACCCTCTGGCTTGTTTTCAGTGCATAGTGCAAAAGCCAGCATCCGTCATTGGTATGGGGTTGCATTAGTGCACATGGCATGGGTGACTTGCACTTTTGCAAAGGCACTATAAATGCTGAACAATATATACAGGTATACAATATATACAGGTCTGCTGCCATCCAGATAAGGTCGTTCAGGGATAGCCCAGGAAAATGCCAAACCACATTCTGCACATATCTCAAAAGCATGGCTCTGTAGTAAAGGTGTCTGGGTGCTAAACTGACCTGCCTGCAGTCCAGACCTGTCACCCACTGAAAGCATTTGGCACATTACGTAATGGGAAATACGACCATGGAGACCCCGAACTATTGAGCAGCTGCAATCCTAAATCAACCAAGAATGGGAAAACATTTCACTTTCAAAACTACAGCAATTGGTTTCCTCAGTTCCCATACGCTTAGTGAGTGTTGTTAAAAGGATAGGCGATGCAACCCAGTGGTAAACATGCCCTGATGCCTGGCATCAAATTCAAAATGGCCATGTTTTCATCAAGAAACACTAATTTTTTCAGTTTCAACATTGAATATGTTTTCTTTGTACTATTTTCATTTAATATAAGGATAAATGATTTACACTAAATTAATTGCATCATTGCATTCTGTATTTATTTGCATTTTACACAGCATCTCAGCTTTTTTGGAAAAGGGGTTGTGTTTTGCAGACAGTAGTGGACATTGCACCTTTTCCCATTGTACAGTACAATGATATAATTTACTATATCATGGAGGCAATAATGTAACCCACATGTACCATTAACTCCACAAAAGAGTTCCTTTATGTCTAGCAGTTCCATTGGTTTTAAGTACCAGTTGGCACTCTTAGCACCAGACCTCAGACAGTGTTAATGATATACAGATAAATCAATACATTTCCCTCATGTATTTCTTTTATATATCCATAATCTTCTATTATTTCATTATAGTAGCCAATAAAAGTGTACCGCTGTATTGCAATAATGTATATCCATACATAGGTGAATGACATTATTTCCAGACTGAAAAAAGCTCAACTAAGTATTAATCAATTTAGTCTTCATCAAGACCCAGGGCCAACAAGCCTGAATGAAATACACTGTATTACTAATGAGAACAATACATTATGCCCAAATACTGTATAACTGTTTGGGTCTGAGTTCACTGCATGGGCCAGGCAAAGTAGCATATTTATGTTAAATTCACCATTTAAGGGGAATTTTACATAAATAAGCCAGATCAACAAAGAAAGCTATAGCAAAGACCAGGCAAAGAGTGGGTCTGTCCTCTTCTTACTACATATAATTTTCTGGTTGGGAAGGATTGCCACCCCCAGTCAAGACCTCCACCAGCTCAGTGACCTATCCCAATGCATTGCCATGGGTCAAAAAAACTATCAAAATCAGCATGGTTGTGAACATATCTGAGACACTCTTTAAATCTTGGCTTGTATTCTCTTTGAACGGCAAGTAAAGGGACGCAGAGGGAAAATAAGCTTTCCAACCTTTATGTAGCATCAACAAACAGGCATTAGCTTGCTTCCAGTTATAGTTGATGGCAGAATTATTATTTGTTGCTATGTAAAGGTTCAGATCTTTCTGTAGGGGTGTTCACATTTTCCCCTGTGGTGCCAGGATGTTTACTTCTAAAGGTCATTTACTTGGTGTGAAAGCAATCCACTAACTTACAACCAAACATTGCAAACATTTTAATAAGGTGAAAGATAACATTTCTGTTGATATGTGGTATAAATTGTGGTAATTAACACACCAATTACAAGTTTTAACGACATTAAAGCTTGTTTCCTTACTAGTTACTGATGGAGAACAATGTGTGCATGCTTATACTAATGATTCTAACAAGAAAAAGTGAAAGTCAACAATGGTATAATATCATAATATTAAAATGTGCCTCACTTTCTGTATTCCTGTAGGTGAGGAGGCATTGACTTTGTACATGGCCAAGAACAAGCTGGACCGGAAGCTGGTCAACGCCACTCAGAATGTTGAAGCATTGCACCAGCTGGCCTCTTCTTACTTCATTGACCGAGACGGCACTATGCGGAAGCTTCATGAGATCCAGATATCCACCAATGCCATTAAGGTATGCCATCCCTGTACACAAAATAAAGTATTTAAATTGTGTCACATGAGTTATACATACAACCCTGTTTTCAATGAAGTTGGGACACTGTGTATAATGTGAAGAAAAACAGACTGCAGTGAATGCAAATTATTTAAACCCTATATTCAATAGACAACATACAGTTAAGTCTGGAAATATTTGGACACTTTTTGGACAATTTTCATAATGTTGGCTCTGTACGCCACCACAATGGATTTGAAATGAAACAACCAAGACGCAAGTGCAGACTTTCAGCTTTAATTCAAGGGGTTGAACGTTTAGGAATTGCAACCATTTTCATACCAAGTCCCCTTATTTCAAGGGTGCAAATGGAATTGGACAAATTAACACAATCATGAATAAAATGTTAATTTTTAATACTTTGTCGAGAATCCTTCGCAGGCAATGACTGCTTGAAGTCTGGAATGCATGGACATCACCAAATGCTGGGTTTCATCCTTTGTGATTCTTTGCCAGGCCTTTACTACATATAATTCCCTCTTGGCACAGGCAGACACAAGTGGTTTTCTCACTACTGGTTTATTTCTCCTAAAATCCACTGTAAAAACTAAACACACAGAATTGATAAGAAAATACAGAAATCATATTAGCTTACAGAAATGATAGCATACACAGCATGTCGAATGAGTAACATTTTCCCAAAGTAAAATACCTTGTTGGCTGCATGCCCATACAAAGGGATTGCTCTTCTTTGTAACCATTTACTTAATATGATGTCTGTTGTAATCAACAAATTTCACTTTCGTCATAGTACACAATGTTCTTGCTTACTGCATGTTAACCAGCTTGCTTAATGAGTTACACTTCAGCTGTCTTCAGTTGTCAATCAATCAATCAATCAATCAGATTTATTTATAAAGCCCTTTTTACAACAGCAGTTGTAGTGCTTTTACAGAAACACCCCACCTTAAACCCCAAGGAGCAAACAACAGTAATGTTACATTTCAGTGTCTAGGAAAAAAAAAAGGCAAAATTTAGGAATAAACCTAGAGAGGACCCAGGCTCAGAGGGGTGACCAGTCCTCTTCTGGCTGTGCCGCATGAGATATTAAGAGTCCAATTGGAATAATTAATAAATGCATGTGGGCTATATCCAGAGTCTATTTAAATTTAGACTAGGTCAAAAGTATGACCAGATGGACAAGGACAGGGACAGCAACGGGCCCCCCAAACCAGGTACTCCGCAGGTGTGTACCAGGACCTCATGTCCTCCTAAAGTATAAATCTCTCGGGAGGAAACTGGGAAAATTCAGAAAATGCATTCCTCATATCAACAACGATTTATAGTGGAGAAGGAGAACTTAGTGGGGAAGGAGAACTGACACAATCTCCAGCACAATAGTATAGCACCGTAAGACCTTGGGACTGAGACAGGGGGGGTCCGGCGACACTGTGGCCCTACCCGGGGGAGGCCCCGGACAGGGCCCAACAGGCAGGAAATCAATCAACCCACATTGCCAGGCATCAACCAAAGGGACACCCACCAACCGCAACCACCGTGAATGAGGGCCGAGTATTGCCAGCAGAGTACAGCCCAATTGCACAAGTGCGCAACAGAGAGACAACAACAAGCCAGTGACTCTTCCCCCGAAAGGCATTGGAGGGAGGGCATCCCAGTGTCGACGAGAACTCACCTGGCAAGACAGCAAGTTGTTGTTTGTTAGTGGGTCTTTCTGCCTTAAGTTTTTCTTCAGCAAGTGAAATACATGCTCGATCAGGTTGAGATCAAATGATTGACTCAGCCATTGCAGAATTCTTTGCCTAAAAAACTAATGTGTTGCTTTCGCAGTACGTTTTGGGTGATTGTCCATCTGTGAAGTGATGCGCCGTCCAATCAACTTCGCTGAATTTGGCTGAATCTGAGCAGACAGTATCCCTATACACTTCAGAATTCATCCGGCTGCTTCTGTCTTCTGTCACATCATCAATAAATACTAGTGACCCAGTGCCATTGGCAGCCATGCATGCCCATGCAATCACACTGCCTCAAATGTGTTTTACAGATGATGTGGTATGCTTCGGATCATGAGCCATTCCAAGCCTACTCTATACTTTTCTCTTCCCATCATTCTGGTACAGGTTGATCTTAGTTTAATCTGTCCAAAGAATGCTGTTCCAGATCTAGGCTGGCATAGTCAAATCTGGCCTTTCTATTCTTGAGGCTTATGAATGGTTTGCATCTTGTGGTGAACCCTCTGTATTTGCGCTTGTGAAGTCTTCTCTTCATGGTAGACTTGGGTAATGAAATGCCTACTTCCTGGAGAGTGTTATTCACTTGGCTGGATTTTGTGAAGAGTTTTTTCTTTACCATGGAAAGGATCCTATGATCATCCACCACGGTTGTCTTCCATGGACGTCCAGCCTTTTTGTGTTGCAGAGCTCACCAGTGCGTTCCTTTTTTCTCTGAATGTACCAAACTGTTGATTTGGCCAATCCTAATGTTCCTGTTATCTCTCAGATGTATTTTTGTTTTGTTTTGTAGCCTAAGGGTGGCCTGTTTCACTCTCATTTAGAGCTCATTTGACCACATGTTGTGGATTCACAGCAACTGCTTCCAAATGCGAATGACACACCTGGAATCAACTCTAGACATTATACCTGCTTAATTGATGAATAAATAATGAAGGAATAGCCCACACCTGTCCATGAAACATCTTTTGAGTAATTTGTCCAATTACTTTAGGTCCCTTTAAAAAGAGGGTGCTACATATTCGAGAGCTGTAATTCCTAAACCCTTCCTTCAATTTGTATGTGAATAACCTCAAATTAAAGCTGAGGGACTGCACCTTAATCCCATATTCATTATTTAACTATAACCTAAATATATTTTGGTTAACAGACAAAATAACAAAACTTGTTTCAGTATTCAATTATTTCCGGACATAACTGGGCATTTGTTTTATATTGGAGGGAGATCTAACAATAATTTTTTAAAGCTTTTTTAAGGTGGTCAACCAAAAGTGAAATAGATACTTGAGGGAGCATTTAGGGGTTGGTTTGAATTTGTTGTCGCTGTAATTCAGCTAAACTCCTTAAAGTGGAAGTGGAAGATGTTTTTTAATAAGGCTGTTGTTAAATAAACTAACAACACTGTGAATCAAAGACATAGAAGCAATCTGAATTCATCATCTGATTATTTATTTTAGGTACATATTCTAACATTCTGTTTTTAGTGAGATCTGTGGGTGGGACAAATGTACACAGCTTTGCAGGGTAGTGTCCCATTAGCCGGGCCAATCAAACATATAAATGTCAAGATTAGCAAAAAGACAGGTTATTTAAACAAGCAAATTAAAATGCTTTTGGATAATTACACATTCATTTGACTTAAATATAAAAGAGAAATAATATAGAAGTATCAAAGAAAAACAAAAAAGACGAGAGATCTTAATTCAGACATTTTACCTTGATGCTTTCTAAGAAGTCGTTTCAATATGCCTTTCTAATTGAACATTTCTCACGATATTGCCTTCTTTCTATTGTCCACAATAGAAAAGGTGAGGCTGAGCAATGGTTAGCACTCAGTGCCAGGTGAATGAGAGGCATTTTAAATCCACTGCTTAGACTGCATTTTTATTAATCCATTTATGAAATTCTCTCTTATAATGTATGTTTTTGCAATCCACAATCATCATCAGATTATTTTTTGAAAAAGGAGTTTATATTCCTGACATTACAGACACATTGAACTATGCCATGTGAGGCTACATCAGCGAGAATTCAACTGAAAAGTAAGCTTGCATAATTTTCCTGCAGAGCAATTATCAGATGATTTACAGTGGAAACCGATTGCTGTTTTATTTCTTTATTTCACCTTACTTACTGAAAGGAATGTTATTATATATATATTTTTATTTTTTTCTGTAATTCAATAACCTGATTGAAGGAAACTGTGTTTTAAGCAGGGCTAAAACAAGCTTGGCTATGCTCTTGTTGCAAAGCCCTAATGAAAACCAATCATTTTGACTAACATGATCTTAATTTGGTACACACACTCCAAACATTCCAATCACACACACCTCCAGACTCCTCCGGCCCCCACCCATCCTCCCTGGAGAGTGTCTTGATGTCTTTTTGTTGTCCTAAGTGACAGTCGGGTGAAGAGGTTCTGGCAGATAGGGCTCTGGGTAGCACGAAGTCAAGCATGACAAAATTAAACAGAATTGACAATAGCTGCTGAGTCAGACCTTGGGCTAGGAATCGAGGACAGAAGAAGCACACACAGCATGTCAACAAAAAATGTGGATAAGAATAGAGCATCATTTATTTTTTCTGAGTAGAAGCTAAATAAACCTCACTGGAAATGTACTTTTCTAGAAAAAAGTGAATGGCTTTAAAAAGAGCCTTTTGTGTTAAAGCAGCATTTTTCACTTGAAATAAACAGCTTGTAATTTCTTTACTTTCTGGAGGCTGCTTTATTGGTCGTCTTAGTTGCCTTGGGCTTGGCGGCGTCACTGCTTAGGTAGTGATCTTGTGCCTCTTGGCTGTCTTTCACTTTGACTGTGTTTTTCACCTTTTTCACCTACTGCATTTTTGGGTGTCGCCAGCTGCTTAACCTCAGTGGGGTATTCTTAGCCTCCGTAGGGGTTTCTTTGCGGTGGCCGTATTCTTGGTTTTGGGGTTGATGCTTTCCTTTTGGGCTTCACCTTCACAGCTGTCTTTTTGAGCTTAAAAGAGCAGGAAGGCATCAGTGCCCTTGATCTGGAGCACAATGTCCTTGACAATGAGTGGGCATCCAGGGACACGCCACTCCTCTAATTGTAGTTGCACACAGCCTTGGTATTGAACTTGTCTGCCTCGGGAATGTGTGGAACTGTGTATGTGGAAGATATGAGTATTAGGAAATTTGTCTGGTTTTTGTGTGTGTGGGTGTGCATGCGTGCATGCGTCAAATCAAATGGAAAATCAAATAAAAATATATTCAGTTTAACAGTAGGTACGGTATATTGAGTTTTATTGTATGCGCAGTTGCATGTGTTGTCAGCTCCTCCTTAGTGTAAAATTACTTACTGCAAAAAAGGTTTTGTCAATATACCTGTGAAATAAAGGCTTGATAAACAACTATTAACACTAGAACCGCCAAATGCCTATGGGAATTGGCATTTGAGTTTATAATTAAAATAAAACTGCCATTTTGAAAGCTATACCCTCCTCCTTCCACAACTTTTCCTAAATAGGCATATATTACATTGTTTCGTTGTCAGAATTCTAAACTCACAAATGGAAAACTATTTAGAGACTATTTACCTGTTTTTTTACCTTGTTTTCCGACTTAATCGGCAATAGCCCACGTCACATTGCGTTGGTACCCAAATGGTACGCAGGCGCTAATCATCCCTCACTGCATGACGTCAATGGATGAATGCGCGGGACTCCCAGATGAAAGATATAGTCTTGGTTGAATTTGAATGAACTTACAAATTAAATACAAGATTTCCATGACCATTCAACAATTTAATTAGGCTATTATTTAAACATAAATTAAACGATTTAGGACATTTGGCAATTCAACGTATGCATCACACTTTACCGCTTTTCAGTAAGCAATTCAGCATTCTTGTGTAGGCTAATTCATCAAATATAAATCTAAAATGTACATCCAAATGATTATTCACTAAACGAAATACCAGACATTCTTTAGCAATCGCCCTTTCAACAAACCTATTACACCATTATTGTTTTATATTCATGTCAATTATAGACAATTCATGTCACCTAGAGATTGGCTGTGTAATTTTAATTTTGTACATTAGTAGGGCCTAATAAACCAATGAAAATACTATAGCCTGTGTTCTTACAAATAATCGTTACATGTATTGTTTTTTTTTTATTGTTTTTTTAATACAAACTCATTCTTATTCACTAACCATTTAAAACAAAAAAATTCAGTTATTCATAATTTTTTAGACTATTCTATATAGTTTGATGATGACCCAGTAGATGAAATGATGCTCTGGCTGGATGGGGATGGTTATCATTGCATTTGCTGTCATTGGTGGAAAAGTGGAACATGGATTAAAGTGATGTTTTAATAGATAAAAATGTATTGGATATATTCTTTGTTATTCTTACAGTGAAAGAATTGCCTACGGCACCTACCCATAGGAACATCCTCTCTCACATAACATTATCATGTGTGTTTAACAAGGATGGTAGGACCAGACAGATTATTTTCTTTTTTTTACCGCATTGCACCATAGAGGTTTGTAAACAATGTGCTTGTTAACACTTGTTTTTTATGTTGTTTGTTATTCCCTGTAGGGTCCTTGTAACTTGTACTATGAGGGTTAGACCAAATCTGAAGTGAAGGCACATTCCCCGGCCTGCTGGTCCTCATGGAGGGCTGGTGTGACCCTGATTCAGGAGACACTTGATACATATATATTTTATGTTTTCCCCTCAGCTTCCTCTGCTGGAATCTCTGGCTTGTCCCAGTATTGTGTACAGCCTGTTGATTTGATATTCACTGTCATTGTCTTGTTTACATGCTGGGTAAGGGCCTGACCCTGAAACCTGTGTGTGACAATCAAGGAATATATATATAAAGTATTTATCGAAGTGGTGTGCTATTTTCTTTGGTATTATTTTTGTTTTTACATTCAAGCTTGGAAATATGATGACATTGCTAAAGCAGATACATAATTAATTGAAAACAACACATTTTTATGTGGACAAATAGTGAAAAACAACTAGAAATCCTTGCTAATTTCAGCTAGCACTGTGTTTGGACACGCACAGATGGAGTGTTCACTGGTTGAACAAAACCTTCTGAACACATCACATTTTGTTTATGTCTGGATGCAGAAAAAAAATATGATTCCCCTTCAGAAGTGCATCTGCCAAAAAAGGAATCTGCTGTTGTCGGAAAAATCTATAGCCTGCAGCTGCTAGTATTTCAAACAAATAAAAAAAACTATAGAGACCATATGAATTATGTACATATCATATACTTTGGCCTTGTAAGCTTAATTTGCAATTGTAAGATGCTAAAATTGTGTCTACTCACATTTTTAGCAGCTGAGTGATCAAATGTTTTCACCACACAGACAGACAACATGATGGAAATTAATTGAGAAATAGTGTGTTAGGTATATTGTCAAAGAAGGACTGGGACAGTGTGAATGTCGCATTGATTAGATAGTAGCTGGCAGCCTGCTGTGCATGATAATTCCAAGATCTGTTTATTACAGTGGGGTGGAATAGGTGAGAACTGTATGCACCTTCAGAATTGTTTCAAAGTCATGCAGGTGCTACAGCATTACCCAGTATTTTGCTCAGTCTATTCTTGCTTCAAATTTAACATAATGCCCAGTCCATGCAGATGAGAGCCATCCTTATATAGGATAACTTCATGAACAGGATTGCCTAAAATAAATACCTAAATGAGTATGTAGAGTCCTGGAAAAAGGTATTATGGACAGGTGACACAAATATTAACATTTATTATAGTGATGGCAAGAAGAAAATGTGGAGAAAAAAGAACTGGCTTATCACTTATCCTTGAAATATTAGGAAGGGGGTGTTATATTTTGGAAAAGTATGGCTGCCACTGGAAATGGCTCACTTGTTGTCTTTGATGGATCTACTGATGGCAGCAGTTGAATGTATTCTGAAAATATATTGTCTGTTTTGATACAACCAAATGCCTCAAACCTCATTGCCTGGCACTTCAAATTGGAGCTAGGCAATAAGCCCGAACATACTGCTAAAGCATTTGTTTTTCAGAGCCAAAAAAGTTTGTGAACTTGAATGTCAAAGTCAATCACCCGACTTTAATCCAATTAAAGTGTTTCACTTTCTGGAAAAAAAATGCAGTTAAGACCTGACTCACACTTGAGTCAGTCATTGAATGCAATAGACTCACAATGCTACGAAATGTGTTAAAAGTTGTAAATTGTTACAATTACTTTTAGTTTCCCAAAATGTAATATTGCCACTCAAAGACCCTTGAAAAGAGCAACATTTCATATCTTAGCAAATAGAAGACAGACATAATTTAATTGAAGCAAATTTGCATTGATTCTCAAAATGAAGACAGAATAGTATTTATGTTTTTGCAAACACTTATCCATAATGACAAAGCAAAAACATGATTTTAGATACTTGTCAATAAAAAAAGAAAATCTCATGCACATAAGTATTCAGACCATTTGCCATGACAATCCAAATTGAGCTCAGATAATCCTTGAGATGATCTAGAACTTGAATGGAATCTAACTGTGGCAAATTCAATTGATCATTCTTACAGTGAAGTATGGTGATAGGGGGAGTCATGTTATGGGGATGCTTCTCAGCAGCAGGGACTGGGATTCAGTTTTTCAGCACAACAACAATCCAAAAGCATAGCCAAGACAATGTTGGGACAAGTCTTTGAATTACCTTGAGTGGCCTAACCATAGCCTGGACTTGAACGCCATCGAACATCTCTGGGAACACTTAAAGATAGCATTTCACTGACATTCCTGATACAATTTCATACATACAATCAAGAATGAGAGAAAGGGTGCCAAGCTGGTAGAGGCTTACCCAAGAAGACTTGAATGTTTGATTGCTCTCAAAATCTCTACTACAATGTACAGAATAAAGGGTCTGAATACTTTCATTTTCTTTATGTTCATTAAATTGGGACAATTTTCAATAATCAGTTTCCACTTTGTCATTTTGGGCACTGTATCAATCCCACTATAAATACAAGGTTATGGTAGAACAACACTGAGCTATTAGTCCTGCAGTCACGTAGCAGTCAGACAACAATCTGTACAAGGAGAGAAGTCTGATTCACAGCCTGGATCTGAAGAGACAGAGAACAAGGCCCTGCACTTCCAGCATCGATCTAATATGGCTGTGAGTCTAACTTCACAGAGAGATGGTGCAGTCTATGGAGAAAACACAGACACAAGACATCAATAGAGATGAAAACTAAGACGTTTCCAGTCTGGCGAGTAAGCACATTTTCTGTGAAGTACTGCAGTGAAAAGTCGCACTGATGTATTTGGATTACTAACCATTACAGTAATGCAATGTTCATTTTAAGTCTTAAAGATTGCCATCATATCTTGTGGTATTTTATATAGCTTTCTAAATATTTCATATTGTCCTCTTCATGTTATCACACACAAAGACACATGAGAGTCATGCACAATACAGTTTCTGTTATCATACAGAATGTTACGTATAAGCCCTAATCTTTAGCCTGTCAATTATCTCTCTCCTGCTATTAATGGAGCAGCTAAGCAAATGTATGGCTCAGTTTATGATAAAAGTGCAATAACTGACACAGAGACAGGATAATGTATCATGAACATATTTCAATACAGGGACATTATAAATTTGGCCTTAGTGGAGTTGATATTCATCTTAAATATTGTAGCCAAGTTTCCACACAACAGCCATTTCTTTTACACAACTCTCAATGTGCAGCAAATCCATCACAAGCATGGCACTGTTTAATCTCTAACACACACACACACACACACACACACACACAGACATATACATCTATATGTGTCATACAATTCAGTGTGAAAAGCTATGCTAGTTTAAATGTGTACGGTATACATGTCTTTAGAAGTATCTTTTTTCAATACTTGCCACTATATGGTATTTGTTTGTGTGTGTGTGTGTGTGTGTGTGTGTGTGTTTGGAGTAATGTGGGTAGGCAGCGCATATAGTCCAAGGATGCATGTGGACAGCCATTATTAGATTAGCTGTTCAGCAGTTTCACTGTGACGGGCTGGGTCATCTGCATGATGCATCAGCAAGGAGACATCAGCAAGGGAATCTATATTCCAGTCCAGGTGGTGTTTGTACAGGCAGACTATCTCTGGGAGAAAGGATGCAGCACTGCACAGCAGTTAAAACATGTTTTTCACTTAAGTAAGTAGCCTTAAGTATCAACAATCCTTGATGACAACACGTTACATTATTAACTGAAAAATCTACCTTGAATATCAACTACAGTATGTCAGACAGATTAACATCAAGCTAGCTGTGGGTATGACTCACATTTGTTTAAATATGTAAGCATGTTTAACTAGTTATAATCTCCTTCCAGACACACTTGGCTGCAGTGACGTAGTTTCTGAAATGTAGCACGACTTGAGAGCTCATGGGCAAATAGGCTACATTGCCAAACTGATTAGGCACGACTACATCACATGAAAAAATATATATAACTTATTTATTTTAAGACAGATATACACTGCTCAAAAGAATTAAGGGAACGCGTAATCATCACAGTATAACACCAAGTTAATTAAACTTCAGGGATATGAATTAGACCAGTTAGGAAGCGGAAGTGATTGTGAATCCATGTCACCTGTTTTGGTGCAACTGAAAGTAACAACAGGTGCACTGAAGAGGCAACAGTAAGACAACCCCAAAATATTGAATGGTTTTGCATGTGGTGGCCACAGCTCTCTCCTTCTCCTTCCTGGCTGATTCTTCTCTAGTTTGGCAATTTGCTATTTTCCTTGTCACTACTGGATGCATGAGGCAGTACCTGCAGCCCATTCAGGTTGCACAGGCAGTCCAGCTCTTCCAGGATGACACATCCATACAGTTAGGTCCAGAAATAAATGCACACTGACACAAGTTTTGTTATTTATTATGTAGCCCCCTCTTTTTCAAGGGACAAAATATATTTGGAGAAGTGACTCAAAAGCTGTTTCATAGACAGGTGTTGGCTATTCCTTTATCTCTTCATCAGTTAAACAGGTAAATGGTCTGGAGTTGATTCCAGGTGTGGCATTCTCGTATGGAAGCTGTTGCTGTGAATCCACAACATGCGGTCAAAGGAGCTCTCAATGCGAATGAAATAGGCCATCCCTAGGCTGCAAAAAAAAAATCCATCAAAGAGATCGCAAGAATATTAAGACTGGCCAAATCAATAGTTTTTTCTCAATTACTTCTGAGAAAAAAAAGAACACACTAGTGAGCTCTGCAACACAAAAGGGCTGGATGTCCACAGAAGACAACAGTGGTGGATGATCATAGAAAGAAAAACGTAGAAAGAGCATGGAAGAGATACTAGAAGTTGGGCTGTTACAAGAGGAGAGCTGGACAGGGCCGTAGAAGGGCATCAAACCAGCAACAGGACTGATATATTCTCCTTTGTGTGAGGAGGAACAGGAGGAGTACTGCCAGAACCCTACAAAATGACATCCAGTGGGCTACTGGTGTGCTTGTTTCTGACCAAACTGTCAGAAACAGAGTTCATGAGGGTGGCATGACTTTGAATCTAGCCCTCAATTGGTTGGTTATTTTAATTTCCATTGACCGTAGTTACGTCATTTTTTTCTCAACAATTTACACATTGTTCTTTAATAAATTTCCTTCATCAAGACCAAATGTGGTATTTGAGTGTTCCATACATTTTTTTTTGCAGTGCAGCATAAATTTTTTTGGAGCAGTGCAGTATAATTTTTTGGAGCAGTGCAGTATAATGAGCAGTGCAGAGCAGTGCAGAGCAGTGCAGAGCAGTGCAGAGCAGTGCAGAGCAGTGCAGAGCAGTGTAGAGCAGTGCAGTGCAGTGCAGCTAATGTATTTTAACATTTGTCCTCATCATTACATGAAGTTTCACATTAATATTAGCATTTTTGAAAAAAAAAATATTAGAATAAAATTATTTTAAATATACCATCTCTGTAAAGTTCTGCATGGCATCAAATGCTCCCGATGAGATATATGTACAGTGCACAGTTATTGGACCCCTTGGTACACATGATCAGAAATGCTATGCATCTATTTTACTGTGATAAATGAGTCTAATTTTGAGTCTAATCAGTCTTGGGAAGGCTATAAAAAAAATTTAAAACATTGAAACATTGTTGAATGGAAAAAGTTTGGAACCACCAAGACTTCCTCGAGTTGGCCATCTGGTCAAAGAAAGTAACCAGGCAAGACTGTGACCAAGAACCCAATAGCCACTCTATCAGAGCTTTAGAGTTTCTCTGCAGAGATGGGAGAAGCTGCAAGAAGGACAAACATCTATACAGCACTCCACCAATGAAGCCTTTACTGTTTAGTGACTAGAATTAAGCCACTTCTGAGTAAAAAGCATATGACATGCCGCTTGAAGGACTGAGAGCATTAGGATAAAGTTTCTCAAAATCTTATGAGACCAAAATTTAACTTTCCTCAGACTGAGCCAAAGATGCATTTTTCAGGACAACAACAACCCGAAACACACTGCCAAGACAACACTGGAGTGGTTTTGGGACAATTCGGTGAATTTTGTTTAGTGGCCTAGCCAAAGCCCAGACGTGAATCACATTGAACATCTGTGGGGGGATCTCAAGATCACAGTTCACAGACACTCCCCATCCAATCTGACAGAGCTTGAGAGGATCTACACAAAAAAGTATACCTCTTACTAGTGTGGGTTTGAGCCACACACTTCAACAGGTTTTGGGGAGGCTGTCACAGAAAAAGAAAAAAGTAGAACTGTGTGTGTACGTGTGTGTGCCTGCATGTGTAGGGTTTTCTGTGTTGATGTGTATGTGGGTGAATGTGTGCATTACTGTGTGCAGTGGATGGTCTGGGAGCATCCACTGATCTGCCAAGCATGGCTATATTTATCAACTCCTTATCTGTGGCCTGTCCCCTGTCTTACTAAGCCTTAGTTCTGCTGAGGAGGTTCCGGCATCATGCAAACGTTAATCAAAACTAAGACATCTCCCCATTGCCCTGGTACGTCTCCAGGCAAGTTGGGACCTTGTTATTTTTCTACAACTTCACACAGGTATGTCTGACCAACTCTGTTTTTACATAGCCAGGAAGCCTTAACCATCACATTTTTATTTGGGCTTTACATTTGCAGCCTTGTGGGTGGTGTCAAAGCAGAACGTCAAACAAACAAGGCATTGGACCAAAGTGTCTATGTAACTTGCAGTTTTCGTCCAGTCTTGGTCCTCTGGGTGTGTGTGTGTCTGTGTGTGGCATCTTTCACCCAATAGTGTGGCCCTGAAAAAAAAAGGGAGCTAAAAGTTGCACATTAGAGTTTTAAGATTTATGAAAACTCAATAATTGACTATGCTTTCTATCACTATTTTCTGCCATTAAAGCCCCCTAAAAATGTCTTTAGTTAGGGCCAACTTGTGGCCTTATTTTCTCTTTGTGCTCCTTTTTTTCTGAACAAATTCAGTGTTTGTGATGCAGTTAGGCAATGTGACAGAGTAGTTGCCTATATTCAATTCCATAAAATAAAATTACATACATTTCAAAATTAAGCTTCCTCTGAGATGTGGCTAACCGTGGAGGGTTGCTGAGAAGCATTTCCAGAAATAGAAACTCATTAGGCAATGAGTGGCAGATAATGGGCAGATTTTAAGAAAGGGTTGCAGTGGCAGCATTTCCCCTGATAAAGACACTCCATCATACGGTGTGTGTCCCTCCTTTAACCTCAACCCATTCCATCCTTCCCATAGCTGTGAAACAACCAATATGGATGAAATGGCCTAAGGGCAGGGTTAGAGGATGTTGAGGATTTTTGGAAGCAATGACCCACACACCTTCATTGCGTAGTTTTACCACAAACACCGGTGTTGTCATTTAAGCATATTCCTGGCCTCTACTCAGTAACTGTAGTGCAGCACAAAAGTCACTCTCAAACATATTCACTCTCCTTGGACTATTCTGCATGTTATTGTTGCAACATGAAAGGTTTTTTCACCTGATCAACACAAAAAAAGGACCATAATGTCAAAGTGAAAATTTTTTTTTTACAAATGTATTAAATACAAAAAATGAAATAACAAATATTCAACCCCTTTATTATATTTCGTAGAGGCACTTATCAAAGTCTCTAAAATAGTTCCACTGTCACCTCCTTTGTAGTCTTTTGTAAACTCTTTTGTAAACTCATTTGTTTATTATTTGTGTGTTATTTTTTTCTTTTCAGCATTGGCTTTTGCCGATAGTTAACTACACTGCAATCATTACTAAGTGTTTAGATGTTTTACCTAGGTTTCTTAAAATGTGTGCACTTACTGTAAGTTGTTCTGATTAAGAGCATCTACTAAATGACTAAAATGTAGATGCAGCAATTACAGCCATGATATCTGGAGAACACTACCAGCTTAGGTCACAGCAATTTTGCCAAATATTTGCAAAATTGCTCAAGCCCCATCAAGTTGACTGGGGACGTTTGGTAAACAGTAATTGTCTGCGTTTCCCTCATATTCTCGATTTGATTGAGTTCCGGGCTATGACTGGGCCACACCAGGACATTGACATTTTTGATGTGTGGCTTTGGCCGAAAGTCTGGTGTCAGTGTGCCCTGTCTTCACAAGCTTTCCAGGCAGAAAAGCATAACCATTGCCTGATGTTGCCACCAAAAACGCTAGAGATGGTGTACTCAGGATGATATGCAGTGTTAGGCTTGCGATTAACATAGTGCTTAGCACTGAGGGAAAAAAGTTATATACATAGTCAGACCATAGAATCTCCTCCCACATGTCTTCTGGCAAACTTATATATTTGATATGACCAGTTTTCTTTCCTCCATTCTCCCGTAAAGGCAAATTTGTGAAGCACCTAGGCTATTGTTTCAGTATGCACAGTGTCTCCCAGCTCAGCCCTGGAACACTGTAATTCCTTTTGAGTTGCCGTAGGCTACTTTGTGGCCTCCCTGACTAGTTTCCTTCTCGCCCAGATGCTCAGTGTTTGGGAATGGTTTTGCCATTTTCTCTTCCTTTCTTAATTACTAAATTAACAGTGTTCCAGGATTTCTTATGCATTAGAAATGTTTTATGTCCTACCCCTGATTGGTGCATTTAATTAATCTTATTCTAGATTTGCTTTAAATGTTTTTGTTAGGAATTATACTTACTAACTGTTGAACCTCACTGAGTATTTTCTTCTTTTTTTTTCCTGAAAACATGTGAGGCACTTTAATTGCACACAGGTGGACTCCAACTAATTAAATGACTGCTAAAGACAATTAATTGCACCACAGCTCATTCAGGTGTGTCATTGCAAAGGGGGTGACTGCTTATACTATCAATTATTTTCTTTTTTAGGGTTCCTGGTGGCAAAGCTGCAGGAAACCTCTTATTTTTTGCTGGTTTTTGTTATTATTATTCTCCATTTTAAATGCTTGCAATGATTGTTCTGTTTCGTGAAAACTTACCAAAATGTGTACACATCTAGGTATGGTGGGTAATTGAAATAAATAACCTGATGGGATGGATCTGCTGCATGGTTGCCTAGCAACAACCTCTTGAATACAGCCACAACATCCCATATCAATCAGATTCTCATGAAGAACCCATTCCTGATGGGTAGGCCATCTTGGATTTTCCGCCGTTTTAAATTTTGTGAAAAACCTTAAGCCTTCACATGAACAGTGGGTCCAATTGACTTGTGTGTTGATATGCATATACTTTATATCATACACTAGTTTAATTTAGAATGAACAATTTATTGGTTGAAAAATAGAGAAACGGCCTTCTCATTAATTACAGTAATTTTGGTCACTTGTGGCCACCGTTACACAAACCTGAAAAATCATGAACAATCTATCCTGTTGCCATGCAAAGTCATACATGTCCAACACCCCTCCTGTAGATGTCGTGTCACATGCCACCTCAGTTGGCCTGTTGGTGGTGCTAAAACAATATTTTATTCATCTATTTTCATTCATCTTGGATGTTTCATAGGTTTAACACTTTTTGTGACAATCACAAACAGACATTGTTTGATCAGCTGTGCTTTCCTACTTGTAGACTTAATCGAAAATATCATAATTTGATCTCCATGACATTAACATGTTTTCCCCAAGTGCAGAAAACCGGGAATCCTTTAGCATTGATGCATTGTGGAACAGATGCACTGTACTTTCCTGTGTAATGAGACATTGTTTTGATTTTTCTAGCTTTCCTGCTTCACTGCTTGCTTCATTGGATTTGGTTTTTACTTTTGGTCTTAACCTGAATTATCTTGCAAAGGAAGGTCATCTTAGTATTGTTTTTATTGTCCTGCTTAGTGTTTTCCCCAAAAAGGAAAACCATAGTATTCGCTCTCGCATCATTAATTCACAGACAGCTTCTTATATTTTCGCTATATTTCCTATTCATGGTGAAAACCTGTATTGCCACAAGTAGTACTGATGTATCACTAAATGGATTCAACATACTATGTCAAAGCACTCTTGATGAAATTGCTCCTTTTAGATCTAGGTCAAGGCCTGAAACAAAACTTTACCCTTGGTTAGATGAGAACATTCGAAACCTTAAGACAAAAAGCAGAACGAATATGGAAATTGACTAAACTACATGCCCATTACATTTATTTGAATTAGCTATTGTCTTACAATAAGGCAATTAAGGATGTTTTTCTGAACTAATTGCACCAAACTGTTCTTATTTAGAACTATTGACCCTGTTCATTGATTTTGTTATTGATCTTGTTAATCCAGCACTGGTAAACTGCTGCAGACTGAAAAGTTCTTAACCTTTTTTAATCAGAAAATTGATAATATTATTTCTATGATAAACCATACTCTGCCCCGTATTGAAGTTCCTTACCCCTGTCTGAACGTATTTAACTCTTTTAGTCCAATTATTTTAGAAGACCTTTTAGATATCACATCTCATTTAAAACCTTCCTTCTGCCCTCTAGACATTATACCACCCAGTCTGCTTAAAGAAATTATTGGAACAATAGGCCCTGAACAACTCTCCATTATAAACAGTTCTCTCCATACAGGTTGTGTCCCTGATTATTTTAAGTCAGCATGTGTTCAGCATCTTCCTTTAACAAGAAACCAGGCAACTCTAATTCAGCAGGCCCGCAGTAAAACATGTTGATCGTGGCTGCCCTCTCGTGATTCAAACCCTGGTCGCCCACGTGAAAGGCTGTGTCTTTAACCACTATGGCACTGAAGCTGACCATTTGCCAGGTGTCAGTATAACATGCTGGATGTCATTATAGCATGCCAGATGTCAGTATAGCATGCCGGATGTCATTATAGCATGCCGGTTGTCAGTATAGCATATTGACATTATATAATATTGTCATGCATTAACATCACGTCAAGTTTGAATATTTTGTTAGACACCATTAACCATTGTGTTAGACACCATTAACCATGACTTTTGCCAGTAATATGTCACTAGACACCATTACGCATTGTGTTAAACTTTGTAACGTTTCTTATTCATTTTACCACCCCCACAAAGAACATCTGTTAACTGTATGGCTTTTGCCACTGGCTGTTTTAACAGCTTATTTGCCATTCATGAGTGACATTGATACAATAACTACTGTGTCAATGTAGGTGACGATAACAGACTTTTACGTCATGTGAAAATACGAGAGAATCATGTAGCCAGCAAAGTGTTGGACTCCGGCAGGGCTGCCCTTTGTCGCCGGTTCTGTTCTTAATTTTTATGGACAGAATTTCTAGGCGCAGCCAGGGGCCGGAGGGTGTCAGGTTTGGGGACCACACAATTTCTTCTCTGCTCTTTGCGGATGATGTTGTCATGTTGGCCCCTTCAAACCAGGACCTTCAGCATGCACTGGGACGGTTTGCAGCTGAGTGTGAAGCGGTGGGGATGAAAATCAGTACCTCCAAATCCGAGGCCATGGTCCTCAGTCGGAAAAGGGTGGCTTGCCCACTTCAGGTTGGTGGAGAGTGCCTGCCTCAAGTGGAGGACTTTAAGTATCTAGGGAGGGAAGGATGGAACGGGAGATTGACAGACGGATCAGTGCAGCTTCTGCAGTAATGCGGTCGATATATCGTTCTGTCGTGGTGAAGAAAGAGCTGAGCCGCAAGGTGAAGCTCTCGATTTACCGGTCAATCTACGTTCCTACTCTCACCTATGGTCATGAGCTTTGGGTCATGACCGAAAGGACAAGATCCCGGATACAGGCGGCCGAAATGAGCTTTCTCCGCAGGGTGGCTGGGCGATCCCTTAGAGATGAAAAGCTCGGTCACCCAAGAGGAGCTCAGAGCCGCTGCTCCTCCACATCGAGAGGGGTCAGCTGAGGTGGATTGGGCATCTGTTTCGGATGCCTCCGGAACGCCTTCCCGGGAAGGTGTTCCGGGCCCGTCCCACCGGGAGGAGACCCTGGGGAAGACCTAGGACACGCTGGAGGGACTATGTCTCCCGGCTGGGCTGGGAACGCCTCGGTGTCCCCCCGGAAGAGCTGGAGGAAGTGTCTAGGGAGAGGGAAGTCTGGGCATCTCTGCTTAGACTGCTGCCCCCGCGACCCGGCCCCGGATAAGCGGAACAAGATGGATGGATGGACTATCCTGAAGAAATCCTAAGACATAATTCAAAATTCCACCAGAAATAGTCGCAATATAACAGTAATCTAGTGATGGCCGTTCTTCTAGCAGCAGGATATTATGCTAGCAGCGCTAACTCAGATTTTCTTTTTCTAAATAAAAGCCATCATTGAACTATATAAGGCAATATAGTTAACAATCTAGTCTGTCAATCTAGTCTGTCATTTTATGTTTAGTGTCTGTTCCAATGTTGTTCTTTATAGTTTATAGTTTTTTTTACATACTAGATTGTTAACTAGATGGCATTATACATTTAAATTATGGCTTGAATTGTGATAATGAAAATCTGAGTGCTGCCAGCATAATATCCTGCTGCTAAAATAACGCTAATGAAGCCTCGTTTGTCCATCATTACAGAGAACCGTTTCATTTTAGGCTTCCCGTAGCTAAAGAAAGTTGTAGCCAGCAAAGTTTTTGTCTGTTCTAAACAAATCCTCTTTTATCACTGGACGTTTTAACAGCTAATTAGCCATTCATGACATCTATCAGTATCTATCAATAACGTTAACCGACTTTTGTCAAGTGAAAAGACGAGAGAATCGTGTAGGCAGCAAAGTGTTTGTCTATCCTGATCAAATTGTAATATCCACCAGAACTGTTTTATTTTAGGCTTCCTTTTGTGTAGCTACATAAGGTTATAGCCAGAAAAGTTTTTGTCTGTCCTGAACCTCAGGCATAGTGTATTTAGGCTGTTACAGGAGTCGAACACAGGATGTGTTGTTGCATAGCCCATGTCTCTAACCACTACACTATTTAACAAGGGGTAGTCTGTCAGTCAGGGACGGATGGACTCACTCACTAAGAGACATTGGCTCTTCTAGGCCGGCTCCGCTTACGCGGTCCAGCAAAAACTAATCTTGACACCTCTGTTTTTAATAACTAGACGCCAATTTCGAAGCTGCCATTCTTATCCAAAATGTAGGAAAGGTTTTTGTAATGCAACTTTTATGGGTGATGGAACACAATTTATTTTAGAAAAAATTCAGTCAGGCTTTTGTCAGAAACACAGTACTGAAACTGCCTTTGTTAAGGTAACAAATTATGTTTTGTTGAATGCTGACACAGGAGAATGTTCAATCTCGTTACTGGATCTTAGTGCAGCTTTCAACACTATAGACCTCAACATTTTAATTGACAGATTTAGAAATTGGGTTGGGATCTCAGGTGGGAACCACTAGATTGGTTCAAGTCGTACTTCTCAAACAGAACATTTGTATTGTCCATTAACGATATTACATCTTCCTCGGTGCCTGTCATATGTGGTGTTCCGCAGGGTTCCATCCTGGGACAAATTCTGTTTTCTCTGTATATGCTTCCATTAGGTAGTATAATTTGGCAGCATTACATTTCATTGGTATGCAGATGATACACTGTTTTATTTGTTGGTTAAGCCAAATGACTTGAGGAAGTTGTGTGTTCTACATAATTGCCTGGAAGACTTTACAAACTGGATGTCCAATAATCTTCTTCAGGTAAACACTGATAAAACGGAAGATTTTATTATTGGCCCCCCATCTATTTCATGTAAAGTTTGGTTGGCTCTAGGATCGCCAGCAAACTGGCCAGAAATGTGAGAGTTTTCTTTGATCCAGACTTACAATTTGAATATAAAACAAAAAACTGGTGCAGTCACGCTTTAACCAACTTAGAAACATTGCCAAAATAAGATTGGTTTTATCTTTTGAAGACAGTGAGAAAAGTATACATGCTCTCATTTCATCTCGCCTAGACTACTGTAATGCTTTGTTTACATGCCTCAAAAATAAGTCCCTAGGTAAACTCCAAGTTGTACAAGGACTAAATCATGGTCTCATAGAACCCCAGTGTTGGCAGCTCTACATTGGTTACCGGTAAATTTTTAGAGTAGATTTAAAAATTCTACTTTATCACTTTTAAGGCATGGTCTGGCACCTGATTACATTAATGACATGCTCTACCCATACTGCACTCGTAGGCCTCTCAGATCAGCTGAAAAAGGACTTCTGGCTGTCCTGGAGTCAATATTGAAAACTAATGGGAACTGGGCCTTTGCAATACGTGCCCCTAGAATCTGGAGCAGCCTTTTTTGTGTTGATCAGTGGCTCCTGATTCAATCCATGACGATTCAGCTACATGACATAAGTGTAATAATGGTTAGCTGTGATTCTAGGTTGGAACCTATGTCTGCACATCCAACAACTCTCCAGATAAAAGGGCCTATGTGCTTTGATTTATCAAGAGCACAAGTTAGGAGATGGTAGAACTATGGGATCAAACACCAGCAACTTTCTATTTAGATTGACATGATCTAGAAATAGATTCTGTGTTAATTTCAGGGCCAAAGAGCCATGGCACCCTGGTCTAATGTAGTCAAGCACTGTCCAAAGTTCACAATAAACTACAGTAGTACACTGTATTTCAAAAAAAATTATCCACCCTGCGGAGAAACACATTTTAAATTGTGATTAACTACAGAATATTAACTAATATTAAAATTACAAATTGTGGCAAATCTTAAATGAGGTGAAGAGCATGGTTTGATGGTATGACACCTTTTTTCACAGAAGGTTGTGATAGAGATGACATAGTTTCTATGGAACTTTGCCATATAACATCAAACCTGAGGTGTGAATCCAAAAGATAGGCCTACAAAATGACTGTTTTCCCAAATAAAAAATTAGCATACTTAAAGTGTATTGTTTTGGAATCACATTTGTTGTACTTTAAATCATTTTTTAAAACAATGTAGTTTACTAAATATATGTCAGTGTGTTAATGTGGACACACTTATTTCATAATGAAGTATACTTATTAGACATGGTTGGAAATAGGATTTTAGTACCCTTGAAATATCTTCTGAATGTATTTAAAATATACTATATACATATGAGTATAGAATACTTTTAAATACGTGGGTCAATTTTAACTCTGAAATGTCCAGAGTTGTTGCGACTGGTTAAACTCTTTTTATAACGTGACTTCTCTGTACTGACATTTCACTTCTCATTATTAATCTGAAACAGGCCTCTTCATTTTCCAAATATACTTTTGATGCTGGATTTTGGACATCAAAAAGATTATGTGATAGGGACAGAAACGAGGAACTGACACAACGCCACTGTTCTGGGCAATTAAGCTATTTTACTTACCAAAAAGTGGATTTATCTAAATTAAACTAATAAAAAAAAGGTGTTGCTAAACTTTCCCACTCCCTAGGGGCTCTTTGAGCTTCCCCTGATGAGACCTGATTGGCGGCAGGTGTGACTGGTCAAAGAGGTGGTAGCCAAGTTGCGTTTAGAGACAGCAACTGGGCTGCGTTCAAGGACCCCATTTCGCAGCCTGGGCCATGTGGTTCTCCCTGGGGCATTGGCCTGGCGCTACCAAGAGAAAGGGTGCATTCACACCACAATAAAAAGAACACCATGTTATAGGGCTATGGTAATTACATAGAGCTATCATATCGGAAGGCCCCACTGGGATTCTGAGTTCTGTTTTGCTTGATTATCCAAATCCTGTAAGTCCCCTATGGCCTATTTCAGCACTGTTATTTCTCCCCATTTTATGTTATATTGTATGCCATTTTTCATAATTTGGCAAACCAGTAAACATTGTGCAAGAAATACAGTAAGAGAGAGAAACAGTGGAGCAAGAGAGAGGTGTAGGTAGAGATAGCATTTGACAGTGTAGGTAGTATGTGAGTGAGTTAGTTTGTGTATGTATGTTTATCTCTGTTTGTCTATGTGTATTGGTAGAACTATACACCAATCAGCCATAACATTATGACCACCTGCCTAATATTGTGTAGGTCCCCCTTTTGCTGCCAAAACAACACTGACCCATTGAGGCATGGACTCCACTAGACCTCAGATGGTTTTTCAACTTTTTCAGCAATTTGAGCTACAGTAGCTCGTCTGTTGGATCGGACCACATGGGCCAGCCTTTGCTCCCCACGTTAATCAATGAGTCTTGGCCACCCATGACCCTGTCACCAGTTCACCGCTTTTCTTTCCTTGGACCACTTTTGATAGGTAATGACCACTACAGACCGGGTACACCCCACAATGGCTGCAGTTTTTGGAGATGCACTGACCCAGTCGTCTAACCATCACAATTTGTCCCTTGTCAAAGTCGCTCAGATCCTTACGCTTGCCTATTTTTCCTGCTTCTAACACATCAACTTTAAGGACAGAATTTTTACTTGCTGCCTAATATATCCCACCCACTGACAAGTGCCATGATAACAAGAGTATCAGTGTTATTCACTTCACCTGTCTGTGGTCATAATGTTATGGCTGGTCTGTGTGTATGCGGGTGAAAAAATCCCAGCTAGGATTCTAATACAAGGAAAGTGAGTTGTGGGGACATTTTGCCAATAGCCATTTTCGGCTGACAGGGTTATTTAGGTAAAATGGGGTAGGAGTTAGGGTCATGAGTAGGGTTTAAGATCAGTGTTTGTGTTTAGGGAAAATAGGATTTTGAAACATTTTGTTGAGTATTTGTGTCCCCATAGGGATGAAAAATGTGAGGAAAAATGTGTGCACATATTTTACCAACAATTGAAGGAGGGTTTAAAAAGTCTTGCTTGCCACCATCTAGGTTGGCTATAAGTTACGTGTATTCAGTAACAGTTAATAGTGGTCCCAACTCATAATGAGTAATGAAATTGTATCAGTCAATTATATAAAACTTTTAAAAAAGAAATAAAAACTAAAACAATGTACCGAGCATCTCCTGTGTAATTCCCTTCCTATGGCCAAGCTTTGTGGTGGGCGCTGATGGTATGGATATGCTTTTCAGCTGCAGGAACTAAGATACTTGTCTGGATTATGTGAGAGATGAATAGAGCAAAGCACAGAGACAACCTGAAGCATACAGCCAAGACAAAACTGGAGTGGCTTAGTGTTTTTTAATCTATTACACCATGTGTGAAACTGAATACTTTCCAAAGGCACAGTCATTTTATGATTGCTTCAAGAACAATAAAATACTGTTACTGTATGTTGTTCATTGTTCTCAGTCAGTGTTACAAAAACATAGCCGATCAGGAAGCAACATATTCTTTCAGTGTCAAACAATTTAATTGGAATGTTTTTTAAGAGCATATCACTCGGTTACCCCCCTAGTTTAAAGTTTACCCCATAACAAAGTGACGCCAAGGGTAGTATATACATCTGTCTAATTTTCTGCTTGTCAGCCTGCCATCTGGCAAGGAAACAACACTAGAAGAATTGTGTCACTTTGTCAATCACAAACTGATAGGCCTTACATTGTTGGATGAATGGGAAGGGAAAACATATTAAAACACATTTAACATAAATGATCTGATTTACCCATCACGGCATACTGTGTAACAGCCTGATCCTCACCAATTAGATTGTACTCAAAAGGTGGAAATCTTTATTTTTTTAATAACCTTAAAAACGCATTTTAATACTAATTTGTTTGTATATCCTTGTGTGTACAGTTAGAAAACAACCATCAGACAAAACATTTATGTAAAATTATATGATGAAAATGTAAGTCCGAATAAATTCCACAACCAATGCAAACGATCACTGGTCGAGTAGTAGTCCCATCTTAATCTGTGAGTCAGACCATCATTATGAGATCCAATCAGGAAGTGTAAATACTAAAAGGCATATATAATCTAAATCCAGATAAATGACCTTCACCAGCCTAAAAAAAACTAATAAATAATGGCGTGGCAAACAAAATCACTAACACAGCATTGGTGTCATCATGTGGTGTGTACGTACATTTCAAACTAATGACTCAGTCTTTTGAGTAAACTCTATTTGGAATTCTAGGAAATGTTAGATTTATTAAACAAATTATGGAAACGTTTTTTTCTTCTGTAATTCAATTCAAAAAGTGAAACATTCACATATTCTCAATTCTTTACACATAAAGTGAAACATTTCACGCCTTTTTTGTTTCAATCTTGATGAATACGGCTTATGGCTCATTGAAATAAAAAATCCAGCATCTCAATATATTAAGCCTTCAATCTCTCAGTCTGGTTCAGTTAACACAATAACAATCATGGGGAAGACTGCTGACTTGACAGTTTTCCAGAAGACACTCATTTACACCCTCCACGTGGAGGGTAAGCCACAGAAAGTCATTGCTGAAAGGGCTGGCTGTTCGCAGATTCATGGAAAGTTGCCTGGAAGGGAAAAGTATGGTAGTAAAAGGTGCACCAACGACAGGGATGACCGCAGCCTTGAGAGGACTCAAGAAAAGATGATTCAAGAACTTACGGGAGCTTCACAAGGAGTGGACTGAGGCTGGAGTCAGTGCATCGAGAGCCACCATGCACAGACATGTCCAGGAAATGGGCTACAAGTGTCGCATTCCTAGTGTCAAACCACTCTTGAACCAGAGACAACACCAGAAGCGTCTTTCCTGGGCGAAGAAGAAAAAGAACTGGACCATTGCTCGGTGGTGTAAAGTCCTATCTTCAGATGAAAGTAAATTTTGAATTTAATTTGGAAATAAAGGACCCAGAGTCTGGAGGAAAAGTGGAGAGGCACAGAATCCAGTGTGAAGTTTCCACTGTCAGTGACGATTTGGGGTGCCATGTCATCTGCTGGTGTTGGTCCAGAGTCAATGCAACCACCTACCAGGAGATTTTAGAGCACATCATGCTTCCATCTGCTGACAAGCTTTATGGAGATACTGATTTCCTTTTCCAGCAGGACTTGGCACCTGCCCACAGTGCCAAAACGACTGGTAACTGGTTTGCTGCCCATGGTATTACTATGCTTGATTGTCCAGCCAGCTCACCTGACCGGTATTGTCGAGAGGAAAATGAGATACACCAGATACACCCGTATGAAGCAAGTAGATTTTATGACTTTAGGAATGAATGGGCACATAAATGATATCCACAATCTCCAAGGACTTGTTTTAGTTCAACAGCGACACTTTTAAAACCAGTGGCCAAACATTCCAGAAAACTCTATTATCTAACACAGTGGTTCCAAAAAACTACCCCCCCCCCAACCATTTAATCTATTAGAAGTATCTCTGAGCTAGCACACCAAAATCAACTTATTAACTAATTAACAAACCCTGACCAGTTGAATCAGGTGAGCTAGTTCAGGGTAAAAACTAAACTGTGAGATGGCTGGGGGAACCCCAGGAGAGGTTTGGGAACCACCCAAAAACACCCCCTCACACCACAGGTGTTTATCTTACCTAATGTTCCTCTCATCTTTTTCCTGATTCTCTTGCAGGTAACAGAAACACGTACAGGTCCACTGGGATGTAGCAGCTATGATAATCTGGACTCTGTGAGCTCTGTCCTCCTGCAAAGCCCGGAGATCAAGCTCCATCTGCAAGGTAATGATCTCTAGCCATATTCCTCACTATACAGTACTTTCACCTTAGTAGTACGTATAAGTCAATATACGTTAGTACAATATTATACTTTAGTACACTTGTCCATTCAGATTACACATTATATCGAAAAAGCCTCTTAGAGAGTTTTGTCCAATGTGCACTCTTTTGTCAATAAAATGTAATATAATAGGGTTATGCCCTATGTTCTTTCTATGTGTTTGCTTGGCTCTGAGAAAATAATATTGGCAATATGGAAATTTCAGGATTATAAATGAACAGCTGGGATTATACAGTTGATATCTTAACATATTCAAATTAAAGAAAAATGGTCCTAATTGGTTATTTTTACTTAATGTAATTTTTGAATGATTTTATGATGTTTAAAGATTACGATTATTAATTAAATTCATATGCAGTTGTAAGCATTGTGTGCCAACAAATTACAGTGGCCTCCATATGTTTTGGGACAGTAAAGTCCTATACACTCAAGGATGAAAATACTAATAAAATATGAATATGAGGCAAAAGTACAGACAGTTTTTTATGTCTGGCTGTTTCAACAGATATGTTTACTAACTTTGGATAACAACACCTTTAGAGCTCCATCTACCCATTTCATGCCAGCATAAGTAATGGGGTAATTCAACTTAAAGAAAATGTATGAATGATGAGAGCTAGTATTTAGTCGAACATCCCTTACTTGCAATAACTGCAGTGAGTCTGAGACCCATTGACATCAACAAACTCTTGGTATTATTCTTTGAGATGCTAAATCATCAATAAAGATGAGTGAGCACGTTCCAGAGGCAGCTATGTATGCCCATGCCATGACATGACACTCCACCACGCTTCACATAATAGGTGGTGGGTGTGCTTTGGATCTTCTGCAGTTTCTTTTTTTTCCACACTTTTGCCTTCCCATCACTTTGTCAAAGGTTCACCTTCGTTTCATTTTACCATAAATCTCCTGTTCCGAAACTTTACTGGCTGATCTTTAGTGGCCAGGATGAGTGAAAGTATGGTTGGGTCACTGTCAACTATCTCTTGGAGAACCGCTGTACTTTGCAAATTCTAATCTGGCCTTTCTGTTGTTGGTGCTAATCTGAGGTTTGCATCTTGCAGTGTAGTCTTTGTAATTTGTCTGTCAAAAGTCTTATGCACTTGTGCACAAGTGACCAGAGCAAATTAAGTGTTCAATATGATCAATGTTGCTGTTTGAGAAGCCTTATGGACTAGGGAAAAACTGTTTGTGAGTAAGTCCGGGCCCTGATGCTCCGGTAATGTTTACCAGATGGCAGCAGTGTGAACTGATCATAGCCTGGGTGGCTGCAGACTTTTATGATGTTCGTGCTTTCTTAAGGCATCGTGTTATGGTAGATACCGTGCATGGAAGTGAGATGGCAGCCGATGATGCGCTCCGCTGACTTCACCACCCTCTAGAGGGCCTTGCGAACAGCAGCTGCCATACCAGGCAGTAATGCAGCCTGAGAGGATGCTTTCAATGGGGCACCTGTAAAGTAGGTGAGAGTTTTTGCAGACATGCCAAACCTCTTGTGTATCCTCTGGAAGTATAGGCACTTTTGGGCAGTTTTTACCACTGAGTCTGCTTGCCTGGACCAGGTGAGGGAATCTTTGATGAACACATCGAGGAACTTGAAGTCGGAGAGTCTCTCCACTTCAGCTCCATCAATGTGTATGGGGTTGTGACCCCCCCTCTGCCGTTTCCTGAAGTCCACGATCATCCCCTTAGTCTTGCAGACGTTGTGAGAGAGAGGTTGTTGTCCTGGCACCATGTAGCTAAGCCATTTACCTCCTCTCTGTAAGCGGGCTCATTGTTGTCGGAAATGAGACCCAGGATGGTGGTGTCATCTGCAATCTTAAGGTTGACGTTGGAGCTATGTGTGGCCACATAGTCACGAGTGAACAGGGCGTTACAGGAGGGGACTGAGTATGCAGCCCTGAGGGGCTCTGTATGTCTTGGCAGTATACATTTACAGCTCTTTAATATGTGAACATTCAATGCAAAAGGAAACACCTGATAAATTAGAAACACCTGTGAGCCAAATGTCCCAGTATTTATATTCACATAAAATGGGGAGGTGAAACAATGAGAGTGTTGTTATTCTTAGTTGGTAAAAAGTAAGTGTTGAAACAGGCAGAAATGAGGTGACATTAACATTTGCCTCATATTAATCTTTTAATCATATTTTCATATGCCTTGATTGTACAGCAAAAATAGCAATTTTGACTTTACTGTCCCAAAACCTATGGAGGGCACTGGAAGGTTGCAAAACAACAAAGTGGTCAGCTGGTTTTGTTTTAAGGAATCATTTGGGTCAACAGTTTCCATTTCCAACTCTTTAGTGTATAAATTAGTGCAGTCAGTTCAGCCAATAATCAAGAGTAGACATTGGCTAAGAGATGCAACAGAATATGGTAGTCTACTTCAGTCGTTCAGGGTACTCTGATGTGCTACTGGTCGCCCTACCATGCAGTTGCAAACCTACCCACCACCCCTGCTTCCTCCCGTTTGGTTCAGTTTTCTTTCTGCATGGGCATTGGTACTGCCTACCTAGCTCGTTGCCTATGGGTATTGCTATGAGAAATGTTACAGTGTTGATGTTGTGTCTTGTTATTGTATGCACAATGCTATGACGGCTATGAGTTACCACAAAGGAATAGAATCTAACGCCAAGATATCATATATGTATTGTGCATTTTTTCTAAGTAGTTGAATTATACGTGCCGTTTTCTGTTGAAATTAGCTTTAACTATATCTTAGATATACCAAAAACTCCATTGGGACAGTGATGAAAGGCACTTTAAGAGTGCAGAAGTTTCTAAGTGCTTGTAGAAGAAATGAAAAGTTAGATAGACTTAGTTTGCATAATCATTTCCATAGTGTTTGCATTTACACCGACATGTTCCAGACGTAACACTAAGGATTGCGGCCAACAATCATGGGAAAATTGAGCAATATGTGTACTCACTGCACAGAAACTTGACAATGAATCACTTGAAAAACTCCAGGGGGTCTCTAAGTGTGGTTCACGCTATCTCAGAATGTTGCATCTCAAGCTATCAATATCTGCACAACAAAATAATGTTGTGTCTTGTTATCAATAGTCTTGTTATGAGAGAATTCCTATTTCTGTTTCTTGTTATTCCTTCAAAAGGAATCTGTTGCTTTTAGAAAAAAAGTATTCATCTGCAACTAAGATATTGCTGTCAGCTTTGAAGACAACGTTTTATCATCCAACTGGTATGTGACAAATCAACAGCTTTAGTCTTTCAATATTATAGGATTCGGTGACATATATATATATATATGTATATATATATATATATATATATATACATATATATATATATATATATTATATATATATATATAATGGCACATCCATACATGCCATCGCAAGATGGTTGGCTGTGTCTCCCAGTACAGTCTAAAGTGCATGGAGGAGATACTATGAGACAGGCCGTTTCACGAGGAGAGCTGGACAGAGCTGTAGAAGAGCATCAACACAGCAGCAGGAATGGTATCTGTTCCTTTGTGCAAGTAGGAAAAGTAGGAACACTGCCAGAAACCTACAAAAGGGCCTCCAGCAGGCTACTGGTGTGCATGTTTCTGACCAAACTGTCACCATGAGGGTGGCTTGAGGGCCCAAAGTCCTCCAGTGGGACCTTTGCTCAAAACCCAGCACCACACAGTTCGATTGGTATTCGCCAGAGAACACTTGCATTGACAGGTCCGCCATTAGTGCCCCGTTCTCATCACAGATGAGAGCAGGTTCACATTGAGCACAGATGTGAAAGTGTGTGGAGACGCCATGGTGAATGTTATGCTGCCTGCAACATCATCCAGCATGACCAGTTTGGCGGTGGGTCAGTGATGGTCTGGGGAGGCATATCACCGAGATGAAATCCTCAGACCCATCGTCAGACCTTACTCCGGTTCAGTGGGCCCTGGTTTCCTCCTGGAGCAGGACAATGTGGCCAGAGTGTGTAGGCAGTTCTTGCATGACAAAGGCATTGATGCCATTGACTGGCCCTCACATTTCCCAAACCTGAATCCAATTGAGAACCTCTGGGATGTTATGTGCATCGGTGCATCTGACGCTGACAAGTAGCGCCTCAGACTGTCCGTGAGCTCACTGATGCCCTGATCCAGGTCTGGGAGATCCCCCAGGACAGCATGCCAAGACGTTGTCAGGAGTGCATACATGCACATGGGGGCCAAACTACTGAGTCACATTATGAGTTGCCGTGATGAAATTCAAGCAAGTTGGAACAGCCTGTGATTTCAGTTGTTTACTTAGATTTTCTGCGAGTGTTTGAATCCAGCCCTCAATCGGTTGGTGATTTTGGCTTCTATTGACCGTTGTTACATCATTTTGATCTCAACGAATTGCACAATGTACAGTAAAGATTTTGATCTTTAATATATTTTGTTCATTGAGACCCAGTGCGTGATGTATGTGTTCCCTTAATTTTTTTGAGCAGTGTATATCCTTTATGTGGATCTATTAAAGCCTCAGTATGTCAAAGCTGATGATTTTGATATACAGTACCAGTCCAAAGTTTGGACTGGTACTGTATATGGCACTATAGATGTCAACATCTTCTGCAACCTTCACTCGCATTGTTTTAATAAGTGTCAAATCTTGGCAATTAAATCAATACCGTGTTTTTATTTCTCCATTTGACCCTCACAACTCCTTATAAACTGCACCTATAGAGTAATCTGTCTTCTTCTGTGATGTACTGCCTCTACACATGTCACTTCACATCATAAAATTAGCAGCTGTAAGCCATGAGACAAAATGCCCTCTGTGTATGTCAAGGCCCACATGAAGATGACAAGAGACACAGACAGCCTGTTCTCAGACATGGTTATGTCCTCAGCATGTAATTAAGAGATGGGATGTAATTTGCACATTGAAGCAGTTATTTTTTTGTGATGATTGTAGAAGTAGTAGTGTGTTGTTGGTAGAAGTGGTGTGTGTTCATGCATGTACTGTATTTTGTGTATTACTTTATGTATAAGAATATTTCTGCCAATTTCATCTCTTTATATTTTATTGTACTTCCTGAAAATGCCAATAACAGTGATGCAGTGATACTTTACAGGATTATTTAGCAGTTGTGTTTGGAATAGATATTCACCTATTGTTTTCTGTATAAAACTGTTGGAAAACAGAAAGTAAAACGTCAAGCAAGTCTCAACCATGTTTTGGAGCAAAGAAGGGGTTGATTTGTTTTGGAAGAAAAATACCATTTGTTGCACAATTTAAGGAAAGGATAAGAAATGACCAAGACGCATTTAATGTATTTTAGTTTTTTAAACTGGAGCATTCAGACTGTTCTGAAAATCTGGTTAGAATCATTGGTTGGTTCAGTCTCAACCATGTTTTGGAGCAAAGAAGGGGTTGATTTGTTTTGGAAGAAAAATACCATTTGTTGCACAATTTAAGGAAAGGATAAGAAATGACCAAGACGCATTTAATGTATTTTAGTTTTTTAAACTGGAGCATTCAGACTGTTCTGAAAATCTGGTTAGAATCATTGGTTGGTTCAGTAGTTACTGATGGAGTTCTCCATTGATCTTGAGTTTTTAGTCCTGGACTAGGCTCAATATGTGTCTGGGAAATTGGTCCTTAGAGTATTATAATAATTTACTCCAGCTTTGTGGTTAGTACTTCCATTCCAAAAATTTTGGATGAGCATTACAAATGTAATTTGTAGAAACAGGTACTTGGCTGGTGTTTGGAATCCACAAACATTGGCCAAGTACAATAGAAAAGCGCTAGACTGGGCTTAATCTGTGTCTGCAAAATTGATTTACAGCCCTGGATTTAGGTCCGGAGGGATTCAGAGAAAAGGTGTCCATCTCCACAAAATGTATATACTGTCTGACCCATGACAACATTATGGAGTCCTTATACACTCATTGGCAACTTCATTAGGTACAGTACACCTTGCTAGTTCCAGGTTGGACCTTCAGGTTGCCTTCAGAACTGCCTTAATTCTTTGTGGCATAGATTCAACAAGGTGCAGTCACAAAGTGGTTCTGCACCAATTCCCGATAGAGAATGTAGTTAATAATAATAATAATAATAATAATATTAAAAATAGAATTACCTGTTCCAAAACACAGCACTTACTCAGAGTTTGACATAATTTATATTCTTGCAAATTTTTGCTTATGGTTCCTGGTTGCTTGCTCTAGATGGCTAGTTTAAGTATTTTGCTTCTTTGCAGTTTTCTTAGTGTATGCTGTAGTAGACATGGGAGGAATTGGCAGTTTGTCATCCTGGTCTCTAGCTGCTCAATGCATAGTAATGCTATATATTCACGGATGATACAGTGCATACTGTTTAGTGTATAGTAAGTGAGTATGCCAGTATTAGGACCAATTGGGACACACTAACTTGTCATAAAATTACGTCTCAACATTAGATAATTTTGTCACGCATTAACGTCATGCCAAGTTTGAATATTTTGCTAGACACCACTAAGCATTGTGTTAAACTGACTAACATTTCTTATGAAGTTTACTTCCACCACAAATAGCATCTATGAACTGTATGGCTTTTGCCACCAGCCATTTTAATAGCTTATTATCCTGAAATAGGCCTACTATTATCTTAACTACTTAGAAAAGTCATAAGAATTGAGCAATTGCTAGCAAGACTGAAGACAAACTTTACACTTGACATTCATTTCATGGCACAACAACATTCATTTTTCTTTCAATCATGAATGACATTGATACAATAACTATCCATACAGATGACAATAACTGACTTTTTTGTCAAGTGAAAAGTTGTGGAAACACCAGAACCTGGTCCACATTGGGGACAAAACGTATGTTTTTTACTAAACAAATCCTACCTAATGCAGCTTTGAGTACTTGGTACCAGTACTTGGTATCGGCAAGTACCCAAATATAGGTACTAATACTTGTACTCAGTCTGAATAAAAGTGGTATCGGTGCATCCCTACCAATTTTGTTGGGCCTGTGCTAATTGTGGCCTCAGTTTCCTCTTCTTAGCTGACAAGAGTACACCCGTTATGGTCTTCTGCTGCTATAGCCCTTCTGCCTCAATGTTAAACATGTTGTGTGTTCAGAGATTCTCACCAAGGCATTTTTGCCCGGAGAAATGCTGCTCACTGGATATTTTTTCATTTTTCGGACCATTCTCTGTAAACCCTAGAGATGGAAAATCCCAGTAAACCAGCACTTTCTGAAATACTTAAACTAGCCCAACCACCAACCACCATGCCATGTTCAAAGTCACATAAATCACCTTGTTCCCCATTCTGATGCTTGATTTGAACTTCATCAGATTGTCTTCACGAAATGCATTGAGTTGCTGCCACGTGATTGGTTGTTTCGATATTTGCATTAACCAGCAGTTGAAAAGGTTTACCTACTGTAATGAAATAGCTGGTGAGTCCTTACGCATAATACAGTTGCTAAAGAGCACTTTGGATTTCCATTAGACTGTTCCTGGTAGCAAATAAAAGACTTGTATGGACATTCTCAAATGTTTTCATGATATCATATGTTTGAGATTGATTGTGTGTTCAGGGATATCATGCAGCGTATGGATGGTATAGTCTTTTTGCACTGTCATACACAAGGGAATTCTTTTGCTTATAGTACACAATGTTTTTCCTATCCAGGTCTCATGATCAAGAAAATACAGTTTGGCACATACTCACAGTACATACATTAGCCGGTGTAGAGATTGGAGAACTAGCATTGCTGGGACATGGCTCTGCAGACTGGACATCCACTTCCCCTCGAAGATCTGACTAGGGCTGAAGAGACAATTAACTCCACAGTTGTGGGGAGAGGCCTGCTCCTGAATTGCAATAGTGTGTTATCTCTGACGAAGGCCCTTCAGGAGGTCAAGCCTTTCACGCAGTGAGGTGTGACCACAAAGACCATCATGGACTTCAACCACACAAGCCATGGGCTGTTCCCGATGCTACTGTACCATCTAGCACAGAGAGATGATCATAAACAGGACATAGAGACTGGGGATTCTTTTTTTTCCTTAGGCCACTAGACTATTATACTGACTGCCTGGCACTCTGATCTGTATTGTGAAGCTTTTTTTGCACACACAGACACACACCCAGAAACACCCACACACCAGACACATGCACATGTATGGTATACTTGTGCCTTAACATTTTCCATTTTGATCTCTCAGTTGCTAAATGCCCTTTTTTGGTGAAGATATAATTATACACTGCTCCAAAAAAATTAAGGGAACACTTAAATCATACAACCAAATATATTAAAGATCAATCTTTACCGTACATTGTGTAATTTGTTGATAACAAAATATTGTAACAACGGTCAACGGAAGCTGGATTCAAACTCAAATAGAAAATCAAAGTAAACAACTGAAATGTTTACAAACTGTTCCCACTGGCATAAATTCCATCACTGCAACTCATAATGTGACTCAGTAGTGTGTATGGCCCCCACATGCATGTATGCACTCCCGACTATGTCTGGGCATGCTCCTAATGAGATGGCAGATTGTGTCCTGGGGCATCTCCTTACAGACCTGGATCAGGGCATCAGTGAGCTCCTGGACAGTCTGTGGTGCTACTTGGCGGCATCAGATGCATCGATACATAACGTTCCTGAGTTTCACAACTGGATTCAAATCTGGGGAACGTGAGGACCAGTCAATGGCATCAATGCCTTCATCATCCAGGAACTGCCTACACACTCTGGTCACAAGGCCAGGCATTGTTTTGCTCCATGAGGAACCCAGGGTCCACAGCAACAGCGTAAGGTCTGATGATGGGTCTGAGGAATTCATCGCGGTACCTAACAGCAGTCAGGATACCGTTGGCTAGCATGTGGAGGTCTGTGCGACCCTCCAAGTATATGCCTCCCCAGACCATCACTGACTCACTGCAAAACCAGTCATGCTAGATGATGTTGCAGGTAGGGGTGTCGCGATATACCAGTATTGACAATAACCGTGATATAAAAAAATGAAATATCGATATCATGTTAATATACACATATGATAATATCGTATTCACTAGGCGAAACTGACGTTGTATTTTTCAAAAAACTCCTCTCTGTTTTTCGAATACCTTATGTCAGCTATAGACAAATGATGCATGTGCTGAAACAAGGAGACTGGACCTGTGCACTGGCATTGAAATCAACCCGTTATCCCCACTAGAACCCCGGGGAGAGATCCACAAAGATGTGCCATTTTTGTAGCCTATTCACATGAGAACAAGAATGTTGTATTTCTCCCCAAAATCCTCTCGGTTTTCCTAGAACTCATTCATGTCAGCTATAGACAAACAAATGTATGTGCTTAAACAAGGAGACTGGACTTATGCACTGGCGTTGAAATGAACCCCGGGAGAGATCCGCAAAGACGCGCCATTTTTTATGCACTGGTGTTGAAACCAAAAACTTTTTCCCTTGCTTATTAAAAAACTTTTTCCATAGCTTATTAATGGCCAAACAATGCATTTGCTTAAACTACGAGTCTGGACTTATATATTGGACCTATACACTAATGTTTGAATTAATGCTTTTTGTAGCCTATTCACTAGGCGAAAAAATTTAGTATTTTTCAAAAAACTCAAAAAATACTGTTTATAAAAAGCCTGGTGTTACAGAATGGTTTGTTGTGTTTTGACAGACGATATAAAAAAAAACAATATGTCATAATATTTGAAAATAAATGTCATTCAAGTGTTGTGACCTTGTTATGACAGGATATGATCATGTTATGATAATACCCTTCAAGTAAAGTGTTACCCGCTTAATTTATATCGGGACATGAAGTATGGATTTTTTCTTCTGTTGGCTCTGTACACTACGACAAACAACTACATTGTTTAAGTACATATTCTCAAATGTTGTTTTGTGGGTTTTTGTAAAATTGATTTCACCAGTAATACATACACAGATCAGCCATAACATTATGACCACTGACAGGTCAAGTGAATAGCACTGATAATCTTGTTATCATGGCACCTGTCAGTGGGTGGGATATATTAGGCAGCAAGTGAACATTCTGTCCTCAAAGGTGATGTGTTAGAAGCAAGAAAATGGGCAAGCGTAATGATCTGAGCGACTTTGACTAGGGCCATATTGTGATGGTTAGACGACTGCGTCAGAGCATCTCCAAAACTGCAGCCCTTGTGGGGTGTTCCCGGTCTGTAGTGGTCAGTACCAATCAAAAGTGGTCCAAGGAAGGAAAAGCGGTGTACCGGTGACAGGGTCATGGGTGGCCGAGGCTCACAGATGCACGTGGGCAGCGAAGAAAGGTGTCAGGACACACAGTGCATCTCAGTTTGTTGTGTATGGGGCTGTGTAGCTGCAGACCAGTCAGGGTGCCCAAGCTTACCCTGAGAACACATGGCACCAGGATGCACTATGGGAAGAAGGCAAGCTGGCAGAGGCAGTGTAATGCTTTTGGCAATGTTCTGCTGGGAAACCTTGGGTCCTGCCTTTCATGTGAATGTTACTTTGACATGTACCACCTACCTAAGCATTGTTGCAGACCATGTGCACCCTCATGTCAACAACAAGTTCAAGGTGTTGACTTGGCCTCCAAATTCACCAGATCTCAATCCAATCGAGCGTCTGTGGTATGTGCTGGACAAACAGGTCAGAACCATGGAGGCCCCACCTCGCAACTTACAGGACTTAAAAGATCTGCCATGAGTCCATGCCTCCATGGGTCAGGGCTGTTTTGTGGGCAAAAGGGGCACCTACACAATTTTACATAGGTGGTCATAATGTTATGGCTGATTGGTTTATGGTGCCTTTGCTTCCAGGCCCCTTCACTTTCTCCTCAACAGCTATGTTTAGTTATTTAGTTTTTTTGCCTTAAATGTCTTTAAGACATAATAAATCAAATAAATGAAAGCCTGCTCACTTGGAATTTAATATGCTGATTACTTTGGCAGATCAAAAACTCAAAAAGCTATTTTTTGGTCCTGAAAAAATCACTGGTTATTGTGGCATTGTGGATTGAGACATTGTGTTTATGCTGCCATGAGTTTACTGCCTTCCACCTATGGAAGCCAATGTATGGTCAGACTCCCATTTACGTGTACATTATTAATTTGAATGTAATTGCAATATTTTGTATTTCGTTCTTATTTAGTTTAGATTCTTTATTTACCTTTGTTTATCCAGAGAAATCAGCTGAGGCCAAGGTCTTTACTACAGCAAAAAGAATACATACAACATGGAAATAAGACATCCAGTTTAAGAAAAACACAATTGACAATAAAATTATAATTTAAATGAAATGTTTAAGACATTTAACTTGACTCTGAATCATGGCTGTATCTTGACTCTGAATCATGGCTGTATCTTACACTCCGGAAATACTGAGTTCATGAGTCAAGGCAAACTGGTGAAAGGATATAATAACTGTTCCAAGGTAAACAGGAGAAAATACATGGAACTATGATGTTTAAGCAAGCACTTTATTTAAACAAATGGTCCTTATTCATTAATTTGTTAAAACATTTGCACTTTACTAAGTTATGTTAGTTAAGAGTAAAGCTACTATGTTTGCTTAACACCTTTCACTTTAAATAATAAATAAATTATCTTGCTCAGTCTAAATTTGTCTTTTTTTTTGTCATTTTATTCTTTCTGATATCATGACAATATAACATTGTGAAACAGTTGAATCAAACCGTATCAAACTGTGAGCTGAGCATATTGTCCCACCTGGGGGAGCCCCCCAGGCAAAGACAGCAAAGAAGTTTGTGAATCTTGTGCCCTGCCATCTATCTTCACATGGCTAGGCCAGACTACACTCAATCACAGAACATAGTGAAGAGATGAGTCTTCAGCAAAGACTGAAAGGTTGCGACTCAGTCTGCGTTTATCACATAGATTGGCAGATCATTCATACATTTTTTTATCTTATCTTCTCTTACTGAATGAGACAGAAGTAGTAATACCTAGTCCAGGGTAGTTTAGCTTGAAGGGGAATGTGCTGCGAGTGTCTAAAATGAAATAATATGATTACAAGTCAATGCAATCTGATAAAGTAATCAGTGAGAATGTTTAAATGAGGAATATCAATCCCTTGCTGTCTTGCCAGGTGGGCTATCGTTGCCACTGGGATGCCCTCCCTCCAATGCCTTTAGGGGGAAGAGTCACTGGCTTGTTGTTGTCTCTCTGTTGCGCACTTGTGCAATTGGGCTGTACTCTGCTGGCAATACTCAGCCCTCATTCAGGGTTGTTGCGGTTGGTGGAGGTCCCTTTGGTTGATGCCTGGCAATGTGGGTGGATTGATTTCCTGCCTGTTGGGCCCTGTCCGGGGCCTCCCCCGGGTAGGGCCACAGTGTCGCCAGACTCCCCCGTCTCAGTCCCAAGGTCTTACGCTGCTATACTATTGTGCTGGGGGATTGGGTCAGTTCTCCTTCCCCACTAAGTTCTCCTTCTCAACTATAAATTGTTGTTGATATGAGGAATGCATTTTCTGAATTTTCCCAGTCTCCCAGTCTTTCCCAGTCGTTTTAAACTTTAGGAGGACATGAGGTCCTGGTCCACACCTGCGGAGTACTTGGTTTGGGGGGCCCATTGCTGTCCCTGTCCTTGTCCATCTGGTCATACTTCTGACCTAGTCTAAATTTAAATAGACTCTGGATTTAGCCCACATGCATTTATTAATTATTCCAATTGGACTCTTAATATCTCACCCAGCACATCCAGAAGAGCACAGGTAACCCCTCTGAGCCTGGGTTCTCTCTAGGTTTCTTCCTAAAATGTGGCCTTCTTTAGGGAGTTTTTCCTAGCCACTGAAATTCAACACTACTGTTGTTTGCTCCTTGGGGTTTAAGGTGGGGTGTTTCTGTAAAAGCACTTTGTGACAACTGCTGTTAATAAAAGGGCTTAATAAATACATTTGATTGATTGAATATCTCAGGCACTCTGTTTAATTTAGTTCAAAATTATGATTTGAAACATTAACTTAAAAATCTTACTGCAGATTAGTACTGGTCATTTTCTCTTGCATTAATCTTGGTAGTACAGTAAAAATCTTACAAATTGCCCCTTTAAATTATGAATATTTATTTTTTCAAATTCTCAGTGTCTGAAACAATCTTCCTGATGAGACAATTTTGGGGCTTTTTTATTTTATATTGAAATGTGTGTCGGTCACGATTGTCAGGATGCAGGACGCAGGCATTGACAATGCTTGAACAAAAGGTATTTTAATAAACTGACTTGGTGAAAACAAAAGGCTCTAAATGGCAACTTCAAATGGAACATGGAACAAGCAACAGTGACAGCAACAATGACCAACAAAAAACACAGGGACAGGAGGAACTTAAATATGGACAGGAGGCACAGGAGGAACTTATATATGGATTAAACAAGGGGTTAACGAGACACAGGTGAAAGGAGACTGAACATAGAAACAGGAAAACTAGAAATAAAACATACATTACATAGAAATGGAACAACCAGCACGGCACAGGCCGTGACCGACCAATACAGTGTCATCTGTATAGCAATAAAAATAATCGTTGCATTTCTAGAAGACATCAACAAAATGCAGCATAATAAAACCAAAATTGTTAAAAACAAAATGTTTACCTTTTTTTTGTCAGAGAACATACCATCCACAGATGAAAGTGATATCCAGACAAGAACATTGTGTTTTAACAATTTCTCCAAAAGAATGTACTGTAGTGATCAATGGTGTTCAAAGGAGCACAAATGTCAAGAATCACAAGGATAGAGTCTTGGTCTGAAACCATTTAAAGGTAGTATTTGCCTGCTTTCATGGGCTCTAAAACTAGACTGGATCATTTCTTTAAAATGATTCATCTTCAGGAAAGTGGTCAGTTGCTAGGAAACAGCTTTTTCTAATGTTTTTGAGAGGAATGTGAGGTTTTATATTGGCTGATATTTCAAAAATTTAATTTTTCCAGATGAAGGTTTTACTTTTTATAAGAGAGTGTTTTTTCCTCCCACTTTTGAAGAGTTTAGTATATGAACAGTGGATAGGGAGCAATTCATTATGTTCAACATAGTATGGCCAATCACATGAAGTAGCTCCTTCTTGTTTCGTGGTCATTCTTGTTTTAGTGAAGGTGTTGAGGGATGCAACATATTTTACACAATAGTGTCTTTCAAGGGTAGTCTAAATACTTCCATCTGGTCCAATGTTTAAGCGGTACTGTTTATGAGACAATGTCTTGTCACTATAGATAACATAGGAGGGTGATATAATAATCGTCTCCTAATGCTAGGATGTTCTTGATGTTTACACGTATATGTAATAGATTAAAATGCTATGACTGAATCTGACATCAAATAAGCTATGAAAGCACCAGTTTTGGATGAATGTTACATTGTATAAAACCTTGACAAATCATGTAATATGTCTTGTAAAGGTTAAGGCACATGTTCATACACAGGAAGTATGTGTAAAAGAAAAACAAATGACAAAAATGGTTTAACAATAGTATAATGCCTCAATATTATTTCCTGTATCCCATCCAAGTCTTAATTCCCAAGCAATTTTCCCTTTTGTAACTACTTCTTGTAAAGATTTTCGATAATTAGTAACCACACTATCCTTTCAATCCTTCCCATCATTGATTTTTTTTTTTATGTCCGCTTTCAAACATCAACTGAAGTAATCCCAGGATACAGGTTTGTTTTTAGTTGTACTAGATTGTGTCTCTGTGGGGAGCTATGTATAAAGGCACTCAATCAAGGCGAGTTAGAATTAAGTGAAGGTGGGAATTAACAAGTTGTAGTTAAACAGGACAGTCACTTGTCACTTAATCATGGGATACGGCTTACATCTCCTATTAATCTTGGCACAGGCAGGGCTGGTAGAGAGGTCTCCACCCACTCCAGAAAATCTATTATAAGCCCCAATTGTCCGTGATATAGCCACCGTAAATTAGCTGCAAAACAAAAGCTATGTAATTAGCTTTTTTCTTTTTTCTACCCCCCTCTTTCCAGGATCCATGGAGACCATCTTGGAAGATTTATGAATATGCTAGAATAGTCTGAGCCAACACTTTTGAAAGTGGTGAAGAGAAAATAAATTAAAAAGCCTGTAGGCAATTCGTTTAGAGAGCGATGGATTATAGGCTAATCTTTGTGTCGCTTGATTCCAGTCCTTATTGAAGCAGTTGCAAACAAATATACACAGAATTAAATTCAAACATTTGCGATGACAAACTTAAAATGTATTAGAACACTAACATACATTAGCAAAGGATTTAATGTTGCCATGGATAAATGTTTTATTTTAAACATTTTGGGGCATTGTAATATACACATGTTATAAGCATTGCAATATACACAGACTTCTGGTGCCTTTTTCTTTTCTTTCTTCCACAGCTGTCAACCCAGTATATTCATTATGCTTGCTCAGCTACAACAAATTAAAAAAGAATACTAAAGTCATTTAATTCCCGATTAAAATGCAAAAACTGTTTGCAATTTCTGAGACCTTGCTTTTGGACCATGTAGACGACTCCGAATCTACAGGCATTGTTTATACAGGGGGTTTGTAACAAGTGAACAGTTATTTCAAAACAATGCCGGACACCTGATTTGAAAGATGTTAATTGATATCAAGGACACTAGGTAACAGGTGGTCTTGAAGATTTAAATATATTAAAATCTAAATCTTCACTATATATTATGTAATTAATTGAGAACAGAATGACATAGCAATGGTCATTGGAAACCAAAATCACCAACCCTATTACATACATAACATCCCAGAGGTTCTCAATTGGATTCAGGTCTGGGGAATGTGAGAGCCAGTCAATGGCAACAATACCTTTGTCATGCAGGAATTGCCTACACACTCTGGCCACATGAGGCCATGCATTGTCCTACACCAGGAGAAACCCAGGGCCCACTGCACCAACATAAGGTCTGACGATGGGTTTAAGGATTTCATTCCGGTACCTACAATAGCAGCAGTCAGGGTACCGTTGGCTAGCACATGGAGGTGTGTGCAACCCTCCGAGGATATGCCTCACCAGACCATCACTGATCCACCACTAAACCGGTCATGCTGGATGATGTTGCAGGCAACACAACATTCACCACGGTGTCTCCAGACTCTTTCATGTCTGTCACGTGCTCAGTGTGAACAGGCTCTCATCTGTGAAAAGAACGGCGCGCCAATGGTGGACCTGCTAATTTTGGTGTTGTCTTGGGAATGTCAATCAAGCTGCATGGTGCCGGGCTGTGAGCACAGGTCCCACTAGAGGACGTTGGGCCCTCATGCCACCCTCATGGAGTCTGTTTCTGACAGTTTGGTCAGAAACATGCACACCAGTAGCCTGCTGGAGGTCATTTTGTAGGTCTCTGGCAGTGCTCCTTCTGTTCCTGCACACACAAAGGAGCAGATACCGGTCTACTGCTGGGATTATGCCCTTCCATGTCCATGTCCATCTCTCCTCGTGTAACAGCCCATCTCCTCCATGTTTTTGAAACTGTACTGGGAGACACCTTCTTGCAGTGGCACATAATGATGTGCCATCCTGGTGGAGCTGGACTGCATTTGCAACCTGAATGGGCTGCAGGTACCGCCTCATGCTACCAGTAATGACAAGGACAATAACAAAATGCTAAACAAATGAAGATTCTGTCAGGAAGTATAAGGAGAGAGAAATAGTCTGTGACCATCACCTGCAAATCCATTCCCTTTTTGGGGGTTGTCTTGCTGTTGCCTCTCCAGTGCACCTGTTATCACGTTAATTTGCACCAAAACAGGTGACACTGATTCACAATCACTTATGTTTCATAACTGGACATTTTGATATCCCTGAAGTTTAATTGACTTGGTGTTATACTGTGATGATTACGTGTTCCCTTAATTGTTTTGAGCAGTGTATATGTACACTGCTGTTCAAAACTTTGGGGTCACTTAGAACTTTTTTGTCCATTAAAATATCATAAAATTAATCAGAAATACAGTGTAGACAGACAGTCAGATACATTTGAAACTTGCTGTGCAAGGCCCTACTGTGAAAATGCTGCCATTTCAAATGCTAGCTTTTTAATCTGGGTGCTGAGCTAGGGCTTTTCAGAAAAATTCCTGTGTGTGTTTGAATAAATGTATAGCTTCTAAAGGCAGTGGTTACCTTTCCACTCAGTCCCCCCTTTTATCTTGTCTGAACAGTCTAACAAAGTTAGACTGACCTCAGGGGAAAGAATTGGGCTTGCCTGAGCCTACTTCCCTTTAAGCCAGCAAGAAAATGCCTATTTACATGTTTATAATATTGCCATGATCATCTTTCATCCGTCAAAATGTAGCCCATTAAAAGCGTTGCCACGTTATAATTCACATTGAGAAAAAGGAAACTATACTTTTATGTATAATCCTTATTAATGACAATAAATTAATCACATTTAAATTTGACTGCAGTATTCTATTATTACAAGTTGTGTAACATATTTGAAGGTTTGAGAACAAATGAGCTAAGGCCACCGTTGCCATACAGCACTCATTGGACAAAGAGTGGATTGATAAAATCCTAATGCACTCTGGAGACAAACAAGTACATTCTACTCATTACTGTTGTTGCTACTATGCTACATCAAGCAACCTCTTTGTATTACCAATGTCTCTTGACCTGAGGAAATATTATCTTTATAAAAGTACACTTACTTGGCCTAGATAACCAATAATACTGGATCATTTTGAAGGTGGATAGCTGCTCCCTCTATTTCACCTCTATATACCATTACGAAGCCCCATTGAGCCCTGATACCTGATAAAATCTCTCTACATTGGCCCTGGGGTCAATTCTGAATTGGTGGTGGTCCATCAAGAGTGAGTTTCCACTTAGGCCGGCAGGACCATAAAACTGCTATTTCGTTCCTCTCCTTCAGCTTTAGGTCCTCCTGTGTCAGCAATGCTTAGCAATGCTTAGCTGCTATGCTAGCTTCTCTTGAAATTATACATTCCTTGTAGTGTGTGTGATATGAGCAGAAGATCCTGCCGGCCAGGCTTGTGTGATTATACAAAGAAATATACACCGATCAGCCATAACATTAGGACCGCTGGCAGGTGAACTGAATAACACTGATAATCTCGTTATCATGGCACTTATCAGTGGGTTGGATATACTAGGCAGCAAGTGAACATTCTGTCCTCAAAGTTGATGTGTTAGAAGCAGAAAAAATGGGCAAGCGTAATGATCTGAGCGACTTTGACAAGGTCCATATTGGGATGGCTACTGGGTCAAAGCATCTCCAAAACAGCAACCATTGTGTGGTGTTCCTGGTCTGCAGTGGTCAGTACCTATCAAAAGTGCTCCAAGGAAGGAAAAGCTGCAAACCGGCGACAGGATAATGTTTGGCCAAGGCACTTTAGTGCATGTGGGGAACAAAGTCAGGCCTGTGTGGTTTGATCCAACTGACAAGGTACTGTAGCTCAAAATGCTGTTAAATGCTGGTACTGACAGAACGGTGTCAGAACACAGTGCATCACAGTTTGTTGCGTATGGGGCTGCGTAGCCACAGACCAGTCAGGGTGCCCATGCTGACCCCTGTACTGCCGAAAGCGCCTAGAATGGGCACGTGAGCATCAGAACTGGACCACGAAGCAATGGAAGAAGGTAGCCTGGTCTGATGAATCACATTTCCTTTTACATCACATGGATGGTTTCAAAGTTTTTGATTTCAAATTGCTTTTGTGACCCGCACCATGGGAGTAAGTGAAGTGTATTCCATGATTAATGTTAGCTTTAATATATCTAGAATACCATTTACCACTGCCATTTGTACCCGAAACAACTTTTATCCCATTTATAACATACACTATACTTAATACTTGTACATTTTCTGCCCTCCTCTATTTGCCTTAATTGCACATTTAGTATTGCCATTTGTACTGCATTTGCCTCCATTACACATCTATACATTCTGCTTGTAATATACATATACTTATTACTTGTAAATTTTCTGCCCTCTATTTGCACTTCTGGTTAAATGCTAAATGCATTTCATTGAACTGTATTTGTACTATTCAGTGTCAATGAAATTGAATCTAACCTAATCTAGATTTTATGGTAAGAACATAATTTATTTTCTCAGCGTATACCTTTCTGACTAATTGTGTCCACTCTGTTGTAATGGGTTCTGAAGGAAATAGTGTTTTCTGTTAGGAATGGGGTCATCATGGTTTTACTGGATTAATCCATAAAAAGGTCAGTGCTTCTGGTTGTAGGAGCAATGCCCAGGGGCTACTGTGGGGCAAATTGCCACAGCACTGTCCTGGGGTTGCGGATGGATATTCAAACTGACTGCCTTGTCACGTTGTGCTCTAGAAACTCCTTGTGTTGAGATTGTGTGCCTGCGGTCTCGCTGTGGTTTTATACCTCTACCTCAGCATGCGTGTACCAGCTAAAGGCTTCTGGGTTCAGCAACCAGAGTGATCAAAATTAGCTAGGCAAGATACGCATGGGGGAATTATGTCTCAGTTGTTGAGCATCTTGTACTTTTGGTGTTGCCACAATGAGACTATATTTTTGGATTGGACATCAGAGAATAAGGACGGGAGAAAAATTGGAGTCAAGAAAATATAGTCAGTAGACTTTTTTTAGAAACAAAACAGAAACAACTGCATTTCATAGCTACTAGAGATTGTGTGTCACCATGGTTCTTTGTACCAAGCACTGTTTTTATATCGGGCGACCCTACACAGGGTTAAGACCCGTAGTTTGGCATATGCTAGAATAGGGACACTCTTTGATATCATCCATTCAACAAACATGTTATTTGTGTAACTGTCGGCAACCATGGCTAATACAAACATTTATCAATATGATTGGTGTCACCGCTGTTGTACTATGTTAGTACAGAAGATTAAAAAAGTAATCACCGGTTTAGTATAGGCCTGACCTTGTCTCTGTATTATGCTTTGTCCAGTATTCAGCACCATTGGCAATATTTCAGCACTGTGGACATCTCATATTGTGCTCCCCACTGAGTTCAACCTATTGCTGTAACATATAATTTCTACCTTGCACTTTCTGAGATGGCAATATTGGCCTGCATGCCAGGGCAATTTAGATAGGTATTGTTCTGCTTTTACTGTAATTATGGGAGCCTTTATCATTATTCTTTGAGATCTGATGAATTGTTTTGTTTTCTATATAGATTAATGTTGTTCTTTCAGTGAATATGGACCTGGACCACAACAACACTCCTTCATGCAACCCAAGCATTATTGTAGGGTGCATTTCTGGTTTATGTATTTTCATGGATTATGTGAGTATTATTTGGCAAATATTATGTCTCACAATGGTCAATTAATCTTTCATAAAATTGTAGCTCATGAGGCAGAGTGTGGCATCGCACTGAACAGCAAGTGTTGGCAAGGAGTCTTCAATGCTCAGCTGCCACCCACACTTACTCACCTATCAGCTTACAAAAATAGAACTCTGGGAGAAAGAGCTAGAGCGAGACAGCAAAATCTCAGACACATGATACTTTTCTGCATTCATGGGCCACTATGGGCCACTTTAACATTCATGAAGAGTCTTTTAAAAGTATATGTTATACTTGAGGGGAATACCATAGCCTATGATGTATTCAATCAGATTAGTTGGCTTTCAGTGTGCTGTTTATTTAGTAGCAGAGTGAGGCAGAAGGGTTGCTGTGAATTATGTGCACTGACAGAGCATGAAGTTGGAGATTATCAAGCAGTGGCAATGAAATTCTGATATTTAAATATCCTTCCAAACCTTTTACATCAATCCGACCCTGGTACCATATTAGTTATTTATCAGTCAAAATAAGTTGTTTAATTTCAACTGGATTCTCTGACACTGAGGCCATAGAATCCTGGCCATAATTGTTGGCAGCCTTGCAAAAAACTCACATTGTCTAAAATTGACCAAAGTATTTGCTCTCCACAATTCCTTATTTCACTGTTAATATTGCATGATTATTTTTTTTATTGAGAGCCTATTGTATCCTTATGAATCAAAAAATAAACAGAAATTAACATTAAGCATTAACAACAATATTGCCACCATAGACTTCCCACCCCCGAATTTGTAGCACAGCCTTTCACCAAACTAACTGCCTTTCACCAATCAACCGCTTCCTATAGCCAGGAATAAGCTTCCTGCATCTTTATACAGGCAGTTTGGCTCCAGTTCTCCTAGATTTGAAGTGTGCTTTCAAACTTCAGGGTAGTAGGATTTAGGCCAGAGGCTTTCAATTGGATTAGATCTAAATTCATTGTTGGCCACTTCAGAAGAGTCCAGTGTTTTGTGATGAACTATTCCTAGGGGAGTTTGTAGTGTGTATGAGACATGCTTTAGGAAGCTTTGATGGAAATTAGCTTTGATGGAAATCCAGCCTCCTGACACTAGGGTTGACATTATGCTCCAAAATGGCATGGTGTTCTCCATGGTGTTCCAAATATTTGTGTCTGTGTGTATATATATATATACACCAATCAGCCATAACATTATGACCACCTGCCTAATATTGTGTAGGTCCCCCTTTTGCCGCCAAACCAGCCCTGACCCGTCAAGGCATGGACTCCACTAGACCTCTGAAGGTGTGCTGTGGTATTTGGCACCAAGATGTTAGCAGCAGTTGCATGGTGGGGCCTCCGTGGATTGTACTTGTTTGTTTTGGAGGCCAAATCAACACATTGAACTTGTTGTTTTCCTCAAACCATTCCTTAAACAGTTTTGCTTTGTGGCAGGGTGCATTATCCTGCTGAAAGAGGCCAATGCCTTCAGGGAATACCGTTGTCATGAAAGGGTGCGCATGGTCTGCAACAATGTTTAGGTATGTGGTACATGTCAAATTAACATCCACATGAATGGCAGTACCCAAGGTTTCCCAGCAGAACATTTCCGGCACTGGGGAGCTACAGTTCATTAAGGGAACCATGAATGCCAACATCTACTGTGACAAACTGAAGCAGAGCATGATCCCCTCCCTTAGGAGACTGGGCCGCAGGGCAGTATTCCAACATGATAACGACCCCAAACACACCTCCAAGACGACCACTGCCTTGCTAAAGAAGCTGAGGGTAAAGGTGATGGAATGGCCAAGCATGTCTCCAGACCTAAAACCTATTGAGCATCTGTGGGGCATCCTCAAACGGAAGGTGGAGAAGCGCAAGGTCTCTAACATCCATCAGCTCTGTGATGTCTTCATGGAGGAGTGGAAGAAGACTACAGTGGGAATCTGTGAAGCTCTGGTGAACTCCATGCCCAAGAGGGTTACGGCAGTGCTGGAAAATAATAGTGGCCACACAAAATATTGACAATGAGCACAATTTGGACATTTTCACTTAGGGTTGTACTTGTTGCCAGTGGTATAGACATTAATGGCTGTATGTTGAGTTATTTTGAGGGGACAGCAAATTTACACTGTTATACAAGCTGTACACTCACTACTTTACATTGTTGCAAAGTGTCATTTCTTCAGTATTGTCACATGAAAAGATATAATCAAATATTTGAGGGGTGAGGGGTGCACTCACTTTTGTGAGATACTATACACATATTTAGTGGGGAGAACAAGTATTTGTGCACTGCCGATTTTGCAGGTTTTCCTACTTACAAAGCATGTAGAGGTCTGTAATTTTTATCATAAGTACACTTCAACGGTGAGAGACTGAATCAAAAACAAAAATCCTGATAATCACATTGTCCATCCATCCATCCATCATCTTCCGCTTATCCGGGGCTGGGTCGCGGGGGCAGCAGTCTAAGCAGGGATGCCCAGACTTCCCTCTCCCCAGACACTTCCTCCAGCTCTTCCGGGGGGACACCGAGGCGTTCCCAGGCCAGCCGGGAGACATAGTCCCTCCAGCGTGTCCTAGGTCTTCCCCGGGGTCTCCTCCCGGTGGGACGGGACCGGAACACCTTACCAGGAAGGCGTTCCGGAGGCATCCAAAAAAGATGCCCAAGCCACCTCAGCTGACCCCTCTCGATGTGGAGGAGCAGCGGCTCTACTCTGAGCTCCTCCCGGGTGACCGAGCTTCTCACCCTATCTCTAAGGGATCGCCCAGCCACCCTGCGGAGAAAGCTCATTTCGGCCGCCTGTATCCGGGATCTTGTCCTTTCGGTCATGACCCAAAGCTCATGACCATAGGTGAGAGTAGGAACGTAGATTGACCGGTAAATCGAGAGCTTCGCCTTGCGACTCAGCTCTTTCTTCACCACAACAGACCGATACATCGACCGCATTACTGCAGAAGCTGCACCGATCCGTCTGTCAATCTCCCGTTCCATCCTTCCCTCACTCGTGAACAAGACCCCTAGATACTTAACTCCTCCACTTGAGGCAGGTACTCTCCACCAACCTGAAGTGGGCAAGCCACCCTTTTCCGACTGAGGACCATGGCCTCGGATTTGGAGGTACTGATTTTCATCCCCACCGCTTCACACTCGGCTGCAAACCGTCCAAGTGCATGCTGAAGGTCCTGGCTTGAAGGGGCCAACACGACAACATCATCCGCAAAGAGCAGAGACGAAATCATGTGGTCCCCAAACCTGACACCCTCCGGCCCCTGGCTGCGCCTAGAAATTCTGACCATAAAAATTACGAACAGAACCAGCGACAAAGGGCAGCCCTGCCGGAGTCCAACATGCACAGGAAACAAGTCTGACTTACTGCCGGCAATGCGGACCAAGCTCCTGCTTCGGTCGTACAGGGACCTGACAGCCCTTAGCAAAGGACCCAGGACCCTATATTCCCGAAACACCCTCCACAGGATGCCACGAGGGACACAGTCGAATGCCTTCTCCAAATCCACAAAACACATGTGGATTGGTTGGGCAAACTCCCATGAATCCTCCATCACCCTGTAGAGGGTATAGAGCTGGTCCAGTGTTCCACGCCCTGGACGAAAACCACACTGTTCCTCCTGAATCCGAGGTTCTACTATCGGCCGTATTCTCCTCTCCAGAACCCTGGCATAGACTTTCCCAGGGAGGCTGAGCAGTGTGATCCCCCTATAGTTGGAACACACCCTCCGGTCCCCCTTCTTAAAAAGAGGGACCACCACCCCGGTCTGCCATCCCAGAGGCACTGTCCCTGACTGCCACGCGATGTTGCACAGGCGTGTCAGCCAAGACAGCCCCACATCATCCAGAGACTTGAGGTACTCAGGGCGGATCAGGGCGGATCTCATCCACCCCCGGTGCCTTGTATGATTTTTCACATTGTATGATTTTAAAATAATTAATTTGCATTTTATTGCATTACATAAGTATTTGATCACCTACCAACCAGTAAGAATTCCATCGCTCACAGACCTGTTAGTTTTTCTCTTAAGAAGCCCTCCTTTTCTCCACTCATTACCTGTATTAACTGTACCTGTTTGAACTCATTACCTGTATAAAAGACACCTGTACACACACTCAATCAAACAGACTCCAACCTCTCCATAATGGCCAAGACCAGAGAGCTGTGTAAGGACATTGTAGACCTGCACAAGGCTGGGATGGGCTACAGGACAATAGGCAAGCAGTTTGGTGAGAAGGCAACAACTGTTGGCGCAATTATTAGAAAATGGAAGAAGTTCAAGATGACTGTCAATCTCCCTTGGTCTGGGGCTCCATGCAAGATCTCACCTCGTAGTGCATCAATGATCATGAGGAAGGTGAGGGATCAGCCCAGAACTACACGGCAGGACCTGGTCAATGACCTGAAGAGAGCTGGGACCACAGTCTCAAAGAAAACCATTAGTAACATACTACGCCGTCGTGGATTAAAATCCATGACGTAATTGCAAACAAATACCAAATATTAAGTACAGACATTTTTTGTTATTTTGGCTCTTCACCATAATATATTCAAGTTACAGTTAAATAATGAATATGGGCTTAAAGTGCAGTCTCAGCTTTAATTTGAAGGTATTCACATCCAAAATGGAGAATGGGTTTAGGAAAGCTCTTTAATATGTAGCCCCCTCTTTTTCAAGGGATCAAAACTAACTGGACAATTGATTCAAAAGCTGTACATTGTTTCCTGGACAGGTGTGGGCTACTACTTCTTTATTTCTTAATCAGTTAAGCAGGTAAAAGGTATGGAGTTTATTCGAGGTGTGGCATTCGCATGTGGAAGCTGTTGCTCTGAATCTACAATATGCGGTCAAAGGAGCTCTCAATGGAAATGAAACAGGCCATCCATAGGCTGCAAAAGAAATCTAGGGCTCTTCCATGCAGGAAATTGCCAAAAACTGAACATGTTTTACAATGATGTGTTGTATTCACCTCACAGAACAGCGCAAACTGACTCTAACCAGAATAGAAAGAGTATGATGCCCCGGTGCACAAGAGGACAAATACATTCGTATCTAGTTTAAATAAAACAGATGCCTCACAGGTCCTCAACTGACAGTTTCAATAAACAGTACTCGCAAAACACCAGTCTCAACGTGAAGAAAAAGACATATCTTGGACTAGCCAATAAAAAGAAATGATTAAGATGGGAAAAATAACACAGATTGTGCAGAGGAAGTACTCTGCCTCAAAGGCATTAAAAATTGTCTATCAGCTTGGAAACACGTCACCAATTACACTAGGCACCCCGTGTGATTGTTTACAGGGTCAACAGCCCTTTGCCCTTGTGTCTACCACATCCTCCACAGGACATTCTGTATCACACATCCCATGTTAAAGTGCTCAGGCTACACTTCAGTAGACAGATTACAATCACTATGGACGCTGCAGTCTGGACTACCAACTTTACTCAGAAATACCCGGAGCAACGTGAACATGCCAGATACTTTCATTCGGCCCCTACGGGGAGCAGGACCACTGTGTCTTTTTCAGCGCTGAGGAGTCTCCACACCTAGGAAATGAATTGTAGCAGGTACTGAGGGCAAGGTGTCTGCTGTTGATGAAAATGGGCCCAATATGCTTGAATCCTATATTTTTCCTGTTTTTCTGGACACTGCAGTACAAGCATTCCTCGATACAGGCTTGGAAATCTCCTTTTCAGTGATTGCATCTGCTTGTCAATCCACCCAACAAGAAGCCCCTGAACAAATCCAATGTGTTAGCAAAGTCAGTGACTGGCGAGTGTCTCGATAACCTGGGTTGACTTTAAAGAAGATATGTATGTTCACCCAAAAACCTCTAGTCTTTCATTCTAGGCTCAGACAATATGCTAACACACCGTGTTGGAGGAACAGGACAAATTAAAGCAAAAGATTTTAAGGTCTTACTAGCTGATACGCTGACTTTTAGGACAGGACATGCATTCTTCCAGTGGCCTTTATCTTGACAGTAATTAAATGTTTTACCTGTCCCCTCAAAATAACTCACCATACAGCCATTAATGTCTAAACCGCTTGCAACAAAAGTGAGTACACCCCTAAGTGAAAATGTCCAAATTGGGCCCAAAGTGTCAATATTTTATTATTAATGTGTGGTCAGCATCGGGCCAAGCCCAGTGTCTGCACCACATTCAAACAATGTGAACATTTTATTAGGATATCTTTTAGTAAACTATAATCAGAGATTAACAACAATATAAAAGGGGGGAGCTTCCCATTGGGGAGCCTGAGTAGTCATTGGAAAATGAAAATCACCTGAAAGATTACCTTATTTAACAAAAAAGATGGAGAAGAGTGTGATAATTAGTGTCTAATGGTGCTCCGTATAAGTTTGCATGTTGAAGTAAAAAATCTTTCTTCTTGTTGAGTGCATTAATGTAATGTTCGCAGTAGCACAACCCAACCAGGTGGATATTTTTTTTACAGTGAAGCAGTACATGCTAAGCTAAAGCATTATGTCTGAAATGTATTGCTGAGTAGTACAATAAAGTAACATTTGCAGTATCACCACCATAATGGTGGGCAACTTATGCGCATGTTCTTGGTTTACTGTTGAGCATGCTGTACATTGCCCACATTACTAATGTGATGCATTATGCCATGAGTGTCATAGAAACTTGGATAAAAATATCTTCCCTAGTCGATTTCAGCTTATTAAATTATAGGGATGTTGTCTTTGTCCTTCAAGCCATGCTTGTTAAAACATTCTCGGCAATGTGTTATTTTTCCTTATTCCTCCTTACTGCAATTATGGGGAATTCCAATGTGTTAAAGGATACTATTTAGTGGTATTTATCAGACTAAAGAGATTACAGGAGCAATAGGTGTGTATATAGCCGCAGACGTATGTCAGTATTCTGTGGTTGAGAATAGAGGGTTTTAGCACCTTCATTATATTTATGTAAAACAATGTTTGTACCATGTTTACATATTGCACTTTATCTTAGATTGAGCTCTCATCAGGCATTTACTATTCCTCTTGGAAAAGTGTTGTATCTTTTGCCAAATAAACTAAAAAGCCATCTTCAGTATCTGTTGACAATATAGTTTTTGTGCTATAGCAACATCATATCGAACCGTGGCCCTGAAGCTGCAGTACATACTGTACCATGGATTAGGCTTACCATTGCACCCCTAATAAACATGTTTAATTTCTGCTGTCCTTATTCAGATAGTTTTAAACTGACAGTTCAGGAAGGTGGTCTATTTTGGCCTAAGCGGCTGCCTCGAGTGTACATGTACATCTATAACATGGGTTTATATCCAGGCCAATGCTTTTTCAAAAAAACTCTCCTACATTTTTTATCATAAAAATGTGTTTTCATTTTGTGTCGTTTCTTAATTTCCGATTGTAGCGGTGCCCTAATTGGTCAAAAAACACACACAGGAAGATCTAAATTGCCTACTACTCACATCCTCAATTTTCATCTCCTTCTCAACATTGGAAGAGGCCAGAGGGGAGGTACAACAATAGTTCGCAAATTAGATCTTCCCTGCGTGTCTTCTTTCACCAGTTCACCAGCTGTGGGCATGTTCCGTGACATCATCCGTGAAATACTACTTTATCTGTGAAAAATGGGGAAATGCCATAGAGGTAAGAAACCAGACTGGGTCTGTAATGTAGTTGGTCTAGGTGCTTTGTTGGCCAAAGGGTAGAGCTGTGTGTCGGCAAAAGAAGAAGAAAAATATTCATATTCTGTAATATTATGGAAGCCCTGAACCGTAAGGTGAACCAGGCCTGATAGGACTCCTTCTTCAGCTTGGTGCTGCATCTTTAAGTTTATCGTGTTATTTCAAGATAATATCTCATTATAATGAGATAAACTTGAGAAATGCAGCAGCAACATTTATTTATTTTTATTTCAAGATAAACATTATGATATGCAAAGAAGATTTTAGAAAGTGGATAGTTGTATTCCATTGGACCTCTTTCATGAAATGTGCGTAACTATCAAATTTGATTATAAAATGATCGTACAATAATTTCACAGAGCTGGTATTCATTAATATTATCCTTGTCATATCCTTACGATCAATCTCACATCTGCTCGGAGTCTGTGTAAACCAACATCAAAAAATTTATTCACATTATCATGAAAAACAACAATCATAACAGCCTCAGTAACAACAACCACAATAATAATAATATTAATAATAGGGTAATATAAATTATGACAAGGAATATAACACATACACAAGTACCAAAATGTTAAATTGTTTCACTAACTGATAATTGTATGATTTATTCCTTTCACTTGATGCTGAATTTTTTATTTCTTACTTCATGTGTTTGTAAGGTTGGGATTGTCTTTATGATCACACTAAACAAAGAAATGTGCTTGGCTTGCTTTTCCTAAGTCACTCATGCCTATAGTATAGACTTGGAGGTCATACATGGTCAGTATAATTTCGATGGCTGGCATCTTGATTAGCTTACAGGTCTTAAATTGACTAGTAACAGTATAAATAAACCAGTGGTTGTGGGTTGAGCAGTTACCCTAATAATGGCAGAACTTGCTCTTCTAAAGGACCTCAGTGCTGACCTAAGTCACAAAAGGGCATTCTGTGACAGCGTTGTTTTTCTCAAGGAGAATGACGAATGGTTAATTAGTGCTTTTAGGCTATAATTTATGCAGAAAGCTGTCAATTTATTGGTGGATTGTCGCCAAACCTGCATAAATTATGGGTGTGTCATTTGTAAATAAGGACAGGTGCAGCACATTCTCGCATCCACGGTGCGACAGTTTCGGGAATCACACTTTGAAATGATCTTAAGTCTTTTCTGAGAAGGTTTCATGAATGAGAGCCATTGTCTGGATGGCAGCATATGTTTCACCAAACTTATATATATTGTTCATCATAAATGGTGCCTTGACAGATTTGCAAGTCACCCATCCCATGTTAACTAATGCACCCCCATACCATCTTGGATGATGGCTTTTGAACTTTGTGCTGATAAAGGCCAGAATTGTTCCTCTCCTCTTTACCCCGGAGGACGCTGCGTCCATGATTTCCAAAATTAATTTCACATTTTGATTGATTTTCAACTTCACCTCAGTTCATCTTAAATGAGCTCATGCCCAATGAAGGCAGCAGCATTTCTGGATCTTGTTAATACAGTGGGGAGAACAAGTATTTGATACACTGCCAATTTTGCAGGTTTTCCTACTTACAAAGCATTTAAAGGTCTGTAATTTTTATCATAGGTACACTTCAACTGTGAGAGACGGAATCTAAAACAAAAATCCAGAAAATCACATTGTATGATTTTTAAATAATTAATTAGCATTTTATTGCATGACATAAGTATTTGATACATCAGAAAATCAGAACTTAATATTTGGTACAGAAACCTTTGTTTGCAATAACAGAAATCATACATTTCCTGTAGTTCTTGACCACATTTGCACACACTGCAGCAGGGATTTTGGCCCACTCCTCCATACAGACCTGCTCCAGATCCTTCAGGTTTCGGGACTGTCGCTGGGCAATACAGACTTTCAGCTCCCTCCAAAGATTTTCTATTGGGTTCAGGTCTGGAGACTGGCTAGGCCACTCCAGGACTTTGAGATGCTGCATTGGCCGCATTGGCTTTGCAATTAGCTTTGCAATTAGCTTGGTCAGATCTTACTCACCTTATTTATATTTTCTGAATCATGTGTTTCCTAGTCCAGGTTAAAATCTCTCAGGATGATTGTTTTGGTTGATAGGTTGGTTAGCTGATTTAGCATAACTTTCTTAAGCAGAAGGTGGATGATAAACATTTGGTTACATGATTGTTGGATCCGAATTTAAGGCTTAAGTCAAGCAATTCATATTCCTTAGAAGCTGATTAATTTCAAAAAACCTGGTGCTCAACAATTATCTTTATATTGCTCAGTTTTATCAGTCAATCTCTTAACATTTCTTTGTGCTGGGACACGGTTTAAGCTCCCAGGTGATTCAGGTGAATGCCATCATGTCCATATATAAGTACTTTGTTTCCTGAAATTGTCAGTGTTTTTCACAAATGTTACCCCCATGAATTTGCAGTAGTCCTGAACCCACATGTGAAAAGCTTGCAGCCAGCTAAATCATTTGATGCCACAATCCAAGGAAGGCAGAGGACTGGAGATAACAGGTTGTTTCCCTGATGTTAGTATCGAATCAATCTGTGTGTGAATCAACCTAAAATAAATTTTCTTAAGTTCCAAACTGCCGTTCATAATATTGTTTGATCCCATTGAACGCCAATGGAATCAACCTCTGTGTGACTGTGCAGGGTGTTTGAAAGCAGTGCAGTAATATCATTTATGCAAGCCCCAGGGTAACAGAGGGTTTTTGCGCAGGGATATTCCTTACAAACTCCCAATGATAATGCAAAAGAATGCAAAAATTTGATCAGCCAATCTCCTGTTAACATCAAGCCTGTGACTGGTTGGACAGTCCGGTGGTCTCTAACACCCGGTCCGGTCCACTTACACCCTGGAGAGCATTGTCGTTAAGTGAATAAACTCCATTTGGTCATTTGATTGGCGATCATGGTGAAGGTGATGGGAGCTTGCATTCCAGAGTCGTGTAGCGGGTCTAAAGTTGACCATTTGTTGTTTTTAATAAAGTAATAAAATAAAATGTTTATATAAAATAAAGTCAAACAGATCAAGTGAAAATTTTGCAGCTGACATTGACTGTCTTCTTTTTGCTGGGCCGTGTAAACCGGCCGACCGACCAACCGACCCACCCACCGACCCACCGATCCTTGTTAAATAGTGTAGTGCAGTGGTTCCCAACTCCGGTCCTCGAGTACCCCCAACAGCACACATTTTTGTTGTAGCCCTGGACAAGCACACCCAATTCAACTCAATGAGAGCCTGATAATTAGTTGACAAGTTGAATCAGCTGTGCTTGGCTTGGGCTACAATGAAAATGTGTACCGTTGGGGGTACTTGAGGACCATAGTTGAGAACCACTGGCGTAGTGGTTAGAGACACAGGCTCCGGAATAACAGGTCCCATGTTCGCCCCCTGTAACAGTATGTAATGGCAATTTAGGCTTTGTTACCGTTCTTCTAGCAGCAGGATATTATGCTAGCAGTGCTAACTCAGATTTTCTTCATTGAACTATAGTTAACAATCTTGTCTCTACATTTTATGTTTAATGTCTGTTGCAATGTTATTCTTGTATGTTCTTTTTCACAGACTATATTGTTAACTATATTGCCTTATCCATTTCAATTATGGCTTTTATTGTGATAAAGAAAATCTGAGTGCTGCCACGTCACAAATCCGGCATGGCGCAGCCGGGGCCCCACCCTGGAGCCAGGCCCGGGGTTGGGGCTCGTTCACGAGCGCCTGGTGGCCGGGCCTTTCCCCATGGGGCCCGGCCGGGCCCAGCCCGAACGAGCGACATGGGGCCGCCCTCCCTTGGGCTCACCACCCACAGGAGGGACCATAAGGGGCTGGTGCGGAGAGGATCGGGCGGCAGTCGAAGGCGGGGGCTTAGACAACCCGATCCCTGGACACGGAAACTAGCTCTAGGGACGTGGAACGTCACCTCGCTGGCGGGGAAGGAGCCTGAGATCGTGCGTGAGTTTGAGAGGTTCCGACTAGAGGTAATCGGGATCACCTCTATGCACGGCTTGGGTTCTGGAACCACACTCCTTGAGAGAGGATGGACTCTTCACCACTCTGGAGTTGCCCATGGTGAGAGGCGGTGGGCTGGTGTGGGTTTGCTTATAGCTCCCCAGCTCTGCCGCCATGTGTTGGAGTTTACCCCGGTGAATGAGAGGGTCGTTTCCCTGCGCCTACAGGTCGGGGATAGGTCTCTCACTGTTGTTTGTGCCTACGGGCCGAACGGCAGTGCAGAGTACCCGACCTTCTTGGAGTCTCTGGGAGGGGTGCTGGAAAGTGCTCCGACTGGGGACTCTATCGTTCAACTGGGGGACTTCAACGCCCACGTGGGCAACGACAGTGATACCTGGAGGGGCGTGATTGGGAGGAACGGCCCCCCTGATCTGAACCTGAGCGGTATTCAGTTCTTCTGTGCTAGTCACAGTTTGTCCATAACGAACACCATGTTCAAGCATAAGGGTGTCCATCAGTGCACGTGGCACCAGGACACCCTAGGCCGCAGGTCGATGATCGACTTTGTTGTCATTTCATCTGACCTGCGGCCGTATGTTTTGGACACTCGGGTGAAGAGAGGGGCGGAGCTGTCAACTGATCACCACCTGGTGGTGAGTTGGATCCGATGGCGGGGGAGGAAGCTGGACAGACTCGGCAGGCCCAAGCGTACTGTAAGGGTCTGCTGGGAACGTCTGGCCGAGTCTCCTGTCAGAGAGATCTTTAACTCCCACCTCCGGCAGAGCTTCGACTGGATCCCGAGGGAGGCTGGTTATATTGAGTCCGAGTGGACCATGTTCTCCGCCGCCATTGTCGAAGCGGCCGCTCGGAGCTGTGGCCGTAAGGTCTCCGGTGCCTGTCGAGGCGGCAATCCCCGAACCCGGTGGTGGACACCGGAAGTAAGGGATGCTGTCAAGCTGAAGAAGGAGTCCTATCAGGCCTGGTTGGCTTGTGGGACTCCTGAGGCAGCTGACGGGTACCGACAGGCCAAGCAGACTGCAGCCCGGGTGGTTGTGGAGGCAAAAACTCTGGCCTGGGAGGAGTTCGGTGAGGCCATGGAGAAGGACTATCGGCTGGCCTCGAAGAGATTCTGGCAAACCATCCGGCGCCTCAGGAGAGGGAAACAGTGCCCTACCAACGCTGTTTACAGTAGAGGTGGGATGCTGTTGACCTCAACTGGGGATGTCGTTGGGCGGTGGAAGGAGTACTTCGAGGATCTCCTCAATCCCGCCGTCACGTCTTCCATTGAGGAAGCAGAGGATGAGGGTTCAGAGGTGGACTCGTCCATCACCCGGGCTGAAGTCACAGAGGTGGTCAAGAAACTCCTCGGTGGCAAGGCATCGGGGGTGGATGAGATCCGCCCTGAGTACCTCAAGTCTCTGGATGATGTGGGGCTGTCTTGGCTGACACGCCTGTGCAACATCGCGTGGCAGTCATGGACAGTGCCTCTGGGATGGCAGACCGGGGTGGTGGTCCCTCTTTTTAAGAAGGGGGACCGGAGGGTGTGTTCCAACTATAGGGGGATCACACTGCTCAGCCTCCCTGGGAAAGTCTATGCCAGGGTTCTGGAGAGGAGAATACGGCCGATAGTAGAACCTCGGATTCAGGAGGAACAGTGTGGTTTTCGTCCAGGGCGTGGAACACTGGACCAGCTCTATACCCTCTACAGGGTGATGGAGGGTTCATGGGAGTTTGCCCAACCAATCCACATGTGTTTTGTGGATTTGGAGAAGGCATTCGACTGTGTTCCTCGTGGCATCCTGTGGAGGGTGCTTCGGGAATATGGGGTCCTGGGTCCTTTGCTAAGGGCTGTCAGGTCCCTGTACGACCGAAGCAGGAGCTTGGTCCGCATTGCCGGCAGTAAGTCAGACTTGTTCCCTGTGCATGTTGGACTCCGGCAGGGCTGCCCTTTGTCGCCGGTTCTGTTTGTAATTTTTATGGTCAGAATTTCTAGGCACAGCCAGGGGCCGGAGGGTGTCAGGTTTGGGGACCACATGATTTCGTCTCTGCTCTTTGCGGATGATGTTGTCGTGTTGGCGCCTTCAAGCCAGGACCTTCAGCATGCACTTGGACGGTTTGCAGCCGAGTGTGAAGCGGTGGGGATGAAAATCAGTACCTCCAAATCCGAGGCCATGGTCCTCAGTCGGAAAAGGGTGGCTTGCCTACTTCAGGTTGGTGGAGAGTACCTGCCTCAAGTGGAGGAGTTAAGTATCTAGGGGTCTTGTTCACGAGTGAGGGAAGGATGGAACGGGAGTTTGACAGACGGATCGGTGCAGCTTCTGCAGTAATGCGGTCGTTGTATCGGTCTGTTGTGGTGAAGAAAGAGCTGAGCCGCAAGGCGAAGCTCTCGATTTACCGGTCAATCTACGTTCCTACTCTCACCTATGGTCATGAGCTTTGGGTCATGACCGAATGGACAAGATCCCGGATACAGGCGGCCGAAATGAGCTTTCTCCGCAGGGTGGCTGGGCGATCCCTTAGAGATGAGAAGCTCAGTCACCTGGGAGGTGAGAAGCTCAGTCACCTGGGAGGAGCTCAGAGTAGAGCCGCTGCTCCTCCACATCGAGAGGGGTCAGGTGAGGTGGCTTGGGCATCTGTTTCGGATGCCTCCGGAACGCCTTCCTGGGAAGGTGTTCCGGTCCCGTCCCACCGGGAGGAGATCCCGGGGAAGACCTAGGACACGCTGGAGGGACTATGTCTCCCGGCTGGCCTGGGAACGCCTCGGTGTCCCCCCGGAAGAGCTGGAGGAAGTGTCTTTGGAGAGGGAAGTCTGGGCATCCCTGCTTAGACTGCTGCCCCCGCGACCCGGCCCCAGGTAAGCGGAAGATGATGGATGGATGGATGGAGTGCTGCCAGCATAATATTCTGCTGCTAAAATAATACTAATGAAGCCTCGAATGGCCATCACTAGTGATCGTCACCTATATTGATTGATACTGTAATGTTATTCACAAATGGCTAATTAGCTGTTCAATGGCCAGTGGCAAAAGAGGATTTGTTCAGGATAGACAAAAACCTCGCTGGCTACAATCTTGAGTAGATACGTTATGGGAAGCCTAAAATGAAACTGTTTACTATATTGCGACTATTTGTGGTGAATTTGCGAATTATGTCTCTTGACGAAAAAGTCAGTTATCGTCACCTATATTTATACAGTAGTTATTGTATAAATGTCATTCATAATGGCTAATGAGCTGTTAAAACAGCCAGTGGCAAAAGCCATAAAGTTCATAGATGCTATTTGTTGTGGAGGTAAACTTAATAAGAAACGTTACTCAGTTTAACACAATATAATGGCGTCTAGCAACATATTACTTGCTAATAAGCTTTAAAAATGGCCAGTGGCAAAAGTCATACAGTTCATAGACAATTTTTGTGGTGGAGGTAAATTTAATAAGAAACGTTACTCAGTTTAACGCTAGTTAATGGTGTCTAACAAAATATTGATACTTGGCGTGATGTTAATGAGTCTAATGTAATGTGAAGAGGCTTTACTAATGCCTTTCATGTGGGCGACCCGTTCGTTTCGCAAGAGGACAGCCATGTTTAACACATTTTATTTGCGGGCCAGCTGAATTAGGCTTGCCTGGTTTCTTGTTTTATTCTATTGATTTGTGCATTGTTTCTTGCTACTGCAAAAATATGGAATTTTGGTTAGGTTGGGAACTATTGGGATCCGTGATTAGTAATATACTGTAAACTGTATAGCCAGTATTAACAAGAGGGAATGCAGATAACTTGCTATTATTGACGCTACTGCTTGAATATTTGTTACAATAAATGGTGGTGTTTTCGAACTAGATTTAGTGGAAAGTTGAGAAAGCAGGGACTCTTAGCTATTGCCAGTTGTAAATGTTTGTTAATGTTTGTGTTTTGCGAACTGTTGCTGAATCTTTTAAAAAGTTAAAGTTAAAAAGCCAGTTGATTTGTCTTGCTTATTGAAAACCATTGCTATGGAAATTCATTATTGAGATCTGTCACTAGCAATAAACAGTACAAGGCATACACTTTTTCAGCCTGGTTACTTTTCTGTTATTTCAACAAACAGTTGTGTCCTTCATAGAACGACCACATTCAGTGCTGTTAAAGTGACCGTGAAAGTATAGAATTTGTTTGTTAAAAGTAAATTATCACAGATACATTTCTGCGTCTGCTTTCATCTTTAAAAAAATTTGACTGCTCAAAAGAAATTAAGCATAATCATCACAGTATAACATCAGGTCATCTCAACTTCATGGATATTTGTTTGTCCAGTTAGGAAGAATAAGCGATTGTGAATCAATGTCACCTGGTTTGTTGCAAATAAAAGTGACAACAGGTGCAATGGAGAGACAAACCCCAATAAGGGAATGGTTTTGTAGGCGGTGGCCCCAGACTATTTCTCTCTCCTTATCCTTCCTGACTGATTCTTCTCTAATTTAGCATTTTGCTAGTGTCCTTGTCACTACTGGTAGCATGAGGCGGTACCTGCAGCCCATTCAGGTTGCATTGGTAGTCCAGCTCCTCCAGGATGGCACATCCATATATGCCGTCACAAGATGGTTTGCTGTGTCTCCCAGTACAGTCTCAAGAGCATGGAGGAGGTACCAGGAGACGAGAGAGAGAGATGGACAGGGCTGTAGAAGGGCATCAACCCAACAGCAGGACCTGCGCCTTTGTGCGAGGAACAGGAGGAGCGCAGCCAGAGCCCTACAAAATTACCTCTAGCGGTGTGTTTGTTTCTGACCAAACTGTCAGAACGAAACTGCATGAAGCTGGCATGAGCGGCCGACGTGTGGTCACAGCACAGCACCGTGCAAGTCGATTGGCATTCGTCAGAGAACACCAGAATTGGCAGGTCCGACATTGTCACCCTGTTCTCTTCACAGATGAGAGCAGGTTCACACTGAGCACATGTGACAGACATGAAAGAATCTGGAGACGCTGTGATGAAGGGTATACTGCCTGCATCATCATCCAGCAATGTCCGGTTTGGTGGTGGGTCAGCGATTGTCCGGGCAGGCATATCCTTGGAGGGACGCACAGCCCTCCATGTGCTAGCCAACGGTACCCTGACTGCTGTTAGTTACCTGGATGAAATCCTCAGACCCATCAACAGAACTGGGTTCCTCCTGGTGCAGGAAAATGCCTGGCCTCATGTGGCCAGAGTTTGTTTCCTGGATGACGAAGGCATTGATGGCATTGACTGGCCCTCACATTCCTCAGACCTTAATCCAATTGAAAACTTCTGGGACGTTGTGCATCCTTAGCTATTGACGTAGCGCCACATATTTTCCAGGATATCACAAATGCCCTGATCCAGGTCTGGGAGGAGATCCCCCAGGACACCTTCTGCCGTTTCATCAGGAGCATGCCCAGACGTTGTCGGGAGTGCATACAGGCACATGGGGGCCATACACACTATGCGTTGTTATAAGTTGCCATGATGAAATTCACACAAGTTGGAACAGCCTTTGATTTCAATTGCTTATTTTGATTATCAGAGTTTGAATCCAGCCCTCAATCGGTTGGTAATTTTGGTTTCCATAGACCGTTGTTATGTCATTTTGTTCACAACAAATTACACAATGTAGAGTAAAGATTTTGATCTTTAATATATTTAATTAATCGAGATTTAAGTGTTCCCTTAATGTTTTGAGCAGTGTATTATCATATTCTCTAATTCTCATTTTGTTAGGGAGGTGGTTTCTACGTTCACAATGAATGTAGGAACTTGTGGTATTTATAAACAGATCAATACAGAGTAAGCAGATTCTACAGAGAAAATCTTGCTTGAGTAGATCTTGTGTTTTTTTACACAAATGTATCATTGCTAACATTAACAATTTTAGTCTATAAAGTAGTTGTGCTGTGGTGAAATGCCCATTTAACTAATAATGCATTATCATTTACTGCAATGACCTGGGAGTGATTAGGGTTAACAGATAACCCAGACCCGCGCTACTCTGCTGTACAGTCAGGCTTCAGAGCAAGACGTGGGAGTACTTAAGCAACAATGAAGATATTAAACAACATCATAACAGCCATTGACAGCAACAAGTACTGTGCAACTGTTGTTATTGACCCTTCCAATGCCTGGACCCTCACATCTGAAACCTTCTTCAATTCTATGCCAACTACCCTTCAACATAGCTTTTCCTTGAGATTTCACCCCATGTTTCTTGAACCACCTCCTACAATTTGGATATGCTTGATTGGCACTTGTTACTTGCCATATGGTCAAGTTCCTCCCACAACAGCTCAGAAGTGTTGAAATCCGGTGGCTGTACTGGCCACTACATTATAGACATGCCAAGCTGATAGCTTCTTAAATTTTTTTTGCATAGTTTGGAGTTGTGATTTGGGTCATTGTCCTGTTACTGGCTCCAATCAAGCACCATCCACAGGATATGGCATGGCGTTGCAAAGTGGAGTGATAGCCTTCCTTCTTCAAAATCCCTTTTAGGCTGTACAAATCTCCCATTTTATCATCACCAAAGCACCCCCGGACCATCCCATTGCCTCCACCATGCTCGACAGATGGCGTCAAGCGCTCCTCCAGCATTTTTTCATTTCATCTGTTTCTCAGAAATTTTCTTTTTTGTGAGATGAAAACCCCAAACATAGATTGGTCTGTCCATTACATTAGGCCAGTCTGAGTTATGGCTTTTTCTTTGCAACTCTGCTTTGAAGGCCAGCATCCCAGAGTCACATCTTAACTGTTGATATTGAGACTGGTGTCTTTATTTCTATTTTGTTAAGCTGCCAGTCAGTGGCATTGTTAGGCCTGGGCGTCCGGGGCTATAGTCCCGGATCTTTTATGAAAAGCCCCAGATCTCAAATAGAAAAAAATATCCTCTGATCTATTCATCTATAATTCCGATCACGCATTATGACAATGTAGACGTGTAGGCCGCTAGCGTGTACATCAACATTTTCATGTACATATAAAACCCTGTGCTTTGTGCTAAGCCCCGAATGGATTGTGATCCTAGCAACACCTCTGCTGCCAGTTGAGGACCTGGATGGCGTCTGTTTCTCAAACATGACACTAATGTATTTGTGCTCTTGGTTAGGTACTGGGACCTTATAATCCTCTTTTTATTCTGGTTCGATCCAGTTTGCTCTGTTCTGTGAAGGGAATAGTACACAGTGCTGTAAAAGATTGTCAGTTTCTGGGCAATTTCTCACAATGGAATAGCCTTCTTTTCTAGCCTGACGAGTTTCAGAGGAAAGTTTTTTGTTTCTGGCCATTTTGAGCCTGTAATCGAACCCACAACTGCTGATGCTCCAGATACTCAACTGGTTAAATTAATGTCAGTTTTATAGCTTCTTTTATCATGCACATATATGCATTAGCAAACACAAAGTGCCACTGGAACACAGGACTGATGGTTGCTGAAATTTGCCCTACTGTAACTAGATATTCCATAAAAAACCTGCCGTTTCCGCCTACAATGTTCCTTTACCTTGCTCAGGCACAGAATAACAGATTACCAAAAGCATTCTGGGGGATTTTATCTAGCAAACTTTTAGTTACTTGTCAGATGCAGTAACTGCTAGGTGACTTGCAACCATGTAACTGCCAAACAGCACCTTATTTTAAGCATCTCTAATGGCTTTCCTCCTCAAATTTGGAAGAATTCACCAAGACAAATACACAACAGCTAGTGTTAGCTAGCTAGCTAGATAAAATACATGTATTTAATGTTACCTCTCTTGCATGTTGTTACATTTTCTATTTTTCAGTCATTTCTCAGCTGTCTCTATTATGTGTAGTGTCCATTGCTGGTCATGAACAATAATGGAAAGGAGTGCACAAAACAACCCGGTATACTCTACCAACCTGCCTTCATCTCCATGCAAAAAATACCTGTCATTGTGAATCACAACAGTGCAATTGTGAATCATGTCTCTTGCTTAAAATTGTCACTATAATTTTTTTTCCAGCTAAATAAACCAAGCCCTTTTTTTCCACTTGCATTGCAATAGAAACCAATGAATAACCAACAAGGTTAGTTTGTTGTTATAGAGGATTTCTCTGGAATAAGGGGGGTGAAGCACTCTTAGTTATTGTGCACTTGGCTGCTGGCACTGGCTCTGTAAGCGAGCAGCGTCGATCCGTGAACTTGCCATCTGGATACCCCCACAAATCACATTAAAGTTTCAGGCTTAGGAATACATCAAGCTAAATGAATATTGGCTCGGTGGGCCGCAGACAGGCCTGATGGCAAAAAAGCCCTTTGCAATCCAGGTCTTTGTGGTCAGATATGATCCATCCCTCCCTCGCTCATTCTCTCTTTTCCTTTCTCATACACTCCTGATGGGCACTGAGACTGATGAAGAGAACTGACAGAGTAGTAAACGCAGTGCTTTGTCACAGAGAGAATACTAAGCAAGGTTACACAATAGGAGGAAATGTCATGAGCATACTTATAGACAGAGTAGAGTAGCAAGAGACAGATATAATGTATTATAAGGTGTCTATTCATACATATGCACTAGGGCAATTTTTGGGGGTTGAAACTTTGTACTTAAAAAAAGGGTGTGCTTTTTTGTATGCAGTTATCTAGAGATGTTAGTGTAGTAACAAATCAATTACACTTATTTTTTAAAGGTATTTTTCAATCAGCAGCTGTCACAAACTGCTTGTGTAGATACCTAGCCTTAACCCAAACCCAAAAAGGCAGCAACAACTTGACATTTAAGCAAATTTGCTTACAGAGCAGAGCAAATCTCTAGTAGGGTTTGAACCTAGAGTAGATGGAACAAACCGTTTTGTTTTATTCTATTCTGACCACCAAAATTAACTATACATGAAGTAGTACAATTGGTTGCACTTTTATTTAACGCTATCAAGAAGGAATAGAAAAGAAAATATTTAGAAAAAAAGGTATTTAAAATAAAAAAGCTTTGACCTAATTAACAATGTTCTGTGGACTACAAGAAGAAATAGGGGCAAGCCATGCCCTAATCCAGATCAATGGGTCTGCAGTGAAGAGTCAGCAAACATCAGGTTCCTCATCAGGTTCCTCGGGTCAACATCAACAACAATCTGTCCTGGGCTCTCCACTCTGACGTTGTTGTCAAGGAGGCGAGGAAACGTAATGTCTTCCTATGCCAACTAAAGAGGTTCAACAAGATACTCACCAACTTCCACAGGTGCACCATCGAGTGTCCTTACTGGCTGTATCACCGCCTGTTATGGCAGCTGCACAGCCTTGGCCATAAAGCATGATAGAACTAGAAGCCTTAGATTTACGCCAGACATCTCATCCTCTAAAGGGAATGCTTGAGGTCATGTTGGCCCAAGATTTCGGTTCTACGTTCAAATGTCCACCACAAATTGTATAGAAGTGTGTTCTTTTGGCAGTATGTTTGGTTATGTTTAATGACTCATTCATCTGAAGCAAGTTCCGTTATGTAAATACAGTTAGGTCCGGAAATAATTGGACACTGACACAAGTTTTGTTATTTCGGCTGTTTATCAAAATATATGTTACAGTTAAATAATTAATATGGGCTTAAAGTGCATTCTCACAGCTTTAATTTAAGGGTTTCACATCCAAATTGGAGGAAGTGTTTTAGGAACTACAGCTCTTTAATATGTAGCCCCCTCTTTTTCAAGGGGACCAAAAGTAATTGGACAGTTGACTCAAAAGCTGTTTCCTGGACAGGTGTGGGCTGTTCCTTCGATATTTCTTCATTCATTAAGCAGGTAAAACGTCTGGAGTTGATTCCAGGTGTGGCATTCACATTTGGAAGCTGTTGCTATGAACCCAATAATATGCGATCAAAGGAGTTCTCAATGCAAGTGAAACAGGCCGCAAAAAAGAAACATCAGAGAGACAGCAGGAACATTAGGAGTGGCCACATCAACAGTTTGGTACATTCTGACAAAAAAAGAACCCACTGGTGAGTTCTGCAACAAAAACGGCCTAGGCGTCCATGAAAGACAACAGTGGTGGATCCTTCTATGATAAAGAAAAAACGCTTCACAACATCCAGCCAAGTGAAGAACACTCTCCATGAGGTAGGCATATCATTATCCAAGTCTACCATAAAGAGAAGACTTCACAAGAGCATCTACAGAGGGTTCACCATACGGTTGAAAACAATTTATAAGCCTCAGGAATAGAAAGGACAGATTCGACTGTCTAAAAAAACATCTAAAAAAGCTCCAGTTGTGGAACAGCATTCTTTGGAGAGATTAAACTAAGATCAACCTGTACCAGAATGATGGGAAGAAAATTATGGAGAAGGCTTGGAACGGCTCATGAACCGAAGCATACCACATCATCTGTGAAATATGGTGGAGGCAGTGTGATGGCATGGGCATGCATGGCTTCCAATGACACTGGGTTACTAGTGCTTATTGATGATGTGCAAGAAGACAGAAGCAGCCAAGATGAATTCTGAAATGTACAGGGATACATTTTCTGCTCAGATTCAGCCAAATGTGAAAGCAACCCAGGAGTTTTTTAAAAAGTGGAATATTCTGCAATGGATGCATTCCAGAGTTCAAGCAGTCATTGCCTGCAAAGGATTTAAAAGTAACATTTTATTTATGATTGTGTTAATGTGTCCAATTAAATTTGAGCCCCTAAAATAAGGGGACTCTGTATGGAAATGGTTGCAATTCCAAAATGTTTCATACAACCCCTTGAATTAAAAGCTGAAAGTCTGCACTCTCGGTTAATTTCAAATCCATTATGGTGGTGTGCAGAGCCAAAATTAGGAAATTTTTTCCGGACCTAACTGTAGGTGACTTGTTTTGCTTTTGTTTTGCTTTTGAAGACCTAATCACATTGCTTTTGCAGGCATAGTCTCGAGTGACAGACAACTCACCTGCATTGCTGGCGTGCATTATCTAAAACTGAATTTCGAGAATTATCTGTGGGCAAAAACATCTTATTAGAGAGAGAAGTTAGAGGAATATCGCCAGACTCGTTCATGCTAACAGAAAGAACACAAATACTCAAATAACCACTTTTTACAACAGTGGTGTGGCATTTATGAACCCACAGCCCCCAACCTTTAAGCAAATGGAGGCAAAAGGGGTCCTATCTGATACTACATAGCTGTACCATATTAAGGATTTAGCTAAACATTTTGCTATCCAAGCAAATGTATCTCATAAACCAGTTTCCCTTGTCTTTCAGGTCTCCAGGTCATCTTCCCAGGGTACCTCCAGGAGAAATTTGTCCAAGCGGCTCTGAGCTACATCATGTGTAATGGCGAGGGAGAGTACGTCTGCCGGAACAGCCAGTGTATCTGCATGTGTGCTGATGAATACCCACAATGCAACTGTCCTATTACCGATATCCAGATTATGGAGAACACCCTGCTGGGGCAGGCAGAGTCCTGGGCAACCTCTTATAAGGACTTTGAAAACTCAGGTAAGCAGGGAAGGATATTTGATTTGAAATTTTCTTTTTTCTTTTGGTCCTGTTTTGTCTACAGGCTATTGTAGTTTTTATGGAAATATGTCTTTGATTAACACTAAAAGTAGAGGGATACATGGTTACTGAGGACAGGTAACAAATGTATTGAAATACTAAATTTGTTGGAATATGTTACATTCTACCCCGAAGGGCAGATTTTTCACCTCGACTCCACTTCTCTTTTTGTCTCGTCTTTTCACCCTGACTTGGACATTAACAAGGAGTCGGGCTGGCCTTTAAAAAAATAAATGCCTGTGTGGCTTTTTTCAGGCAGTGCTGCTTCATTTCTTTCTGAGCAGAAAAGTAAAGTAAGAGTTGAACTGTGACTTAAACACATTCTAGCAGTTGCCTTAAAGTATTGATGGACAACAAAAACTTTCTACAACTTTGAAAACATTTGAAAACTTATTGGGATTCAATCTCATGCCACTATCTGTTAATGCTTGTCTTAACAGTACCGGCTGTGCCACCACTTCAGTAACAAGTGTTGAACACTATATTACAGTATTACAGAAGTAAGTTGAAAAGGAAGGTTTTGAGTGAGGAGTCCCTCCAAATTCAGTCTTCTCAAACTTGATGGAGGCTGTGAAGCCACAGTGTAGAAACAATCGCTTTGAAGGTGCTACAGAGTTCAGTTGCTGGGAGTGGAGTAATAGTGCATGAGTCAAGCATATCAAGAATTTTGCATACTCCGGCCTGTATAGGAGGGTCGCAAGAAAGAAGCCATAACTCAAAAAGTACTTTTTGAAAGCATGCCTGGATTTTCCAGAAAGCATGAGCGTGACACCGTTGCATTATGGGGAAAGGTCAGAGGAGACGAGGAGAGAGCTTCTGGGTCCAAAGGCAAAGTGGTTTGAGGTGTAATCATAACATAAGACCCTCCATCTCTACAGTAAAGTATGGTGGAGGCAGCATCATGCTGGGGGGAAGATTCTCATCAGGGACTGGGCATCTTGTTAAAACTGAAGGAAAAATGGATGGAGCAAAATGCAGGGAAATACTTGTACATGTGTATGTTAAAAAACAGATGGATGGAACTCTACATTTTAAAAACTCTTATTTGTAAGAAATTATTAAATAGTGTTTGCAATTTAATGTTCATTCTATTGTGGATAAATGTGAAGTTTCTTAACAGGCTGTGTATTTCGTAGATTTTGAATAATGGAATACTGCAGCCAAAATAGCCTTGAAAGTATTGTCCCAATTAATGGTTTCACAGTGCACCTCGGTTGTTAAAACAGAGAGTTCTCATATCGTTGCCATTTTGTTATTAAAGCTATTGAATTATACTAAATTCATGATTTCTTCCTGATTTATTCTAATCCAAGCAAAAGGAATTAACATTCGCATTGTGGATATCAGTTCAATTAAGAGAGAGTTGGTTATATTTACACAGCGTCATATAAACTTCACGAGACAAATGATTAAATTGAGAAGTCCTTCGCATTCTTTCAAGTCATTAAGACTCGCGCAAACTGCATGTCAGAGAGTGCAGAGCACCACAATGGCAATGTCGGAACTGTTTCCCCTCCCTAAGCGGCTGAAGTCTGCAGTGTGGGAATGTTTTGGATCTTTAAAAGACCCAAGAGGCACCATCAATGTTGATGGTTACCCAATACGCAAAGCATGTCGGAAAAAAGTGTCGGCTCAGGCGGTGAACACTTCGAGCCTGGAGTTCTGTCTCCGTTAGCATCATCCCATGGAATATGCAGAGATAAATGTATGTGAAAATACAGTATAGGCCAATAAATTATTGAATCCTTTTTTATAAATTACAATACATTTTCCAAGTTTTGTAGTGACTCATTAAGTTAATTGGTTTGCTAACTTTATGTTTACGCTATCTGTCACACCTGCAACATTGGACAACAGTGGGAAAAACACCAATCAATGAACTGCTAATTAATAATCTTGTTTATCATAATTAGGGTTTACATTTTTACATGACCTGTTTTTTTCCCCCCAATTGTTATTCAGTAACTATCCCCTAGATGTCTCTGCAGCCACTTTGTTTATAGTAATCGATTCTCAGTTTAGAAATTAACAGATTATTTTAACTAATGGTGCTCATCAAACATATTTAATACATTAACAATTTAATTGTTAATACTATTAGGAGGGGAGTAATGTTGCACCAGTCAACCATATCAAGAATTATACATACTACTGCCTATCAAAATTTTGTACCATTACACCCTTAGTCCCAATATATGAATAGAACAGCTATTCACTACATTTTCAGGTGAACTGAGATGTGTAAAATATGCTGCTGAATTTAGTGGCAGGTGGAACGCACTACTCATTCATACTGAAAAGCAATAATAGTGGCATACATGAGTTAGGTTTTGACAATGGGTTGCCTATTAGTGGTTGTTAACATTACTTAACGAACAGTATATTTGCTAAATGTATTGAATTGTCCCAACTGTCCTCTTTTTACCAACATTTTATTTTACTGAGACAGCTCAGCCAGTTCTCATTATCTGACCCTATAGCACCTATACCTTTATGTATTTCAATCTCAGAAAAAAATAGTATTCTGTCATAGTTGAGAGGCAGGATGCGAGCTGCTGAGCTGTAGAACATCCTTTTATTCACACACACAAAAACAACAAAAGAAGAGTAGAAACATGAACTGAGGCACAACAAAGAGCTAACTCCAAAAAATGACAGACAAACTAAAGCGAAAACAAGGGCAACTTAAATAGGGTCCCTGACATATTCATTTTGTTGGCTGTGTTGTATTTTATTTGAAAGCAAGGGATGTTTTTGACCGTATGGTAAATTAGCAGTGTTTCATAATTCAAATAGCCAAGTTTGTGCACAAGTACTGAGGCTAAGAATAATTTAAATGTATCAGTGGTGATCTCCAACTGTTGTGCTTTTTGATAAATCAGACTTTGTTAAAGTCTATCTTAAGTAATGTAGGATAGTTTACGCTCATTGTTAATAAATCAGGCCCCTGTTTTCCATCCTGATTGACACTTTCTGATACTATTTGTAAATCGCAGTCCTCAAGCATTGTCCAACCAACCATGTTTGGCTGGTTATGTGTCATCCGCAGGGGTTTCTTAATTACTTTCTTAGATAGCTTGGGCAGCTTTACATTTGAGGGGGTCAGGTGAGTGACCGTGACCTCCTGTGCTTTGGACCACACGACGAAGTGCAGTATGGCTTAATATGGATGCCTATAATAAATCTGCAGCTCTCCCAAAATGATTGGGCTTTGTGATCAGACAGGTTTATAGATATACTTGAATAAGACAAAATTGGGGAAGAGAGAAAAGGTGGGTATAGTTCATAAAAAAAGAACAACAATAGTAATACTTGACCATTTCTATATTGATCTCAGGTAGGCTTTAATTGCCACTCACAAATCCAGGAGTATTTCTATTGATCCACATGCAGGTCTTTCCATTGTCCAAATTCCAGAATAAACCATGATGTAATCTGTCAGCTGTTTTTTATTTGTGTGTCACTTTCCACAGAATACACCAGATAATACACCACCTCATGTTAACTTCTTCGAGCAAATCTGAAATAAAATGTGGTATGAATAATTCAGGAGTCCATTGGCATGCCTTCTGTTTTAGAAGGCTGCAGCAGTAAATCGTAACAGTCAATTTCTTCTCCCCTCTGTCAGGTTTCAGTAAGCATGACACAGGCTAAATGTGTCTGAGCATCTACTGTGTGTGTGTGTGTGTGTGTGTGTGTGTGTGTGTGTGATGAGTGTGGGGGTATTGAATATATGTGAACAAATGTCATTTTACCCATGTGAATGTGTGTGAGCCAGTGTGTGTCAAATGTGTGTCGCAAGCTGAAATCACTTATTCAAAAAGGAAGTAATTTTCTTCTCATGAAACTGTTACTCTGCTTTAGTTGGAGGACCCCATGTACGACACACCATATTGCACATTCTTATCAAATGACCCATAGAGCTGGCAGATATGTCTGAACTCTTTCTCTCTCTCTCTCACACACACACACACACATAAAAGAGCATTACCTGTCACATCTCCAACTGATCAAGCCCATAATGGCTGCATACAACTTAATGGAATAATATGATTTTGATTGGGGCTGGATAGGAATGTTAGGAACATTTATCAGGATTTTCCTAAACATACAGTCCAAACTCTAGGTTTTGAACATAAAAAAAAAATATATATATATATAGTAAAGACATCAATACTATGAAATAACACAGTAGTAACTAAATAAGTGTTAAACAGATTAAAATACATTTCATTTTGTAGATACCCTTCGCCTTGATGACAGTTTTGCTCATTCTTGGAATTCTCTCAACCAGCTTCATGAACTAATTACCAGAAAAGCTTTTCCCAGCAAATGTGATTTTCCCACATTATGCTGAGCACATTTTGTCTGTTTTTTCTTTACTCTGCATCCCAAACCATCTCATCAATTGGGTTGAGGTTGGGTGATAGTGGAGCCCGGGTAATGTCATGTACTGTAACACCATCGCTCTCCTTCTTGTTCAGATAGCCCTTACACAGCCTAAAGGTGTGTTTTGGGTCATTGTCCTGTTGAAATTTAAAGTAATCAAACTAAAGGACAGATTTCCAACAGTATAATGTCCATTTCTCATGTTTCTTTTCCCAAGTAAGTGTCATCCTTTTGATGTCCTTAAGTAGTGGAATGCATTACAGGTGACTACCCCATAAAGCTGGTTGAGTGAATGTAAAAAGTGTGCAATGCAATCAAAAAGGCAAATTCTTGCTACTTTGAGGAATCGAAAATCTATACATTTTACTAAATTATTAGAGGGCCAAGCAACGAAGTTGCTGGAACCCTTTTATGTTTGTACATTTTATTATTATTAGGGGACCAAGTACCGTAGGTATGGTACCCTATTGTTTTTGTTGGTTTTATTATTAGGGGGCCAAGCAATGAAGTTACTGGAACCCTTTTATGTTTGTACGTTTTATTATTATTATTATTAGGGGACCAAGTACCATAGGTACGGTACCCTATTGTTTTTGTTGGTTTTATTATTATTATTATTATTATTAGGGGGCCAAGCAATGAAGTTGCTGGAACCCTTTTATGTTTGTACGTTTTTTTATTATTATTATTATTATTCTCCAGGGCCATTTTCAGAGGTCCATAGCTCGGTCCCCTCTGGCTCAAAACGCTCCAAACTTTGTCTGATTGTAGACGGCCAAGGTCTGAATGACTCCTCATAGTGGCGCTGTAGCACTCAGTCGAAAATGGAAAAAGTGATGCTCAGATCTCATGAACCGAATGTCGTAGAGACATGCAACCAAGTTCCAGATATACCCCTTCTCAAGTCTCTGGGGTCTTTCAAATTCGCCCCTTGGATTTTCCTCCATTTTGAATTTGGTGAAAAACACGTTAACGACATCTCCTCCGAGACCGCTGAACGGATTTGCATGCCGTTTGGTGTGAAGGACCTTTGAACCATTATCTTTAAAAGTTATATAAGGAAAGTTGATATCTCAAATAGTACAGCCGAAATCAGTGAATCAAATTGAGCTGGGCGGGTCTATGAATTTAGAAGTCCATTAATCCCAAATGGAACATCAAACAGCTATGAAATGAAACGTACTTGTAGATGTGTCTGTCAGGAATGGACAGAAAAACTCCCATACAGAAATACCTCTTGGGGGCGCTATAACCATCACCAATGTTTCTCACGATTTTGCTGTTAACAAAAACACACTTAAACGACATCTCCTCCAAAACCGCTGAACAGAGTTGGTTGACAATCAGTGTAAAGGGCCACTGGATCATTGTCTTTAAAAGTTATATAAGAAAAGTTGATATCTCAAACAATATGGCCTCCATTTTAACTTTTGTGAAAAACTCGTTAACAACATCTCCTCGGAAACTGCTGAACGGATTTGCACACCGTTCGCTGAGATGGACCCTGGGACCAGTATCTTTAAATGAATTATTTGGAATTTTGATATCTCAATCGATTTGACGGCAATAAGTGAATGAAGTTAAATCACCTAAACACCACCTACTCTGATATCATTGAACGGATTGGCATGCTGTTTGCTTGTGAAGGTTCTTTGGACAATGATTTTTAAATATTTTGTATGAAAAATGTATATCTCAAACAATATGGCAGCATTCAGTCCACAAAGTTTTGTGTTATTCTCTTTCTCTATTTTGGACTATTATTTTGAAGGAACTCTTATTTTGAAGGAAGAGCTGATGTAATGAGTGTGTGAATCTGCTAGAATGTTGAGTTGGTGGTTCTATCAGCAGTAACAGAGGTCTATTTTTGAAGCTATGGGAGGAGCCATGGCAGTGCCTCTGAGTCAATGCGGAATGGGTGGGGTGTCGGGAGCGTGGCAGCATTCAGTCCTCAATGTTAACTTTTTGTTTATATTGGACTATTATTTTGAAGGAACTCTTATTTTAGGAAGAGCAAATGTAAAATGTTTGTAAATCTCCTTGAACAGTAAGTTGGTCTTGGCAGTTGAAATTGCTGCTGCCATAAGCTAGATTCCAGTGCAAACCAACTTAAGGTTTAGGCTATGAATGATAAATGTCTGTGTAAATTCTAACCCTATTGAAATTATTATTCAAAAGAAGTACATTTTTTCATTTTATTTTCCCCTTGTAAAGAAGACCTTTATTTTAATATTTGTCAAATATTTTGTTTAAAAAAACACTAATATTTGAGGGTATTCCGGGTAATATGTTTGACTAAAAGCATTTTTTTCTGTTTTTTTTTTCTTTTAAGTCTGTGACCAGTGAGGTTAGTTTCTTGTTAAATGTTACACAAATCATATATTATTGTACACATAGATATATGTTTTTAGCAGATCTTTTTTCTAATTTCAGCCTGTCAGGTTTTTTGCCATGTGACTTCCTGTCAATTAATAATCAATGACCTTGTCAAGTCCAATCCCATTGACAGCTTACATTGTTCGTTAGGTCACACCTGCTCCCTTTTGCAAGGTGGTAGTATTTCTTAAGATTATGAGCTTTCCAAGAGTACCCAACACTGTGTATTCAAATCGTAAGTAGGCCTGTTGGATTTGTGGGTAAGTTTAAAATGAAGCTTGTAATGGGGATATTAGCCTATTTGGTAAATTGTTGTATATTTTGGAAACGTTTATAGATATAATAGACTTAATTGTTGCAATATTTCCTGTCAAAAGTGATCTAATGTAGCCTTGTACACTTGAAATGGAAGCTGTTAAACAAGCTATTGGAAAGCCACATTTTTTAAAATGGTATCTTACTAAGGCCGACATTTCTCTTGTCCGCCTCTTCCAAATTAGGACGACGTGCTTCAGCACCTGCAGTAATTTCAGTGGCAGGCAGGCCAAGGCAACAAAAAAATACTCAGAGCTAGAGGGTGTCAAACTCTGACATCTCGCCTCTTTGTTTCATAATCGTTTCTGGTACTGGTATGTGCAGCTAGACTTCTTTCCAACAGAAGTTGCTTGCGCATGAGTTTTCCTGAAGCGAAGCATTATAACGCATAGTAAGGTGAGTTTGATTGAGCTAGTTAGTAACCTAATTTCTCACAATGTTGTGCACAAGCAGGTAAAGCATACATTGTCCGCTCTCTCATTGATATAGCGAGCTATAGTTCCTGTTTCAAACAAGGCTGATGGCAGATAAAGACCAAATATCTTACAACTATTTTGTATGCGTTATTGTAGCTAGCTAATTTACTAATTGAGCTACATGAAGTTCGCTATCTAGTTGATTAGTGCTGTGCTGAAGAGCTACGCTATTGATAACTAACCAAGACCGGCTATCGATCACTCATCTAGCATCAGTAAAGATTAAATAATCTAAGAGATTGACGACCAATATTAGGAGTTATCAGAGGGTCTTTCAGCTATCTACCAAATTCTTTATTAAAACATTCTATCACGCTGTAATGATGTTTTACATGTTTCACTGTCATGGTTATTCAGCCTACATGACTTGGTGCACCATGTCTCAGTAGGATGTTCAGTTGTGTATTATATTAGAATTCAGGAGCTTTACAAAAAAAATTCACCCTCACTTAAAAAAAGTTCCAATCCTGTTATTTTACTAACTTAAAAGTCAAAGTTGCTTGGCTAGTTTTACATTTTTTAACATTATCTTTGCAATAGTGTTTTCCTTTTTCAGCGTGTACATTTGCTAGGTGAATTCTGAAAGACACTAAGGGATGTTATTCATCCTTAATTCTAAAATGCTTGTTTGGTATTGGAACATTTATTTCATTATATTAAACCCAGCTGGAAGGAATTAAATGACGCTAAAGATATGAAGCATCTATTTCTGAAATTAGACATTCTGATGTACTTATTATTTTGTTTAGTTGTACATTTGCTCCTTCCACATCTTTCATTCCTCAAAACATTGATTGATTGACTGGCTGGTTTCTACAGTGAGCTGTTTCTTTTTTGCACTTTTTGACCTAATATTGACCTCAACACATACCAGTCTACTCCAGACTGTGGCAAAACAAAAACTCAGACTATATAAAGCATAATTTATCAATGAAAATAACTTAGCTTTTAGCAGTATGAACATAAAATTATGTTCTAATACCACATTGGCAATTTAGCATGATCACTCAATGATAAGGTGTTGGAGTAATGGTTCTTGGAAATGAGGCCTGTGTAGATTTAATCTAAAATACTTAAATGTTTTTTCCATCATTAATACTATACTTTGATCAGTTGAATACCACGTTGGTGAATGAAAGTAATAATGTCCTTCCACAACAGAAACATTTGTAAATTATTTCAAACTTTTGAACCGCAGTGTATAACTTTTATTGTCCTGTTAGATTTCAGATCAGTTCCATGGCTAAAATAAAGGTTTCCTTAAAATGTATTTCAAATTGACTAACAATATTATTTGTTTTATAGATGCCACGCAAACCTGGATTTATGCAGAGTGTTTTGTGAGTCTTTGGGTGTGGAGCCTGTCCTTGTGTGTTCAAATGGCTCTATAGTTGGAGTGAAATTTGTAATTAAGTTCTGTTTGATTCCCAACTGAGCCAAATGTTGTGTACTAGGGCATGGCACTCCCCCCTAATTTATTCCAGGAAAATGTACCTGTACTTATTGTAAGTTGCTCTGGATAAGAGCGTCTACTAAATGATTAGAATGTATACTTGTACATACTTTTTATATTAATGCATTTGATTTGTGTGTAAACACATTGTTGATTTTATTTACAATCTTCAAAAATGCTAATCAGGCTTATGGTGGCACAAGCCTGTGAAGTTGGACTTTTTGAAAGTTCACCACACCCATCCCTTGTGACCTTGTCTTGGACATCAGTCCATAGGTGTATCTACTCACTATGAAAATTTTTGCCACTGAGACCCAAAAAATCACCATGGATTTTCACCAGTTATTTTGGTGAAAATCCACTACACTACTCATATGGCAGCAAATGACCAATCTTGATGTAGTTTGACATTAGGTATCTATGTATGAAGATCTTCATGAAGATTGTGTTGTAAAATGAAATTTCATAGAATTTTTCAACAATGTGGAAAATTGTAAAAATAGAGACCTTTGAATGAGTAAGTGTGTCCAAACTTTTGACTGGTATTATGCACTGATCACCCATAACATTATGACCACTGAGAAGTGAAGTGGGATATATTGGGTGGGATATATTAGGCAGCAAGTGAACATTCTGTCCTCAAAGATGATGCGTTAGATGCAGGAAAAATGTGCAAGTGTAAGGATCTGAGCACCTTTGACAAGGGCCAAATTGTGATGGCTAAACGACTGGGTCAGAGCATCTCCAAAACTGCAGCCCTTCTGGGGTGTTCCTGGCTTACAGTGGTCAGTACCTATCAAAAGTGGTCCAAGGAAGGAGTAGTGATGAACGGACGACAGGTTCATGGGTGGCAAAAGCTCAGTGTTGCACGTGGGGAGCGAAAGCTGGCACATGTTGTCTGATCCAATAGACAAGCTACTGTAGCTCAAATTGCTGAAAACAGTGCATTGCAGTTTGAGGCGTATGGGGCTGTGTAGCCGCAGACCAGTCAGGGAACACATGCTGACCCCTGTATTGCCAAAAGCTCTTACAATGGGCACGAGAGCATCAGAACTGGACCACAGAGCAATGGAAGGTGGCCTACCTAAGCATTTCTGTAGACCATGTTCACCCTTTCATGGCAAGTGTATTCCCTGATGGCATTGGCCTCTATCTGCAGGAAAATGCGCCCTGCCACAAAACTGGTTCAGGAATGGTTTGAGGAACATAACGGGTTCAAGGTGTTGACTTGGCCTCCTAATTCCCCAGATCTCAATCCAATCGAGCATCTGTGGGATGCGCTGGACAAAGTCTGATCCATGGAGGCCCCACCTCGCAACATACAGTATCTGCTGCTAACGTCTTGGTGCCAGATACCACAACACACCTTCAGAGGTCTAGTGGAGTCCATGCCTTGATGGGTCAGGGCTGTGTTGGTGACAAAATGGAGACCTACACAATATTAGGCATATTGTTATGGCTGATCTGTGTATATTCTGTAGGAATAATATAACCAGTGCTTAAATTGTATATTGGGAGGTCCCGGAACACATCTGGGCGGCGAGGGACATGGATCCGGCCGACGTGAATAGGCTACATCACATCGGTAGCGAAATAGCGGAAAACAAAAAGCTAAGACTTTCACAATCTTGTCAGGCAGTGTGGAGGCTACATGAAGCTGCAGGAAGTCAACTTTATGAACACTGATTGCTTTTAGTAGAATGTTTTCAGAGCAAAGCGAACACTGATGCAAATAGACAGGTTATGCGCAGCTGACCGGATCAGAAAAAAGTAGGTGCTAGAACAAACTGAGGTCCCAGATCTTGTTCTGGCAGGATCCGGCTCAAATTAACCACTGAATATAACCAATTGTAACTGGTACCCAAAACACCAAAAAGCAGTACAGGTGGGATAAGAAATGATTGAAAGACATAGTGTTGTATTTTATGAATAACTTTTCTGTTTGTACATCAAATCAATATGGGCCTTTATAGCTTTTCAGTCGTACATCACCTTGGTTGGCTTATAGTAGCGTAATGGTGAGTACAAAAACAATCAAAAGGTCTCTGACTGGGGCACAACAATGGGTGTACTTCATGTCCATTTGTGCTTTGAGTCCATACAATGCATTATCCTAATAGTGGTGTTCAGTCCCTAAGGCGTTGGAATCCAGCCCTCTCGATGCAGGTGGAGATAATGTTGTTAATGGGAGAATCAGCGCCTTATCTGCCTATCACCTGCACAAGCGATTCCCCAAAGTCTTAGAAGTATAACCTGTTTAAAAATACTGACTAAACACAACATTGCTCTGACAGTTTTTGTCCCTGAATATATCTTATGACCTTCCTTCCCTCCCTCCCTCTCTCTGTATCTCTTCAAGACGAGTTCAAGTCATTTCTGAAGAGGCTGCCCTCCACCCATTTCCTGCCAGTCAGCAGCATCCACCTCCTGTGGGGAAGTGACTGGGACCTGCAGGCACGTTACCGCCTGCTTCAGAGCTCCCTGGAGACTCAGAGGATCAAGATTCAACGAACTGCACGCAAGCTTTTTGGTCTCAGCATCCGCTGCCACCACAACCCCAACCATCAGATGCCTAGGGAGAGGTGGGTCTCATACAGTAAAAGTACAAAGGCATTATGCAAACCTGGAAATAATGCATTATTCCCACAAAGCCAAAGAGAACTAACTGTCATAATTGAACTGAGAAAAAAAAATAATATTTTAACATTGTCCAGCAACATGTTTTATGGATTTCCATAGAAATGTGTTGTTTTAATGAGGTTATTTTTTATTCACACTTTAGACCCGAATAGAGTTCTAGAATGCTCCTGTAGGTTACTGAGAAACCTCAAAATAAATAATATTTCCTCATATTCTAAAAAAGAAATGGTTTGGCACCAAAGCCAAGAACAATGAACTCACACAAATATTTTAAGCACCGCAGTTTGAGCGCCTTTTAAATTATCACAACATAGTTGCTATTTTAATCTAAATTATATTAAAGTTTCACAGCGTCAAACAAAGACAATACCCACTGTTTATTTGTTACTCACCTGAAAATCGTTAACACTTTCAAAGAGCGAAGACGTTTTAACTCGTTGTTTCACCAAACAAGGCAACAGCCTCTTCTAACGTGAAACGTTGTGACCAATTGACACTGTCATTTTCAGTAATTCAATAAATAAAACTAGATTATGATATGTACACAAATATTATTGTTAAAGTAAAAATGCTTGCGGCTGATCTAAATGGTCCTTGCTATTATCTTTCGCAGTTGCCGCAAACTTTACACAATTTTCGCCATACATAACAGGGTGGTCTTAAGATATTTGTCCAAATGATTTTGCCAGTTATTTGCTTCAGCAAACTAAAACAAAGCGTTGGCTTTAGATGTGACCAGAGTGAGATATGTACTGCAGTCAGTATGGCGCACAGACCTTCCGAGGGGCATGTGCTGAACCTGAAAAGGTGGGCGGAGTTGGACAGATGATTTGTTGGAGTTAGTGATGCAGATCCAAAAAAAAAGACGACGCATGCCCATCAGAGTGAGTGACGCATTTAAAAAAAGACGGTACGACGCATGCCTGTCAGTGTACGCGATGCACTGCACCAAGGCGGATGGGCAGATGTCCCCTGGCAAGGGCACTATATAGCAAAGGGGCATGTTCTCTGTGCAGGTTGAGTCTTACCTGTGCATGTGCAAGGTAAGGCAAGTGTTTTCCTAATATTTTAATAGTGGCCAATAACGGTAGGAAAAGGCTGATTCTTTTTTTAGCTATGTTTTTGCCAATTTTTTTTGCTATGTTTTTGCCCATTCCGACTAAATGTATGAAATCAGCTGGATAATATTGCCTTTTGTTTAAAGCAGCTCTGAAGCCTGACTGAACTTGAGAGAAAACACTGTGGTACTGAAAATGGTGGAAGTTTGACGAATAACACTGCGTTGGCGCGGCACAGTTGGGCACAGATCATGAAACTGTCGCTCCTCTTTCAAATGTCATCGCAGATTGATAAATGACAATACTGTGGAAGCGAGTATGCGCTGCACCTGTCCTCATTTCCATATGAGGGTATGGCGATCCTCAACCTATGAATTGACCGCTGTTAGTCTAAAACCGCTTATTAGCCATTCATCATTCTCCATGAAATGACGGTCACAGAACACTTACGCGGCACAACCCAGAGACGAGTTCCTTAAGAACAGCTAGCTCTGATCTTATTAGGGTAACTGCTTGACCCACAACCACTGGTTTATTTATACTGTCACTAGTCAATTTAAGACCTGTTAGCTAATCAAGATGCCAGACACAAATTATATTGACCTCCAAGAATGTCGACACTTCAGGCATGAGTGACTTTAGAAAAGCAAGTTTATTTGTGTATTACATACACAAAGGCAATTCAAATCTTACAAATGCATGAACAACAGAGAGACATGTAGCATATACTAAAAGGAATAAATCATAAGTGATACATTAAACATTTTGATACTTGTGTATGTGCCATTTTCCTTGTCATAATTTATATTACCCTATTATTATTATTATTATTATTGTAGTTGTTGTTACCAAGGCTGTTATGATTGTTTTTCGTGTTAATGATGATCTTATTGCAAACTGAGCATTATGTACTTTCTTGACATTGGCTTGACCAGATGTGATATGGATTGTAAGGGTACGACAAAGAAAATATTGATAAATACCAGCTCTGTCGCAGAAATGATCGTACAATCTTTTTAAGATCACACTTGATCATATGCACTCATTTCATGAATGAGGGCCAATGTTTATATAAGCCTGTTCACTCAAAATAGACTTTAGTAATCTATAATGGATGGAATTTTCTATGCTTTCCATGCTATACTTGGAGATATAATTTATCATTCTGATATACTGTGTCTAAAGATAGCTGTAAGATAGCGTTGCCTTTCATTTTACTGAATGAAGATGCAACATATAGAGAATTTAATATAACCTTTAAGGAGAAAAAAGGTTTGCAACAGACAATCAACCCAGTATCAGCGAATAATGGCAAGTCATGATTTCCATTAAATCCTGCAACACTGCTGTATTCGGGTAGGCCATACAGTTGGGTCTGGAAATATTTGGACACTGACACTATTTATCATTTTAACTCTGTACGCCACCATAATGGATTAGAAATGAAACAACCGAGATGCCGTTGAAATGCAGACTTTAATTCAAGGGGTTCAATAAAAATTAAGTATAAAACGTTTAGGAATTGCTCTTGTGAAGTCTTCTCTTTATGGTTGACTTGGATAATGATATACCTACCTCCTGGAGAATGATTTTCACTTGGCTGGATGTTGTGAAGGGGTTTTCCTTTATCATGGAAAGGATCCTACGACCAAATGCCATACCTGGAATCAAACCTTTTACCTGCTTAATTGATGAAGAAATAACAAAGGAATAGCCTATACCTGTCTGTGAAACAGCTTTTGAGTCAATTGTCCAATTACTTTTGGTCCCTTGAAAAAGAGGGGGCTACATATTAGACAACTGTAATTCCTAAACCCTTCCTCCAATTTGGATGTGAATACCCTCAAAGTAAAGCTGAGAGACTGCACTTTAAGCCCATTCAGTATTTAACTAACTTGGATATAATATGTAAATGTGTTCAAGTAAAAAATGCCTGTGTGCATGCATGTGCGACCACTGGGGATCCAGACATTTGAACAACTGAATGCTCGTGGTTGCAGTGTAAACACTTTTGGAAACCACTGGTGTAGCCTGTTGTAAGGGCAATAAAATATGAATATTTCTTGGCCTTTGATATCTGTAATTTGAATCACACTGCAGATTGAAAAAAAAACTATACATAAAGGCCAACAGTGAAAATTAAGAAATAAAAAAGCTACACATGACTGATGTTGTATTGTCATTCAGAGAGAAATATTACTTTTGACTTCTAATAAGAGTTTTAATAAGAATGTAATCTAAAGTAATCTGATTACCTTAAGATTTTAGTAATTTAAACGTTATGTTATTGATTACAATTTTGAACAGGTAACTAGCAACTAACTGATTACATTTAGAATGTAACCTACCCACTCAACCCTATCAACAACTTTAGACAAGCAAGGCAGGATAGAGACAGTTGTAGTGGAGCCTGCTTCCTGCTTTGAATAAAGGAATGATACTAGCAGCTCTACAATCTTCTGGGATTACAGCAGTTTGTAATGAGTGGTTTGAGAGGTTTTACAAGCAGCCGATAGTTACAAAGGTACTGAATTTCACCGGATGGGATAACAGCTGACTGCCGTAGAAAAATGAGTTCAAATCATCAATCCCAGCTGATTTGTAAGGATCCAGATTAAGAAACTCCTTCCGCACCTTATTCACTATTAAAGAAAAGGGGTTGTTCTGAGGGAAAACTCTGTTGGGGTAAGGCCAGCAGTGCTTGGGGAAGGAGTAGACATGGCAGATTTAAATGCAAGGCCAGCACTGACAAAGTGACTGTTGTATTTCAGCATTTTTTACTTAATCAGAAGAGACTATGTTATGTTTGAGTCCAGTAGGTAGCTGAGATGATATTTTCGTCCATGGATTTAAGTGTTCCAGAACGTTTTGGGATCAGCACCACTAGCATAAAATTCATGTTTGTAAATCCTGCCTTTGCTTTCTGGTTTGCCTGAGTGCACTGATTCCTTGATTCCCTGAAGAAGGGCTTTTGGAGGCCATAGCTATCTGCCCAAGACAGATATTTACAGACCAGCTCAGTCAATTTAAACCAAGGGCTGTGGGTTGGTTATGGTAAAGACTGCGTGGAGCATGTTTATCAAGAACTGTAAGGAAATAGTATTTAAAGTAGGACCAGACATCCTCAACTGAGGAGAGAGGGTAGAATCTGGCCCAGTAAAAAAAGCCATGGCCATGTAAGAAGGCCTGCTAATGTGTTTTAACTGAAGTTTGACAGTTAAAACAATGGAATGAGGCATTACACAGAATTACTTTGCATAGAAGTGTAACAGCAGTCTTTTCAGAAGACGGTAGCAGAAAACCATGCCCCCTGTCAGAATATTTGGAACTTTTAAAAGTTACTACTTGACTTGACTCCATATATTAACCACTGATTGATAGTACAGGGAAGAGAGGACTCTGTGATTCTGTTTATCCAAGCAAGTCTATGCACTGCCTGGACTGTTCATTGCCCCAAATGCTAAGCATGGTTATTATTGTGAGTTTTCTATAAAACATCTTAAATCCACAACAATATATGTAAGTATAGTAAGTTAGCAGACATGTGAAATTGGAAATTTGTTCTGGCTCATGTTGTCTACAAAACCCACAAGGCTAGCTAAGTTATTAAATATTTCATAATTATAATACATAGCATGTGAAGTAGTTGTCAAATTGTTTAATCAAACTACACTATCAATTTAGGAGTTTAAAATGTGTTTCAAGCTCAGATGTTTTTTTTTCTGGTCACTATGCAAGTGAAAACCATAAAAGAAAGATCTGAAACAGGATTGTCATGAATTAAAGAAAGTATCAAGCTTATGCAAAGCAGACAGTCAACCAATTTTATTCAGCTTGTCATGCTCCTTCACCTGGTGGCTAAGGTAATGTTGCGGTTGGTGGGTGTCCCTTTGGTTGATGCCTGGTAATGTGGGTGGATTGATTTCCTGCCTGTTGGGCCCTGTCCGGGGCCTCCCCCGGGTAGGGCCACAGTATTGCCGGACCCCCCCCCCCCCCCCCCCCCCCATCTCCGTTCCAAGGTGTTACTCTGCTATACTATTGTGCTGGGGGATATGAGGAATGCACTTTCTAACTTTTCTCAGTCTCCTCCAGTTTTAAACTTTAGGAGGACACCCACACCTGGTCCACAAGGTCCTGGTCCTTGTCCACCTAATCATACTTTTGACCTAGTCTAAAATTAAATAGCCTCTGGATTTAGCCCAGAGAAATGTATTAATTATTCCAATTGGACTCTTAATATCTCACCCGGCACAGCCAGAAGAGGACTGGTCACCCCTCTGAGCCTGGGTCCTCTCTAAGTTTCTTTCTAAAAATCGGCCTTCTTAGGGAGTTTTTCCTAGCCACTGAAATTCAACACTACTGTTGTTTGCTCCTTGGGGTTCAAGGGCGGGTGTCTCTGTAAACGGCTGTTGTAAAAAGAGCTTTATAAATACATTGATTGATTGATGTTACTAGCGAGAGACAGGGAACAGACACAGGTTTAGTGATTAGGGCTCTAGGAGGTATCCTGGCTAACACCTGATGCAAACACCTGATGTTGTCGCAAAGTTGCGTTGATAATGAAGGCGATTTGCCCTGCTGGTTCGATATCCCGATTTCAGATAGATCATGATTCATTCAGTGTTGTACTTAAGCACCAGCCCACCAAACCAAACTGTCATGTTTACTTCCAAAATATTTGGTTTAGGGAATTAATGAGGACGCTTGCTGCACTGCACATACAAATACCTAGTAAATAAAAACCAATCAAAGCGCTCCCACATTTTCTGAGTGAATTGTGGGTTTATAATTGACAACTTTCTGCACCAGTGAGTCACAACTGTCCCTTTGCTGTCAGGAATGTAGGTCTCGTCAGCCAGGCTACCTGGAGGCCCCTAACAACTCCAAAAACAGTATACATGGGGCAAAGTAAAAAAACTATTAAAATAAACCCAAAGGCAGTTTCTGGGAAAGCAAGGGTACTTTGTCCTGAGCTAGCACTGATGCTGGCTCAGGAAGAACTGGTGGGGTCTGGCAGTCAGCGGACGCAGCAATGTTCTTTAGATTATCGTGCATCTTCTTACTGTAGTCACTGTAGCAAAGTTGAGTGCTATCTACCTGCTGTGCTTTGTGGCAGCTGAGCTGCGTTCAGGAGCCCCATTTCGAAGCTCTGAACCAGGCAGGTTTGGGGGGTGGGTTGTGTCACAGTTACAGCGGGGAGAACACGTTTTTGATACACTGCCGATTTTGCAGGTTTTCCTACGTACAAAGCATGTGAAAATCACATTGTATGATTTTTAAATAATTAATTTGCATTTTATTGGTTATATTATTGTAAAGGAACAACATATTTTACCAGCTAATGGAACACAGACTTAGCTCAAATATAATTATTTATGTTTCTGGGGGTGGATAACCTGAATAAATTGAAAGGCAAGGATGTATTCACTCATTTGTACTTACACTACCGTTCAAAAGTTTGGAAGAGGCAAATCCAGGATGCTGGCCTGCTAGGCTGTGTTGCAAATAAAAAGCCATATCTCAGGTGCTCTGGTGGTGGTAAAGTGAACATTTGTGCAGGGTTAAAGGGATCTTGAAGAAGGAAGGCAATCACTCCATTTTGCCATGCCATGCCATACCCTGTGGATGGCGCTTGATAGGAGCCAATATCCTCCCACAACAGGATAAAGACCCAAAGCACAGCTCCAAACTATGCAATAACTACTTAGGGAAGAAGCAGTCAGCTGGTATTGTCTATAATGGAGTGGCCAGCACTGTCATTGGATCTCAACTCTATTAAGCTGCCTTAGGAGCAGCTTGCCCATATGGTACGTAAGGAGTGTCCATCATTCCAATCCAACTTGTTGGAGGTCCTTCGGGATGCATGGGGTGAACCAGCTGACAACTAGAATGCCAAAGTTCTGCAAGGCTGTAATTGCTGCAAATTGAGGATTCTTTGTCAAAAGCAAAGTTTGAAGGACACAAAATAATTATTTCAAGCCTTATCAGTTACTATATTTCCTATTCAAACTCATTTCATGTATGTTTTCATGGAAAATAAGGATATTTCTAAGTGACCCCAAACTACTGAACGGTACTGTAGATTTAAATATTAGATTGTAGACCTGAGTGCATGATATTGGTAGAAAAAGAGTTGGGACGCTGTGTAAAATGTAAAGAAAAACCGAGGGCAATGACGTGCACATTATTTAACCCCTATATTCAATAGAAAATGGAACAAAGACAGCATATCATAATGTTGAAACTGAGGAATGTTATTGTTTCTTGAAAAAAGGGGCAACAAAAGACTAGCAAAGTTGTGTATTGTAGAAAAGAAAACTGTTGGAACTCACAATTAATTAGGTTAATTGGCAATAAGTCAGTAATATGATTGGCTCTAATCAGAGCATCACAGAGAGGTTGAGGAGGGGTTCACCACTCTATGATAGACTGCGCAGGCAAATAGTGCAACAATTTAAGAATAACGTTTCTCAACTTACAATTGCAAAGTATTTGGGGATCTTATCATCAACAGTACATAATATAATTAAAAGATACAGCGAATCTGGAGAAATCTCTGTATGCAAGGGACGAGGATGAAAACCAATGTTGGATGGCCGTGATGTTTGGGCCCTCCGGCGACACTGCATTAAAAACAGACACAATTCTGTAGTGGAAATCACTGCATGGGCTCAGAAACACTTCCATAAGCCATTTTGAACACAGTACATCGCTGCGTCCACAAAAGCAAGGTAAAACTCTACCATGCATAGAAGACACCATATATAAACAATCTTCCAGAAACACCACCACCTTCTCTGGACCTGAACTAATTTACGATGGACTGAGTGGAAAACTTATCAGCGCACTGTTCAAAAGCCAGCATCCGTGATGGTATGAAGAGGTGAGGTGATGCAACACAGTGGTAAACATGCCCCTGTCCCAACTTTTTTGAAATGTGTTGCTGGCAATAAATTCAGCAATTTCTCAGTTTTAACATTGATTTGTTTTCTTTTTACTATTTTCAATTAATTATATGGATAAATAATTTGCACATCATTGCTTTGTTTTAATTAGCATGTTTTAATTAGCATTTTACGCAGCATCCCAACTATTTTGGAAACAGGGTTGTACATCAGACCAATCCTTTCTCCTTTGTAAATGGCCTCTCCTAATGTTGCGGTATTGCTGCTATGAGTTAATTGTGATTTGTTTTAGTACAATGTACATTCTTCCATACACAATTGTTATTTGCCTTTTTTTACCATCACTGTTTACAATGTCATTCATAAACAAGATCATAATATTTTCCTCAGAATACTGGATCTTTTTTTTATCAGTGCTTTAGCCAACTTTACTTTGAGGGTTCTTGAACTGGGAATACATTTTCAATCCATCCAAAATTGGTCTATTCTAGAATGCCAAGCATATCTACCAAGCATATCTACTTTGCAATTGAAATTGTGTAACTTTTAAAGCTCCATTATAAAAACAAATAATGTAAAAAGAGATTATTGTGGACTTTGTCTTACTAGTGGCAGGTAGATATAGTTGTCCTTGTTCAATTGAGCCATTAAACCTGTTTCCCTAAGGTTTTTTGTATCAACCACTACATTACATGATAACCATGTTGGAACATTTTCTTCAGGTTTGTAAAAACTACAGCCCTGTTCCCACCCTTTTCCAAACATGGGAGGTATTAGTTATTGGGACATAGCATATCTTTTTGGAATTGCGAAACAATCGCTGCTTATAATGATTCCTTATTGAAAGATGAGCTGGACATCCCAATGAATTCTGGATTATTTGTTTTGCTTACACCCAGTGAAATGTCGAAACACTCGTAATATGCATCACATGACAAAATCCACAAATTCAATGCTGCATATATATGTTAATACCATTTTAATGAACATATATGGGTAAACAATGGTGAAATCTCCCTTTAAGATGTAAGCAACTTTCTGACAGCATACTGTAGGTTTTAGGGAGTTTTGATAGTGCATAGACATGATGCATTGCTGCAGATATGGTTCTGTGCTAATGTTATCTGAAATGCATTTTGAAAAGGAGTCATTTCACCCAGAAATAAACCAGGCAAAACTGACAGCAATACCACGCTAAACACCTGACATTAAAGTATATCAAAATGTTACAGCTTGGAGGAATGTCAGTACAGATGAAACAGAGAAAATCCCCAGTATTCATTTATGTGCTGAAGGAATAACTGGCTGTCACAGTCACTAAGGTAGTAAAGGTAAGGAAAGCACCCACACTGTTATGCAGGCTTTGGCAAAGGTTGTTGTTTTGCTAAGTGTTAACAAAGCATTTTAGTGTACACTTGTACATGAAAGACACATGATGCGTCTGTTTAATTAAAATTTTTGTGTGAGAGTGTGTTTTACGCCCTAAGGGGTGTATCTGTTTGACTTCTCTAATTTCATTCCAGCCTCTTACTAGACTCTGAATTTCACCTCGGCTTTGATCAGTTTTAATCCATAGTGTTTCCTCGTCTCTGTTTACTAATGTTTGTGGCATTTATGATAGCCATTGTTCGCCTAGGTCTGTTATGGATGCAATAAGTTCAGCAACTGTCCACGTGCCTAAATACATCCTGGGACCTACAATGCAGTCCAAAACAGTGACACAAGTTTTATTGTTTTGGCTCTGTAATTCAGCTCATTGGATTTGAAATAAGACAATGACTATAGGGTTCAATTACACTGTCCGCTTTGTTTTGGCATCCACATCAGTTATGGGACCTGTTACCTACTACAGTGTAGTATTATCTCATATATCCAACTACTTACCAATAAAGACAGTGTTTGGTTTATGCATATAATTGTTCATTTGTTGATATTACAAAGTGCCATCCTGGTTTTGGTTTCTTTAAAAAAAAATACCTGAGCAGTTAACTAACTGGTAAAACAACATTTGGCAAGTAAATAAAAAGGTAGCTTTTTCACATCACTGAGCCAAGGAAAGACAATTTATTGTTATGCCCTTAAGCAAGGCACTAATAGATCTTGTTAGTCGCTCTGTATTAGAACATTTAAATTAGTATAGCTATGTGGTTATTTTCCTAGTAAGGTGCAGTTTGCTAACAATTTTCATTTTTTTTTGTCATTAAACATTTTGTCCTTTCCCAAATTTGTAATTATGGGCATGCCTCATCACGACAACTTCACAACAGGATAATCGAACCTTAATGTGTTGTTTTTGGCACATCTCATGACATGTCACGGTAGCCCTGTTTGATATTCACCTTCCCAGGTGGTGCTGGGCCAGTTTGCGGGTTCAGGGCACTATCGGTATGCTGTGACCATGGTTCAAACAATGACACATTTGTTTAATTATTATTGCCGGACTGCCTAAGCAGAGCCAGCCTAGAAGAGCATATGTCTCTTACTGAGTGAGTGACTGACAGACTGACTACCCGTTGTTAAACAGCGTAGTGCTTAGAGACGCGGACTATGGAACAAAAGGTCCCGCGTTTGTCAATGTCAAAACACATTACAGTGAGGGAAAAAATAATTTGATCCCCTGCTGATTTTGTACGTTTGCCCACTGACAAAGAAATGATCAGTCTATAATTTGAATGGTAGGTTTATTTGAACAGTTAGTCAGAGTAACAACAAAAATTTCATTTTTTTTAAAAATGTATTTGCATTTTGTGTATTTACTGAAAACAAAAAAAGGGAAATATCATATACAAGTATTCAGACCCTTTATTCAGAACTTTGTAGAATCTCCTTTGGCAGTGATCACAGCTTTGAGTCTCCAAGAAATGTCTCCACAAGCTTTGCACACCTGAATTTGGGCACTTTTTCATATTATTCCTTGCAAAATCTCTCAAGCTCTGTCAGATTGGATGGGGAGCGTTGGTGAACAGCGATCTTTCGGTCTCTCCACAGATGTCAAATTGGGTTCAGGCTTTGGCAGGACCACAAAGTCCCGAAGCCACTCCAGTGTTGTCTTTGCTGTGTGTTTCTGTGGAGTGCCACAGAGATGGTTGTCTTGGCAGGCTGCATTTTCAGAATTTACAGGTTCAGGTCAACAGCCATTGAAGGTTGTAAACCACTCAATGGAAATGGGGAATTGGGGCTTCCCATAGCACCAGCTTTTGGCTGAAAAAAAAAGAAGAGAAGCCTGTAGAATTATTGGATACCGGCCAAGTTGTCCGGAACAAAATACTTCAAAAACTGTTTCCAATGCTTCCAAACTGCTTACAAAGTCTTCGTAAGGGACTTCAGTGAAGTGTACCCTAACTGGGCAAAACTGACAAAGATGGCTTTAAATATCCCAATTTACAGGGTACCCAACGGAGATGAGATTCTCTCTCCAAAATCAAATTAAAACAGTCTCATAATCATGTCTTAGGGAGAAAATTGTAACCAGGATATGTGCATCACAAACTTTGCAATTGAAACAAAGTGCACACAAAAAAGTACCCATCATCTCTCGTATGCTCTTCATTACATTGCTGCATCGAATGTACACTGGCAAAACACTAGGGGCTAACCAAAAAAACATCCAAGGTTAGAGCTGTGGTGGTGCCCCTGGTTTTGATGCAATTTTTGGGTTGATTTTCAGCTGGCAAAATGACAATCTCCACAGTCCTAGCTAGATGAGAAAATTACACAGGCCTACACAAACATCTGTTTTGTGTTTTGTTATTTATTAGGTTGATTAAACATTTTCAAAAATACTGCATTTATTACTTTTTAGTCTATAGGTGTATTTCTCTATTCAATCTTTATTTAGAATTTTATTTAGTAATGTGCTTGCTCTCTGATAAAACATGTTATAAGAACATAATTTTCAACTTTTTGTCATATGAACATCTTGGATAGCATTTGAAAACAGTTACATAATAGTGTATTAATTAGCATATGGTGCTGGTGGTTTTGTGTCTGGTACATATCTCAAACGTCGGGAAATATAAATAAAAATGTCACAATTCCTACATGAAATTGCTATTCCTGTGTAAATGTTATACTCTCAGTTTGGTGTCTAAACATATTTATGGCATGTTACAATAAAAGGCATACACTGAAGAAGCACCTGTTTTAGTGCCAGTTTGAATATACACATGGGTGGCAAAATAAAGGAAAAACCACCATGAGCTACCAGGACAGCATTAATGTGCCTTGGCATACTGTAGATATTGCAAGTCTCTGAAACTGTACTGGAGAAACTATACCAAAAATATTCTCTGATTTGGTGTTTTGTTGGTGGATGAGAGTGCTGTCTAACCCATTGGCCCAAAATCTCCTATATGTGAGATTAGTCACTTAGAACATTTCCTCATGCCATCTTGATCCAAAATCAAGGTCAACCGGGCCTGCTCAGTATTTGTATACATTCCAGAGAGCATGATATAATGTTAATTGTATCATGCAGTAAACCTGGCATGTTCCTCCACTCATTTATTCTTGTTTTTCTTTTAATTTGTTCCCTGTCTGTTGTAATATATTAATATCACACATATCACAAGTGTCTAGGGTGAAAAAAAAATTCAAGTGGAACAACTTTATAATCATGATAATCTCCTTTGTAATTAAATATTGTTTGGGCATTGGCTTTCATTGACATCAAAGGCTGGACTAGAAATCAGAATTTGAAATCTTTTTAATACATCCATATTACCCAGATATAAGTGCAATTGATACCGTAGAAGTGCAGGTTTACATTTTACACCAACGGGTAGTTTTCCAGGGATAAGAGCCTTTTGGCAATGATGTGGGTTTTCCAGGTATGACTTGCCTGCAGGCTGAGGATCCTTTGCAGTAGCTGTTGTACACAGTGGCAGGTTGGTTTTCCATGGGTAGAAGATTGAAACCTATGGGCTTATCTCCTGAGAGGTCCAACCTATTGGTTGAGAGCATAATCATGGCCATTTTAATGTTCCTACATGAGCTATTTGAGCATGGCCATTTATTCTCATTAAACCACCCTGCTCGTGGATGTAGCCTCAATCAGCGCATTGTTGATCCTTTCCTGTACTGAATTTGGCGTTATCAATTCAAAGTGTCACTTCACAGTGAACGCAGTACCAGATCTTGACACTGTTTCCCTTGACTCCCTTCATTCATATCTGACAAAAGATATGGCAGGTTACATGCCTTTTGCGTGCATTACTCACATACACAGAGAGCACGGTTTAAGAAGCAGCTTTTCCACACTAATCAAATGGTTGACTGTAGTGGATATATGTGCAGAAGAGAGTTAGGCATAACCTCACTCATTTGTTAGGTTTTATTGCCTTGATGTCACAGCTTCCAACCTAGATTATGATGTCTTGGTTGCTGGGAGGTGAGAGGATGAGTAGGTAGCATGTGTATTTCACATCACTCTAGGGGACAGCAAGCCTTATTGCAAGTTGATCTCGTTAGGGTTCAATGTCCCCAATACCAGCTTGGATAGTGGTTTTACGTCCCTGTAGTGTATTGTAATATGGCTTTAATAAATGTTCCCTGAAGGAGGGAATAAGATACAACTCTCTGTTGGTCCAAAGAGAAATCCTTAAAAAAGTGAATGAGGACCGAGCTGTTAAAGTTGAGCTCTCAACAGACTCAAGCCCTCATTTGCCCGATATTTTTTAGTGTGTTTAGTGTTCTTTTCTGTTTCTTCAAAGAACCGTAATTATAGTGGTAACAATATTATTAAGTCAAAGGGGTCAATTGTGTTTGCCTACAGTGGTATTGGGTGTTGCAGAACTTTAATAAATGGCATTTATCACACTGTGGTGTTGTTTGTTCAATCAAGATCCCTATCTATTAACAGATTGTGGTTGATCAGGTAATGTCAAAAATATGCTTCCTCTAGAGACATATAGTACTCCAACCTAATGAGGTATGATGAGTATCTGGTTCTGGGGTTCAGCTCAAATACACCAAGTCCAGGTTAACAATTAGTGTTTGTGCTTATGCACACTTGTAAGGTAGGTTTTACTGATGTACTCTCTACAGTTGAATGTCTGCTACTGTATATTGGGCAATATTACTCCATTATAGGAGGCCTTAGTGCTACCAGTAGCAGCACTAAGGCCTCTCTGGGGTTATAGCCTTTGTCCTGAAGGGGTGAGTTGGATTGAGAGAAGACAGCCTGTGACAACCCAACAAGCCTGACTACTGATCTAGTACTCAGTGACCCGATACAAGCTAATAACTCCTATAAGGAGCCAAGCTGCTTCAGTTCCCCTTGGACTAGAGGCTTAGGTTGCATCAAACCAAATTGAGTTGATATTAGATGATTTTTTTGAGATTTGTATATAAATTACTGATCTACTGATGACTTCTAATGCTTTTTATCTAGCGGTTTGTAATGGCTTTTTATTGAAAACTCAGTAATGGATTACTGTCTCTCTTGGCCCATAAATTTTTTGCGGAGTGAGGAACCATAAAAAATCTAAATCAAAGTCAAATTCTTATTCGGAATTTCATGGATGTAGCATATCTCTAAGATTTTTTTAAAATTAGATTTAGTCAAAGAACCAAACTTAAAGCAACCGTACATAGAGACAACCAGCAGTCTCATCAGTCTTTTGCTGATTAACTGTTGGTAGAATTTACTCACATTAGTAAAACAGGAGATTCACAGTAAATATAGACTTGGCTTCAACTGCCTCACCTTATCTTACACCCACTCACCTATCACAGATGTGAGCTCTCTGCAGAGAAACATGAAATATTTCTGTGCAGATTTATATTGGACATGATAGAACCTCCTCTTACATGAAATAAAACAGTGTGGCTAATGGTGACAGATTTGATAAAGCATAACTTCCAGCCAAGTAATCAGTAATTTTTATCCATGCAAAGTTTTGACAGTACTTTTATTTTTTAGCAGAATTGACAGAGTTTTTGATGCTAAGCTGGGGCTGGTATATCGATTTCTCTTTCATTATAATTTTAGTCAGTAATGAAATCCCAGGCTGTTTTTGTGAACCAATAGGAAAACTAACATTCAATCTTTAGTATTGAAATATGTATCTGTCATTGTCTTTCTCCACCTACTTCCCTACCTCTTGTATTTTTTTCTATTACTTTCAATTCTCCCTCACAGAAAGGGATTTGTAATGATGTACATTGTAGTCCATGAGTATATGGACAGGGACCAGTTTTGTTGGTTTGGCTGTACTTTTTCTCTTCTGTCCAAAATACACTTTTCTAGAACTCTGCAGGGTCTTTTTGGTATTTAGTCCATATTATTGGCCATGGTTTTAAAATGGGATGTCCATCAAGCTGATATAGGTGTGATGGTTGGGTGTCTACATACGTTTGGCCATCCAGTGCATAACCCAGAGATGGGGACAAGTCACACATGGTCAAGTCCAAGCAAGTCTCAAGTCTTAACCATCAAGTCTCGAGTCAAGTCTCAAGTCACAGTTCAGATAAATCAAGCAAGTCAAGTCAAGTCAAGGGTTCACCCTAAGCAAGTCAAGTCGAGTCCTTATAAGTTTCAAGTCAAGTCAAGTCACAGTACTAAAGAGATGAACACACACATACTGTCCTCTGTTTCTGACATGCGCTCGGTGCGAAGCTCGATTTCAAAATCAAATATTTTTTGATTTTGGGGGGACTAAGCGGAGGGATCTTGAATCAGCCTGAAGGGGTTGTATTCGCTATAACAACCGCCTCGCTATACCTTATCCCGCTTATTGCATGGCTACCTACCAAATAAATCTATAATTTGACACAAAAGATTGATTTCAAAAGGAATGTATTGATTTAAAAACGATTTTATTGCTTCCTCTAAAGAAAATAGTCCGTTCCGTCTTTGGTTAGAATCCTGCTGCGTCCATTGTAATGCGCTGTTTTTCATGGCAACGGTCTGTTATCAAGAAATAACACGCATTCTGCACTGGAATTCAGCCAATCCATGTAATAAGGGCTAATAATAACAACCTTATAAACTAATTATTGTGACTGAAAAACTGCCTAATATGTAATTACGCTGTATGAGTAAAAAAAAAAAAAACTCTTCGAAATGTTTAGGTGCTAGTAATCACATCGGCGCCTCCATGTTAGCCTTTCATGCAGTAAAGTTAACTGTTATGGTGTAAGCACAATGCTTTTTAGTTTCCACACGCAGTCCACAAACACTTGAAAATGCCCACATTTAATACAGACATTATAGCCTACGTGTAATAATATACATGTCCGCTCATATTCAACTGAGTATAAAGAGATTACTTTCTTACCTTTCCTTGTGGTTCTTAAAATAACGAATGAAATTTGACGTTGTTGCATATTTTGCATCTGGCAAATCTTTTTTTATTCACACGGTCCAGTTCAAAGTACTTGTATCCAAACGATACTATTTCTGGAGCTCGACTAACGTTACTGTCTGCCATGTTTGGCGCGGTTTGAATTGTGCAGCGTTAAAGGCACATACGCTGATTAGTGGTGCTGATGTCACAACATATACAATAATTTTATTGCTGGTTTTTTTTTATTAGTTCAAGTCATTGTCGAGTCTTCCACTTCAAGTCAAGTCAAGTCTCAAGTAATTTGTTCTCAAGTCAAAGTCAAGTCATTTTCATACTTTAATCAAGCAAGTCACAAGTCCTTAAAATTGTGACTCGAGTCAGACTCGAGTCAAGTCATGTGACTCGAGTCCCCCACCTCTGGCATAACCACATAATTCAATGTCATTACCAGTGATCAGATGAAGTTACTAAAACGATTCTCATGTCACTCACACAGCATAGAATGTTAAGGCCAAAATTGGATGATTCCACTATCAGTAAAGACACAGGTGGGAGTGCTCATTGAGCGTTCTGCTATTATTGGATTCTCAAGAGAAGCTCTCCCACACATGACACACACACGTAACGGCACATGTTTTCACCTCCACCCATTTGTTTCAGTGCTACTGCCTCCATTTCTTACTCCAAATAAATGTTTTGTTTCTCAAAATCATTTGATAGCTAACAATGAAGCTAATTATATGTTCCATTGACTTTGTTGAGGCAGTATTGAAGTGGAAGTTTTCGCTGTTGGTTTTAATAGGTGTCCTATTGTTCTTAACATTTTAAGGCAGGTATTTGTCTACATTTGCAGATGCAGCATGATGCTGATCCAGTAGTAGGTGTTTTGACCATTTTGATTAGCTATTTTACCTGTAATGGAACACAATATCAATGTTGGGTACAAATACTACGGAGCCCCGGAGGTGACACGGAGGGAAACGATGTTTAACGCATGTTTGTTTTATTACTCACAAGCACGTTTTTTGACTAACACTCTCATTCACATGTTTTAGTAAAACATCCATAGCAATGCTTTTCGGTTCTTTCAATTAGTAAAATGTGTAATATAATAGCTAGATGACAACTCATTGTTAACTTGTAATGTGTAATACTCAAGTAGGATATTCATGTCCCTTACCATTTCTGAAGTTGTGCTCCAGCCAGGCACTAACTAAGCACTGAAATGCCATTGGGCATGGGGGGCATACACCTTCGTAAAGTGGGTGTGCAAGTGCTAAATAGGGTGCCATCGAAGGCTTACAACAAACAGGTGAAAACAATCAGAACAAATAGGACAGGCTATGTTCAAGAACAAATGCAAAATCAAAACAGAACAAAATAGAATCTCACACATGACTTAAATGCAGTAGAGAAAGACATTGAAATATACAGTAAAATAATGAAACATAAGTGATTAAAATCATGGAGGTTTTTGGGATCCAGGGTTTCAAAGTTAGATTATTTTGTTGAATTACATAGTTTACATGTACACTGATGAGGCACATTTTTTTTACCACATTCCCATTGTGCTGCTGGTCCTCTGCATGCCAAAAAAACACCGACCCATCGAGGCATGGACTCCTCAAGACCCGTAAAGGTGTCCTATGGTATCTGGCACCAAGACATTGGTAACACATCCTTCAAAACCTTTGAGTTGCAAGGTGGAGCCGCCATGGATCAGACTTGTTGGTCCTGCACATCCCACAGATGCTCAATCAGATTGAGATCTGGGTAATTTAGAGGCCAGGGTAACACCTTGAGTTCTAAATCATAATTTTTCAAAGTAATCCCGGACAATGTGTGCAGTGTGGCAGGGCCCATTATCCTGCTGAAAGAGGCCACTACTATCAGGGGATATCATTGCCATGAAGGGGTCTACCTGGTCTGCAACGATGTGTAGGTTGGTAGCAGGCGAATATTGCCCAGGGCATCACACTACTTCCGCCGGCTTATTGTCTTCCCACAGTGCATCCTGGTCCCATCACGTCCCTAGGTAAACTGCACACACAGTTTGGTCCAGAAATAATTTGACCTAAGATTTGTTATTTTGGCTACTTGGACAATTGACTCAAAAGCTGTTTCATGGACAGTTGTGGGCAATTCCTTTGTTATTTCTTCATCAATGAAGCCGGTAAAAGGTCTGGAGTTGATTCCAGGTGTGGCATTTGCATGTGGAATCTGTTGCTGTGAACCCACAACATGCGGTCAAAGGAGCTCTCAATGCAAGTGAAACAGGCCATCCTTAGGCTGCAAAAAAAATCAATTGGAGAGATAGCACGAACATTAGGAGTGGCCAAGTCAACAGTTTGGTACATTCTGAGAATAAAATAACAGACTGGTGAGCTCTGCAACACAAAAAGGCCTGGGAGTCCATGGAAGACAACAGTGGTGGATCACCATAGGATCCTTCCATAGTAAAGAAAAAACCCTTCACAACATCCAGCCAAGTAAAGAACACTCTCCAGGAGGGAGGCATATCATTATCCCAGTCTACCATAAAGAGAAGACTTAATGAGAACATATACAGAGGGTTCACCATAAGGTGCAAACCATTCATAAGCCTCAAGAATAGAAAGGCCAGATTAGATTTGGCCAAAAAACATCAGAAAAAGCCAGCCAACATTCTTTGTACAAATGAAACTAAGATCAGTACCAGAATGATGGGAAGAAAAAAGTATGGAGAAGGCTTGGAACGGCTCATGATGCAAATCATACCACATCATCTGTAAAACACAGTGGAGGCAATGTGATGGCATGGGCATGTATGGCTTCCAATGGCACTGGGTCACTGGTGTTTACTGATGATGTGACAGAAGACCGAAGCAGCCGGATGAATTCTGAAGTGTATAGGGATATACTGTCTGCTCAGATTCAGCCAAAAGCGAAAACTACCCAGGAGTTTTTAACTGTTTTAAGAAGTGGAATATTCTGCAATGGCCGAGTCAAACACCTGATCTCAACCCGATTGAGCATGCATTTCACTTGCTAAAGACAAAACTTTAGGCAAAAGACCCATGACCAGACAACAACTGAAGACAGCTGCTGTAAAGGCCTGGCAAAGCATCACAAAGGAGGAAACCCAGCGTTTGGTGATGTCCTTGCGTTCCAGACTTTAAGTATTAAAAAATTACATTTTATTCAAGATTGTGTTAATTTGTCCAATTACATTTGAGCCCTTGAAATAAGGGGACTGTGTATGTAAATGGTTGCAATTCCTAAACATTTCATACAATATTTTTGTTCAACCCCTTGAATTAAAGTTGGAGGTCTGCACTTCCGTTGCATCTCGGTTGTTTCATTTCAAATCTTTTGTGGTAACGTACAGAGCCAAAATTCAAAGTTGCGTCAGTGTCCAAATATTTCCAGGCCTAACTGTACGTACATGACCTCCCACGTTATGTATAAGAAAACAGGACTCATCGGTCCAGTTCCGACACTCACGTGGCCATTGTAGATGCTTTCGATGGTGGACAAGGGCAATCATGGGTCCATTTGTCCCTATTTAGTAGGTACTCACCCCTGCTGACCGGGAGAACCTAACAAGTCCTGCTGGTTCAGTGATGCTCTGATCCAGACATCTTGCAATTTTGGCCCTTGTCAAAGCTCAGGTCTTTTCACTTGCCCATATCTCCTGCACCCAAAACGCTCATGATGCGAGTTTTCTCCTGCATCCAAAATGTTACCTATGAGAATCATGACATTTTCTTACCATCTAATATACCCAGACCTTTACCTTATGTACCTTTGTTAGGAGACAATCAACATTATTTGCTTAATTTGTGATTGGTCATAATGTTTTGGCTCATCAGTGTATATACCCCCTTAGCTGAAATTGAGCAAAATCACATCTTCCAAAGAAAATAATGTAAGTGGATAGCTCCTTTTAGAAATTGAATTTGGCATGTACAGCATAAGCTATGTCTACAGTCTTGTCTCTGAACATTTCTCTCAATCTAAGTAAACAGACACCCTTTCAGAAAGCATTGGGTGTCCCTCACTGGTCCTGTGCAGAACTTACTAGGTAGGTAGGTATAGGAGTGGTTTGCGCCTGAGAAACTGTACAAACAACACCGGTAGTGTAACATATCACCAGAAACAAAGGTACACTTTCTGGTAATACACAATTCCAATATTTAGATTTTATTAAATTACTATGATTGATATAATAATTCAAATTATATGAATTCAAAACAACTCTGAATGTTTACTTTTACCTCACAGAACAGGAGGAGTCTCTAAAGAAATGAAGGATGGGTGGACACAATGTTAACCCTGATAAATGACAGTTTTCTTCATGTCAACCAAAATAAACACACGCACACAGATTGTGCATGCAGATTGTAAGAACATACATTACGATCAGTTTATTTTAAAGCCCCATAAAGCTACTGCCATTTGGCAGCGCTGGTTCATTTTCCACAAGTGTGCCCTCTGAAGGATATCACTGCTATTGGTGCCAGCTCTATCATGGTTTTGCAGTGGGCACCCACTAGCTAGGCTTGCTCCACAGATGCTGTGAGGAATAGGGGAAAAGTGTGACACTCAAAGGTGCTATGCAATTCCATGTACTATGTACATGTACTAATATGCTGTAGAATTCAGGCTAGACAGACTGAAACCAACTTTCTCTGTGCTGGAAACATTCCAAGATTTTAGTAATCATGGTATTCATCATGAACATTCTCCAATAAAATCTGGTTCTGTAAATTTCCTCCTGCAAAACTTTTAATCTGGACACACCTTAATCATGTACTTAAATATATATATATATATATTCCAAACCATAAACAAAAATAAATAAATAAAACAAAGACATGCTGTACTTATATCTCATTCTTTTATCTCTTTTCATTCAGTATTCTCTGTAGGCTGTAAAATCCTGGTTGGTAAAAAAATCTATGTTCTGCATCCAGTATTTTGTCAATTTTATTTAGATGTTTTATTTGTCCTATTTGGTTCAATTGATCACCTCCACAGTGAACACACCAAAGTCCACTTTCTTCGAAATTAGTATTTCAGGATCGGCATCTACCGCTTTGTCTGGGTCCTTTAGAAATGTGCACTTCCTCAACATGTCACCTGCTTGACATCCCTGAAAAATCCCTTCTTTGTCTTCCTTCATTCTAATGGCACTCAGGGGACTAGAGGGTGATTCCCCGTATTGCAGAAGTTTACATTCCACCAAAATGTAATGTTTACAAACATTTGCAGCGTGACCAAATGGTGTACATTCATGTTACTGCTTACATTTTTGCTCATATGCCACACAACATATCAAATATACCCCAAATTTACATTGGTCAAAACACCCACTTCATCTAACATCTGTAAAATCTGAAGTCACAATGCAGTTCACAGAAATGTACATGCAACAGTTATTCAAGACATGTTGTCCTTAATCCATGAAACATATATATCCAATGCTACATTAATCATTACACATAGTTCACTTTGAGGTACAGCAAACGTTGGAGAGGCATGTTCTCTCTTAAACTGAAGATTGTGGTTAATTTCTCTCATACAAAATACTCAACAGCAGGACAGGTCTCTCAGTTGTGAGGGTCTGTTCAAAGGATGAATGTGACAGAAATTCATTTTAATTTAACAGTTACAGTACATTAGCCTTACCCATTTAAGCCATTTGCATTCCCCTTGGAACTATGGCAGATCTTTTTGCTCGTGACCGGTTTCTTAAGCAAAAGTATGGGGTTTCATTTACACTGGTGAGAGCTTCTGTTGAACACTTTATATAAATTAACGAGGCAAGTACAAAAGTAGTTTACTGTATTTTCTGCTGTAAGTACAAAATGTTAGGGTTTAAGGCAAAATTTTGACTGCATGGTTAACACTTATTGAGTCAAGCTGTTTGTCTTAAACAATGTTTGAAATTTTGGTTTACTTGTTAAACATTAAAATATGTTCCTAGCTTTCTGTTAATTTGTTTTTTAATGGCATATTTCGAGGAGATTTTCTTTTATCTTCCCACCAAAGCAAAGTTCATTAAAGCCACCTCTGCACATGCCAGGAGACCCAACATTTGTAGGAACGCAGTGCATCTGGGTAAGTAATTCACTTTAGCAAGATAGCTGTGGCTGACATTTTCTAGCTAGTATACTGTTAAATCATGGTTTATGGTTCAACAATTGAAGTTAGCTAGCTTTTTAGTTACATGTCATATATAAGGATCTAGCTAGACATGCAAGTTGAACCAATCACTGAAATGGGTAGGTGTATGTAACCTAAGGCAATTATAGTCCCATCTGTTCTTATTAGCCAGGCTGGAGTTGCGTTCACAAAATCCCTTCTTTCTTTTTCCAGGATTGTGTGGGGGCTGCCTATCCAGCAGCAGAAAGGAGACTCTGATTTTTAGATGTTTGCAATCTGCAAAAGAAAGGAACCATACATGAAGACATCTTGTCCCATGTCCAGGCTGCCCAATGTGTCCACATTCTACACAGAAGTGATCAGCATAACGTACTTCTGACAATTGTTTGTGAGAGAAGGTGGGAAGATTATACTGTGAATTTAATATTTATTCACTGTTCAGTTGGACAGGTAATAACCACTCAAAACATATCAGAAGTGTCCAAGAGATAATTATATAGCTGCTTGTTCTATTTGCTGGCAATACCAAGTAACTTCTCACAGCCTTTGAATATTGTGACATTACAAAAATCAGCCTGATTAAATCTATGGGCTTGTATACATTACAGCACATTTTCGATACAGCCACCCGAAGTTTTGTAAGCATGAAAAGAACTGTGTCAGAACTGTATCTTGTTCTGCACCGTGCACCTACATATCACAACATTTTTCCGCGATTGTCGGACACATTCCAACGTCTCGACATGCTGTTGTAATTTCCAACACTATAGGAATTATTATGCAAACGAAGATATATCTATCTAGATATATGTTCTCTCATAATGTAAACAAGCCCCTGAAGCAGATGTATCGCCCTACATGAGACAATTGGTGGTCACACCTAATACTTAATGGTATTCTGATCCATATTGCATATTTGTATTTCCAGTCATGTAAAATCAATAGAGTAAGGCCTAGTAGATTTATTGACTGATGTCCTTATTTGAACAATAACCTTCAGAAATTGCTAGGTGGTCGAGGGTCTAAATATATTATAACTTCGTTTTCCAAAAAAGTTGGGATGCTGCGTTATATTCAAATGAAAACAGAATAGAATGTGCAAATCATTTAAACCATTTATTCAATAGAAAATAATACCAAGACAACATATAAAATGTTGAAACTGAGAAATGTTATTGTTTCTTGAAAAATATAAGACCACTTTGAATTTGATGCCAGCAACACATTTCAAAAAAGCCGGCCACAGGCAACAAAAGACTAAACCTGATGGCATATCACACAACTAATTAGGTCAATTGGCAACAGGTCAGTAATATGATTGTGTATTAAAAGATCATTCCAGGTAGGATATGTCTGTCAGAAGTGAAGATGGGGAGGCGTTCACCACTCTGTTAAAGACTGCACAAGCAAATTGTGCAAACATTTTAGAATATTTCTAAAACGTAAAATTACAGAGTTTGTGGATCTCATCCTCTATGGTACATAATATAATTAAAAGATTCAGAGAATCCTTGTATGTAAGGGACAAGGCCAAAAATCAATACTGGATGGCCATGAACTTCGGGCCCTCAGGCGACACTGAATTAAAAACAGACACAATTCTGTAATGGAAATCACTATATGTGCTCTGGAACACTTCCGAAAACCATTGTATGTGAACACAGTACATTGCTGCATCCAGAAATGCAAGTTAAAACTCTACCATGCAAAGAAGATACAATATACACTCACCTAAAGGATTATTAGGAACACCATACTAATACTGTGTTTGACCCCCTTTCGCCCGCATTGATTCAACTAGGTGCTGAAAGCATTCTTTAGAAATGTTGGCCCATATTGTTAGGATAGCATCTTGCATTTGATGGAGATTTGTGGGATGCACATCCATGGCACGAAGCTCCCGTTCCACCACATCCCAAAGATGCTCTATTGGGTTGAGATCTGGTGACTGTGGGGGCCATTTCAGTACAGTGAACTCATTGTCATGTTCAAGAAACCAATTTGAAATGATTCAAGCTTTGTGACATGGTGCATTATCCTGCTGGAAGTAGCCATCAGAGGATGGGTACATGGTGGTCATAAAGGGATGGACATGGTCAAAACAATGCTCAGGTAGGCCGTGGCATTTAAACGATGCCCAATTGGCACTAAGGGGCCTAAAGTGTGCCAAGAAAACATCCCCCACACCATTACACCACCACCACCAGCCTGCACAGCGGTAACAAGGCATGATGGATCCATGTTCTCATTCAGTTTAGGCCAAATTCTGACTCTACCATCTGAATGTCTTAACAGAAATCGAGACTCATCTGACCAGGCAACATTCTTCCAGTCTTCAACTGCCCAATTTTGGTGAGCTCGTGCAAATTGTAGCCTCTTTTTCCAATTGGTAGTGGAGATGAGTGGTACCCGGTGGGGTCTTCTGCTGTTGTAGCCCATCCGCCTCAAGGTTGTGCGTGTTGTGGCTTCACAAATGCTTTGCTGCATACCTCGGTTGTAACGAGTGGTTATTTCAGTCAAACTTGCTCTTCTATCAGGTTGAATCAGTCGGCCCATTCTCCTCTGACCTCTAGCATCAACAAGGCATTTTCGCCCACAGGACTGCCGCATACTGGATGTTTTTCCCTTTTCACACCATTCTTTGTAAACCCTAGCAATGGTTGTGCGTGAAAATCCCAGTAACTGAGCAGATTGTGAAATACTCAGACCGGCCCATCTGGCACCAACAACAAGGCAATTGGGCAACAAAAATTGCTTAAATCACCTTTCTTTCCCATTCTGACATTCAGTTTGGAGTTCAGGAGATTGTCTTGACCAGGACCACACCCCTAAATGCATTGAAACAACTGCCATGTGATTGGTTGGTTAGATAATTGCATTAATGAGAAATTGAACAGGTGTTCCTAATAATCCTTTAGGTGAGTGTATAAACAAGATCCAGAACCGCCGCCGCCTTCTCCGGGCCTCATTTAAGATGGACTGAGGCGAAGTGGAAAACTGTTCTGTGATCTGACAAATCGACATTTGTAATAATTTTTGGGAGTCACGGACCCCGCGTCCTCCAGACTAAAAAGGAGTGAGACCATCTTTCTTCATCAGTGCACAGTTCAAAATCTAGCATCCGTGATGGAATGGGGGTGTATTAGTACACATGGCATGGAGAAATTTGGTGAAGGTACCATTAATGCTGAACAATATAAACAGGTTTTGGAGCAACATATGCTGCAATCCAGATTGTCTTTGTCAAGGGAAGGCCTTGCTAATTTCAGACATACAATGCAAAACCACATTCTGCACGTATTACAACAGCATGGCTTCCGTAGTAAAAGAGTCTGGGTGCTAAACTGACCTTTTCACCCAGTGAAAACATTTGGTGCATTATGATATGAAAAATACAAAAAAAGAGTCCGCCAAATGTTGCGCAGCTGATGCAACAAAGTGGTAAACATGCCCCTGTCCCAATGTTTTTGAAAGATGTTGCTGGCCACAAATTTAAAATGGGCCTGGATTTTTCACAAAAAAAACCATTTAATATGTTGTCTTAATACTATTTTCTGTTGAATATAGGGTTTAAATGATTTGCTTATCTTTGCATTCTGTTTTTATTTTCCTTTTACAGGGTCCCAACTATTTTGGAAACAGGGTTGTATATTGTTTTATAAAAACATTATATAAACTTCTCTTCTTCTTCCCATTACCTTGACGTGGTAAGAGGAGTTTTGACTAAACCAGGCCAATCCTATTCTGCTATGATATTAAGTGACCCACAGTTTTTAATTTTAACATTTGTGTTTCCTGTCTCTTCTGTTCTCCAGGATCTAGTGTCATGCCCCAAAAAGACTACCATCACTCAGACCTGGATCCCCTGATATCCTCAATGACAACCGCCTTTAAAGATCACTATTAATTACATATATTTTACAGCTACTGTTATGTCATGTTGTTTTATGAAATCATATATGAAGCAGTGCTTGCCCTATCATCTGGGCACAGTGAGAATCACAGTTGCACTACATACAGTACACTTTACCTGACATTTGGCAGGTAAAGTTAACAAAAATATTCTGAGTGCACTGGCTAATGTAGCTAATATCTACTGGAATAGCTAGCTACTGTACTATCTTGCTACATAGCCAACATGAGCTAATATTGAGAATCACACAATTACAATATCTGGCTAGCTACGTTTTGTTGCACATTCTTGCACTCAGAAAAACATAACATTACCAACCAGTAATATTATTAATGAAGTTTATATTGTTCTTTCTAAGTAAGCAGAAACCTCCTTATGTATGATTATGTTACTGAAACAGATTTGTTCTGGTCCGCTAGTGCAGCAATTTTGTACAAAATTAATAAAAACAAATAAGAATAGAGATCTGAGAATAAAACAGTAGACTGAGCATTAATAAATTATGAAAAAGTTTGGGTGTATCTGGGGGGGGGGGGGGGGTTGTAGATTTGTCCAGTTGAGGGTTGTGTGTGAATGTGGGGAGCGTGCTATAGTCAGTTTGTCTCTGGGGACATGTTAATGAAACCTACTGCTGTAGGAAAGAAACTGTTGTTGTGGCGAGAGGTTTTGGTCCTGATCGACCTGAGCCTTCTGCCAGAGGGGAGAGTTCTGAATAGTCAATTGGAGGACCAGCCCCAATCTTTGCCGCGTGCCTCCATAGGGCTGGTAGAGATGGCAGGTGCCAGCCAATCACCCTCTCTGCTGAGCGAATGATGTGCTGCAGCCTGCCCTTGTCCTTATCAGTGGCTGCAGCGTACCAGACTGTGATGGAGGAGGTCAGGATGGACTCTATGATGGCAGTGTAGAGGTGCTCCATCATAGTCTTTGGTAGGTTTAACTTTCAGCTGCCACAGGAAGTACATCTTCTGCTGAGCTGCTCAGCTCCCACTAGAGGTCCTGGGCGTTGGTGTGCCTAGAAAATGAAAGGACTTCAGAGAGTTGACTGGGGAGCCACCCAGGGTGATGGGGGGGAAGTGCAGCTGGGTTTCTCCTGAAGTCCACTGTCAACTCTACTGTCTTTAGGGCATTGAGCTCCAAGTTGTTCTGACTACACTAGGACACCAGATGGTCAATCTCCCACCTGTAGGCGGACTCGTCGTCCATCAGAAATAAGCCCAATGAGGATGGTGTCATCCGCAAACTTCAGGAGCTCGACAGAGTGGTGACAGCTCATGCAGCTGTTGGTGTACAGGGAGAAGAGTGGGGGGACAAGACGCATGCTTGAGGGGAGCAAGTGCTGATGGTCAGGGGATCAAACAAGTGCTTCCCCAGCCTCACGTGATGCCTTCTGGACAGGAAGGCTGTGATCCACCTGCATGTGGATTCCAGCACTCCCAGTTGGGATAGCTTGTGTTGGAGCAAAGCGGGAATTATGGTGTTGAATCCGGAACTGAAGTCCACAAACAGGATTCTAACATAGGTTCCAGGTGAGTCCAGATGCTAGAGGATGAAGTGAAGAGCTATGTTGACCATATCGTCCACAGACCTCTGTAGGCAAATTGCAGTTGGTCTAGTAAGAGGGTCGGAGACGGTCTTGAAGTGGGACGGCACAAGGTGCTCAAATGACTTCATAACCACAGAGGTCAGTGCAACGGGTCTGTAGATACTTAACCAAGGAAGTGTTGCGGAGAGGGGTGACAATTGAGTGCTACCGGATTGATACCTTAATAGGGAAGACATGAGAATTAGGGGTGACATTTGAAAAGTCCAGGGTTGCAACCTGTCTGATGAAGAGGGATGACACTTTACTAAGGGAGGGGTGATGCCTAATTTCAGGCATACTGTTGGTGTGAATCAGCTGACCAATTGCATTGTGGCATTGTTGACGTGCTGTACGCTGCCTGCTGTTACCTACCTGGCTACCTTCCAAACTTTTTTCGAATTTATTCTATATAAACTAATTGGTCAAATTCTACTTTAAGAGTTTACCAATGCCATATTTTTCATCTGTTGACCTCTTACCCAACTTTACTACACCGGGACTCTTTTTGGACATAATTAACAGAACTACTCACCCCTGAACACCCAACGCTAAGTATCATTAAAATGCCTTATCACTGTAATTATTGTAGCTACAACACAGAGGAGAACTATCGTCTTCAGGTAAAGATAGCAGAGTTAGAGGCTCGGCTTCTGAAGCAAATGTCAGGCAAGGATTATGTTTGTGTAGAACTAGAAAAAACTGCGTCTGTGCCACCAGGAAGAAACAATAGTCTTGTTAGCCCCCCGGCACAGCTCCTGCAGCTGGGAAGAAATGCCGTCAACCAGTTAAACCTGAATCGTTGCTAAATCCAACTGAGACTTTCAACAGGTTTTCCCCACTAGAGTCGGAGTCAAGGCCTGAGCCATCTTTGGAGGGGAATGATCGGCAGGCATGTTCTACCGGTGGCCTTGAAAAACAAAAAACTTTAGTCATCAGCGATTCCATTACCCGCAGTATCAGACTAAAGAATTAGCCGGTGATCGTACATTGTTTACCGGGGGGCAGAGCCACCGACATAGTCGTAAATCTGGGGCTGGTGCTAACGAAGTCTAAAACTGGCAAGTATAGAGAGTACAGAGATATTGTTATTCACGTTGGCACCAACAACGTTAGGATGAAACAGTCAGAGGTTACGAAGCAGAACATCGCATCAGCGTGTAAACTAGCTAGAACGATGTGTCGGCATAGAGTAATTGTCTCTGGCCCCCTCCCAGCTAGGGGTAGTGACGGGCTCTACATCAGACTCAATCACTAGCTGAAAACTGAGTTCTGCCCGTCACATGAGGTAGAGTTTGTAGATAACTGGCTCACTTTTTGGGACTCTCCCAGAAATAGGGGCATGCCTGATCTGCTGAGGAGCGACGGACTCCATCCTAGCTGGAGTGTTGCTTTTCTTTTATCTAGGAACATTGACAGGAGTCTCACTCCTATAGGCTCACCATGAGATAGGGTGCAGGTCAGGCCGCAGGCTGTTAGCCAGCCTGCTAGCATAGTGGAGTCTGTCGATAGCATAGCAGAGTAGTTAGTACAGCTTTACCTATTGCCACTGTGACTCATTGCCACTTCCAAGGTAGTGCTAACAAAATGTTCATATGGAAAAGTCCAATGATCCTCTTCGTAAAGCCTTTGAAGCCATAATTGTCTCAATGAGTTTTATCCAACATGTATCAGGTCCAACACATTGCCACAATCACACCTTAGATTTAGTCCTGTCACGAGAAATAGATATTGTAGATCTAATAATTTCCCCCCAAAATCCTGGATTATCAGATCACTGTCTTATTACATTTACCGTTAAAACAAGAAATCTACTTGCTCCGCAAACAATGAGTTTCAAAAGCTGTACTATAAATTCCTTGATATTCTTACAAGTTCGCTGTAAATCTGTAAATGATCAAATCGAGGATCTGAACTCAACACTGCGAAATACATTAGAGACGGTTGCACCACTAAAAACAAAAGAAATACGCAACAAGAAACTTGCTCCCTGGTACAAAGACAATACTAGAACACTTAAGCAAGCCTCCAGAAAATCTGAGCAAAAGTGGCTCTCCATCAAGTTGGAAGTATTCAGACTAGCCTGGATAGACAGTACAGTACAATACCGAAAATCACTCACATCTGCTCGTTCAGCTTATGTCTCCAACCTGATTGATGTGAACAAAAACAATCCAAAATATCTCTTTGATCTCTTTGCAAAGTTAACAAAAAAGCAAAGCTCAACAAGTGAATTGGGTCTCCACTTTAGTTGTAATGAATACATTAACTACTTTGATGAAAAGATCATCACCATTAGAAAACAAATAACTGACTCCTACTTAAATAGTTATGGTCCTCAAAATCTCAGTTGTCCTGAGAATGTCCTGAACCTCCCTGACCAGGTGTCAATGGGGACACTTGAATTTTTTTATACTGTATCGCTCGACACATTCAGTAAATTTGTAATGAGTTCTAAACTGTCAGCAAGACCCGATTCCAACAAAATTACTTAAGGAGCTATTTCCTGTGCTAGGTCAGCCAATGTTGAACATAATAAATTGCTCCCTTTCCTCCGGATGTGTACCAAACTCACTAAAAATTGTGGAAATTAAGCCTCTTCTAAACAAATCTAATCTGGAGCCCGACATATTAAACAATTATAGGCCAATATCGAACCTCCCGTTCCTCTCAAAAATCGTAGAAAAATGTGTTTCCCAACAACTGAATGCCTTCCCGAAGACAAATAACATTTATGAAATGCTCCAGTCCGGTTTCAGATCCCATCACAGTACTGAGACTGCACTCGTGAAGGTAGCAAATTACCTTCTAATGGCCTCACAAAGGTTTCGCATCCGTCCTGTTGCTTCTTGATCTTAGTGCTGCTTTTGACACTATTGATCATTCCCTTCTCTTAGAGAGACTGGAAACCCATATTGGGCTATGTGGACATGTTCTAGCCTGGTTTAAATCTTATTTATTTGAAAGATATCAGTTTGTTAGTGTGGATGGCATATCCTCTGACAAGTCAAAGGTATGCTTTGGTGTTCCTCAAGGCTAGGTTCTGGGCCCATTAATGTCCTCACTACATATGCTGCCTCTGGGCGATGTAATCTGAAATCACAATGTACATTTTCACTGTTATGCTGATGACCCACAGTTATATATTTCAATGAAGCATGGAGAAGCCCCAAAATTAGCTACTTTGGAAGCATGCGTTTCAGATATTAGGAAGTGGATGACAGAGAATTTCTTGCTCTTAAACTCGTTTTAGGACCCAAGAAACAAAGAGCGTTGTTAGTAGAACCTCGACGGCTGAATGGTCGTATCCCAAAAAACTGTAAGAAACCTTGCCGTTACCCTTGACCCTCACCTCTCCTTTGATGAACATATAAAATATTTCTCAAGAGTTGCTTATTGTCATCTTTGAAACATTTTCATTACTTCTAGACTAGATTACTGCAATGCTCTTCTCTCTGGTTACCCTGACAAATCAATAAATAAACTTCAATTAGTGCTGCACACGGCTGCTAGAATCCTATCTAGAACAAAAAAATTTGAACAGATTACTCTTGTACTAGCGTCCTTACACTGGCTACCTGTTAGGGTTAGGGCTGATTTTAAGGTTTTACTGTTAACCTATAAATCAATACATGGACTTGCTCCTACTTACCCTGCTGAAATGATCCAGCCATACATACCTACACATAACCTATGATCGCAAGATGAGGCCTTTTAATTGTACCTAGAATTTCTAAACAAACAGCCGGAGTCAGGGCCTTTTCTCATATAGCGCCACTACTGTGGAATTATCTGTCAATTAAGGTTAGAAATGCAAACTCAGTGAAAAACTTTCAAGTGTCTACTAAAAACTAATCCCTACAGCACGGTTTATGATTAGGTGTAGCCCGACCTGGGGGTGTGAAGTTGACCAGAAGGCTTGATACTGTCCACCCTTGCTGTCTTGCCAGGTGGGCTCTCGTCGGCACTGGGATGCCCTCCCTCCAATGCCTTTCGGGGGAAGAGTCACTGGCTTGTTGTTGTGTCTCTGTTGCACACTTGTCCAATTGGGCTGTACTCTGCTGGCAATACTCGGCCCTCATTCAGGGTGGTTGCGGTTGGTGGGTGTCCCTTTGGGTGATGTCTGGCAATGTGGTTGGATTGATTTCCTCCCTGTTGGGCCCTCCCCCGGGTAGGGCCACAGTATCGCCGGACAGCCCCGTCTCAGTTCCAAGGACTTACGCTGCTATACTATTGTGCTGGGGGATTGGGTCAGTTCTCCTTCCCCACTAAGGTCTCCTTCTCCACTATAAATCGTTGTTGATATGAGGAATGCATTTTCCGAATTTTCCCAGTCTCCTCCCGAGAGATTGAAACTTTAGGAGGACATAAGGTCCTGGTACACACCTGCGGGGTGCCTGGTTTGGGGGGCCCATTGCTGTCCCTGTCCTTGTCTGGTCATACTTCTGACCTAGTCTAAATTTAAATAGACTCTGGATTTAGCCTACATGCATTTATTAATTATTCCAATTGGACTCTTAATATCTCACCCGGCACAGCCAGAAGAGGACTGGTCACCCCTCTGAGCCTGGGTCCTCTCTAGGTTTCTTTATAATATTCGGCCTTCTTAGGGAGTTTTTCCTAGCCACTGAAATTCAACACTACTGTTGTTTGCTCCTTGGGGTTTAAGGCCAGGTGTTTCTGTAAAAGCACTTTGTGACAACTGCTGTTGTAAAAAGGGCTTTATAAATACATTTGATTGTTTGATTGATTGATGAGTGAGAAGTAGTGATACTTGAGGAGGGGTGAGAAGTGAGGTGAAGTGGTGATTCTTGACTAGGGTAGGGGAAAAGACTGAGGAGTAGCTACGGAGTTCCTAATATGTATTCTGTACACTAGGACTGTAAACACTCCAAGATAGAAGAGTGACTGGATGTGGCAGTCTACCTTCAGTTCTGACTGCTTGTTGAGTGAAAGTAACGTACAGAAAGAGTCATACCACCCACCTACACAGTTGTGTAACGTAACTTAGTAAAAACACATTGAACTGAAGAATAGTTTTGGTATCTGTCATACTTTTAGTAGTACTTTTATACTATCATACTTTTAAATGCTTTCTTGTAAAATATGTCTGATTGTTGGAGAATGACTGCTGTCTTGTTTGCTTCATAAGGCATTAAAATATTTTACTTTTAATATGTATATTATTTAAACTAAAGAGAATTTAGATGATTTAAATATAATTTCACTTGGGCTTTCTTTTACTTAAGTAATTTCTATTAGGGTATCTTTATTTTTGTATGTTGCAAATCCCTTTTTGTAATTATGAGCTTAAGTCTCCTACTTGAGCTCATAATTATGGCCAACATATGGCCAATGTCATCTGGAGTAATAACTTACATAGATAAAGGGCCTCACAACTGAGCACTCTGTCTCAGTAGTAGCCTACTCTCTGTAGAGCAAAGTTATTATAATAACTTTAATTGTTGCCATTTTTGGGCTCCTGGTCAGGTCATGCTCTGTTAATGTTAGCTTCTTCATCATCTACCAGACTAAAATACACATTACATTAATTGAAGTCACTACTGGCACATAAGCTAACCACCTGATTTTTTGAATTTTGTGAATATGTGAGTCATTCTCCAAGAATCAGGTATTGCTGGTTTGTGGTATGTTTGCAAACAAGCCAGGAGTTTCAGGATGGTTTTAAAATGACATATAAGTCTCAGGCAGCAGCTAAGCTAACCATCTTACTTAATTACACATTTGTAACAGACTCTTTAGAAGTTGTTCACTAATTCTCCAAGAAACAGGAATTGTTTGTTTCAGGTATGTTTGTGGTAGAAGCAGTAAATTATCTCCAAAAAAATCTGTTTGTCTACTTGCATCATTACTTTCTGTTGATCTGAGAATGACAAGCATAAAAAATACATTTCACTGAATTCAATACTGGAGAAAAATTGGAATGCAACATTCAAACATGTCAAGGATTTTACGTAATTACAGTTCATTTAAGGAAATCAGTTCATTGAAATATAACCCCATTTCCAAAAAAGTTGGGACATTGCATAAAATGCAAATAAAAACAGAATGCAATGATGTGCAAATCATTTATCGTTGTCTTTAATTGAAAATAATACAAAGACAACATATCAAATGTTGGAACTGAGAAATTTTCTTGTTTTGGAAAAATTGTTGATGCCAGCAACATGTTTCTAAAGATTTGTGATGGGGCATGTTCACCACTTTGTTACATCAGCTGTTCTTTTTACAAAACTCTAAGCATTTGTGAACTGAGGAGAACAATTGCTATAGTTTTGAAAGTGAAATGTATTCCCATTGTTGCTTGATATAGGGTTTCAGCTGCTCAACAGTTCAGGGTCTACTTTGTCGTATTTTTAATTTCATAATGTGCCAAATGTTTTCACTGGGTGACACGTCTGGACTGCAGGCAGGCCAGCTTAGCAACTGGGCTCTTTTACTACAGAGCCATGCTGTTGTGATATGTGCAGAATGTTGTTTGGCATTGTCTTGCTGAAATAAGCAAGGCCTTCCCTGAAAAATATGTTGTATGGATGGCAGCATATGTTGCTCCAAAACCTCTATGTATTCTTCAGCATTAATGGTGCCTTCAAAGATGTGCGTCCCCCATGCCATGTGTACAAATGCACCCCCATACCATCATAGATGCTGGCTTTTGAACTTTGCGCTGATAACAAGCCAGATGGTTTGAACCAGCCTTGTCCCTTGCATACTGAGATTTCTCCAGATTTTCTGAATCTTTTAATGATATTAAAAACTCTTTGCAATTTTATGTTGAGAAACCTTGTTCTTAAATTCCTGCACTATTTTCCCCTGCAGTATTTCACAAAGTGGTCCTCATTTCTGATAAACCCATTAATACCCAGTGATGTTACTGATCTGTTGCCAATTGACCCAATTAGTTGTGTGATATTCCACTAGGTTGTATTTTTTTGTATTTTCACAACTTTTCCAGTCTTTTGTTGCCTGTGTCCCAACTTAGAAATGTGTTGCTGGCATCAAATTGAAAGTGGGAATATATTTTTCAAGAAACAATAAAATGTCTCAGTTCTCAGTTGATATGTTGTCTTAGTACTATTTCAATTAAATATTGGGTTTCAGTGATTTGCACATCATAGCATTCTGTAGTTATTTATATTTTACGCAGCGTCCCAACTATTTTGGAAATGGGGTTGAAAAAACTATCTTTGATTCCTGGAATTTACAAACCTTCACAGTTGATTGAGTGACAACGTAAATGTCTCAGGGGGCATGAGGCAAACTTGTGAGGCAAATATGATACAATTGGCATTACAACGTTTTGAAAACATCTTTAATTCACGTGCACAGTCCGCTGGCTCAACTTGCAAATCGCTCAATCTCTGGCGAGCTGTCGCTGAGCCGAACCAAGCGTGCACACTACCTCCTCGGGCAGGGCGTATCTTCCTAATTTATGCCAGCAACAACCCGTGTGCGCTGCAGATTTTAATCCATAACGGCGTAGTGTGTTACTAATGTTTTTCTTTGAGACTGTGGTCCCAGCTCTCTTCAGGTCATTGACCAGGTCCTGCCGTGTAGTTCTGGGCTGATCCCTCACCTTCCTCATGATCATTGATGCCCCAGGAGGTGAGATCTTGCATGGAGCACCAGACCGAGGGAGATTGACTTCTTCCATTTTCTAATAATTGCGCCAACAGTTGTTGCCTTCTCACCAAGCTGCTTGCCCATTGTCCTGTAGCCCATCCCAGCCTTGTGCCGGTCTACAATTTTATCCCTGATATCCTTACACAGCTCTCTGGTCTTGGCCATTGTGGAGAGGTTGGTGTCTGTTTGATTGATTGTGCAGACAGGTGTCTTTTATACAGGTAACGAGTTAAAACAGGTGCAGTTAATACAGGTAATGAGTGGAGAACAGGAGGGCTTCTTTAAGAAAAACTAACAGGTCTGTGAGAGCCGGAATTCTTACTGGTTGGTAGGTGATCAAATACTTATGTCATGCAATAAAATGCAAATGAATTACTTAAAAATCATACAATGTGATTTTCTGGATTTTTGTTTTAGATTCCGTCTCTCACAGCTGAAGTGTACCTATAATAAAAATTACAGACCTCTACATGCTTTGAAAGTAGGAAAACCTGCAAAATCGGCAGTGTATCAAATATTTGTTCTCCCCACTGTAGCTGTTTTTTAATGCTGCTTAACAACATTGCACCAGTAGGCTATCAAGGATTTAGGCTGAAGGTAAAAATACTTGTGTGAAAATGACAAGGACACAGTATACCATTGCATAGAATATCCTTCTGAGCTGCAAAATATAATGTAAATATTAAATTATTTAAATATTTGTCTGGCATGTGCTATTTAATTGATGTGTTCGGTCCATACTATTGATGATGGCTGTATGTGGCCTGTAACTTCTGTAGTAATTGCTTAACATTTCCTTTTAGTTATTCAGTATTTTAACATATTCTCATTTCATAGCAACAACCCAGAGGGAAAAATTAAGACCCTCAAAGCAATGCTGTTTGAGTATTTGGGACCACAACAAGTGTGTATTTCTGTACGTTTGAGTGATTTTTGTTACAAGTGAAACCTATGCACAAAGAGCAGTTATGCACATGAAAATCAGCATTCACTATGCATGCATGAAGAAGAGACATTTACATTGAACTCTTACAGGATACCTATTTCCAGTTTCCCTGATTTCCACTGCGTCTGCTTGTTACGTTAGCACTCATCCCGGAAGGTTTCAGTTAGGTTTTTTTGGGAGGATGAATTTTAGAATTGTAAAACTAGATTCGTACAAGCAAAAAACATTTGTCTGTCATCGTAACAGGGTGTTTGTACGTTCACAGATCTAATTTCATGCGTACGATTCCTTTTTTTTTGCGTATGCATTTTTTTGGCAGATATCTAACTCCATACATGATGTGCCACAGCTGAGGACTGGACCGAACCATTGTGAGGCAATGGGCGGCGGTCGCCATCTTTTGAAACTTAAAAACGCGCTATAATATAATAAGAGCTTTCATTGCGTGTTATAAATATTATTTAAATTACATAGTTATGTTTACAGTGGTGTATTGGGAAGGGACAAATCACAGTTTTCCCAGTATGGAAAATCTTTCTGGAAGACGAGCAAATGTAAATCACCCGGAGTTACTCATCTTATCACAATGTCTTTATCTTTGGTTGATAAACAACAGCAGCGCCCACAAACGTGTACATTTTTTATGCAAATTTTGAACTGTTGTCAGCTCTCCCAGGATATGGTAAGATGTTCTAGTCGCTAATATCATAAATGTTTGTGTCAGACGTAGGGACCTAGCCTGATCACACTGTTGTGATCGTATGCGTCAAAGGGTTATAAATACCCTATAGCAAAATAGCAAAAAAAAGATTTGCCCGCTCTCCATTTTAAACTGCCCCCTCAGTTACTTCATCCTGGCGCCAGGCCTGTATCAGCCTGCTAAATGTATTTTTTGTTGTTGCTGTATTTAGAACAACCCTTGATTACATTAGCATGTAATTCAATGAATTTCGTTATTTTCTGTGAGGTTTAAACAACGGACTAATGATAAATAGACCTCCGCTCTACGTCAGTAATGCTGAAATATGTGCCAAAATAGATACGATGAAAGACATTTTCACGGCTCTCTCAACATTGCACATTACATGCATTAGACATTGTGAATTGACCATTGTGAATTGACAGAGAGCTATATGTCTGTTAAAACAGTTTTCAGTGGCATGATAGTTCCTTGACATCATATCATATTGCTATACTTTAGTTTTGCTTAAATAATGTCCCTTATTGTGTGTGCGACTCAAAAATTCTGTTTATATATGGGTGTAGTTAATACTTGGGTTTGCCTACATACAAAGCTATAAAATGAATGGTGCAGCTTATAAACGGGAATTACGGTAAGATGCTCCTTATTGGTGTGACCTGAAACAAGCTGCCCGGCAATTGAATTCTCAGAATCGGTTTACATTTACCTGTGCAGAGCACAAGACAATTTTCCATACCAACAGAATGGCCCTTGGCTTTGTCTTTTGGTACTGTGTAGATAATAGGATGGGGAATATGGCTGTGAACAAAATAATTAATTTCTCAAAGTGCATTATAGGGTCAGTGTTACTTGGTATTCAGCCATGTCTTAGTTCTTTTACAAAATTCCTCTTAATTCTATTTTTATTTACTTATTGAAGACCACATTAAAAGTACCTCCTCCATTTTATTGCCAGTTTAGTGTAGTTGACCCTATTAAGCCCATGTACCCTTTAAGCCCACATCTTTGAATTTGAATCAAAAAGAGAAAAAATACATTTCTCAACCCAACACAGTCTCCTAAATATGAGCGTGCACCTATATATAATAATATAGATTGTCAATTACTTGTCCTCGTTTACATATATAATTTATTTATGGAGAGTGAGTCAGTGTTGTTGACCAACTCCCAAATGACAGTACATGCTGAGGGAAGAACTGCTAATACTCCACTGTGTTTTAGGTTAGGACTAGCTTACAGGTATGGTTAGACAACAAAAACTGTGTTGCGGATACAGGGTCAGATCTCTTGTGATTCGAACTTGCAAGCATGAGGGTCCGAGTCGGTTGTGTTTACGCCTGATCACCGTCCCCTTACCATGACTCCTTAGCAAACTTCACTTCACTTAAAGCTACATGTATGTACTGTACTGAAAGGTTTTTGGATTGCAATCAGCCTACCTTACACAGTTAGACTTACAAATGGAATGCCTAAAATGAGATAATACAATACAAAACTAATTGATCATGTGAATAATAAGAAATAACTAATTTCAAAATCAAATCATTATCAAAAAGGAAAAGTTGGCAGTGGCTTTACTGGTGGACAGTTGTGCATGACTGAAGTTGTCTACAGTATGGGAAACCGTTGCATTTAAGAAGTAAAAGAAAACATTGCTGCAAAATGTGTGATGTTAACTCACATCGCACAGGAGCATGACCCATGAGCACCTAAAGGGAAAACACACTGATGTCATTGAAAAATTGTTAATTGCATCAGTTGTGTTTTTAAGTGTGAAATCCTGAGTTGCGTATTAATGAACCTCAGCATCATTAATCTGGTGGCCTACTTGTGTGCGTGGAGTTTGTTCACAGCCAAGTTGCACCTGTTAGCTAAGAAGTAATTATGTGACTGATGAATCATGTCTTTAGTGTCAAAGTTGATGAAACCCATATTCCTATAAAACAACAATTTGTTAATATTCATTACTTTTCTTTACATATATTGGTGACATTATGTTATATGTGTAAATATGAATCAGTGTAGTGTTCTATGTGTTCACAATCTCAAATATATCTACAGTGGATATAAAAAGTCTACACACCCCTGTTAAAATACCAGGTTTGACAAAGATAATGTCAGAATGTTTTCCACTTTTAATGTGACCTGTAATGTGAACAATTTAATTGAAAAACAAACTGAACAAATGAAAAATAAAAACCTTACAATAACCTGAGTAGAATTAACCAATGACATTCAAACTCATGTTAAATAGAAGTCATTATACACCTGCCATCATTTAAAGTGACTGATTAATCACAAATAAAGTTCAGCTGTTCTAGTAGGAGAGCTTCCAATGCATCAGAGGGATCTCAATGTTGAAATATATCAGTCAGGAGAAGGGTACAAAATAATTTCCAAAGCATTAGATATACCATGGAACTCAGTGAAGACAGTCATCGTCAAGTGGAGAAAATATGGCACAACAGAGACATTACCAAGAACTAGACGTCCCTCCAAAATTGATGAAAAGATGAGAAGAAAACTTCCAAAAGGCTTCCAAGGGGCCTACAGCAACATTAAAGGAACTGTGGGAATTTCTGACAAGTACTGGCTGTGTGCTACGTGTGACAACAATCTCCAGTATTCTTCACATGAATGGGCTATGGGGTAGGGTGGCAAGACGGAAGCCTTTTCTTACAAAGAAAAACATTGAAGCCCGGATTAAGTTTACAAAACCAAAAGTCCCCCAAAAGCACATGGGAAAATGTGTCTGATGACACCAAGGATGAAGTTTTTGGCCATAAATCCAAAAGGTATGTTTGGTGCAAAAACAACACAGTGAAGCATGGTGGTGGCAGCATCATGCTTTGGGGCTGTTTTTCTTCAGCTGGAACTGGGGCCTTAGTCAGGGTGGAGGAAATTATGAACAGTTCCAAATACCAGGCAATTTGGCACAAAACCTTCAGGTGTCCGTTAGAAAGATGAAGAGGAAGTTCACCTTTCAGCACGACAACGACCCAAAGCACACATCCAAATCCACAAAAGCATTGCTTCTCCAGAAGAAGATGAACATTTTGGAATGGCCCAGCCAGAGCCCAGACCTGAATCCAATTAAACATCTGTTGGGTGATCTGAAGAGGGCTGTGCACAGGAGATGTCCTCACAATCTGACAGATTTGGAGTGCTTTTGCAAAGAAAAGTGGGCAAATATTGCCACGTCAAGATGTGCCATGCTAATACACTCCTACCCAAAAAGACTCAGCGCTGTAATAAAATCATAAGGTGCTTCAACAAAGTATTAGTTTAAGGAAGGTTATTGTGAGTTTTTTATTTTTCCCCCTCAAAGATTTCAGTTTGTTTTTCAATTGAATTGTTCCCCTTATAGGTCACATTAAAGGGGGAAAATGTTCTGACATGATTTTTCTTTGTCTCATTCTTTTACATCACAAGAACCTGGCATTTTAAGGGGTGTGTAGACCTTTTATATCCACTGTATGTGCATTTTTCAGGAATTATCTTTTGATTTGTTGCTATAATTCAGTTTTTGCTTATAAATGCATATACATTTATACATTTTAATACTTGTAAATAAAATACATTTACATTTTTAAAAAAATCACATATTTTATAAAATATCTTTAGGTGACCGTTTAGTTTACCGTAATCAATCTTCACATTAAATATAATTTAATGGACCATTAAATTATATTTTTTCAAACTAAATTTGTTTGGAATCAATAGTAAATACCAACTAAATTGTAAGTATTTATTTGCTAATAATATTATTATAAAAATGTAATTAAATATTCCCCAAAGTGCCATTGACATATCCTTCAATCGATTTCACATCACAAAGGAGCAAAAGCAGCTTGGGTGTAAAGAGTGTCTCCGCTGTCCACTTTCCTGGCCCTAACCACGGCTAATTTTGGGATGGCTTGGGGCTCCCTGGCTTGTGGATCAGTAGGCCATCCATCATCGTTACCAGGCTGTTTCATTAGCATGTCAGGCTAACCTTGAGCTTATCCTTTCAATCCTCTCCTACAAGTCAGTATTTGATCTATCCTCATCTCACAGGAAAAGTTTCAGTACTGTCAAGATGACAGGAAGAGAAGCCTGAGGGGAAATATATGCATGATTTTCATAGGAAATAATGCTCCCATACCGGGGAACTCCGCCTTTTAGGAATTCATTACCCCCTCCTCCCCCTCCGTGAAAGTGGTCATAGTTTTACACTGTTTGTTTTCGCTAAACCTTATTTTCCCTCTGTTTAGCCTTCACATTTTTTATATTACTACTTGCTCTCTGACACATTTTCTTCTCTTTCTTTCTCTTTTCGTTCATCCTCCAGGTCGGTGATGCAATGGCTGAACAGGGTCCAGTCCTTCCTCTATTGCAATGAGAATGGTTTCTGGGGGACATTCCTGGAAAGCCAGAGGACGTGTGTGTGCCATACCGGTGTCACCTTATGTCAGCGACCCATCCCATGTATCATCGGGGGCAACAACAGCTGTGCCATGTGTAGCTTGGCCAACATCTCACAGTGTGGCTCCTGCAACAAGGGCTACAAGCTGTACAGAGGCCGCTGTGAGCCCCAAAATGTGGATTCGGAGCGTAGTGAGCAGTTCATCAGCTTTGAGACCGACCTGGACTTCCAGGACCTGGAGCTCAAGTACTTGCTCCAGAAGATGGACTCGAGGCTCTACATCCACACCACCTTCATAAGTAATGAAATCCGCCTGGAGACTTTCTTCGACCCACGGTGGCGAAAGCGCATGTCCCTGACTCTAAAGAGCAACAAGAATCGAATGGACTACCTGCATATGATCATCGGGCTCTCCATGAAGATCTGCCAGATGCGAAACAGCAGCATTGACCCTATGTTCTTTGTTTACGTGAACCCATTCAGTGGCAGCCATTCTGAAGGCTGGAGCATGCCCTTCGGCGAGCACAGCTATCCACGTTGGGAGAAGACAAGGCTGGGCAACTCTCAGTGCTTTAATTGGACCCTGCTGCTAGGCAACCGATGGAAGACCTTCTTTGAGACAGTGCACATCTACCTACGAAGCCGCACCAAGGTGCCAACCGGGCTGCGCAATGACACAGGCCAGGGTCCCGTGGACCTATCTGACCCGAACAAGCGCCAGATCTACATAAAGATCTCTGATATCCAGGTGTTTGGTTACAGTCTACGCTTCAATGCAGACCTGCTCCGGAGTGCTGTGCAGCAAGTGAACCAGTCGTACACCCAGGGGACCCAGTTTTACTCGTCTTCATCCGTCATGCTACTGCTGCTCGATATTAGGGAGCGGATTAACCGATTGGCCCCCCCAGTGGCACCTGGAAAACCCCAGCTGGACCTATTTTCCTGTATGCTAAAGCACAGGCTCAAGCTGAACAACAGTGAGATGATCCGGATCAACCACGCCTTGGACATGTACAATATAGAAATACTGAAACAGTCAGATCACCTGACTACTAAACTCTGCTGAGATACAGTAAACAAACAAACAAATGAAAAGAAGTGCAAGGAGAAATGAAAAACTTTTTGGGGAGGGATATTCTTTTTCATTTTGTTTGACATTTTGTTTATTTTTGGACCTTTCTTTTCTGCCTTTTGATGTAATATTAACAACTTTGTAATTGTAATTGTTAAACAGACACTCAAAAAGGCAGTGATGAATCCTTTTAGCTGGTTAAAGAAGATTAACGAAAACCACTTTAAAAGACTGTACCATATTTGTCCTAGCATGTCCATCATTTCCTAAAAGAGCATAAAGAGAGAAAAAGAAAAAGAAAAATCTTTTGGTGATGAAGAGGCCTTTATTTTACTCTAAGGGAACAAAGGTTATATCTGAAACTGCCATTCTTTACTGAGTAGAACATTTTTAAAGATATAATAAAGTTGCATAAGGGCAGACCAGATATTATACTTTTATTTCAGTGAATATGCTTTATCAACAAACAAAATATTAAAATCATGTGAAAAGACAGTTTAATACAATATGAAGGCATTTATACATAATGGGTAAATAGTATAGCAAGCAAGTACTCTAAACATTGGCAATGTAGTCTTTTTATAATATAAAAAACCCAAGTCTGCGTCCCTATCTTTGTGAAGTAGGGTTTAAGGCACTTTGTTGCTATACTTAAAGCATAGGCACAGAACCGGGATGGCAAAGTATTTCCATGTCAAATAACGAAAGCCAGCTGTTTATATATGTGCACACTATTATTTTGCTTGATGCTTATAGCTGTTTGTTACTTGAATGTGTCATTTCAGAGTGAGTGAAACCATTCTATGCTGAAACTTGTCTTTGGGCGCTGCCGCTCGTGGTCGAAATTCTAACCCTTTTTCTCATGAGGTGGTTTCTTCTGGTGCCTGAGTGCAATATTGTGGTCTGAAAATGAACAATCAATGCTATTTCGTACAGCTTTGCAAAACGTACACTGCTGATGTGTCTGCTGATGTGTCAAGCTTTTCGGCACCAAGAGCAAATTTGAACATTGATCATCCACATGCATCTGCAACAGACAATATAATGCCTCACATTTCTTTGAGGTACACATAAGACATGGAAAGCCCACATATAATAAAAAAGAAAAAAAATCCCATTTGTATTTTATGTTGTTGACATTTCCCTCCAGTTCATTTCAAATAGAGGAAAGCACAGTGGGCCGAGAGATCTGAGGGATTAGATGGAAGGACATTGTAAAAGCCATTGGATTTTTATTAACTACAGTGTACCCATTATTAGAAACTGTTATATAAGTGTTTCAAATAATTTGGATATGAACTTTTTCATGACCATACAAATCAGATTTAACCCTCTGACACAATGTTGTTTAATCTTTCTAGTCATACTTTATTGAAAGCACTGATATTATAGGTTTATATACAGTATATAGCTACAGAATTAAACATATCAAATCAAACTACCTATACAATTATTATTATTATTATTACTATTATGATGTTGGTGATGACGATGATGATTATAATTGTTATTATTAAGTGCCTGTTACCTGTCCCTTTAACATACTTAAAGGAGGGGAAATTCTCTTAGTTTAGTTACAATAAAAATAATGAACACACTAGACAGATAGAAGGAATTTAGCAAATTAAACAACATCAATTTTGTCCCTTATCTCTAAGCTTAAGGGACATGTTTTCTTGCTAATGCCTGGTTGGTTTGTGCATGTGGGAAAATGATGCATCAGCATAGAGATTGATATTTCAGTTTGCTGACAGTGTTTCCTATGTACATTATACATTTGTTTTGGTATAGTTATGACATCAAATACTAAATGAATTCCAGTAATTACTAAGAATATACACAATATACAATAGTGTTGTTATACCCTTGCTCAGATTACAAATATGCTCAATTCCCAAATAATTGATTATGATTCTCAGAACAATGGCAATGTCTGACTCTTTTGATCAAATATATTAAATATTAGTTAGTTTTAACCACTGCATACATGAACAAGCACACATTTGCTCTTTCAGCATAAAAAAAAACACTGCAATGATCCATGGATACACTTCATTGAAGGTACAACTACTACCTTGCCTAAATAATTTTTGCTGTTATGTTGAAACCGTTATATCAGCTTATTTCAATGAATGTTTCATATAGTAATCTATTTCTCATTAAAATGCTATATTTAATAACAAGACCAATTTTTGTCTTTACCACTTCACTTCACTTTCAAATTACACTGGACAGTAGACACATTAAACCACATGATGTCAATGTTGTAATTATTATCATTGGACATTGCTTTGTTTTCTTGTAATAAGGCCCAGATAAATAATGGGTTTAGCGTCACTTTACACCAGGTACAGTATGTGGTTAATGTTTACCAATACATTTCAGTTTGCTAAACAGCTGTAGCACTTAAATTGAAACACTTAAATTGGTTTATGAAAATAGTTTGTGTGCCCTGCATGAGAAGTCATGTCTATGGGTAAAAAATAAATCCAGAAAAACCTTTCCAAAAATAACTTTTTATACAACCCTGTTTCCCCAAAAAATGGGATGCTGTGTAAAATGTAAAGAAAAACCTAATGCAATGATGTGCAAATCATATAAACCACACATTCAATTGGAATTGTACAAAGACAACATATCAACTGTTGAAACTGAGAAATATCATTTCTTGACAAATATATGACTTTGAATTTGATGCCAGCAACACGTGTCAAAAAAGCTGGGACAGGAGAAACAAAAGACAGGAAAGTAGTGTAATGCTAAACAAATCCTGGTGGAACATCTCACAACTAATTAGATTAATTAGCAACAGGTCAGTAACATGATTGGGTTTAAAAAGAGCATGCGAAAGAGGATGAGTCTTTCAGAAGTAAAGATGGGGAGGGGTTCACCACTAAATAGTAAATAGTGCAACACTTTAAGAATAAATGTTAAATAGCAAAGATTTTTGGGATCGCATCATCTATGGTACATAATATAATTAAAAGATTCAGAGAATCCGGAGACATTTCTTTAAGCAAGGGACAAGGCCAAAAATTGGATGGCTGTGATCCTTGGGCCCTCAGGCAGCACTGAATGAAAAACAGTAGTGGAAAATACTTCCGAAAACCATTGTCTGTGAACTATCTTCATCTTCCTCTTCTCTCTGATCTGTTTGGCCAGTTGGCGGATCTCCTGCATCTCCTCGTCCTCGCTCACCCGAAAATGCAAGGTAAAACTCTACCATGCAAAGAAGAAACCAGATATAAACAAGATCTAGAACCGCCGCTGCCTTCACTAGGCCGAGCTTATTTAAGATGGAAAACTGTCCTGTGGTCTGAACAATCAAAATGTTAAATTATTTTTGGGAATCATGGACGCCACATTCCCTGAGTTAAAGAGGAGAGGAACCATCCGGCTTGTATTGCATGTATTACAACAGCTTGGATTCATATGAAAAGCATGCAGGTGCTAAACTGGCCAGCCTGCAATCCAGACCTGTCACACATTGAAAACATTTGGTGCATTATAAAACAATAAATACGACAAAGGAGGCCCCAAATTATTGAAACCCTGAACATCTGAAATGCTATATCAAACAAGAATGGGAAAACATTTCACTTTCAAAACTACAGCAATTCAACCTTTTTGAAACATGTTGCTGGCAGCAAATTCAAAATGGGCATTTATTTTCCAAAAACAATACCCTTTCTCAGTTTCAGTGATGTAATATTGTCCTTGCAAATCTGAACCTATGAACCTTATGTGGTTTATCTTCAGCCTTAATAATTCAATAATATTTTGGGGAAGGACTGAAGATTTGCGATGTGATCTCATGAAAACTTGTCCCAACCATCACACCAGTTCAGTCCTCTTGCGTAAGGTAATAACGAAATATACAGCACTTGACATGGGCTAAAATACACAGATCAGCCATAACATTGTGACAACTGACTGTGAATAACACTAATACTGTTGTTATCATGGCACCTGTCAGTGTGTGGGATATATTATGCAACAAGTGAACATTATGTCCACAAAGTTGATGTGTTAGAAGCAAGAAAAATGGTCTAGAAATGTTTGCTAACCTGGCAACATTGCCTACACATAGAAACTTGAGTTAGTAATGTACTACAGATGGATCTTTCTCAGAACAATTACAGGCTAAATATTTTATATTTTCCAGATTTCAGATATCAGTTTGGTGATTAGGCCTCTAGCTTTTTGTCAACAGATAGCTCTAACATGGCTCTGCCTTCAAGATTAAACATTATATGGAATTTATCACGATATTTGAGGGGGAAAGTTGTATTAGCAAGCAGCTCTGCCCATGGATGACGAGTCATGATTTTCATTTGATGCCGCCACCTCTACTGCATAAAGGTAAGCAAAGTGATTCTGCTTGCTCTGGAACTCCGAAAAGTGAGATAATATCATTAGCTGATGACTTTAAACTAAGAAACCAGACCTGTATACTACGGGTGTTCAACCTACTCAGATTTAACGCGGGGTTATCAAGGAAATTCAGGGTTGACAAACTGATTGCCTAAAGTGGTGTTAAACGGTACTACGACGGTGATAAAGATGTTTGTTAGTTGACTCGGTGTTAACTTACTGGAGTTTGTGCACATTCGCCTAAAAGGGGTGCGTTTGGCAACGCAAGCCAAGTTTTTGCACAACGGCTCATGTTCAGTCTTTCCTGAAAGTATGCACGTTTATATAGAAAGGTTATGAGGAGTTTAAAGAAATGTTAACGCCTAAATCTAACACTGTGGCCGCCAACAAAGCCCATATGGAAAATAAATATATTTTTGCAATGCAAAGTGTATGTTGAATATATGGTGAATATATGTCGAATACATTTAACTTTATTCAAAATACATTTCAGCCTTTATTCCGAAATGTATTTGAAAATGTATAAATGTTTTGTCCAAATGTATTTCACCGTCAACAATGCTCTCATTACAATTGTAATGTATTATAGAAAATACATTACACAATGTATTTTGAAGCCCATATTAAAATGCATTTTTCAGATCCTGTGAAAGTAAAAAGATGAAATGTAATTACCGACGTATTGATTATATCACATTTAGGTGTTGAAACACATTTATTAGATATACATTACCAAAATACATTTCATCTTATAGTCACAAATATAGTCAATGATAAACTTGGTAAGACCACTACTTGCTTCTTCTATTATAATAATCCTGTTCGGAATAGTGGTTAGTGTGCCTGACTGTGGAATATAATGCTGCAGGTTGAAAACACTGCCTGGCTGATGCCTGGCCGATTTTTTCTAAATATATTTAACTGGCCAATTATATATTTAACTGACATATATTTACCAAATTTATTCAGGAATATCTTTTCCAAATGTGTTTGGAAATATATTTTCCAAATGTATTCAAAAATATATTTAAAATAAATTTATTTTCCATATGGGAGCCAGGGAGGCTTGTTGTGAGCGTACTAATGACAGTAAATTTGTGAAAGCAGTGTTCTTGTCCTATGTTCTTTATTTTGGCTTTTATTTGTAGTATGACTGAGATGTAAGGACAAGTAAAATAGTCTATCTAAACATGTTAAAACAATTAAGATAATTCAGATATGTCCTACACATGGGCTACATCTCTGAAATTGACCCATTACTCACTTTTAATTAAGATCTACTCCGCAGAACACCAAGGTTGCAGGGCCACCTGTATGAATTTAATGATCAAATACCTGAATATTAATGCTGTGAAATGAATTCCTATTCAAATAACCCCCCGATGTTCTCCTAGGGGCACTCTAATGGGGATATTCGTATGGTCAATCTAACCAATCACTTTCAGGATTCCTATGGAAGAAATGTCTTCTGTATATAGCCTAGGCCCAGTATATTGTATTGTAAATAAGTATTTTTTGCTAATTACTTGCAATCGCATAAAAAGCATACTTGATCTTAAGAACGCTTAAATGGCCAGGGAACACAACAAATGCCTCAAGCAGTTTAGTGAGAACTACCACCTTGTGAACTGCACGGCATAGCCTACAGTATTCTTGCTCAGATGTTCAGCATCACCGATGGAATACATGAAATGTCCACTGGCAAAATATTTTTTATTTTGTGTATTTGTTGTGGCGCAAACCATCACACATCTGCAACTTTAGTGTATTGCTCTGAAAGTTCTGGATATCTATGTCTTTATATACAATGATGTGAATAAATTACCATTTATTTTTCACAATGTTTTGAAGCAATAACAAACACAAATAACAGAATAGGCTTATACATCCATAGAATGGGGATATGTTCAGGTGAAAAGTCATAATCCTGAAGAACAAGGGTTATTGAATAAACTGGAATTACTGAAAATGTGATACCTTTAGTACAGATGTAGTCAAACCATTGTACAAAGCAATGGTTGGGAAACATACAATGTTTTCGGGAAGTATTCAGACCCTTTTACTTTGTCCACTTTTTGTTGTGGAATGGACTCAATATTTAATTTGTTTAAATTCATTTGTTTGCCATCAATCTACACACAATACACCATATTGACAAAGCAAAAACATGTTTTGGAAATGTGTGCCAATTAATTGAAAGTCAAATATCTCTTGTAAATAAGCACTTTGTAGGGCCACCTTTGGTATTGATCACAGCTTTGAGTCTATTTGGGTATGTGTCTACCAGCTTTGCACACTTGAATTTGGGCAGTTTCTCCAATTCCTCATTGTCGATCCTCTCTAGCTTTGTCTTGGCTTTGCTTTGGGTCATTGTCATGCTGAAAGATTAATTGTCGACCCAGTCTTAGGTCCTTTGTGCTCTGGATCATGTTTTCTTTATGGACCTCTGTATTTAGCTTTGTTCATACTTCTCTTTATCCTGACAATTTCCCAGTCCCTGTCGCTGAGAAGTCACCCCATAGCATGATGTTCCCAATACTATTCTTCACCATAGGAATGGTGTTAGCGAAGTGATGAGTGTCATGTTGTTGTCCACATGACACTCATCTTGGCATTCAGGCCTAATAATTTGATTATGGTCACCAAATAGTATTTTTCTCATGCTTTCAGACATGCTCTATGCCTTGTACTCAGGAGTGGCTTTCATCTAGCCACACAACCATAAATGCCAGATTAATTGAGTGCTTCAGAGATGCTTGTTCTTCTGGCAGTTTCTCCCATCTCTGCAGAGAAACTGTGACACTCTGTTAGAGTGGCCATTAGTATAATCGTCACCTCCCAGACCAAGGAATCTCTTAACTGTTTACTTAGTTTGTCTGGATTGCCAGCTCAAGGAAGAGGCCTGGTGGTTCCCAATTTCTTTCACTTCATGTTGATGGAACCCAATTCCTGGGAAGTTTCAATAGCTGAGAATTTTTTTAATAATCTTCCTCAGATCGACACAATTCTATCTTGGATGTCTACAGAGAAAATTTGCACTGACATACATTGTAAAGTTGGTTTGGGGACCTTATATAAGCAGGTGTGTACCTCTCTAAAGCATGTCCATTAGATTTTATTTGCCATAGATGGACTCAAATCAAGTTCAAATTACATCACATGGACAATCAAAGGACACGGGATACATCTGATTTCAATTTGGAGTGTCATGGTGTTACCGTGCGCCAGTCAGTGCTTGATATAAGAACAACCTGAACTAAGGCCCATGTTCATCAGCTCACTACAGAGAGAAGTTGGAAATTTGATGCTGTCTCTGCTTATGATTTAATTATTGTTCCACCTCTCAGTTTGTATTAGCTGTATCTTTATAGGGTATAAAATCCAAATTTTCTTTCAAATCGAAAAAACAACTTGACTTCCTGATTTTACGCCACACATGGCAAAGGGTCTGAATAAATGAGTTAATACATTTTTTTATAGAAATGTGCACACATTTCTAAAACGTGTCTTCGCTTTGTCATTATGGGATATTGAGTTTAGAGACTGAATGCAGTTTTTATTTATTTAATCAATTATGTCCACAACACAACAACAACATTTTGAGAAATTGAGGGGGCTGAATACATTCCAGAAGCACTGTTCATAACCCATACATTGATTGATCTGGCAATAGGTGTTGTTCAGTTCTTTAGATTCCTATTTGTCATGTAATGTGTCTTAAATAATCTAAATGCAACTGAACGCAATCAGGTCACTGATTACATCACTGATTACAATTGTCTGCAAGTAACTTACAACTAACAGATGTAACCTAACCCACTCGGTGTATGTATGTACTGTATAAACAGTGGGTATAAAGTCATCACCCCCTTTCAAAATGTTCACCTTTTTTTTTGCCCTACAGCCTGAAATTAAAACACATTTTCTTACAGCTTTATATACACGCAGTAACCCACAATATCCAAAGGGGGAAAAAAATGAAAATTAACTATAATTAAAACAGTTCAATAATATATTTGGATAAGTGAACACTTCCAGTTAGAATTGTAATTGCAAACTTGCTGTGGTATAACCAACCACCTCCCAGGTCACAAATCAAGCTAATTGGCTTTTGTCTTTGATCAATTATAGTGACATTGATTCATTCAGAATAAAAGCAGATTCATAGAATACCCCATTGCTTAGTAGAGCTATTCAAAGCAAAGAACCCACAATGGTGGGGGTGGTACTTTTAAAAAATCTTCCAGATAAAGTTGTGGAAAGGCACAAAGATTTCTAAGGCTTTGTCTATCCCTTGGAGCGCAGTTAAGGCCATTATTAAGAAATGGAAGGCGAATAACACCACCCAGACATTGCATAGATCAGGCTGTCCCTCCAAAATGTATGACTGGGAAAGGAGGATACTGATCAGAGAGGCTACCAAGAAGCCAGTGGCATGAAAAAAAACACTCCTAAAAAGGCAACATCAACAGACTAAGTAAGACTAAAATAGGTGATGGAATTAACACTGACTCCCTATTTCCCAAATGTGGCTTTAACACAGCCCAGTGGAGTAATTAATGGGCTTCTGGCCGTGAATCTATCAATACCTGTGAACTCACAAACAGCCTGTCCCCTTTAAAATGGTTGTTCACCTCTGCAAGGAGGCGATATAAATCACAGCAGCCAGGAATAATTGTCTTGTCGCTCATTTGTTTGACTCAGTGTTGAGCTGTCTTCATTAATGCTCCTGCATATTTGGAGGAGGAGGATTACCAAATGCCCACTCTGAAATAGTTACTCTGCTGTAGAGATGAAGGCAATGTAATCAAATTAGGAAATGGAGAACAATGATTTAGAAATCCAGAGACTAAAAACAAAGGTCTCCATGTAAAAAGATGACTCATAAATGTAATCACTGTGCTGTCTCATTGAAGACCTAGATAGATTTTCCAATCTCTCTAAACTTAAACTCATTTATGATAAGTGGAGTATATTATGTATTGGATCATTAGGAGTTACAAGCTATAGGCTTTAAACTTCCATGTGGCCTTCCTGTCAAATGGGCTGATGGTGAAGTGGATGTCATTGGTACACACATACCAATAAAGATTCAAGTTCAATCAAGATTCACATCCAAGAAAACTCAGGAGTGGCTTTTGGACAAGACCGAATGCCCTTGAGTGTCCCAGTCAGAGCATGGTTTTGAAGTTTACTTGCCTCTCGTAACTGTGATAAGACTATTGGCAAAGTAGATAGGATATGAAAACCTTGCAAAGGACCGCATCTAACTATTTATGGTAAAGTTGCCTCAGTCAACTCCATGGCTATTCACAATTCACAATTAATTTTTCTTGGCACTACCTACACCAAGAGAATCAAATTGTAAGTATATTATGTGAAAGAAAATATTTGGAATGGTAAAACAAACAAATGGGCATTTTTTAAATAATGAATATGCTTTGGAAGGAGTTCAATTCTGAAATATTATTGCTTTAAATCAAATGCTGATTGGTGTGAAAGTCTCTATTAAATCAAATCTTTATCAAAATCTAAATTGTTTTTCAAGCAGGCTAATAAGAGACGCTCATCAAATATTTAAAAGGGGGCTCTTTGCCATAATATAGATTACAACATGTTGTATTAAATGGATAGATGATGGAACATTGTTTAAAACCTATATTGTTTAAAACCTTGGTTAAAATTCAATTTCTGTCCTCCAAAAGAACCAAATCAGATATTACAGCAAATAAAATGGCTAAACTCAAAGATATTGAATGTAATATCTGGGTGTCTATGTACTTTTGGTCATATAGTGTATACAAAAAAATTGTAGTGTAGTGGGAAAGGTGGTTAAATATCTGGATTTTGTGAGGATGGGATTAAAAAGGACTTGGGTTACTGTAGGTTTAGGGGTTGCTTCTGGTTTTAGGCATTATTGAAAAGGGCTGGGTTGGGTTTGTCGAAAAAAATTGGGGATTGAATTAAGAAAAAATATATATAATTCACGCCACCTCCATGCCAACAAGCAATATGGATATTTTGTAAAAAGAAAACCTTTACTTTCATCCACACAGAAATGTCAGTGCCTGGTGTTTGCTAAACATCATTGGAACTGGGTACTATTTTCAGATGAGAAAAAAAAGTAGTTTTTGCAATGAACACTGAAAGTGTTTGGACTCAAATGCCAGGAGATTTTAGAGCAAAATTATGTTAATTAAGGCAAGGTGTTCAAAGTACTAGATGTAGTGGTGTCAATCACAAATGTTTACATTTTGTAGGATTTTAAGCACTACTATTTCACCTGAATTAAAGTAAAAATGTCTCTCATATTTTGAGTGTAAGATCAAGCTGTTGACCAACAATTAAATGTTTTTATAGCGTTTTGCCTCATATTTTCCAAGGGGGCCAATAATTCTGGAGGGCACAGTATATTAAAGTGGCAGTAAACATTTGTCAAACACTAGCAAAGGGCAAGTATTACAACACCTACCTTTTGTAGAAGCATGTGAGCTGTCAAAACAAGTTAGCACAACCATCCACATACCATTAGGGGCTATTTATGAGATTTCATTGGGTGTGTTCATGTGTGTGGCTGATTAGCCACACACATGAAAACACCCAATGAAATCTCATAAATATACAGTGCATTAAGAAAGTATTCTGGCACCTTAACATTTTACACATTTTGTGACATTACAGTCTTATTCCAAAATGTATTAAATTGTTATTGATTAAATTAGAAAGATAAAACAGATTCATTTGCATCAATCTACACACACTACACTATAATGACCAAGCAAAAAAAATTTTTTAGAAATATTTGCATATTTATTTAGAAAAAAAAAACGATCAACCATAACATTATGACCACAGACAGGTGAAGTGAATAACACTGATAATCTTATTATCATGGCACCTGTCAGTGGGTGGGATATATTAGACAGCAAGTGAACATTCTGTCTTTAAAGTTGATGCTTTAGAAGCAGGAAAAATGGGCAAGCGTAAGGATTGAGTGACTTTGACAAGGGCCAAATTGTGATGACTAGGTCAGAGCATCTCCAAAACTACAGCTTTTGTGGGGTGTTCCCGGTCTGCAGTGGTCAGTACCAATCAAAAGAGGCCAAGGCTCACTGATGAACTTGGGATCCAAAAGACAAGCTATTCTAGCTCAAATTGCTGAAAAGGTTCATGCTGGTAATGATAGAAAAGTCAGAACACAGTTCATCAGTTTGTTGCGTATTGGGCTGCGTAGCCGCAGACCAGTTAGGGTGCCCTTGCTGACCCCTGTACTGCCGAAAGCACCTAAAATGGGCACTTGAGGATCAGAACTGGACCATGGAGCAATAGAAGAAGGTGGCCTGGTCTGATGAATCACGTGGATGGCCAGGTGCGTGTGTGTCGCATACATGGAGAACACATGGCACATAGGCAAGCCAATGGAGGCAGTGTGATGCTTTGGGCAATGTTCTGCTGGGAAACCTTGGGTCCTACCATTCATGTGGATGTTACTTTGACAGGTTCCACCGACCTAAGCATTGTTGCAGACTATGTGCACCCTTTTATGACAACGGTATTCCCTGATGGCATTGGCCTCAATCAGCAGGATAATGCGCCCTTGCCACAAAAATGGTTCAGGAATGGTTTGAGGAACACAACACCAAGTTCAAGGTGTTGACTTGGCCTCCAAATTCCCTAGATCTCAATCCAATGGAGCATCTGTGGAATGTTCTGGACAAACAATTCCGATTCATGGAGGCCCCACATCGCAACTTACAGGACTTAAAGGATCTGTTGCTAATGTCTTGGTGTCCGATACCACAGCACACCTTAAGAGGTCTAGTGAATACCTTGCCTCGATAGGTCAGACCTACACAATATTAGGCAGGTGGTCACAATATTATGGCTGATCGGTGTATACTGTATTTGAGTATAATTTGCATAGCTACGGTAGTTAATGTTGTTGTTCGGCAGAATTTGGCCCGGAGGTAGCATATAGAGATTGAACAGAAGCAATCTCAGAATTTCACCGGTCATAGCCACCTTATCAGATTCATGATTGCCAATGGTGACAAAGTTACTCCGGCCAACTAAATAAGACTTGAACCAATTAACCTGTTAGTTATGGTGCAAAAAAGTCAATTTCCGCCTAAAATTATGTACCCAAATCTAAATACTTGTAGCTCATGACCTGAATATTGTATAAACATATACTTGGTACCATTTGAAAGGAGACACTCTGTAGTTGGTAGGAATTATAAATGAATGCAGGAAAGTATAACAAAATATATTTGGCAGAAGATGAAAACAAAATTCCTCATCATGTTTGAAATGCAGTGGGGAAGGCCAAACATGGATTAGGAATCTGGAGGAATTTTCCACTTGATCCACTAGATGTCAAGTTTCAGGCCATTTGATATAAAATTATGTGAAAAAAGTGTCTTTTACAGATTGGCCACTTTGTGCCAAATTGGAAACTTTGGACACATTATGAATTTTCAAGTTCATACCTACACAGAACATACAACAGTGCAAAGGTGATTAATATAAGGGTTACACACTCCCAGGAATGTTATACATGATGGAAAATTTGCTTCCCTTCATAAAGGTCCTAACAGGAGGCAAGACAAGGAGGCGGATCCAATGATCTAACATCATATTTGGTGTTTGCATCTTATGTGGTGATCTAACGTCATGTGTGGTGATCTAACATCATATGTGGTGTTTGCATCATATGTGGTGCTTGCATCATATGTGGTGTTTGCATCATATGTGGTGATCTAACTTCATATGTGATGTTTGCATCATATGTGGTGTTTGCATCATATGTGGTGATCTAACATCATATGTTAGATCACCAAAGATAGTTCGTGAGCATCGACAGCTACACGTCTTGCGCAATTGTCTACTTTGGTTGAAGAATTGGTTGGGGTGGTGCGCACTGTTGGTGTGTCCTGTGTGTGCATCTGACGGTGATCGTTCAACAATAGCTGTAAAGTGTGTCTCGTGTGCTCTCAACCTAGCTGTTTCAAATCCATTGGTCGTCATTTGAGGAAGATACATGCTACCAAAGACATTAGCTCGTGCATAGTCTGTGACAGACAACGTGACAGACAACGTTGCCTATAGTCTGTGACAGACATAGGCAACGTTGAAGGATAAACGTATTGCTGTGTTAAACCTAGTAAGGGTTTTGAATATCATGAATAGTTTTGGATTTCGTTCTACAACGCTGTGAAGAACATGAATCATTTTCGATTATAAAAACTGATTTTATCAAACAAAATTATGCTTTGCTATATCTCTGGGACCACCAAGAGAAAAAAATCAGAAGAAGACGGCTCATTATACGTGCAACATTAAGTAACCCCGGTGCCTTAGAAAAAGTGTCATGTGGATGTTGACTATACTCAAACACTTGCATATGACTTAGTCGCCGTAATAGCTACTTTAAATTGTATACTGCAGAGATTCTAAGCTTTCTGCACATATATAATATGTCTATAACAAAAAAGTATATTTACAACACTTTGCACACTTTATGTGATGTTTTGATATTCTGGCAAAAGCGTCCTGGCAGCGGTACTTCCGGAAACTAAGTTTAAGAACTGTCCCGGAGAGGCCAACCCAAATTTCCAGCCTGCCTAGAAGTGGTCTATGATCTACAGCAGACATCCTCAAAGTCCAGACTCTGGTCCGGATGCGGACCGAACCACAACGTTCTCCGGACTCTGAGCAAATTTATGCTTTTCTTATATATTCTTTGTATTATCTGCGAGATATCGCCCCAATGTAACAAGTCGAAATTCTCCGCTTTTTCCACTGCAAGCGGTGCTCCGAATGTCCGACTGGCTCCACTGTCTTTATGAAACCAACTGCTCCCCTTTGATTTGGTCCAGTCACATTCAGCAATGGGTTGACATGGGTTTGGTTGATAGGTTGAGAGTTGACAGCACACCGATCGTCTGCAGTTAGTTGGTACATTTTGATGTGATTAAATCATATAAATACAGTATCTCACAAAAAGAGTAAACCCCTCACATTTTTGCAAATATTTGATTATATCTTTTCATGTGACAACACTGAAGAAATTACACTTTGCTATAATGGAAAGTAGTGAGTGTACAGCTTGTATAACAGTGTAAATTTGCTGTCCCCTATAAATAACACAACACACAGCCATTGATGTTTACGCTGGCAATAAAAGTGAGTACACCCCTAATGTAAAATATAAACCTTACAATAACCTGTTTGCATAAGTGTGCACACCCTCTTATAACTGGGGATGTGGCTGTGTTCAGAATTAACCAATCACATTCATATCTGATATTCTGTGAACATTAACAAACTTGCTCCCTGTTGTCTGATCCAGGATAACTCTGCAGAGATTGATGGAACTTGAAGCCTGTCTCTCATTTCATCTGTCTGTGTCAGGAGAACACAGGTAAGCACACCTAATTTCCTCACCTTTATTCCACACCTGATAAGCTTCATACCGAACCCAACAAAATTGAAGTAACTGAAAACGTGCAAATGCTTTGGGTGTATTTGTGTGAAATGAGAGCAGTAAGCATCAGTAGCAGACCATCTGAATGCACATTTTGTAGCGATACATTCAGCAGCGTGATGCACAGTGCTTCAAACCTGCATAAACCAGGACTGCCTAGCAGAAACAAAGCAGCTAATTACAGTGGAGCATAGACATGCATGAGAAGGGTGCAAAGCACTTTCCACAATAGCTTTTACAGAGTTCTAAAGCAAAAACAATGTGAAATCTAAAATAAGAAACTGAATCATTATTGTCTAAAGAAGTCTCATCACACTGACAATAACGTCAGGACAGCCTACTGATGCGTTTATGGCACATATGAATCAATGTTTTTTACTGTACTGCAGGCACATCAGAAGCTCATGACAGGTCACAATTTTACTGAAATGGCATGATGACCACAAAAAATGCAATCGCATACTAACTCACTTGAACATGGATTTTTTTTTTTACAATCCGAGGTGCCTCCCTGTTTGCTTTTATGTTTCATCACCACTTTCGTGCTTAAAATAAAAAAAAATTTGAAAGCTTTTGTTGTCTTTTAACATTTTCCTTTTGTTATAACTCATTTGAAGTTGAATGGGGTTATGAGTAAACACTTAGGAATCCCCAAACCAATAAGACCCTAAATAATTTACACTGAGACAGACCCAGGTCTGCTTTTGGGATGTGCTCCTTCAGCTGAGCCCTGTATTAAAACAAGAAATATTTATCATAGTGTGAACTTCAAATAACATTATTTGATATAGAATCTAAAAACATATCCTTTTTCAAAACGTATAAATTAGCTCAACAAGCAGACATAAATATTCAACATTGCAAGATGTGGCTGTTGTTGTAAAAAAAATCAAGTGGTCAGAGATCAGTCAAGGTGGATGCAAGAAAGCAATTTGCTGCACTCCTAGCCAGTGAACTACAGGAGGTGGGCAAAGTGTGACCCATTGACTAGCAATTCGCTGGCATCACTGGGGAGATTTGAGTGGAGTCCTAGATGGGGACACTGACATGAAGACTTGGAATTTGGAAATTTAGGGGCAAGGCCATTTGGCCTTCGGTTTCACAAAACATTTTAGGGCTCAAAGGCATTGAATGAAATAAGAGGATTTGGAGATTACAAATAAACAACTTGAATTGCTGATAAGAAAAAAAAATTGCAGGTCATAAAACATACATTATTCACTTTTGATAGGATTCACTATTGATATGATTTTTCCAATGTGTTTCAGTTGACATTCCTCTACCAGCTTTTGCTAAATAGCATGGTATTTCTCCAGTTCAACCGCTAGGCTATGCATATGCATCGATTTAAATTTGTGTAAAGTTACAGACACTTTCCTGTCAAGTTTGACATTGATATGCCAACCTTCATGTCAAAACTGCCAACCATGGTTTACACACATATTTGATACATGAGGCCACAGGTTATTGACTAGGCCATTGCAGAATATTGCCATTCTTTGCCTTAAAACAACTTCTGGGTTTCTTTGCCAGTATGTTTGGGTGATTGTTCATCTGTAAAGTGAAGCGCCGTATAGTAAACTTAGCTGAATTTTGCTGAATCTGAGAAGACAATATATTCCTATACATTTCAGAATTAATCCCCCTGCTACTGTCTTCTTTCACATCATCAATAAACAGTGACCCGGTGCTTTTGGAAGCCATGCATGGCCATGCCATCACTGCCTCCACCGTGTCTTTACAGATGATATGGTATGCTTCGGGTCATGAGCTGTTCCGAGCCTTTTCCATACTTTTCTTCCTACTGTATCATTCTGGCACAGGTTGATCTTAGTTTAATCTGTCCAAAGAATGCTGTTCCAGAACTGGGCTGGCTTTTTTAGATGTTTTTTGGCAAAATCTAATCTGGCCATTCTATTCTTGAGGCTTATAAATGGTTTGCACCTTGTGGTGAACCCTCCATATTTGCTCTTGTGAAGTCTTCTCTTTATGGTAGACTTGAATAATGATATCGCCTACCTCCTAGAGAGTGCTCTTCACTTGGCTGGATGTTGTGAAGGGGTTTCTCCTTTACTGTGGAAAGGATCCTATGATCATCCACCACTTCTATGGACAGAGCACCCCAGTGCGTTTTATTTTTCTCTGAATGTACCAAACTGTTGATTTGGCCACTCCTAATGTTCCTGCTATCTCGCTGATGGATAAAATTAATAATTGTGGCATAAAATGGCCTGCAGCCTAAGGATGGCCTGTTTCACTTCCATTGCAAGCTTTTTTGACCACATGTTGTGGGTTCACAGCAACAACTTCCAAATGCAAATGCCACACCTGGAATCAACTCCAGACATTATATCTGATTAAATTATGCAGCCCCCATTAAGGAATAGCCTACACCTGTCCACAAAACAGCTTTTGGGTCAGTTGTTCAATTACTTTTGGTCTTTTGAAAAATAGGGGGCTACATATTAAAGAGCTATAATTCCTAAACCCTTCCTCCAGTTTGGGTGTGAATACTCTCAAATTAAATCTGAGAGACTGCATGTTAAGCCTATTCATTATTTAACTGTAATATATTTTGGTAAATAGCGAAAATAACAAAACTTGTGTCAGTGTCCAATCATTTCCAGACCTAACTGTATATTCAACAAAAGCCTTTTTATTTGTAATAGATCTAAAGTCCAAAACTATCTGCACCTCTGGGTGTTTAAGAATATGTCCAAATTCCTTTTGCAATTCATAAGAGGCTTGACAAGTTTAATACAGAGGTTTCTTAATTGCTTCCAAGTCTGCCAGTCAGAACTTGAAACTGTTTTCTATCCTTACTCCAGCCCACATTTGTTTTATGAATAGCTTTAGCTATTGTTGAAGTGAACCAGGGATTGGATGTGTTCTTTGCTGGCATTCTTTTACATGGAGCTTGCCTTTTAGCAATAGAAGTGAAAGCACTAGTGTAGTGGAAATCACTAAATGGGAAAAGCACAGAGACTGTAGATTCTTTTCACAAGTAAAGCTTTATTCAAGATTTGTAAACCTGGAGCAGTTAACAGCACTCTCAGCAGAGTCAGTCCAAAAGCTCTCAGTTGAAGGTTGAGCTAAGGCTTATATACATTCAGTAAAGCCCATTGGTGGCATCAAATTCATCAAGAAAGAATAACATTTCTCTGTTTCAATGTTGTCTTTGTTCTATTTTCTATTGAATATAGTTTTTAAATTGTTTGCACATCATTGCATTCTGTTTTTCTTTATATTTTACAGAGTGCCCTAACATTTTTGGAACACGGGTTTTTAGGTTTTTCTAAATGTTATATATTCCAGAAATAATTCCTAAAATATCCCGGACAATAATACTGGCACATTCTAGAATTAGTTATATTTTCAGCATGTGATTCTCCTTTACTTTGGAATTGAACTTAGGTGTGGTGATTTGCATGTGACTGCAACATGAATATCACTTATTTAACCAGATTGAATAAGCCTGCCCCCTTTAATAACAAGATTGAATAATAAGCCTGCCCCCTTTAATAAGAGCAGTGTGTCATGGGTAATCTCTGGTTTTGTAGGTAAGGAAACGAACTCCCCTGCTGTTGTTAGTTAAGCTCAGGAAGTTGTCTCTCCTGATTCCCTTTTGGTTGACTTCCATTTTCATAGCCAAAGCCTGTATTTGTCAACACACACTTTTTGTCAAAGCTATCTGTCATCTGTGTCCTGGCCAGCACCCGGGGGAGGACACATTAAATGTTAAGAACCACCCATGAAATCCACTGCCTTAAATTCCTCCATTACACATGTAGACTGAACCCCACACAGATTCAAGCTGAATATCAGATACAAGACATGACAGTTTCAACTCACACCACCTGTCACTAATTGTATGGCAGGAAACAACCAACCTTTTTTGGGTGAATTTGGAACATGTTGGCGGGCTGAGTAACATCAGATTGACCTATAAAATATTCTTTAATATCTAAATAATGACAGCGGCACAAACGGAGCACAAACAGTCAACCCTATTTTGAGTGAATTTGGAGCATGTTGGGGGTCTGGTGATATCATCACTTAAAATGAAATGTCTAGCATATAAACCACTACAGCAGCACAAACTAAACTTTGAACAGCAAAAAACAGCACAATCGGAGAACAAATTAATGAGCCTATTTTGGGTGAATTTAGAGCATGTTTGGGGGGCTGAGTGATCTCAGATGGAGATATTCTTTATTACCTAAAAAAAAGTAATGCAGCACAAACAGAAATGTTAACAGCACAAACGGAGCACAAACGTTTAAGCCTATTTTGCAGAAGTTTTGCATTGGGTGGGGGGTCTATAAGCAACTTGGGGTTCACTTATATTTGCACCAACACTATTTCCTTTTTAGTTTAGTTTCTCTGCTACATCCATGATTTCATCAAAACCAGCGTATTGAATTGGTAACATTTGAACCTGTCAGATTAAAAAGACTGGTTTTGATTAAATACAGATTTAATGGTGAAAAAAATATGGATTTGCACAACATATTTTTTAGCAGCACTGCAAAATAACAACAACAGGGCAGACAAACATCAGATAATAATGAAAGCCCCTTCTTTCAATTGTTTAAACATTTGTGACATCACTTGCTTTGAGACCATAAAGTAGTAATTTCCCTTGGCTTTTTATGGAGCGATGGAAACAGTGGTTTCTGGGTGACAGTTGTCATTTTGTTCAAAGGTTTTCTGGTTTGATTTCTTCATGGCTGCAGAGAAAGAAAATCTATTATGAAAACCTTTCTGTACTGCAAACGGCACAAACATTCTGTGCCCCTGCTAACATGTGCTGGCTATATCAAGATTGTACTCTGTAATGGATAATTTTAAAAAAAAGTTGTGAAATACAATACTTGAAATACTGGAAATATACTTACTTAAAAGTTAAATTACAGACTTTGAAAAATTATCTAAAATGTAGAAGTTCACAGAAAATATACTTTGTAAGGTCTACCCCAGGAAACTAATATAGGCAGACAAACGTTATTTTATTTATTATGTTTAGGCTATACTCAAAATCTGCTTTGTTTGAAATGTTGCAAAATCACTTATCCAGCTACTCCAAACAAATGCAATAGAACACAATAAGAGAAGAAAAAGACAAACCAAAAGCATTATCAACCACCATGTGCTAGAAATAGTGCACTGACATGATGATGTAGTGTATTATGCCATGATGTTTCTTAAAATGGTACGAGAGCACAGAAATGAGTTGTGCTAACTGTACAAAATTATGAAAGAGGAAAGCCTGATACCCAGTGCAAAAAGGTTAACTAAAGAAATTACAAAAATGTATTGACATACACTAAAGAAATCTGAACTTTTGACACCTTCCAAGTCAGAGTGGAAATGCCAATGCCAATAATTACCTTCAGAGTCCTACCCAAATTGGACTAAACCGTTACCTGGAAAAGCAGGGAGGCTATAAATCTTTAAGTACATAATATGCCATTAAATGTAATCAGAATGGACTTAACATTTATTTCTGTTCAACCATAAATCTCATAAATCTCAAGTGTGTTTCGTACATTCATACATTTCATACTGCACTCAATGACCAATAACTATGGAACTAGGACATATATATATTAAGCAAAAATATTACGTTGGATTTGTTCCAAACTATTTGTTCCAAACTAATTAACAAATAATCACAAATGTAAGCAACTTTGTTGATATTTTTTATATACATTTTACTTAACTCCAGATTGTTTTGATACAGTGTAAGGACATAGGGAAAAGTTGCAAGGGTCACACAGTGATTTCAAAATGTGAACTTGATCATAAAATCTTTTCATGCTTTGTCAGAATAAGCATGGGCTCTTTTAAAAAATCTGCACAATTTACAGATGTTTTGAAATCCCCAATCATTTCAAATCAGAATTAGCCCATCAACGTGTAGAAAGTTGTTGCAAAAAACATGTATCAGGATTGTAGTTCGTAGCAAGTGATGGGCATGGGTATTGTAAATGGAAAATGTTATGTTTTTTTCCCCCCTTAACTTATAGTTCAGAAAAAGGATAATTCCCCACAGTCCCTAAAGAAAAGTATATTTCCACTTCTGTCTCACTCTCCTTCCTTTGCCTTCTTCTCATCCCCTCTCAGTCTGTTTTGATCAAAATCTTAACAGCTATGTGCACTTCCAGAGGTAAAAGTGAATCACCTAAGAGGCTTTCATCAAAGCCTGTCAAAAAGACAAAGAGGTAGGCAGCACTAGCCACGTTAACTGTCAATGTGTTAAATGGGCCTTAATAGGAACGCTTAACAGTTTGATCAGCACACTATTACTGTGTAGCCATCATAGCATCAGGTCTGTCAGACAACTTTTGAGGTAATTTGCATTGTAGGATGTAAAAAATGCAAAATATGTGTAATCAAAACAGTCCAATTCACAATTTGTAATATAATATTTTAAATTGCTGATGTGCTATTAGCACAGGTCATTTTGGATGTGGTTTATAAGTGAAGTATCCATGGAAGGAATCAATGTATATTTGTGCAGTCACTATTATAAGTTGCTCTGGATAAGAATCTGCTAAATATTTAAATGTAAAAGGGATGCAAACTAGACAGCTCTTCTTCTAGTAAAAATATATAAAGCCATCAGAATCACTTGTGTCAAACTCCAGACAAAGTAGGTAGTGTTGAGTACTGCTATGGCAGGGGCCTGTAGGGACCGGACCGAAGCCCATTACCTCATGCCGTGTTGTGCAGGTTGGTGGCATGGCAAGGTCAGTGCAAGGCTAAAGATGCCTGCTGTCAAAGCACCTTCAACAAGGACAACTCTGCAGCGCCGCTGGGATATACTTTACCAGTTCAAACTACTCCGCTCTTCTCCATTATACACCCCATTCTTATGGCCACTTTAAAGGACATGGGGATGGGTGACGTGTCCTTCCTTTCCATCTGGTGCAGGGTGCCTCCGTCAGACTGTAAGACTTTGAAAGTAATAAAGGGTGTCATCAAGGATAGAGCGGGTTGGAATCTCGGAGCTGAACACAGGACATGTAAAACAGAATCGTAAAGGTTCAGTGAAAGTTTTAATTTTTATCTGTATAAGAATAATTACTGAGAAATTCTCATATGGCTTTTATTTTTTTTTAATACAAGGCATTATGACCAACGTAGGTTTATGGTCATTAACAGAATCTCGGTTTTCCAGTGTTGGGGGTAACACGTTACTAAGTTAGTAATTCAGACGACTTATCGGTAACGAGTAACTTAACACGTTAGTAATTTAAGTAATCCCTTACTAGTTGATTCTTTCAATAAATAATTTGATACTCAATTTCCCGTCAGTGCAACCAACGTAACTTTACGTAGCGTTTATTTTCTCCAGTTGCAATTGTCAACGAACGATGCAAAGATGGCAGCACCAGCTCTTCCTGCCCTTCCGGCTCTTCTTGCTGAATTCATTATACACCTACCAAAGCCACACATCCAAAATCAAAACATATTTAGTAATTTTTCACCTCTGAATAAAGTCAAACTTTAAAGGCATTATGCACATTATTGCAAAGAGATTTCAAATTGCAGCATGCCTGACGTTTTCTTTTTTGAGAAGGTATGTTTATCAGTGTATAGGCTCATGAGGCCAAACCGCCTTATAAAAAAAAGTTCCCATGTCACCGTGCAGGTGAGGCAGGACACAAGGCACAGGGCTATAAGGAATCATCCTTTCACTTGTAAAAACAGAAAAAAACTAAAGGAGAACTTTTGACACTTTCCAAGTCAGAGTTGAAATGCCAATATAAATACCTTCAGAGTCCTACCCAAATTGGACTAAACCGTTACCTGGAAAAGCAGGGAGGCTATAAATCTTTAAGTACATAATATGCCATTAAACATAATCAAAATGGACTTAACATTTATTTCTGTTCAACCATAAATCTCCATAAAAAACACAAAGTGTGTTTCATAAACCGCAACTGAAGCGCAGCAACACAGACAGCTAACTGAAAACAATGACCAACAAACTGAAAGGAAAACAGAACTTAAATAGGGTCCCCAATTAGCGACAATGAGACACAGCTGTCTCTCATTGGGGAGAACTGATAACAGTAACACAGAGATGCCTGGAAGCACCTCTACGATCAGGTCCAGACTGTGGCCCCCAGGAGCATGGAGATGCCTAGAGGTCCCCAGCCAGGACCTGACCGTAACCCTCCCCAAGGCACGGACTCCCAACCATAAGACGGAAACATCTAAGGCAGGGAGGGCAGGGCGCCTGGTGGCTGGCTTCGGTCCCGGAGTAGTGTGTGGTTGGCTTCGGTCCCGGAGCAGTGTGTGCACCCCCTCAGAGAAGTTCCCCCATGGTCCATCTCCGCTTGGTCCTGTTCTGTCACGGTGCAGATAAGGCAGGACATGAGGTGCAGAGTGAGGGAAGGATGGAACGGGAGATTGACAGATGGATCGGTGCAGCTTCTGCAGTAATGCGGTCGATGTATCGGTCTGTCGTGGTGAAGAAAGAGCTGAGCCGCAAGGCAAAGCTCTCGATTTAATGGTCAATCTACGTTCCTACTCTCACTTATAGTCTTGAGCTTTGGGTCATGACTGAAAGGACAAGATCCCGGATACAGGCGGCCGAAATGAGCTCAGAGTAGAGCCGCTGCTCCTCCACATCGAGAGGGGTCAGCTGAGGTGGCTTGGGCATCTGTTTCGGATGCCTCCGGAACGCCTTTCTGGGAAGGTGTTCCGGTCCCGTCCCACCAGGAGGAGAACCCGGGGAAGACCTAGGACATGCTGGAGGGACTATGTCTTCCGGCTGGCCTGGGAACGCCTCGGTGTCCCCCCGGAAGAGCTGGAGGAAGTGTCTGGGGAGAGGGAAGTCTGGGCATCTCTGCTTAGACTGCTGCCCCCACGACCCGGCCCCGGATAAGCGGAAGATGATGATGATGATGACACAGCATACATTAAACCGTAATACGTCATCCAGAATTGGTTCTAATTTTTTTATGGGAAAACGTATCCCACAGCTTGTGTAGACTACAACAGCATAAACAAGACAAACAGTTCGGGTTCAATTAATAACGCTTTTTATGCCGAAGAGTTGCTGTGTAGTTGGTTGCACCAACAGTAAAACAAAAAACCCAGATCTCATATGTTACCCAGCCTGTCCTAAAAAGGATCCTGATAGGCTTTATGGGTCCAAGCCATACGAAGGGAAGACAATGCCGGGAAGCTCTGAGACCCTGCATCTCCACACACTTATGTTTGTGGAAAATATTTAGTATCAGTTAAGAGCCCACTTAGGTAACGCTGTGTCCGATTATCAATTACATGCTATGGCCAGATAGTTATCTATCAATACTATCAATCCCTGTGTTTAGGTTACTAAAAGCCAATTGCTACGTAAGGCTGACATGTAAATGCTAAACTTAGCTAACTTTCAAATTATTTTGACTTCATCCTGATTACATAGCCTCCATTTTCCCCTACCGAAGATGGACCCTTTCGATTTCAAGAAAACTCAGACATAGCTAGCTAGGTCAGTGGTATTGTGCTATTGCTGGCTTGCATACTAATTGTAGAGCAGGAATGAAAAGTAAACTATTTCACTGGTATTCTGCTTACCTGGAGACACAATAATGTAGAAACAGATGTCTGGGTAGGACACCTCTGGCCATATTGATTTGAGCTAGACCAAATCAGTCTTTTCTATGTATCTTGCATGCTTTATCTTTCATTTGTGAATGACACACTGGTACAATAACCACCAATATAGGTGACGATAACAGACTTTTTCCTCAAGTGAAAAGACGACAGAATCATAAAAACCACTACAACACTTTTACTGCCCAATGGGTTGTGATACAGACTCTATATTACCCAAAAAAGCATGCTCAGATGCGTACTTCAAAAATCTACCAGAAAGAGCAATATAACCGTAAACAGTTTTAGTTTAGGCTTACTATACCGTAGCTACTGAAGGTTGTAGCAAGTGAGATTTTCCTAATGCAAACAAAAATTTACTTAATATTTAGAAAATTGTGCAGTTCTTGTAAAACACATACTTTGTTCCAGATTGAATACAGTTAATCAGATCAGGGACAGAACCAGTCACAAAAAATGACTGAATAGCCTAATCAGTGCAGGCAGATGTTCTGTATCCTATACAGAAGTTTACACGTACACAATCAAATGGACGCCAATACTTAGAAGACCAGTCATTAATATTTATTTGTGTAGATCTCAGATTGTTGGTAATTTCAGTTAAATGAGCAACCAAGTCATTCAAGTTATAATTACAGTCAGATACATATGCACAACACACCTATCCAATGATCTTACATACAGTACCTCTACCTGGGTCACAAGTGTATAATCCAGCAAATATCAGTTATGAAGGGCCTTCTTACTGTTGTCTCAAGTTTGCATACCCTTGGAGAAATGGTTATATATTAACAATTTTTTAAGAAAACTTGATTGTGAGGGCAAAACACATCTTTTATTTGTTATGGGATTCACATTCAACAGTAGGTCATAACAGAATGGCACAATCATAAAACAAAACATGGCAACAAAGAAAAAGTCTATATACCCTTAGTCTTTAATACTGTGTATTGCCCCTTTTAGCATCAATGACAGCGTGCAGTCTTTTGTAATAGTTGTCTATGAGGCCCCAAATTCTTGCAGGTGGTGTAGCAGCCCATTCGTCTTTGCAAAATGCCTCCAGGTCATGCAAAGTCTTTGGTAATCTTGCATGAACCGCATGTTTGAGATTTCCCCAGAGTGGCTCAATGATATTAAGGTCATGAGACTGTGATGGCCATTCCAGAACCTTCACCTTTTTCTGCTGTAACCACTGGAGGGTCAGCTTGGCCCTGTGCTTAAAGTCATTGTCGTGCTGGAAAGTCCAAGAGGATCCCATACGCAGCTTTTGTGTGCAAGAATGCAAATTGTCTGCCAGTATATTCTGATAACATGCTGCATTCATCTTGCCATCAATTTTCTGTTCACTATAGGCCTTGTTGACCCCTCTCCAAATATAGCGCTTATGGTTGTTACCATAAAGCTCTAGTTTGGTCTCGTCACTCCAAATTACAGTGTGCCAGCTGCTGTGAGGCGTGTCAAGGTGTTGTCAGGCATATTGTAACCGGGCTTTTTAGTGGCATTGGCGCAGTAAAGGCTTCTTTCTGGCAACTGGACCATGCAGCTCATTTTTGTTTAAGTATCGTCGTATTGTGCTCCTTGAAACAACCACATCATCTTTTTCCAGAGCACCCTATATTTCTCCTGAGGTTACCTGTGGGTTTTTCTTTGTATCCCAAACAATTCTTCCAGGAGTTTTGGCTGATGTGTTTCTTGGTCTACCTGATCTTGGCTTGATATCAAGATCCAAGAATTTTCCACTTCTTAATAAGTGATTGAACAGTACTGACTGACATTCGCAAGGGTTTGGATATCTTTTTATATCCTTTTCCATTTTTATAAAATTCCATTACCTTGTTATGCAGGTCTTCTGACAGTTCTTTTCAGCTCCCCATGGCTCAGTATCTAGCCTGCTCAGTGCATCCACATGAGAGCAAACAAACTCATTGACTATTTACACACAGACACTAACTGCAATTTAAAAAGCCACAGGTGTGGGAAATTCAACTTCAATTGCTATTTTCACCTGTGTGAGTCACCTTGTGTGCCGGTAACAAGGTCAAACATTCAAGGGTATTGTTAGAAATCGTCCGTTTTGTATAGTGGTTGAAATAATTATTGAATACCCGGTTGTCAATTCAATTGTTTATTGCAGCATTTGTTAGTCTATTAGCTCATGCTGTTACAGGCTCATCTCACTGTAATGTTGGTTACAAACTGATGTATACAGTGAAGGGTGTGTCTACCTAGCAAAGATCAGGTTTCCAAGACAGTAACCCCCATGACATGGTCAATGTAAACATTCCTGTGGTTATCAGAGTGCAACCTACAGAGAGATAATCTAAAAAGAGGTTTCTGTTGTTCTCATTATCTTGGCACATCCACTTCCAATGAAACGTACATTCACATTGTAATTGTTAATGCTCAGATTCCACAGTATGTAAACTTTTGATCAGGGGCATTTGGGTGATTTCTGTTATCATTATGATTTAAAAAGGAGCCAAACAACAATGTGATAATAAATGGCTTCATATGATCACTATCCTTAAATAAATATAAATAAAGTTTCTTTTTTTCTTGATCAGTCGAAGATCGAATGATCAGTCAATGGCGGCGAAAAAACTGTGAGGTCGAAATAACATTCTGGAGGGATAAAGAAAAATAGATGTATCTCACGCTTATTTTGTTGGTTGGGTGCACATCAAAAGCACAAAGAAAAGTTAGAAGAAGATTAGAAAATGCATTAAGATCTGTTGATCACTGTTTGTATTGTTATTATTATTGGGCCATTTCTGATAAGTGAAACAACTGTTGACTTGTTTTTTAAAACACAATATATTTTCTTTGAAATTTGAAATTATTGAAGGGTGATTTTGGTTGTATAATTTATTAATGGACCCTTATTTCACAATTGTTTTGGGGAGCCTTGGAATATATATGCTCTAGGGTTGTGTTCTCTAATTGAAAAATCAAGAGTATTTTGTTAGTCTTTAAATGTGAATAATTTACATGCTTTAAAATAAAGCAAAGGTTATAGGATTTTTTAAAATGTATTTTGTGGTTCATGGATTAGGGGTTATACTACACAGTATACTACAACACACTATACTACAATTATAAATTAATAGCAGACACTTTAATGTGAGGCGTTACAGATGCACCTAGCCTAGCATGAGTATAATTTTATCAGGGATACTTGTGTGTACACGTTAATAGAAAAGTGTAATGTATGACCGCGGATGATAATTCAGAATGTGAATATAGTGTTATATCCTGGTGTGGCAGGCCTACCATGCAAGTGAAATCCAATGGCCTCTCGCCCCCTTACTTGGAGCACGGACAACTGTTCATCTTCATCATCCTCATTTGTGTTTCTGCTCACTGCCCCTCCTCATGTTTCCTTCATTCCTCCCTCGTGTGTTGTCGGTCATTGGATTTAGTTCCCACCATAACGTCTGTTTGAGTTTACCTTTTAATTATTGAAGCAAGTCCTTTATTTTCCCTGCACCAGTGTCCTGCCTCCTTCAGATATTAGAAGTATAGAATTTTGGTGTAGAAATGAACAAGTGTCACAATCAGTGATAGGTTGAACTAAAAGGGGTAAACACTTGGCTGCATCCTTGGATTATACCAGGGCTTTCACATGTACATTTCTGTATTATTGAGTTTCAGGGAAATCATACTGGATCTGGGGTTATTTTAGGGATGAGAGAGACCAGTCTTTCTCGGCTCCTCTGGGAATCAGGATTACAATGTGACAATGTCACTTGCATTTATTTCCAAAGCTTGTAAATAAAAAAATAATGTTTATTTGACAGAATTTATTGATGAGATTTTTCACTTCATAAAACATTTCAAAAAGAATGTGTTAAATTAAATAAAAATAAGTGGAGGGAGGCAGTAAGCTGCCGCTGGAAAGAAAACATAATTGACTCTTGTAGGCAGCTGGTGTGCCGCCTGGCAAGGGAAGAGCAGCTGAGCTGCTGGAAGACAGTGGCATGTAAATGGTAAGAGCTCAGCTGCGGCTTTATGAAATCAGCAGTCACTGACGCTCCATTTAAGAATGATTTGCAATCCTCAATGCCTATGGTGGGCCACTGGTCTACCAATTGCTCATTGCTATCTGGGTAAAGGACAATTACACGGAACTGATGTCATTTTCTGGACCAACATTTTTTCTGGACCACATATTTTAAAGTGATTGAATCTTTCAAATGGACAGACATTTAGTTTTTTTCACTATGAGTATCTGTAATATTAGTAGATAACAGTCCTAAAAAGAAAGCTAACCAAGGAAAAACACAACTGAGAAAATAATTTGTAGTGCAGTATATTTTCCTGCCCAAAATAGAACCTATCGCAAGCAAAAAAGAGTGGCTCCACAAAATTTATTTTCATAACCAAAAAGGATGGAGATCTCACTTGATTTTCAGTGCTCTGTTATTGTCCATAATTGTTGGGTTTAATTGTCAGCCCTATAGACAATTAAAACTGTACCTCAACAAAGAAGTAACAATATAAGATGATGCACAGTGGCTAGGAAAAACTCCTTAGTAGGGTTGGAACTTAGGAAGAAACATAGAGAGGAGCCAGTGTCTGAAAGGTGGCTGGTCTTCTTTTGGCTGTGCTGGGTGAAGATTATAATAGTTGATCTTTTTCGGCCACATTAATGTTTTTGCATGTTCAGATGACCAGTGCATCAACAAATGCAGTTGGGCTGATTCCATAATCTTTGGATAGAATCCAGATTAGCTACACAAACAGCTGGACAAGGACAATCATATGGAGTGTGGACCGTGAGAACCAGAATCATCAGGTAGCAAATAGATCTTCAATACAACCAGGAGGACTTTGAACAGGGACAGCTAGGACTCCCGAGGCTCGGGTTCTCCTAAGCATACCTAAGCATGTAAATCAGACTGACCCTAGTCCCCAGTCGCATAAACTAATGCAAAATAAACAATTGAGACTGAAACGGGACAGACTGATGCCAGTCAAATGGCACAAAACAATTGCAGTGTAAAACTAGGGACTGAGATGGGGAGGGTCCAGAGACACAATAGTCCTGTCTGACATAAGGGATACCAATAAACTGCAAACCACAGAGTATAGCCCACAGTTGACTCCCATCCCTTGAGCGTTAGGGACGTAATGAGGTGACACGAGTTAGACAGAGATTTTGCTCCAAAATGTGTGGACAACAAGAATGTTTTGTTATGTTTGTCCATAACCCATGTTTGAGAGACTTCCAGCTGCTGCCTTTCATCGACAATGCTGGACCAACAAAGCATCAAAGGAGCCGTTACAGTGCTTCAGAGGGCTGGAGATGTCTTGCAAGGCCTCTACATTATGGCCCCAAGTGCTCTTTGTGCAAATGTGCTTCCTATGGTGCACAAGGTTCCACGACCTTGCCTTCATCCTTAACCTTACTCCTGGTGTACACGATATAGCAGGACTTGGAAACTGACTTTCCGAAGCCCCATGGTAGTGACGCTTCTGTCGCATTCACCGTGTGAATTTTGTTTTAACATTAGATTGAAAAAATTGTCTAATGTAAACAAAAAACATTACACTGAAAAAAATATATATTGACAGTTAGTTTAGATTGGCTAGCAGTTTTACATGAAGTTTTGCAATTTCGAATGTGTAGTAGATTTTGAATCAAGAGATGTATTGGGGGAAAATGTTAGTATTAAACAGGTGGAAGGTTAATAAGCGATTCCTGTAATTACGGATTGTAATAGGTCCATAGGAATCAACCAGACTATGCGAGACTAGACACTTTTACTCTGGAGAGGTATTCACAAAACATCTTAAGGCTTATAGTAGCTCCTAACTTGCTGATTTAGGGCATGTCAAAAAAAAAAATGGGCAGGTCAGTCCTAAATTTAGGTCTAAGAGTATTTTACAAAGAGCTTTAGCGCAAAATCCAGCTCCTAAATCTGTGAAAAGTTAGGAGTAGTCAAGACGACTCCTAAGTATCTAAGACCAAATCACAAACAATCCTAAAAGGGCTGCTGCCTGGAATCCGCCTCGTAATCAGGTCGATTTTTTAAAAACATATATTGATACTGAGCTTTTAACAAGGTATCACCTTAATCACTAGGGTATTATGATCATAGTAGAGCTAGTCAGGGATGTTTCACTTCACAAAAAGACAGAAACAATCCAATAACAACTCAATGCTACTTGGCCACAGGGAAAATGCAGCTAGGCAGTGCAGACAAACTATGTATATCTCAGACATATGTCAGTAGAGTATTACATCAAACAATAAATGCCCTCCCCAGACCTCATCTCGTGCGACAAATCATTCAGTTTTCTGATGATATTTGCCAACTATAAAGAAACAAAACCGACTTCATGGCCATAGCTCAAACACCCAGTGTAGCTAGTGTTGGGACACATAATTGCACAAATCTCTGGATTCTCTGAATCTTTTAATGATACCGTTCACAGCCTGTGACTCGTTACTATATCAAGGCCCTCCGGGCCATACACAATGTTCCTCAATGAGTTTCCAGAATTCTTGTCTAACCTTGTAGTCATGGCAGATAGTATTCCAATTTTTGGCAATTTCAATATTCATATGGAAAAGTCCAATGATCCTCTTCAAAAAGCCTTAGTAGCCATCATTGACTCAAAATGTTGTATCCAACATGTCTCAGGTCCAACACATTGCCATAATCACACCTTAGATGTAGTCCTGTCACGAGAAATAGATATTGTAAAAAAAAAATCCCAGATTATCGGATCACTGTCTTATTACAGGGCTGTCTTACACCCCTCCAAGAACTGCCACCTTAACGTGGTGGAGGGGTTTGAGTACCCGAGTGACCCTAGGAGCTATGTTGTCTGGGGCTATATGCCCCTGGTAGGGTCTCCCAGGGCAAACTGGTCTTAGGCAACGGGTCAGACTAAGAGTGGTTCAAAACCCCCTTAATGATGTATAAAATTTTGAGTACCGTGACGTTGCCCGGTATGGCGCAGCCGGGGCCCCACCCCGGGGTTGGGGCTCGTATGCGAGCGCCTGGTGGCCGGGCCTTCCCCCATGGGGCCCGGCCGGGCGACGTGGGGCCGCCCTCCCGTGGGCTCACCACCCACAGGAGGGAGCATAAGGGGCCGGTGCGAAGAGGATCGGGCGGCAGTCGAAGGCAGGGGCCTAGACAACCCGATCTCTGGACACGGAAACTGGCTCTAGGGACGTAGAATGTCACCTCGCTGGCGGGGAAGGAGCCTGAGTTAGTGCGTGAGGTTGAGAGGTTCTGATTAGAGGTAGTCAGGATCACCTCTACGCACGGCTTGGGCTCTGGAACCACACTCCTTGAGAGAGGATGGACTCTTCACCACTCTGGAGTTGCCCATGGTGAGAGGCGGCGGGCTGGTGTGGGTTTGCTTATAGCTCCCCAGCTCTGCCGCCATGTGTTGGAGTTTACCCCGGTGAACGAGAGGGTCGTTTCCCTGCGCCTACGGGTCGGGGATAGGTCTCTCACTGTTGTTTGTGCCTACGGGCCGAACGGCAGTGCAGAGTACCCGACCTTCTTGGAGTCTCTGGGAGAGGTGCTGGAAAGTGCTCCGACTGGGGACTCTATCGTTCTACTGGGGGACTTCAACGCCCACGTGGGCAACGACAGTGACACCTGGAGGGTGTGATTGGGAGGAACGGCCCCCCTGATCTGAACCCGAGTGGTGTTCAGTTATTGGACTTCTGTGCTAGTCACAGTTTGTCCATAACGAACACCATGTTCAAGCATAAGGGTGTCCATCAGTGCACGTGGCACCAGGACACCCTAGGCCGCAGGTCGATGATCGACTTTGTTGTCATCTCATCTGACCTGCGGCCGTATGTCTTGGACACTCGGGTGAAGAGAGGGGCGGAGCTGTCAACTGATCACCACCTGGTGGTGAGTTGGATCCGATGGCGGGGGAGGAAGCTGGACAGACTCGGCAGGCCCAAGCGTACTGTAAGGGTCTACTGGGAACGTCTGGCCGAGTCTCCTGTCAGAGAGATCTTTAACTCCCACCTCCGGCAGAGCTTCGACTGGATCCCGAGGGAGGCTGGAGATATTGAGTCCGAGTGGACCATGTTCTCCACCGCCATTGTCGAAGCGGCTGCTCGGAGCTGTGGCCGTAAGGTCTCCGGTGCCTGTCGAGGCGGCAATCCCCGAACCCGGTGGTGGACACCGGAAGTAAGGGATGCCGTCAAGCTGAAGAAGGAGTCCTATCAGGCCTGGTTGGCTTGTGGGACTCCTGAGACAGCTGACGGGTACCGACAGGCCAAGCGGTCTGCAGCCTGGGTGGTTGTGGCGGCAAAAACTCGGGCCTGGGAGGAGTTCGGTGAGGCCATGGAGTAGGACTATCGGCTGGCCTCGAAGAGATTCTGGCAAACCATCCGGCGCCTCAGGAGAGGGAAACAGTGCCCTACCAACGCTGTTTACAGTAGAGGTGGGCAGCTGTTGACCTCAACTGAGGATGTCGTCGGGCGGTGGAAGGAGTACTTCGAGGATCTCCTCAATCCCGCTGTCACGTCTTGAGGAAGCAGAGGATGAGGGCTCAGAGGTGGACTTGTCCATAACCCAGGCTGAAGTCACAGAGGTGGTCAAGAAACTCCTTGGTGGCAAGGCACCGGGGGTGGATGAGATCCGCCCTGAGTACCTCAAGTCTCTGGATGTTGTGGGGCTGTCTTGGTTGACACGCCTGTGCAACATCGCGTGGCGGTCGGGGACAGTGCCTCTGGGATGGCAGACCGGGGTGGTGGTCCCTCTTTTTAAGAAGGGGGACCGGAGGGTGTGTTCCAACTATAGGGGGATCACACTTCTCAGCCTCCCCGGGAAAGTCTATGCCAGGGTTCTGGAGAGGAGAATACGGCCGATAGTAGAACCTCGGATTCAGGAGGAACAGTGTGGTTTTCGTCCAGGCCGTGGAACACTGGACCAGCTCTATACCCTCTATGGGGTGTTGGAGGGTTCATGGGAGTTTGCCCAACCAATTCACATGTGTTTTGTGGATTTGGAGAAGGCATTTGACTGTGTCCCTCGCGGCATCTTGTGGAGGGTGCTTCGGGAATATGGGGTCCTGGGTCCTTTGCTAAGGGCTGTCGGGTCCCTGTACAACCGAAGCAGGTGCTTGGTCCGCATTGCCGGCAGTAAGTCAGACTTGTTCCCAGTGCATGTTGGACTCCGGCAGGGCTGCCCTTTGTCACTGGTTCTGTTCGTAATTTTTATGGACAGAATTTCTAGGCGCAGCCAGGGGCCGGAGGGTGTCAGGTTTGGGGACCACACAATTTCGTCTCTGCTCTTTGCAGATGATGTTGTCGTGTTGGCCCCTTCTAACCAGGACCTTCAGCATGCACTGGGACGGTTTGCAGCCGAGTGTGAAGCGGTGGGGATGAAAATCAGTACCTCCAAATCCGAGGCCATGGTCCTCAGTCAGAAAAGGGTGGCTTGCCCACCTCAGGTTGGTGGAGAGTGCCTGCCTCAAGTGGAGGAGTTTAAGTATCTAGGGGTCTTGTTCACAAGTGAGGGATGGAACGGGAGATTGACAGACGGATCGGTGCAGCTTCTGCAGTAATGCAGTCTATGTATCGGTCTGTCGTGGTGAAGAAAGAGCTGAGCCGCAAGGCGAAGCTCTCGATTTACCAGTCAATATACGTTCCTACTCTCACCTATGGTCATGAGCTTTGGGTCATGACCGAAATGACAAGATCCCGGATACAGGCGGCCGAAATGAGCTTTCTCCGCAGGGTGGCCGGGCGATCCCTTAGAGATAGGGTGAGAAGCTCGGTCACCCGGGAGGAGCTCAGAGTAGAGCCGCTGCTCCTCCACATCGAGAGGGGTCAGCTGAGGTGGCTTGGGAATCTGTTTCGGATGCCTCCGGAACGCCTTCCTGGGAACGCCTCGGTGTCCCCCCGGTAGAGCTAGAGGAAGTGTCTGGGGAGAGGGAAGTCTGGGCATCCCTGCTTAGACTGCTGCCCCCGCGACCTGGCCCCGGATAAGCGGAAGAAGATGGATGGATGGATGGATAGATGTCTTATTACATTTACCGTTAAAACAAGAAATCCACTTGCTCCGCAAACAATGAGTTTCAAAAGCCGTTCTACTAATTCTCGGACTACAAATAAATTCCTTGATTTACAAGTTCACTCATTAACGACAGAGTAAATAAATCTGTAAACGATCAAATCGAGGATCTAAACTCAACACTGCAAAATACATTAGACACGGTTGCACCACTAAAAACAAAAGAAATACGCAACAGGAAACTTGCTCCCTGGAACACAGACATTACTAGAACACTTAAGCTAGCCTCCAGAAAAATGGAGCAAAAGTGTCGCTCCACCAATTTGGAAGTATTCAGACTAGCCTGGATAGACAGTACACTACAATACCAAAAATCACTCACATCTGCTTGATCAGCTTATTTCTCCAACCTGATTGAGGTGAACAAAAACAATCCCAAATGTCTCTTTGATCCCTTTTCAAAGTTAACAAAAAAGCAAAGCTCAACAAGTGAAGTGGGTCTTGACCATTGGAAAACATCCCCCACACCATTAGACCACCACCACCAGCCTGCACAGTGGTAACAAGGCATGATGGATCCATGTTCTCATTCAGTTTAGGCCAAATTCTGACTCTACCATCTGAATGTCTCAACAGAAATCGAGACTGTTCAGACCAGACAACATCATTCCAGTCTTCAACTGTCCAATTTTGGTGAGCTTGTGCAAATTGTAGCCTTTTTTCCCTATTTGTAGTGGAGATGAGTGGTACCTGGTGGCATCTTCTGCTGTTGTAGCCCATCCGCCTCATGGTTGTGCGTGTTGTGGCTTCACAAATGCTTTGCTGCATACCTCGGTTGTAACGAGTGGTTATTTCAGTCAAAGTTGCTCTTCTATCAGCTTGAATCAGTTGGCCCATTCTCCTCTGACCTCTAGCATCAACAAAGCATTTTCGCCCACAGGACTGCTGCATACTGGATGTTTTTCCCTTTTCACACCATTCTTTGTAAACCCTAGAAATGGTTGTGCATGAAAATCCCAGTAACTGAGCAGATTGTGAAATACTCAGATCGGCCCGTCTGGCACCAACAACCATGCCACGCTCAAACTTGCTTAAATCACCTTTCTTTCCCATTCTGACATTCAGTTTGGAGTTCAGGAGATTGTCTTGACCAGGACCACACCCCTAAATGCATTGAAGCAACTGCCATATGATTGGTTGATTAGATAATTGCATTAATGAGAAATTGAACAGGTGTTCCTAATAATCCTTTAGGTGAGTGTATATACTGCCTCTGGGCGATCCGAAATCACAATGTACATTTTCACTGTTATGCTGATGACACAGTTATATATTTCAATGAAGCATGGAGAAGCCCCAAAATTATCTACTTTGGAAGCATGCGTTTCAGATATTAGGAAGTGGATGACAGAACTTTTTGCTCTCAAACTCAAGAAAAACAGAAATGCTTGTTTTAGGACCCAAGAAACAAAGAGCGTTGTTAGCAGATCTCCCTGTGAACCTCGACGGCTGCATGGTCATGTCCCAAAAAACTGTAAGAAACCTCAAAATTACTCTTGACCCTGACCTCTCCTTTAATGAACATATATGTCTCAAGAGTTGCTTATTGTCATCTTCGAAACATTGCAAAAATCTGAAACATTCTATCAAAAACTCATGCAGAAAAGCTAATCCATGCTTTTGTTACTTCTAGACTAGATTACTGCAATGCTCTTCTCTCTGGTTATCCTGACAAATCAATAAATAAACTTCAATTAGTGCTGCACACGGCTGCTAGAATCCTATCTAGAACAAAAAAATTTGAACACATTACTCCTGTACTAGCGTCCTTACACTGGCTACCTGTTAGGGTTAGGGCTGATTTTAAGGTTTTACTGTTAACCTATAAATCAATACATGGACTTGCTGAAATGATCCAGCCATACATACCTACATGTAACCTACAATCGCAAGATGCAGGCCTTTTAATTGTACCTAGAACTTTTAAGCAAACAGCCGGAGGCAGGGCCTTTTCTCATAGAGCTCCACTACTGTGGAATAATCTGATAATTAAGGTTAGAAATGCAAACTCAGTGCAAACTTTCAAGTGTCTACTAAAAACTCATCTCTACAGCACGGTTTATGATTAGGTGTAGCCTGACCCGGGGGCGTGAAGGTTACCAGAAGGCTTGATACTGTCCACCCTTGCTGTCTTGCCAGGTGGGCTCTCGTTGCCACTGGGATGCCCTCCCTCCAATGCCTTTCGGGGGAAGAGTCACTAGCTTGTTGTTGTCTCTCTGTTGCGCACTTGTGCAATCGGGCTGTACTCTGATGGCAATATTCGGCCCTCATTCAGGGTGGTTGCGGTTGGTGGGTTTCCCTTTGGTTGATGCCTGGCAATGTGGGTGGATTGATTTCCTGCCTGTTGGGTCCTCTCCGGGGCATCCTCCGTGTAGGGCCACAGTGTCACCGGACCCCCCCCCCCCCCCATATCAGTCATAAGGTCTTACGCTGCTATACTATTGTGCTGGGGGATTGGGTCAGTTCTCCTTCCCCATTAAGTTCTCTTTCTCCACTATAAATCGTTGTTGATATGAGGAATGCATTTTCTAAAGTATAAAACGGGAGGAGACTGGGTAAATTCAGGAGGACATGAGGTCCTGGTCCACACCTGCGGAGTACCTGGTTTGGGGGGCCTGTTGCTGTCCCTGTCCTTGTCTGGTCATACTTCTGACCTAGTCGAAATTTAAATAGACTCTGGATTTAGCCCACATGCATTTATTAAATTATTCCAATTGGACTCTTAATATCTCACCCGGCACAGCCAGAAGAGGACTGGTCACCCCTCTGAGCCTGGGTTCTCTCTAGGTTTCTTCCTAAATTTCGGCCCTCTTAGGGAGTTTTTCCTAGCCACTGAAATTCAACACTACTTTTGTTTGCTCCTTGGGGTTTAAGGCCGGGTGTTTCTGTAAAAGCACTTTGTGACAACTGCTGTTGTAAAAAGGGATTTATAAATAACTTTGATTGATTGATTGATGAGATCACCAATTCTTAAAGTGTTACACTGTTTGCCCGAGCTGCCTTTCAAAGAGTGGTGAACCCCTCCCCATCCTCACTTCAGACAGACCCGTCCTCTCTGGAATGATCTTTTAATACCCAGTCATGTTACTGACCTGTTGCCAATTGACCTAATTAGCTGTGTGATATTCCACCAGGTTTTGTTTTTTAGTGTTACACAACTTGTCATTTGTTGCCACTGTCCCAAACCTTTATGAAATTTGTTGCTGGCATCAAATTCAAAATGCACATATATTTTCCAAGAAATAATAAAATGTCTCAGTTTCAGTGTTTGATATGTTGTCTTTGTACAATTTCTTATAGGGTTTAAAAGATTTCCATGTCATTGCAACTTTTTTGGAACCAGGTTTGCATATGAATCTGAAATGTTTATCAATAATAAAATCATGGATACTCTTTTTTAAAAAGATGTATCTTTGTTGAATCTTATGAAGAATTATATAATTGCAATGGAGTCCCCTGTGCTGGATACATAAATATTCTGCTAAGTGCTCTCAGCTACAAAAGACTCATTTGATAATGGTAGCACTATAGAATTCTATTGATGTTTCCATAGTACACTGTCTCCACTGCTAGTTTTGTAGTACAATGACATCATTAATTGTCAGTCAGTGCCGGTAAGCATGCACTTAGCTAATATCTACATTTCACCAAAACCAAGTCCAGGATGCTTTGGAAATGAACATGTCTTGGCCAAGATTCTTGATTAGCACTTAGAAAATACTAAACAATCCTTAATATGTCTAGACCAAGTGGTGATATGTGGTGATATACTAATCCTGTGATATCAGATACCTTTCAGCTTTGCCATTCTACAAGACAGGGTTGCCTCGCCTCCCCATTTTTATTCATTTTGGCACTAGAGACAAAATATTCATGTTTCTTAGTTATGATTCTGATCCATCATACATATACACTGATCAGCCAAAATATTATAATTACCTGCCTAATATTGTGTAGGTCCCCCTTTTGCCACCAAAACAGCCCTGACCCCTCGAGGCATGGACTCCACTAGACCTCTGAAGGTGTGCTGTGGTATCAGGCACCAAGACATTAGCAGCAGATCATGTAAGTTGCAAGGTGGGTCCTCCATGGATCAGACTTTTTTGTCCAGCACATCCCACAGATGCTTGATTGGATTGAGATCTGGGGAATTTGGAGGCCAAGTCAACACTTTGAACTTGTTGCTGTGTTCCTCAAACCATTCCTGAACCATTTTTGCTTTGTGGCAGTGCGCATTATCCCGCTGAAAGAGGCAAAGGCCATCAGAGAATACCATTGGCATGAAAGGGTGTGCATGGTCTGCAAAAATGCTCAGGTAATATATCCCACCCACTGACAGGTGCCATGATAACGTGATTATCAGTGTTATTCAATTCACCTGTCAGTGGTCATAATGTTATGTCTGATCAGTGTATCTAGCTAGCCAGACCAAACTTTTCATACAATAGTCATAAAAAATCATGGACCACATCTTTTGACCATCATAGAGCTAGTTATACTAGCTAGACATGTCTAACGTTAATACCTAGCTAGCTAATTACTGGTCAATGGCAATCTTTGCTTGCTGCGAGGGCTGATTAGTGGCATCTTCAGTTCAAGAAACTTTGTGTACTCCATTTTTTTCCCATCACGTTCTGAGAACACAAAATATGCTCTACAAATAATAAAACATAGTGGTCATGGAGGCAGAGTAACCAGTGATTAATTTGTAAATTGCGAGTTCCCGGAACACATTAGGGTACGTGAGAAAAATTAATTTGGTGAACACAGAGGTACCAGAACTAATAGCCCTGTGGCCAAGCGGGGTGGGTGGTGGCTGTGCATATTTTTCCACCTGCTCCAGCAGCTTGACTCAAGAAAGGGAGCATATTTTCATGAATGAAGCACATCGGGAGCATGAATAGCAGACATTACAATGCTAAAACCTTCACGTCTTGTCAGGCAGTGCTGAGACTACAACAAAGGAATAGGCAACTTTATGAACTGTGAACACTTTTAGTAGATGTTTACAGTGCAAACAAGATGGAAGATGGAAAAATAGAAATAATGCACGACATCTACCAGATCTGTACCAAATCAGTGCTGGAACTAATACAAGTCAGTTTCTGCTGTGTCTGCAGGATCTGGCTCAAATTAACCACTGAAGCTTACTCTCAGATCATTTGCTTGTAGAATCTGGGAATGACAGGTAATGGACTGTACACAAGTAAATGGGGCCAAGAAGTGAAAGTATAAAAAGCTTAGCAATGGATTAATTAAAATGTGATGACAATGTGACATCAGGTCTACCAATCAAAATCGAGTGACTCAGACTCATGCCATGTGATTTAGATTTTCATGTGATTTAGATGTTCTACAGACATATCAATGACATTGACTATTCATACTTTGGGGATACTAATTACACCTGCCTTTGTTCAGATGTTGATTAAAAGGCTTAACCTATGAGATGTAGCCTATTTTAAATGGTAAGATGAGCAGGATTACTGTGAGCTCAACTCCACTCCACTCACTCTGTCTAGAATGCATACAATGTACCATGATTGCACTAAAACAGCCGTAACATTCGTTGCGAAGCAGACGATCCAGGTTTGTACCCAGTGTGGTGCGAGGCAAGCTATCAGTGGAAAGGCAGTATTATTAGGAATGGAATGTTTAGTTGGCGGTTACTTTTGAAGGTTCCTTTCATAGGGACAATGTAGTCCGGGTACCAGTCTTTTTTAACTTACCTTTGACACATGGTTTACAGAAGTGGAATATTAGTTATAGAGTTTCCAGGATACCCAAAACTTAGCTATTACTTCAGATGTCGTGCAGCGCACGTCCCGGTTTTAGAGTATCCAGTCCTTTCAGTCATTTGTGTATTGCAGTTTTTCCCAATCGCTTTGGCTCATTTGTCGAAACAGTTTTAACATTCTCTAAGTGCAAATGTCACAACTGTTTCATGGGAGATCACAACTATATGGCATGTCTGCAAAATGTTGTAACTCACCCAAAACATTTAATTAATGCATCAAAACCTCGTTTTTTTTACCATGGCAGTCCACCCTGGAAATGTTTGTTTTATCCAAATTTTTGTTTTGTTCTATTTTGCTTATTGTATTATGCAAGTGTCAGTTTTGTCTAGCTGAATGCTATTGTGTATCACACTGAGCTTTTTAGATAACAATTTCAACAGTAGGTAAAAGTCTACAGTGAAAAGTTGATACTGTACAATAGTGTAGTACACAGTGAAAGGGTATGCACATTTGTATGTAAAGAGTACATTTATTTTGTAGCAATGTGTTAGATGTAAACAGAAAATCACGGTGTAACATTAGATGTCATGTTGACGAAAATCTCTTGCCAGACCAACAAGAGTGAAAGGATGTCCACCAAGAAGATGGGAACTTGTTGTGTTACATACCGCGAGGAGGTGCAATTCATTGTTATTTACAGAACTAATGCAGGTTTTTTCATTGTGGTTGCAATTTTTGTTTTCATGGATGTCATTTTCTGCTCACTATATATGATGTGAGAAATATGTAAAAATTGACATACAAATGTGATTTTTCTGTTTACATGTAACACATTGCTACAAAATAAATGTACTCTATACATACAAATGTGCATACCCTTTCACTGTGTACTAGACTATTGTACAGTATCGATTTTTCAACATCACATCTAATGCCTTGTGATGCGCTGGGGGGAAAATCTCCTAATGATTCCTATTTCATTTGCCAATTTGCCAATTTAGCAGACATCACAAACATTCCATGTCATTGAAATGTATAGAATATACATGTATGTCTAGGAGAGTTTGTATTTTATAGCTCACACAATGAAAGAATGTTTTAAAGTTGTGAAGAGTAAGACAATTTCACTGAGAATCAGCTCATCAGTTTTGATCAGCAAGCCATTTGCATGTAGGTACTGTGCCTATTGTAGACAATTGTACTGGCACACGTGCAATTTGCTTAAATTAATGGGAAATTCTAATCTGTTGTAAGCAAGAAACTAATTGTTCAGAGATTTGAACTTATTGTAAAAAAGAATCAAATTCGAGAAATGAGCCAAAACGATTGAGAAAAACTGTAATATATAATTGGAGTAGAAGCATGGTTGTATTGATATTTTGGGTGTAAGTTAATAACAGTGTCATTGTTCTCGCGTAGAAGACCACACTTATATTTTAACATGAAATAATTATAAGAAATAGAAAATTTAAAAGGGCCATATGCGAGATTTTTACTGTACAACTAGCATAAATACATGCCCAAATGACCAGAAGAGATCAGTAAAGAGGAAGAAGAGGAAGGAAGTTGTTTTATTGCTTAAATTCAGTCTTGTAAACGTTTGAGGCCGAATTGTACCCCTTGGGTACATGGGGTATATGTGGTATTGATTGTTTTTTCCTTTGGGAATTTCTCATGAAGAAGTGCACCATTCACTAAAAACTTTCAGACATGGGGTGAATTAGTACAATTGATTTGCAGTCATCCAGAAATATTGCAGCATCTATTCAGAAATGTTGGAATATCCAGGAATATTGATCCAGGAATTTTCCTTGTCCAATCTATATATAGCCCCATTAAAGCAATCTTGGTGAGGGTAACACAGTCTCCTGCTTAGTAGTCACGAAACTGACTGACATCCAGAGGACAAATCCTCTGACTGATACAAACAGAGGACACTTGAATAAATGAGCCAAACAGTTTGAGAAAAATGTCAAGTATACAATTGTGTTGTATCTTTCTTTTTTCTTTTTTTTAACCAGTAACTTTAATGTCCACCTCTCCCTACAGGGCTGGGGGATGAGTGTCTGCATGACCACACATCCGTCACACCTTACTGCACTGCCTCAGACATCCTTAATCTATTTGAAACAAATGGTGTCCCAGCAGAGGCAGAGGCCTAGGAATCATTCTGATAGAGGAAAAGGGGCTTTAAAGTAGAGCCTCTGAGCAGCTGCAAACATGGCTCTGAAGTCAACATTAAGGGGAGAGTTCCATGCCCTCTAGTCTTTTGCTAACAATTTCCTAGTTATGTGAAAGGACTGGATTCAGGAGGATTTGAAATTAAATGTAACAAGCACAGCATGTCAGATCCAGAGACTGGTAAAGCTCAGAAATGTCTAACTATTTTTAGGCCCCTGGTGGACCAAAACCAAATTACTGGTGGGGGTTGGAATGCTAAAGCTACTTCCAGTGAAAACCCCTGATTGGCTGAGTAGTAGAGATATGAGAATAACATCCACTATTACTTGCATTACATAATGTAAGAACTAAGGGTATCATTACAGATATAAGCAATTTGTTGGATGCAGAGATGATAAGATTATATAACATCATTATCTGTGTTCAGAAAAAGTTACTGAAAACCAGACATTGTCATGTCACCCATACAGAGCAGAATGCTAAGCACTCAATTGGACAGCTGTCAGTAAAGACACATGGTTTTCGTTGAGTATGATATAATGATTGGATTCTCTCTCACAGACCACATGCACTTGTAACTGCACCTGCATTTGCTTTCACCCATACATATATCAACTCTCTAAACTCTCCATATCTTTCTCCAAATACATTTTTGATGGAAACAGAATCATTTGATAGATAGTCATCAAGGTAATCATATTTTCCATAGACTTTGATGATGAGACAGTGGTGAAAGTTGTTGTGGTTAAGACAGCCATAATACTAGTTGTAATAGCCGGGCACGGTGGTTAAATGTCTATGTTAATTGTGTTATACACTCTAGTCATTCTGTTTCTATGTTCAGTTTATCATCCCTTGTGTTCATTATTTTCAGCTGTGACATTCATTTCCTCACCTGTGTCTCATTTACCCCTTATCACCACCTTATTTAGTCTTCCAACATTTTGAATGTGTGGTGACTTTCTAGATCCTCTGTATATACATTTTGAAATTGAATATTGTTATTTTGGTCAAAATAATAATGTCTTTGGGAAAATCAAGTAACCTAATCTGGGTCATTCAGGAAACAGCACTGGGTCAACATTTTTGATTTGATTCAACGTTATTGTCACTGAACAAGTACAAGTACAGTACAACGAAATGCAGTTAGCATCTAACCAGAAGTGCAAATAGAGGACAGGAAATGTATTACGTATGTTTTATGTTACAAGTGGAATGTGTAGAAGGCAAATGCAGTACAAATGGCAATTATTAATGTGCAATGAAGGCAAATAGAGGAGGGTGGAACATTTACAAGTGTTGAGTATAATTATGTTACAAGTGGGATGAATAGTTGTGCAATGATACAAATGCAAGTACAAATGGCAATTCTAAATGTGCAATCAAGGCAAATGGAAGGTGTAAGGTAGCATGTGAAACATAAATGTAAGGATAGCAGCAATGAGGTTCCCGAGGTAGACATGACAATTTTAAGATATGATCAAAATCAATGGAAGGTTCTAAGTAGTATTGTGAGGATTATTAGTCTGATTTCATTGAATGTTTCAAACAGTTAGAGACTTAAAGTATTGAGTACGACCGTAGTCTATTGTTTTCAATGGAAACCTGTTGCCACAAATCATTTCTGTAACTCAACTCAGTATTTCAGTGGTAGTACTTAAAATATAATCGATATCACCACCTTTATAACTTATGTTGTTTAAGAAATAACCCTTATCTCTTTATTGCTTCTTGAGCTAGCTTATATGTTGAAGGCACAAGAAAAATATAGGCTCCCCCAACCCCCGTAAGGGCTGTTACACAAGGAGGGCCGTAGAAGGGCATCAACCCAGCATCAGGACCGGTATTTGCTCCTTTGTGCAAGGAGGAACAGGAGGAGCACTGCCAGAGTCCTCCAGTGGGCTACTGGGGTGCATGTTTCTTATCAAACTGTCTATATAGACTCCATGAGGGTGGCATGAGGGCCCCGATGTCCTCTAGTGGGACCTGTGCTCACAGCCCAGCACCGTGCAGGTTGGCATTTGCCAAAGAACACCAGAATTGGCAGGTCCACCACTGGTGCGCCTTTCTCTTCATAGATGAGAGCAGGTTCACACCAACCACATGTGACAGATGTCAAAGGCACCGTGGTGAATGTTATGCTGCCTGACTGGTTTGGTGGTTTTAGGAGGCATATCCTTGGAGGTTCGCACACAGACCTCCACGTGTTAGCCAACAGTACCCAGACTGCTGTTAGTCCTCAGACCGATCGTCAGGCCCTTGGCCTCATGTGGCCAAAGTGTATAGGCAGTTCCTGGATGACGAAGGCAATGATGCCATTGACAGGTCCTCATATTCCCCAGACCTCTGGGATGTTATATGTTGGTGCATCCAACGCCACCAAGTAGCGCCACAGACTGTCCAGGCGCTCACTGATGCCCTGATCCAGGTCTGGGTGGAGATCCCCCAAGGACACCGTCTGCCGTCTCATCAGGAGCATGCCCAGACGTTGTCGGGAGTGCATACAGGCACATCGGGGCCATACACACCTACAGGCCATACACACCTCACATTATGAGTTGCCATGATGAAATTCACACAAGTTGGAATAGCCTGTGATTTCAATTATTTACATTGATTTTCGGTGTGAGTTTACACAATGTGCAGTAAAGATTTTGATCTTTCATATATTTTCTTCTTCAATGTGTGATTTAAGTGTTCCCTTAATTTTTTTGAGCAGTGTATTTTGCAGTACTTATTTTTATTGTTTAATATACAAATCTGTCATATAATTTAGGCAGTAACTAAACTGAGCTAATTCCTTCTAGCTGGAGGGAGCGGTGTAGTAGTACAAAATGCTGTGGTCTTTGTGTCTTTGTAGTCTTAGTCTTTGTGCTGTATATTACTGTGTTAATGGAATAATTTACTTTCCTGAAATAACAGAAAAGCTGCCAAAATTAACACTGTACTAGGATAAGTATCACATTCAAAGTTTTCTACATTTGACTGCTTCAGGGTTTTGACATTCGGTCATCTTGCCGAATTAAACCTCATAAGAAAAAAATAGCTTAATGCCATTTTACAAATATACTTATTTGCCCTTAAAATATTAATTTAGCATTGTGTAAAACCATGACAAACAAAAAGAATTACCCACAATGCTGTAAAAATAACACATATGGTTCTATTAAGTATAGATAAATAATTTCAACACAGAAAAAAGTCATGTTTGGCTACTACTTAACAATTGTATGCAAAGACAAAATATCAGGTGGGAATAACTATATTTATAAACCTCAGATAGACCAAAACATAATAAATAAAAATGTAATACATTTTATTGCAGAACAAAAATAAAGTTATATTGATCCAATTACCATATATTTGTTAATGATACTTAAAAACATTGAAAATATATTGTACTGGCATGTGAGTTTGTAACACATTTATGATTTGGGTTCTACTGACTTTTGAAGATATTTGAGTAGCCACTACTCAACAAATTTTATTAGTTAGATAGTTGTTTTTTTTACACACTTGGACCGTGCAATGTCTTACTAGAAAATGCAGTGTAGGGATTTGTGACATCCTGGCTTGGCAGTGAGTACCAATGGCCTCCCATCTCTCACTTGCAGCACGGACACCTGTTCATTATTATTCTTCACCTGTGTACCTGTTCACTGCCCTATTAGTTCCTCCTTCCTTCATGTTTGTTTTCAGTCATTGTTTTGGATTTAGTTCCCACTGACATCTCTTCGAGTTACCTGTTTTGTCACATTTAAGTTATTTAAGTCTTCGGTTCTCCATGCATTTGTGTACTTTCTCTTCAGTCTGTTCCCATTCTGAGAAATGAAGGCTATTCCATTCTGCTACCTTCACACAACAGTGCAAACTGTCTCAAACCAGAATTAAAGAGGAGTGGGAGGCCCTGGTGCACAACTGAGCAAAAGGACAAACACATTTGTTTTCTAGTTTGAGACTAGAAATGAAGCTATTTGACGAAGCTGGCTGGTCCCTGACAGCCAGCTTAATTAAATAGTACCTGCAAAACACCAGTCTCAATGTCAATAGTGAAGCGGTGATTCAAGGATGCTGGCCTGCTAGGCAGAGTTCCAATTAAAAAGCCATGTCTCAAACCAGCCAAAAAACCCAAAAGATTAAGATGGGCAAAGAACACAGACACTGCACTGAGGGATATTGGAAAAAATTGTTATGGTCTCCTGATCACAAAGAATAACATTTGTGAGATGCAGACCAAATGCTAGAGAATTGCTTGATGCCATCTGTCAGCTATGGTGGAGGCAATGTTATGATGTGGGGGAGCCTTCGTGGTGGGAAAATGGGAGATTTGTATCGGGTAAAAGGGAGAGGGAAGACTATCACTCCCTTTTGCAACGCCGTGCCATACCCTGTGGACAGTGCTTGATTGGAGCCAATTTCCTCCTACAACATAACAATGAACCAAAACACAGCTCCATACTATGCAAGAACTATTTAGAGAAAATGCAATCAGCTGGTATTCTGTCAATAATGGAGTGGCCTGCACAGTCCCCAGATCTCCACCCTATTGAGCTATTGTGTGAGCAGCTTGATTGTATCATACGTAAGAACTGCCCAGCAAGCCAATTCAACTTGTGGGAGGTGCTTTAGGAAGTGTGGGGTGAAATCTTTTCAGATTACCTCAACAAATTAAAAACTAGAATTCCAACGATCTGCAAGGCTGTAACTGCTGCAAATGGAGGATTCTTTGATGAAAGTATGAAAGTAAAGTTTGCAAAGGACACAATTATTATTTCAATAAAAAATAAACAATTGAACATTTTCCATGATTATATTTTCAATTCATTTTGCTATTTTTTCTATTCAAACCCTTTTCATTTATTTTTTCATGGAAAACAAGGACAATTCTGTGTCCCCAAACTTTTGAATGGTAGTGTAGGTACTAATGAAAAAAGCAACGGCTTTCCACACAGTCACACAGTGGCAAAACTGTCTTACAAGGTGTGATAGTGTGGTGATGCCAAGATCCAGGGTGTTTACAGATGATGTACGTTTCCATTTCACATATTGTATTAGCACCAAAAACAGTAAGACATGAAAAATGTGTCCACATTACATATCCGGATAAAGTACATCTCCACCTTAGGGGTTAAGTTTACACTCAGGGCTGGGTTAAAACTTAAATTAAGCTTAGAGAAATTGGATTGTATGTGTTCTGGTCTCCACAAGGATATAAATGCAATGCAGTGCACGTGTGTTGCTCTGGGAAATTTACTGCAGGTTGACTATGATCCAAAACATACTGGGCCATTTTCTCTTAAGCCTTGTTATAGAACATGAAGGGAATGTTTAACCCATACTCGACCCACTTTACCCTCAGCTATGTAAATAATTTACTAGTTTTTTACTATAATAATGCTTTACATGAGGAACCAGCTATTGCACCTATTTTATAGATGCTCTGAAGTAATAGGGTGTCGCATTATTGGGGTCCAGTTATATTGAAGGGAAGTAAAACCAACAAATGTAGAATGATCTGCACCCACTGTGCAGATGTAAACCCATTGACAATACCTGTGCAGCAAAGCCTTTTACAGCATAGGATTATGTTAATCAAGCGCCCCTCAAGATAAAAGCTGTTATAAATTGCAGCTGTATTTCATCACATGTTTTTTTGGGGTTTCATATAGGCTTTTACCCTGTTCAACAGCATTTTAATGTACAACGTGCTGTGGAAAACATTTATATTGTTGTTCGTTCTATGTTTTAGTCACAGGACTGGATTGCATTTGACATGAGCATAATGTTCCCTGACAGGTAAGATTGATCCTGATGGCCTTAGATGTATTGTTGGCCGGATTATTGTTTTTAATTAAGGGGTGACGTTTATAAATCCCAAACACAACCTCTAGACAATAATAAATTCAGCTGTAGTTAATCAAAATCCTGCAAGAAGATAGCAGTGTCCAGAGGCTTTGCCAGGTTTGGAAAATTTAATTAGCTAACCAATAAATATTTTGTCTGTAATGCTTGCTCAAGGGTGAAACTGCATAGAATGCAGCACTCAGAAAGCACCCATTGTAGATTGGTTTGCGCGATAAAGGTGTGCTCTGCTGCTTGTTGTTGCAGCCGTAAGAGACAAGATTGCGTCAAGCCACCAGGAAAACGTCATGTTTTAATTCATTTAAAGCACATATGGCATGCAAATGATTGCTAACACGGTGTTTGGTTTAAACGGTATCAAAGCAATTTGGAGGTGCGGAGTGTGGTGACAACACCTCCATTATAGGCATGTGCTGTTTGTTTCTCTTTGATTCTTTACCTCAGAAAACATCAAAGGTCTCAAAGGAGATTACCTGCAACTTCTGCCAGAACTGGAATGGTGTCATGTTACATAAAATATGTGGCATAGGCCAAAGCATTCATGTTAAGTCAAAAAAAAAAACACAGCATGTTAGCATGTTGACATTCATTTAATTGGTTTAATTAATAATGACAATATTTTCAGACCATAAATGCAATTTCATATTAAGATTTTACAGCAATTAACAGGAAGAGGGATTTTCCCTTTATGGTTCAGAGCTGTTTGATTGGCAGTCTGCTCTGAGCCATCTTCAAGTGATCAAGCACACTGGTGATGAGCTTACGCAGCTTTAAACTTTCTTCTGTGATCAGACAATATACCCTAGATTAGCGTAGCCAGTTCATGCAGGAAACCCAAGTGTTAATTGGTCAGCAATGCATCAGCTGATGCAGGATCACTCTTATCACATGTCAGATTGTATAACTATCTATTTAACCATCAGGTCACTCAGTCATTTGTTGAGCTTGCACTAGCATGCAGGTGCACGCCCATCCACCACCCATGCCTTCACCTGTTAAATTCTGTGTTCCTTGTGGGGGGGGTCAGCATGGCGTATCTTGCTCATTGCCATGGGAATTGCATAAAAAATATCAAAGGTATGTTATTGTGATAGTATCGAATACACCAGGGGGCGTCGCTAGCATGTACATCGAAATTTTTCTCATGTACATTCAAAACCCTGTACTTTCTGTCACGGGCAGAGCTGGGGGATCGGCTAAGCCCTGAATGTATTGTGATCCTAGCGACGCCTCTGGTATACACGATGATGTGATGGCAATGAGTTACCCTCAAGGAGCAGAACCTAATGCCAAGACTTGCATGTGCAGGGCTTAACCATTACCAATAAATGTTTAACCTAATATGTGGTGTTTTCTGTCTGAAAGTGTTAAAAAATTATATTCAGCAATTCACCCTGGGGAATCTTAGACGGTGTGTATCATTTCTGAGAGGTTTCTGGGGCAGTGAGATTTCTTTAACACAATTGTTGCTTTCCTAATGCGGATCTGAACTATCGTGACAAAAAGCCAAAGCCAATCGACTGTGGTAAGAAGTTGGCAAAATTGCTTATCACATTATATTACTAATATTGTCATTTGAAAGATTAACATTATTGTGTTAAAAAATTTATTTTCAGGACTGAATAATGGTGTTTTGGACACAGTCAACCAATGTTGAAGAGTAAGATTTATGCATGGTCTTGAAACATGCGGATACAGATTGTTCAGTTCTCAATTGTAACATACACTGAACTCCCCATAGAAATGCAGATACATTTTATATGCACAGACACACAACATTGGTTGTTTAGATAAGGGCCTGTCCTTCAGTGCAATACATCTTTCTATCACTCCTTCGTGGTTTATTATGCCCAGTCCATACCATATATCCTCATGTTCTTTTAAGACTTCAAAATTGCTTAGGTTAGGTTAATGGCTTCATAGTTCTCATCTGCATTGTGTTAAATGTTCAAAAAATCTAGATGGAATCCAACACTCCCCCCTTTCGTACATTATTTGACTAAATATCTAGACAGACAATTAAACAAACATTTACACACAAAATAAACAAAGATTACGTCTCTGGTAATACACACTATCATTTGTTGCATGTTGTTGGTTTATACTTTTGATTCACTGTCACACATAAGTAATACCTCCTTCAGATAGTTGGTCATCTCCATAAAGGTGGTTTCTCTGGGACTAATTGACAGTGATTGATCTCTCAGAACCTGCACGATCGCAAGACGGCTGATCTTATCAGACAAGCACTTTTGTACCACACACTTGAGTACCTGTATCATGATCAAAAAGAACACCAGGGCTTTTATTATTTGAATAGGAACCCTCCTCATTTGCCAAACGTGGAAGAAAGCCGAGTCGATATCCCCAAATCATCAGTATTAAAATCAACAAATTTAGTACCATCCTCACATATTCTCCTAGCCAGATCTCTTAAGTCCTCAGCCTTATCAGCTATGTAAGTAACACTGTACCTATCACTGCGCAAGTGCCACCTCACGCTGACAGCAAGTAGTCTATCAGATTTTGTATAAGCACAGTACGCATAGCAACAATTGCTGCCATTATATCTTTGGTTAGTTCAGTAAAATTTGCCAATTCTTGAAGTGCCAGTGCCATATTGATCTCTCTAGCCAATTTAGTGTTACCATTCTTCGTAATGAGAATAAAGAAGAATCTCCCAGTCTCTGAGATGGTTTGAGTTTTACAGATTCAGATAACTGCATGCAGTTATTTAAGAGAATTTGTCTACTACTCAATTATGTTATGACGTAAAACATTTTTTGCTTCAAATATGTTATTATGTGACGTAATGTAATTGCAAGTGTCTAAAAGGCCCAGGAGGGGCAGGCGCTTTTCTGGCCTGTGTCCTGGTTTTTGTTCCTTGGTTATTCTGTAAACCAATTATGCAAGCTTATACTGTAGACTCAGCAGCCTGGTGAACTAAGATTTAAACCAATTCGGATTAAACCTGTTAAGCATTTTGTCGACCCCCCACATGTCCCTGAGAGTGTAACTGCATCATAAGATTAGTTGCAAAGAAAAAGCCATAATTTAGACTGGCCAATAAAAAGAAAACATTAAGATAGCCACAGAGTCAGCTCTTCACTGTTGACATAGAGACTGGTGTTTTGCGGGTATTATTTAATGAAGCTGCCAGTTGGGGGCTTGTGACGCGTCGGTTTCTTAAACGTTGTCCTCTTGCTCAATTGTGCACCAGGGCATCACACTCCTCTTCGTCTTCTGGTTAAAGCCAGTGTGCACTTTTCTGTGAAGGGAGTATTACACACCATTGTGCTTTGATGAGGATTGTTGCTTTGCCATGCATTTCTACGCAGTTGTTTGTTTGGCTCCGACTCGTATGTGGAAGCATTACAGTATTATTATTAGCCTATTATTATTACTATTATTTTTTATTGTGGTGAAAACCATGATCATTTTGTAGTGATTGTCGGAAACATTTGAGTGTTTTACAGATATTTGTCAGGACCTGGGACACCCAGCAAGAAACCGGGACAAACCTGGGCAAACCAGGATGTCTGGTCACACTACTGTGCACCTATGTGGATATTCCATAAAAACTTCAATTTCCAGCTACAATTGTCAATTACAACATTAACATTCTGATCAATTGTATGTTATTTTAATGGACCACAAATGTTTTTTTCTTTCAAAAAACAAGGACATTTGGAAGTGACCCCAAATGTTTCACTGGTAGTGTATATCCATCCAGCACATTACTATTACAATGGGGATGGAAACTTTATTTTAGTTTTGTTTTTTTATATATATTTTTTTATGATATAACTGGTGTATGGTTTGTAGATTAGTGGGGGGAATACTAATGCATGAAACTGGGGGCATTGACACGAGAACATTTTAATCATTTGGTGTGTAGATCTTGCATAGACACTAACAGCATAATTACAACTAGATGTTTGCCCTTTTAGCAATTTAAAAAAAAAGCTGTTACTCTCAGGAGTTATTTACCTGGTTCTCATTAATGCAAAGCTCAGTTTAATGTAATTGTTTTAAATTATATGGTTACCATTTTGTAATATCCCATCAGATAAAAGAAAGAATTCATAGACTGCAGGAACTACGTAATCACAGAAAGACTGCCTGCTACTATCAAAGAGTATGTATCATAGAGTTATTAAACCTTTTCCCAAATATATTACTCGCAGGTCATTCAACTGAATGTCCTCTGTTATTGGGTAAAAGAGACACATTGACAAGCACATCCTTCAAGGGATGGTACGGAAATTGTATTGCCATACAATGCAATATTGTTGCACATCCATTCATCACAAGTTATGAAAAGAATGGTTGTCATATTTGCCTTGCAGAGAAGAACCAACAATATCTACACTGAACATTTGAGCAAGAAATCTGCAGCAACTAAACCGCAGACTTTCACTGAGAATTATCTCTTGCTCACAAACAATGATGCTCACTGGCAATCTCACTCCCTGAGCCAATTCAAGTTAGAATGTGCTATATAGCTTTTATTCTCAGAATGTTATCTTGCCTGAACCAGAGCCTCTGTCTACAGCTCCAACATTACCCTGTCAAACACTAATGTCCCTCTGAAGTGGATCAGATCCACACTCCCATGTGTTTGTAGACACTCAATTAACCTTCATGGATAAGAGTTCTTTCAAATACTTTTATGTTATAGATCAGAGGAGAGTAAATTATGGCCCCAAACTGATTTAATCTGTTCCATGGTAAACTAGATTAAAAACAGGTATGTTTCCTTTACTCACCTAAGATATTCCAAGTTTTTAAATCAAAAAATAATCCATCCCAGTAACTCCTATACTGTGCCATAAAAATTATTTGCCTCATGTCAGAATGTTTGCAATCTTTTCAGATCAAACCTAATAGATAAAGCTTAGATCAAAGGGAACCTGAAAGAACAAACATCATTGTGGACAGGTGTGTGGAGCGCACGAGGGTGTTGTAACATAATCGATGTTAATAAAACATGTCCTTCCTGCAGCAATGCATGAAGCATCTTCCACTTTGGCCTCAGCTCCGAGTTGCTCCTTGGGAGCTCTTTAATACCTCAAAGAAAATGGTAGGTGTGTTGGGGCAGGCCCATCCTGGAAGCTGTCAGTTTTGTTTTGGGGCATTGGTGCATTGTGCTGAAGCAGGAGTTAGAGGCACGTTTGCGCCACACTTCCCACAACTAAGTGTCAGACCACGCCCTGTTCTATACACTGGATGGTCCTGGGGGGCTCGTCAGGGGCTGCCGAGGGGTTTTGGGAGGTTTGTCTGGCGCTGATGGGGTGCTCTGGGCTTTTTGTCGGACACTGATGGGGTGAAGAGCCTCTCCACTGGCACTGCAGTTACCGGATGTGCCGCAGTCCTTCCCGGTATTCCATGCCCATCCAGTCACTGCAGCTTCTCCCAACTCAGCAGGGTCCGCATGATGTCCTCCTGTCTCTCTGGAGGTATGGCCATAGTGCTGGGCTACAATGTTGCTATAGTCACCAATACTGTTATCCAGAGGTGGGGGACTCGAGTCACATGACTTGACTCGAGTCTGACTTGAGTCACAATTTTGACTTGAGAACAAGTTACTTGAGACTTGACTTGAAGTGGAAGACTCGACAATGACTTGAACTTATAATAAACAAACATCAATACAATTATTTTATATGTTGTGACATCAGCACCACTAATCAGCGTATGTGCCTTTAACGCTGCACAATTCAAACCGCGCCAAACATGGCAGACAGTAACGTTAGTCGAGCTCCACAAATAGTATCGTTTGGATACAAGGACTTTGAACTGGACCGTGTGAATAAAAAAAGATTTGCCAGATGCAAAATATGCAACAACGTCAAATTTCATTCGTCATTTTAAGAACCACAAGGAAAGGTAAGAAATTAATCTCTTTATATTCAGTTTCACTAAGATCTATAACGATTAATTTACTAATGTAATGAATTAATCTTTTGTTTGTCATCATTTGGCCTTGGTTGCATGTTATGTTTGTTTTTTTTCTTGTTAGAAATGTGACCATTATCATTACTGAATACGTCTGGTAAATAGATGTAAGGGTATTTGACTATAACAGTGGCATAGCCTGAATTTCAATGTTGATGGGCATCTTAAAATGAGCGGGCATGTATATTATTACACGTAGGCTATAATGTCTGTATTAAATGTGGGCATTTTCAAGTGTTTGTGGACTGCGTGTGGAAACTAAAAAGCATTGTGCTTACACCATAACAGTTAACTTTACTGCATGAAAGGCTAACATGGAGGCGCCGATGTGATTACTAGCACCTAAACATTTCGAAGAGTTTTTTTTTTACTCATACAGACAAGAATAATTACAGAGTAATTACATATTAGGAAGTTTTTCAGTCACAATAATTAGTTTATAAGGTTGTTATTATTAGCCCTTATTACATGGATTGGCTGAATTCCAGTGCAGAATGCGTGTTATTTCTTGATAACAGACCGTTGCCATTAAAAACAGCGCGTTGCTATGGACGCAGCAGGATTCTAACCAGAGATGGAACGGACTATTTTCTTTAGAGGAAGCAATACAATCGTTTTTAAATCAATAATTTCCTTTTGAAATCAATATTTAGTGTCAAATTATAGATTTATTTGGTAGGTAGCCATGTAATATGCAGGATAAGGTATAGCGAGGCGGTTGTTATAGCGAATACAACCCCTTCAGGCTGATTCAAGATCCCTCCGATTCGTCCCCCCAAAAAATTGTACCGCGGAGGAGAAAAATATTTGATTTTGAAATCGAGCTTCGCACCGAGCGCACGTCAGAAACAAAGGACATTGTGTGTGTGTGTGTGTTCATCTCTTTATTACTGTGACTTGACTTGACTTGAAACTTATAAGGACTCGACTTGACTTGCTTAGGGTGAACCCTTGACTTGACTTGACTTGCTTGATTTATCTGAACTGTAACTTGAGACTTGACTCGAGACTTGATGGTTAAGACTTGAGACTTGCTTGGACTTGACCATGTGTGACTTGTCCCCATCTCTGCTGTTATCACGTTGTTAAATTTGATGTAAATTACATATGGTTGAATTTCATACCGACCTTCTTGACTGTAGGTGGGGCAAAAGGAAGGACATTATTTTAGCACACTTTCAGTCCTTTTGAGTGCCACTTGGCAGATTTCGATTTTTTCTGTTTTTCACAAAAGCATCTCGTCTTCACTCTCGCCTTGCATACGTCAGCTGAAACAAAGAAGAGACACAGATGAATAAAATAATTTCACATGTAACTTCTTTTTGCTTGTTTCTTCCCTTACAGGTACTTGGCTTCTGGGGACACACTGGTCAGCCTAGCATTCAGCTATCGCCTAGGGCACACAACTGTCATCAACTCTGTCCATATGGTGTGTGCAGCCATTGAAAAGGTGATGATTGGGAGGTTCCTACCCAGGCCAACACAAGACACATGGAAGGAGGTGGCCCAAGAATTCTTGGAAAAATGTAATTTCCCAAGATGTCTGGGAAAAATAGATGGCAAACATATAAAAATCCAAGCAACACCACTGTGTGGAAGTCAGTACTTCAATGACAGAAATACCTTCTCCACAGTGCTTTTGGTGCTTGTGTATGTTGTCTACAGAATCCGATTCATTCAAGTGGGGGACTTCGGAAGAACCAGCGATGGTGGGGTGTATGCCAGATCGGATTTGAGGAGAGGAATGGAGGCCAGAGGCCTATACTGTGAAGCAGGATTTGGGATTTGCGGGCTAACTTCAGGTTGAACGCTGCGATGTCAGAGTCATGATGGTGGTTCACTTGTTACAAGCTTACATTGCCATGGTAACTTACACTGCACACCAAACCTGCTCTGGAGCAGGTTATATTCCAGATAACTGATTTACATGTATAAAAGCTCCCAAGACGCTTAGCACTGCCAGGGTTGCAACTGAAAGAATACGGCAAAGATTTTCTTACACCCAATAAGAATTAAGCAATGCATTCATTTACTGGAGTGCACAATTGTAATTATAGTCAAATCAAGTTGTATCTTAATGATGGGACAGTGCTATTGATAAGCTTTGTAACTTAGGCATTTACACAGCAAATACTATATACTATATATATTTTTAATATTTCTCTAAAATTATCATTTGCTCCTCTTGAATGAAATATGTGGCTCTGCTGAGGTGTTTTGGAAGCTCGACTGTGTTGTTGGGTCTGGTGTTGTTGGGTCTGGTGTATCTCATCTTCCTCTTGACAAAGGTCAGGCAAGTTGGCTGGCCAATCAAGCACAGTGATACCATTGGCAGAAAACTAGTTGCCAGTATTTTTTGCACTGTGGGCAGGTGGAAAATCCTGATGGAAAAAGAAATCAGCATCTCCATGAAGCTTGTCACAGCAGATGGAAGCATGAAGTGCTCTAAAATCTCCTGGTAGATGGCTGCATTGACTCTGGACTTGATAAAACACAGTGGACCAACACCAGCAGATGATAAGGCAGCCCAAATCATCACTGACTGTAGAAACTTCACAATGGACTTCAAGCAACTTGGATTCTGTGCCTTTCCACTCTTCCTTCAGACTCTGGAACCTTGATTTCCAAATAAAATGCAAAATGTACTTTCATCTGAAGAGAGGACTTTGGACCACTGAACAACGGTTCAATTCTTTTTCTCCTTGCCCAGGTAAGACGCTTTTGACATTGTCTCTGGTTGAGGAGTGGCTTGACGCTAGGAATGAGGCACCCATTTCCTGGACACGTCTGTGTGTGGTGGCTTTAGCCTCAGTCCACTCCTTTTGAAGCTACCCAAGTTCTTGAATCAGCTTTGCTTGTCAATCCTCTCAAGGCTGCAGTCATTCCTGTTGTTTGTGTTCCTTTTAATACCATACTTATCCCTTCCAGTCAACTTTCCATGAATATACTTTGATAAAGCACTCTGCGAACAGCCAGCCCTTTCAGTAATGACCTTCTGTGGCTTACCCTCCTTGTTTCACTTTATGTGTAATGAATCTAGAATAGGAAGGTGTAATGTTTTTGTTTGAATTACAAAACAAATGAACTTTTCCGCAATATATATTTTTTTTTAGATGCACCTGTAGTTATTTTTTGTAATCATGCTAGGATTGTAAAAAGCTGATGAATGATTATGGTCCCAAAGACAAATAATTGTTGTATTTGTGAAAAGGGGTTTTGGGGAATAAAAAAACTTGGTGTGATTGTGAACTATCAACTCCATGGAAGAGGTAATGTCACTCCCAGCAATTCACATTAGCCCAAGAAAAGCTATAGACTGCAAGTCCAAGCACCTTCCCAACAGTAGACCGTATTTTAACAGCATTTACAGTGGGTAGTTGGTATAACACTGTACTATTATAGATAAGTTAAGTTATTCTGTATTTCCAGAATTGTAAAACATATAAGCAATTACAAAAGGTTAAAATCAGGTTAACCTGAAAAGCATCTACCATATGTAATTATTTCATGATAAAGCAAATAATATCTCATAGGTCCTATCCTGTGTAATACAAGAATACTGAAACATTTTAATGGATTTTCATGATGCATAAATACTGAATGGCTCTAAACAAGCAGGCTTATTTTGAAAATCATGTAGACCTATTTGTAAGGAAAACAGTTAGGAGGTTATAGTATTCACTTTCCACTCCCAAAACCCTTGCAATTAAACTATTTTCTGGAGTTGTATCTGAAAAGTACTACAAATAGTATTATGGTTTACTGCAGTTGGGTGTGGTTTGTCCGAGTGGTGTTGCCGTACCCCAGCAAAAGCGTTGCTCGAGTCCTGTGAGTAGGTAAAATCAATAAATGTCCAACAATGTACTGTCTCTCTATTTCATTATTTTCAATTGTAATAAAAAGTTGAAAACTAAAATGTAATATGTGTTACATAGGCTATATCACTGTTGATTGTAATAGTTTTAACAACAATGTCATTACATAATTTTGCACTGGAACTGTAGCTTAAATAATGGAAATAATGTGGAAATTACTGATAATAAAAAAAAACAGTAATTGTATGTGGAAACAAGTGTTTTTGGTGAAAACGAGCCGATTTGCGATTGCTAATCAATCAACCATCATTAACGTTAGCTATCATAGCTAAGTTACCTGGAAAGTTATTTAGCCATACATTCACCCAGTGACCAACGATGGTGCTCACGGGTGTATTCGACTAACGTTAATGGGGATTGTCATTATGAGCAAGAGGAAGGGTGGCAGTGACATTCGTCCGTGTTTTGGGCAACCTCATAAAATTTTGAGTGCAGTGAGAAAATGAGTGCCAGTCAGATGACAGAACTGTACAGTATTCACAACCCCAAGAGATTAGTCTATGTTTCTTGATATAGTAGTCATTGCCATTCAGATCAGAAATGGTTAGTAATCGATCCTGAACTTCATGGCAAGAAACACCACTTGTTTACTGATAATATTTATTTAATGGTAATTCTGGTGCGTTCAGAGAGAGGGAGGGGGAGCATGAGGATGCCGACAGGGCAGGGAGATCAGGTGACATGGAGGTGAGCGAGAAAAGGAGCAAATATTGATGACTCATCTGATATTGTCGTGTTGGTATTGTTCCTACAACATCATAATTAATGTTGGCACAACTGAGGTTAGGTTTAGGCACAGGTGTCTCTTAGACTCTTAGGTTAGCGTTAGGTCAAAGGGTGGCGGGCAGGGGACTGGGGTAACCAACTAACTACAGATGAGTTGCAATGATAGTCCCGGAGCAACATTAATTATGGTGTCTTAGGAACAACATCAACATGGCACTATCAGATTGCACAAATATTGATGGTTATGAGTCCTGTTTCTGGGGGACCTGTACGTGCACCCTTATCTTTATCCAAGCAGAGGGGAGAGCCGCTTTGGGACGCTTCTGAAACGTGCCGTCTGGTGGAAGCATTGACTGGACGCGATCAGCTCCGGTAGCCGCTTCGGAGCTGGAACATGCCACAGAAGCACTCAATGTAATCTAGTCACTAGTGTTCCATGTTCTCAAGTTGGTAGCCTATCCCAGTGAGCAATTGCTGGCGCGCCGCCGGCGTTTTGCTGCTGGCGGGCCGCCGGCAGATATAATTTCGTACAGCCAGCGGGCCACCAACTTTTGCCGCTTTTCTCCTAATCTCAATTTGCATCTCAGGCGGCTTTCCACCAGGGGCCTGACTGTGTTACGCTGGCGGCTAGCCACCGCCGCTGTATCTGCTTGTGTCGCCATTTTTTCCAGCAGAGATTGTAACAGTTTTGGTGTAGTGTTCCGGAGCAACGAACCAGGTGCAGGCAGGAGTAGTCGGTGATGATTCTTTAATAACTCAAACAAACACCGAGCACAAAAACACAATGAAAGAAAAGAGCTGACTAACGCAGCAAAACGAAGGCAGGCTTTGGGCACAAAGTACCAGAGGTGGGGGACTCGAGTCACAATTTTCAGGACTTGTGACTTGCTTGATTAAAGTATGAAAATGACTTGACTTGAGAACAAGTTACTTGAGACAATGACTTGAACTTATAATAAACAAACAGCAATACAATTACTTTATATGTTGTGACATCAGCACCACTAATCAGCGTGTGTCTTTAACGCTGCACAATTCAAACCGCGCCGAACATGGCAGACAGTAACTTTAGTCGAGCTCCACAAATAGTATCGTTTGGATACAAGGACTTTGAACTGGACCGTGTGAATAAAAAAAGATTTGCCAGATGCAAAATATGCAACAACGTCAAATTTCATTTGTCATTTTAAGAACCACAAGGGAAGGTAAGAAAGTAATCTCTTTATATTCAGTTTCACTAAGATCTATAACGATTAAGTTACTAATGTAATGAATTAATCTTTTGTTTGTCATAATTTGGCCTTGGTTGCATATTATGTTTTTTTTCTTCTTGTTAGAAATGTGACCATTATCATTACTGAATATGTCTGGTAAATAGATGTAAGGGCATTTGACTATAACAGTGGCATAGCCTGAATTTTAATGTTGATGGGCATCTTAAAATGAGCGGGCATGTATATTATTACACATAGGCTATAAAGTCTGTATTAAATGTGCGCATTTTCAAGTGTTTGTGGACTGCGTGTGGAAACTAAAAAGCATTGTGCTTACACCATAACAGTAACTTTACTGCATGAAAGGCTAACATGGAGGCGCCGATGTGATTACTAGCATCTAAACATTTCGAAGAGTTTTTTTTTTTACTCATACAGACAAGAATAATTACAGCGTAATTACATATTAGGCAGTTTTTCAGTCACAATAATTAGTTTATAAGGTTGTTATTATTAGCCCTTATTACATGGATTGGCTGAATTCCAGTGCAGAATGCGTGTTATTTCTTGATAACAGACCGTTGCAATGAAAAACAGCGCGTTGCTATGGACGCAACAGGATTCTAACCAGAGACGGAACGGACTATTTTCTTTAGAGGAAGCAATACAATCGTTTTTAAATCAATAAATTCCTTTTGAAATCAATATTTTGTGTAAAATTATTGATTTATTTGGTAGGTAACCATGTAATAAGCGGGATAAGGTATAGCGAGGCGGTTGTTATAGCGAATACAACCCCTTTAGGCTGATTCAAGATCTCTCCGCTTCGTCCCCGCAAAAAATTGTACCACGGAGGAGAAAAATATTTGATTTTGAAATCGAGCTTTGCACCGAGCGCACGTCAGAAACAGAGGACAGTGTGTGTGTGTGTGTTCATCTCTTTAGTACTGTGACTTGACTTGAAACTTATAAGGACTTGACTTGACTTGCTTATTTGTGGAGCTCAACTAACAACTAACGTTACTGTCTGCCATGTTTGGCGCGGTTTGAATTGTGCAGCGTTAAAGACACATACGCTGATTAGTGGTGCTGTTACTTTATATGTCACAACATATAAAGTAATTGTATTGCTGTTTGTTTATTATGAGTTCAAGTCATTGTCGAGTCTTCCACTTCAAGTCAAGTCAAGTCTCAAGTAACTTGTTCTCAAGTCAAAGTCAAGTCATTTTCATACTTTAATCAAGCAAGTCACAAGTCCTGAAAATTGTGACTCGAGTCAGACTCGAGTCAAGTCATGTGACTCGAGTCCCCCACCTCTGTGCACTATTGCTTGTGTAAAGGACCTTTGTGTAGACATTTACAGTAAACACATCTTGCCATTGCTTACCATAATATTTTCCCGAACTAATGGCCATTTTCCACTGCGTGGTACCGGCTCAACTCGTCTATATCCTCGACTTTAATGCTTCATGGGGGACAGTTCTTTACTGTGTTTAAACACTGCCGTGTCCGTAGATGGCGCTATAGCGAATTGCACGTGTAAGGCAAGACCATATGTCTATGGGCAAGACAGTCGCCATTTCGATCCCACGCTGTTGTACCGTGAAAACTAGAAGGAACATTCATTTTAGCAACTTGGTTCTCTCGTCAACTGTTGTTCAAAGTATATATGGTATAAGCTATATGCTTTGAATTGGACAATACAACATGTGGATTATCAACATTGTTTTACTACAATTTGATGAACTCCCAAAACAAATGAAGATCAAGGAAATTGTTGAACGCCGAGTCACCTACAATTTATGGTGAGTTTTGTTCTATCATAAATAATTAGCGTTAAGTGTTGTTAGGTTACTGAGTAAGAACGTAATGACTATTTTGTATAAAACAATTACTTTTTGCAATATTCTATTAACATTCAAATTCTTTAGTCAAGTTAATGGTAGCTGAATGCAAGTTCTAAACCATTGGCCGGAAAACAAGTTATAGAAACTGAGCTTGAAAAAAACAGCATTGGCATGAGATAAAATACCTACAGTAACCCTTGTAACTTCGTGTGTCCACAAGTTTGGTTGCTTACTATTTTTTGTTTCTTCGTTTATCCTCAAGTTCAGATGTTTTGTGCTTCTTCGCATATCAACAGTTGAACAGGTAGGTAACATCGTTAGCTAACTTGTCTAAATTGTGTTTCTTAGGGTATCAACAAGTTAGAATTTTATAATATCTGCTTAATCCTTATAACTTTTATCAACTGATAAATAACGTTGGCTAAATCGTGTTTCTTTGTGTAATGTTATCCACATCATGTGGATAATGTTACTCTTGGCAGTAAATTTAAACTAGCTAAACATGGACCTGTTGCAATTCCGTTACTGAGGTGTCTGTGTATCCACATTGTTCTTAGCTAGCCTGTGTGTCTGCCGGTGTTTTAAACTTATTTTCTAAACATTGCTTTCAGGTGATGATGTTTTCTGTAGTTTGGTTCCCGGAGGAGGATGACTGTGTGGCAGCAGTTCCACGCCAGGTATGTGAATTACATGTTGATCTCATAATTGTTGCATTACTTGGTTTCACCATATTTACCTGTACACCAACTTTTATGTTTATTTTTAGGATGGAGCAAGCACAGTACTCCAAGGCACCATGTAGAGGATGGCTACATAGGTAAGTGTGGGTTCATTTTATTAGCTCTGCACATGAAGGTAAGAATGAACATTTTGGCGGACACTGCGATTTGAGTTCTGATTGTAAAATAACCAGATATTTAGTACTGAATAATTAACTGTTTGTCTTTATTTTCAGAACATTTGGAGAAGATCAAGTGGCTGACTGAAGAGAAGGTCGAGCTGACGGCACAGCTGGCTCTACAATCAGGTAAAAACAAGACTATAGTTAGGCTAACTTCTTGTCTTAATGAAACTGCATTTGTCTGAACGTGTGCCCTTTACTAAAATGCAATACTGTACAGCCTTTCTGAAATGACATGTATATTGCAGTTTTGTTTATTTCACTGGTAAGCTATTGACATTTCATTGTGCTTTTTAGCTTCTGATAAAAGAATGTCAAGCAAAGGGCACAGCTGGCTCTACAATCAGGTAAAAACAAGACTATAGTTGCGCTAGCATGCTGTTTCATGAAACATTTAATTTGTCTTGAATGTCATGCAATTCTCAAAATCATGTCAGACCATTTATGTACAATATCTGATTACTGTATTACAGGAGCCATAAGGGAGAATCTTTCCAACCAGGATGCCACTGATGAGGCTATCCAGAACCAGGTCCCCAGGTACCAGAAAGGGGCAGCTGACCGTGCAGTTGGGAGACCGCAGCAGTACAAGGGACCTGCCGTGAATATGAATGACATCACCAGCACAACCAATATTGGTGCTATGCTGCAGTACTGTACACTCACCTAAAGGATTATTAGGAACACCATACGAATACTGTGTTTGACCCCCTTTCGCCTTCAGAACTGCCTTAATTCTACGTGGCATTGATTCAACAAGGTGCTGAAGGCATTCTTTAGAAATGTTGGCCCATATTGATAGGATTAGCATCTTGCAGTTGATGGAGATTTGTGGGATGCACATCCAGGGCATGAAGCTCCCGTTCCACCACATCCCAAAGATGCTCTATTGGGTTGAGATCTGGTGACTGTGGGGGCCATTTCAGTACAGTGAACTCATTGTCATGTTCAAGAAACCAATTTGAAATGTTTTGCGCTTTGTGACTTATCCTGCTGGAAGTAGCCATCAGAGGATGGGTACATGGTGGTCATAAAGGGATGGACATGGTCAGAAACAATGCTCAGGTAGGCCGTGGCATTTAAACGATGCCCAATTGGCACTAAGGGGCTAAGTGTGCCAAGAAAACATCCCCCACACCATTACACCACCACCACCAGCCTGCACAGTGGTAACAAGGCATGTGGTAACAAGGATGGATCCATGTTCTCATTCTGTTTACGCCAAATTCTGACTGTACCATCTGAATGTCTCAACAGAAATCGAGACTCATCAGACCAGGCAACATTCTTCCAGTCTTCAACTGTCCAATTTTGGTGAGATCGTGCAAATTGTAGCCTCTTTTTCCTATTTGTAGTGGAGATGAGTGGTACCCGGTGGGGTCTTCTGCTGTTGTAGCCCATCCGCCTCAAGGTTGTGCGTGTTGTGGCTTCACAAATGCTTTGCTGCATACCTCGGTTGTAACGAGTGGTTATTTCAGTCAAAGTTGCTCTTCTATCAGCTTGAATCAGTCGGCCCATTCTCCCCTGACCTCTAGCAACAACAAGGCATTTTCGCCCACAGGACTGCCGCATACTGGATGTTTTTCCCTTTTCACACCATTCTTTGTAAACCCTAGAAATGGTTGTGCATGAAAATCCCTGTAACTGGACCACACCCCTAAATGCATTGAAGCAACTGCCATGTGATTGGTTGATTAGATAATTGCATTAATGAGAAATTGAACAGGTGTTCCTAATAATCCTTTAGTTGAGTGTATATATATATATATATATATAATTATTTTTTTAACTGCTGCTATGTACAGTGTTATATATATGTTTGCATTATCCTCTTAATATATTTATAGCTCTGTGTGAATGTTCTTTATTCTGAATGTAGTTGTAGTGTTATGCCACCATTCATAAGCTTATTGCACTGATGTATCTATGATATTCAATAACTATTGATTGCTGCTAGATCATACTTATGTATATTACTGCCTTTCTATTCCTTGTTTATTTTGTATTGTATTATGTTTATTTTGTACTTTCACATTCAAATACTGTAATTTTATCTGTTGCTGGACACTTTTTTTTCTTACACTTAGATTTTGTAAATGTTTTATTTCAATTCATTTGCACAGTTTATTTTGCTTGCTGTATAATGCATGCTTTTTTGTATGCATCTTGCGCTATTTGAAATAAATTGAGATTTTATTCAGTTTGTCATTTGTGATATGACCAATATTATTATAAAGAATTATTATAAATAAAACCTAATATAGGGGCGTGAGGCATCCTGCTAGGTTTATTGCATAAAAGTGGCTAGCCGCCGTTGGGCCGTTGGTGAGCCGCTGATCAGGGTATTGTTAGAAGGCATTGTCATGAAAGCGGCTGCCGCCGGTGGCCTGCTGGCCGGACGCTTTGCAGAAACGCTCGGCGGCTGCAGCAGCAGAAAGCTGGTGGGCCGCTGGTGGGCCACTGGCGTGTTGCTTGCTGGGATGTTACTTGACCTACAATATGTTTTATATAAAAGCAGCATTATAACATCTTTGGAGAATCAGTGTGTTCTGAGTAATTGCGTAGCTGCACAAAATGTTCTTCAAGCTTTCTGCTTTGACTCTGTAGGTGTGACCAAAGCATAAGAAAGACATTATGGCAGTGCTGTGCATATCAAGCTAGCTAACATGCGTTAAAGCTGAGTGAGATATTGTTAAAATAACGGTAGCGAAATGGCGAGATCGGAAACTCTCATCTCATTCAAGGAATTTCCTGGTGATTAGTTGAGCCACTTTCTGAATCATGGAAGGTTACTCAATACGTACCTCAATTCTCATTAACCAATGAGATTCTAATGGCTTCTGCTTATTTATTTAGCTTAGTATTTCTTGAATTTACTAGCATGCAATGGCTGTCACTAGCATTTCTTTTTCAAAGAGGACATTATTTTTATTTTGCGTTTAACATATGTATTAGGCTTACTATTAAAACATGTTTTATCTAAATACCTAAATACAATTGACAGCATATAAATACAGAACAACCTGCTGAGTAATATTAGGTTTGTATGTTGTGGAAAAATAATTGATCATCTCCATCATATAACAGCTTTTCTTAACCATTTAATTGAAGACTTGAAAGCAAAAATTAGGGACTTGTGACAACCTTGAATCGATCTGAGCTGTGGAACTTTGGACTTACTTAAGACTTATTTGTGACTTGCAACAATGGGACTTGGTCCCATGTTTGAATCACATTGTTCTCTGTTGTATTGTAGCAATTTCTTAAGCATGGCTTGCAATCTCAAGTTGTTTTATTGACAGCACTAACTCTTGGAAAGTTAGTGTTCCTCCAGATGAGTGTCTGCTAAATGATTAAATTGTTGGAATAAATTTAAATAACCTTGGGTCACTAGAATGAAGGATAATCCCTGGCATTCCTCTTTTGGATATTAATCTCTTTTCTCTATTCTCAGTTGTTTGCTATTATTGACCATTTTGGATCATCTAGCAATTCTTAAGCACTTAATTGCTGTTCTGATGACGTGGCTGCATCTTGGTTTTCTACGGACCATTGCATCCTAGGCCCTACTTAAGAACATCAAGCTTTTATTGATTGGCTGGTGAATGGTTGGTTGCCTCCAAGACTTGGTTGGCTTAGGGAGAGAGAGAGAAAAATGAGGGCACAATACAATGTTGTCACACAAAGAGACTACATGAGTGCTACAACTGCATCATTGCAGTCTCCAACAGTGCCCTCATGTAGATGATGTGCATCATACTTTATCTAATTGACCCTGAGAACATAGATTTTATGTATAGATATAACCCAAATAGTTTCACTATAAAAGGTTCTCATATGGGAACACTGAAGATAAAAAATAAATAAATTAGATTTTGCAGTTGATGACATGTGAAAGTTGCTTAGATTTGATAACATTTCAAATGTTTATTTTAAATGTAGCAAAGTAGAAACTTTTTTTCATAAATTACTTAAGTAGTAACTGACACACAAATAGATGACCTTAAGTATTAACCAAATATCTCATAGCATTTAATGCTCAGCCTTAAAAAAGGGAACATTTGAAGTACATAAAATAAAAAGGATATGGAAAATAAACAACAACGAAAAGGTCAACCATAATTGAGAATTAAATGTGACATTTTAAGAGTTTGTGCTTAGTTTTCTGTATTATGGGCCGTCACCTTTTAATAGGAATACACTGATAAGAAAATTATTGTCCACTATCGATACTATAGCAAAAATTCACATACCACACTCTGCCAATGTCGACACTAATGTTTTGACATTTCTGACCATCTGTGTACTCTGACAACATAATAAAAAATGTATTCTGATGATGCTTTTAACAAAAAGATTATACAAAAGTTATACATTTCTCTTTCTGTAGATTTTAATAACAAAATAAGTCTGATAATTAATGGAAATTGTGGTAAAAAATGTGGTAAATAAGATATTAGACATTAAAACTGCACAAGAGAAAAATTCATAAAAATACAATACCATTCATAAGGTTGGGGTCATTTAGAAATGTCCCAAGGGTTAGTATTAGCCCTAACCCTAGAAAGGTTTTTGTTTTGGCAAAAAAAACTGAATAACTTCAAAGCTTGTAGCAGGACATTTTTCTTTCTTGGTAGAAAAACCTTATTTGCAATGTCATCAAAGGGTTAGGGTTAGGTCCTAACCCTCTTGAAAAAGTGCCTTAAAAAGTTCCTTCTTTTGTCTGGGTGGTCAATTTCACTCTCTATGCGCAATTTCTGAGACATAGCCACAGTGATATGTTCAATGATAAGAACTGATGTTGCCTTGATGATATTTAAAGACAGGGTTGTAAGACACTTGTCCCTTTCATTATAAAACATGACAGGATTTAGCAGGTATGTTAGATTCTGATGTCCTAGCTCTACAGCAAACTGGTAAAGCCATTGGTAGTTTGTTGGTTATAAAGGAGGAGTAATGGGTTCTTGGTATGGCCCAATATAGCAGGACTTTGCACTCTGTCATCCAAGGCCTCACATATCCAATTCTCTGCCTTAGGTCCCTCAAATGCTGGTTGGTTGCATTCAGATGTTCCTCATTGTTTATAAGATGTTTTAAGGGATTGTTAGTGTTAGAAATCAGCCTTTTTGTATAAAGTGGTTGAAATAATTATCGCATACCCGGTTGTTAAGAGAGCGAGTAATTCAATTATTTATTGCAGCATTAGATAGTCTTGTTCATGAGGTTAAGGACCTGGTCTTCCTTACACAATCTCATCTCACTCAATCCCTTCTCACTGTAATGTTGGTTACAAGCTGATATTCAGTGGGGAAAAATCCAGAAAATCACATTTTATGATTTTTAAATAATTAATTTGCATTTTATTGCATGACATAAGTATTTGATCACCTACCAACCAGTAAAAATTCCAGTTCTCACAGACCTGTTTTAATTTAAGAATCCCTCCTGTTCTCCACTCATTACCTGTATTAACTGCACCTGTTTGAACTCGTTACCTATATAAAAGACACCTGTCCACACACTCAGACACCAACCTCCCCATAATTATGTCACTATTTATCATTGAAATCAGCCCAAAAACCCATGTGGAACTGTTCTGCCATTCCAAAAACACTTTTCAAACCCTTTATCTTAAACACATATGCATTGTATCACAATAAAAGTGAACAGAACAATTAAATAATTCATATTATGTGCATACAGGACAATATGATTGATACCCATGAATATTTTTCTATTTATGATTGAATTCAAACCACACACAGCCATGTGGAACAGTTCTCCCATTCCAAATACGCAAAGCAGACAATATCTATAATGACCACATTTGTATTACATTATATCATGATAGATTATCAGATGATACTAACCTGACTGTTCTTGTGTTAGCATTAGCCTGTTGTTAACATTTGTCCGTTGTTGTCCGGTAACTCAGCTATCCAGCGTTTGATAACCGTAACGGACTATGGCTACATTTAGTAAAATTGTACATTTTGCCATTTCATTCTAATTATAATACTTATAAAACTGTTGAAAATACATATCCTTTCTTTGCCTTTTCGACAAGTTAGCGTTACGCAAGGACACAATGCTAAAACGTTCGCTAATGCTAAGTTAGGATGCTAACTAAGCTGACGTACTGCTTCAACCTCTTCTACAGTCAGAATGAGCAAATAATGCAAACAAAACTTATGTCCCACCCAGCAACCTTTTGATATGATAAATATATATCAGATACATTCCCCTGATTGGGTAAAATAGACAATTGTGCCTAGCAACAGCCTTCCATTGGTTGCTGTCACCCAACAGCCCATCCATTGGTCAGGTGCACAAGGGTTTAGTTGCATTTGGACAGGATGACGACAACAAGGAAATGTGCCACGTAAACACAAAGCGCATCTGCATTTTCAGCAGGATCTCAGGGTACCAGCAAAGAAAGCAGAATCTATCACAAACCGTTTTGAAAATCTGTAATACTATGTAATTGTTATGCAAATACGCCCCAGGCATGGGCGGTACCGCCTAGTCCGTCCTCAGGGGGTTAAGAAGCCCTCCTGATCTCCACTCATTACCTGTATTAACTGCACCTGTTTGAACTTGTTACCTGTTTACAAGACACCTGTCCACACACTCAATCAAACAGACTCCAACCTCTCCACAATGGCCAGGACCAGAGAGCTGTGTAAGGATATCCGGGATAAAATTGTAGACCTCCACAAGGCTAGGATGGACTACAGGACAATAGGCAAGCAGCTTGGTGAGAAGGCAACAACTGTTGGCACAATTATTAGAAAATGGAAGAAGTTCAAGATAACGGTCAATCTCCCTCGGTCTGGGGCTCCATGCAAGATCTCACCTTGTGGGGCATCAATGATCATGAGGAAGGTGAGGGATCAGCCCAGAACTACACAGCAGGACATGGTCAATGACCTGAAGAGAGCTGGGACCACAGTCTCAAAGAAAACCATTAGTAACACAATACGCCGTCATGGATTAAAATCCTGCAGCGCACGCAAGGTCCCCCTGCTCAAGCCAGCGCATGTTCAGGCCCATCTGAAGTTTGCCAGTAACCATCTGGATGATCCAGAGGAGGAATGGGAGAAGGTCATGTGGTCTGATGAGACAAAAATAGAGCTTTTTGGTCTAAACTCCACTCGCCGTGTTTGGAGGAAGAAGAAGAATGAGTACAACCCCAAGAACACCATCCCAACCGTGAAGCATGGAGGTGGAAACATCATTCTTTTGGGATGCTTTTCTACAAAGGGGACAGGACGACTGCATCGTAGGGAGGATGGATGGGGCCATGTATCGCAAGATCTTGGCCAACAACCTCCTCCTTCCCTCAGTAAGAGCATTGAAGATGGGTCATGGCTGGGACTTCCAGCATGACAACGACACAAAACACACAGCCAGGGCAACTAAGGAGTGGCTCCATAAGAAGCATCTCAAGGTCCTGGAGTGGCCTAGCCAGTTTCCAGACCTGAACCCAATAGAAAATCTTTGTAGGGAGCTGAAAGTCTGTATTGCCCAGCGATAGCCCTGAAACCTGAAAGATCTGGAGAAGGTCTGTATAGAGGAGTGGGCCAAAATCCCTGCTGCAGTGTGTGCAAACCTGGTCAAGAACTACAGGAAACATATGATCTCTGTAATTGCAAACAAAGGTTTATGTACCAAATATTATGTTATGCTTTTCTGATGTATCAAATACTTATGTCATGCAATAAAATGCAAATCAATTACTTAAATCATACAATGTGATTTTCTGGATTTTTGTTTTAGATTCCATCACTCACAGTTGAATAGTACCTATGATAAAAAATTACAGACTTGTACATGCTTTGTAAGTGGGAAAACCTGCAAAATTGGCAGTGTATTAAATACATGTTCTCCCCACTGTATACATTGAAGGGTGTGTCTACCTAGCAAAGATCAGGTTTCCAAGACAGTTACCCCCATGCCAAATGGTCAATGTAAACATTTCTGTGGTTATCAGAGCGCCACCTACAGAGAGAATCTAAACCGAGAGGTTTCTGTTGTTCTCATTATCTTGGCACATTCACTTACAATGAAACATACATTCACATTGTAATTATTAATGCTGAGATTCCACATTAGCTTAAGGCAGGCTCTGGGGTTATTTCAGTTCTCCTCTAACTGGCTGTAGCCACACTCTCTTCTTCATCCCCTCAATTACTTTGAAGAACACATCTATTCTATTCGATATGACCTGCACATCCTGACACCTACGAACAAATAAGTGTTAGATCCCATATGTGGATTCACACCCAACAAAAACACTTTAACTGGCTGAAAATGTATCCAGCTGTGCTGCCATCTCTAATTATCCACTCTTGCCAAATATCCTAATGTATTCGAGGTAAACTCTTTGTTGCTTCATCATTCAGGGTAGCCTCATTGCAGCTTAGTGAGCAGGTATAATACTCCTAACTTAAACTGATGTTTCATTCCTCAAAGCTGTTTCCTGCATGCCCTTCCATGGCATGTATTGTGTTCAAAACTTCACATAGTCAAGCCTGAACAACAAATACAGCAGTTTGTGTGGTTAAAATACAAATAGGCATTGCAAAAAAATTATTACAAAAATGATTTAGAACTGTCACCTCAAACAGTAGTTTATATTACAACCTAACTTCAATTATGGGAACAGAACCTGGATTACGCACACATACTTAAACATGTAATGCTATGATGCATCAACAGGTTACAAAAAAACAATTATGGGTGAAATAGGCAAAATAAATACAGATAATGTTTACAATAGCAGGAAATAGTCACAGGAATCATATAAGGTCAAAGTTTATATTGAGACTGAAAGGAAACTACAAGTTGTCATGGTTACCTCCTTACCATGGGATCGTGACATGATTTTGATATGAGAGCAACGAAATAGAGTGGCCGGCAACAAAGCAAGATCAAGTGTTTGCAACTAGTTGTGTGAGATTCTAACTTCAAGTTCATGCTCCGTTTATTTCTACATCATTTGTACAAAAGGAACAGGTTAAAAGACAAATTACTGGCTTGGTTGAGTAATAACTTTGATGGACATGTTTCCTAGTTTGAGAGTGTTTAATAGATCTACATTTGTAAGTGCCATTGCTTTGGCCTCAGAGATTATGTTTCTGTCCAAGGGAATATGATCAAAACGCACTGATAATATTGTCATCAGATATGAGAATATGGTAATGATTCTGAACAATTCCCTTAATTAATTCAGAGCATTTGGAGTAGCTTAGCAACAGAATCCAAGAATAATTCTGTTTGCGATACCGTCCTTGAAAGATATTGGGTCTCAAGTTCAGATTTTCTAAATATCCATATTGATATGACTGTATTTATAGGCCCTTGAATTTTCCTAGCTATATTTACTGATCTTTATATGAAACGAACTGAAACAGAAATATGAATGAATTACAATATCCTTACAGATAATCAAAAGTGAAACAAATATTGTTTTTCATATTTCATAGGAAATCTCAGGTGCTCAGCATAGAATTGAGGAAGGCGTGGAATGCCTGTAGCTTTATAACACTAACCTAGCACAAAAATATATGGGCAAAGAATATTTTTGGAGAGGATTGAGAATGGACTGTTTTTCCACTTAACACAAATACCAACCCAAGTTTTAGGTTAAAATACTAACCCAATTTAAAAAAGACAGGTTTGGCTATACATGTGGAATCATATAGCTGCCATAGGTACAGTAGGTAATTTACCGTTGTGCTCAAAATTTTGCATAGCCTTGTTTAATTGGTCATATTTTTACCAATTTTAACGAAACCATGAGTGAGCACGCAAAACATGTCCTTCATTTCTTATGGGATTCACATTCAGGTCATAACAGAATGGCACAATCATAAAACCAAACATGGCAACAAAGGGAAAAAATGAACTGACCCACTGTTCAGCATGCATTCTTTTGCAGGTGGTGTAGCTGCCCATTCGTCTTGGCAAAATGCCTCCAGGTCATGCAAAGTCTTTGGTCGTCTTGCATGAACTGCATGTTTGAGATCTCCCCAGAGTGACTTGATGATATTAAGGTCAGGAGACTGTGATGACCACTCCAGAACCTTCACATTTTTCTGCCTAAACCACTGGAGGGTCAACTTGGCATTGTGCTTAGGGTCATTGTCGTTCTGGAAATTCCAAGAACGTAGAACAATGCAAATTGTCAGCCAGTATTTTCTGATAACATGCTGCATTCATCTTGCCATCAATGGTTGTCACCATAAAGCTCTATTTTGGTCTCGTCACTCCAAATTACAGTGTGGCTGTAAGGTGTGTCAAGGTGTTGTCGGCCATATAGTAACCAGGCTTTTTTGTGGCATTGGCGCATTAAAGGCTTCTTTCTGGCAACTCAACCATGCAGCTCATTTTTTTTAGTATCGTCGTATTGTGCTCCTTGAAACAACCACTCCGTCTTTTTCCAGAGCTGCCTGGATTTTGCCTGAGGTTACCTGTGGGGTTTTCACTGTATCCCGAACAATTCTTCTAGCAGTTTTGGCTGAAATCTTTCTTGGTCTATCTGACCTTGCCTGAATTTTCCACTTCTTGATAAGTGATTGAACATTACTGACTGACATTCGCAAGGCTTTGGATATCTTTTTATATCCTTTTCCATCTTTACAAGGTTCCATTACCTTGTTACAGAGGTCTTTTGACAGTTATTTTCTGCTCCCCAAGGCTCAGTATCTAGCCTGCTCAGTGCATCCACGTGAAAGCTAACAAACTCATTGACTATTTATACACAGACATGAATTGCAATTTATAAAGCAACATGTGTGGGAAATTAACCTTTAATTGCCATTTTCACCTGTGTTTGTCATCTTGTGTGTCTTTTTACAAGGCAAAAAAGGTATGCAAACTTTTGATAAGGGCCATTTGGGTAATTTCTGTTATCGTCATGATTTAAAAAGAATCCAAACAACTATGTGATAATAAATGGCTTCACATGATCACTATTCTTAAATATGTTTTTTGTATGATCAGTCGTTTTTTTCAAAATCAATGCAAACATTTTACAATTTCTGCCAGGGTATGCAAACTGATGAGCACAACTGTATATCATTACATTTTCTTCCACTAAGATGTGAGATTGATTCTGATAGGGACAGGTATTCTCCTTCAACTCAAATCTACCATTGCTAATAGCGAGGGTCGGTATCTGATCGTAGTTGGGTAAATCCACTCTACATTGGTTAACCTACTGAATATTTATGAACCAAACAACAATCTCGCCTTTTACAAAAGGTTGATTTAAGATATGACTCAGACTTTTATGGTTGTCTGATATGATCTAAATTGTTTGGTGAACCAGTAATTGGATATATCGTACTGTGAATGTTTAAAAACTGAAATCACCCTTCTTTAAACCAATGATAATACAGATGTTTTTCTCATCTTCACTGTGTGACAACTTCAAGGAATGTCTAAGTAGCTGTATCAAACAGAACATGGCATAATTAGCTGAACTGGAAAGACAAATTGACTTATTGGATAGGGGGAAATGCTTATCCTGTAACTGTAAAAAACTGCCTTAAAATCTTACACAAAAACATTCTGTCAGCTATAAGGTGTACATTTTTTATATTTTCACACCAAACAAAAATGGCCAACAAACCACAAATTATTAGACAGACAGCTGTGTGAAATTTAGAGTGGTTGTACAATCAACACTGCCTACTCTGGAGGGGAATGTCATTTCAGGTTTCTATTCATGACATTTTCGTTTGGTGGTTTTAACTGCAGTGTCAAAATCAGAAACAGTTCTCAGTCTGGTATCCTTTTGTTTACTCACACGTGACCTTTAGAGTCCTTCATTGTCTCATCCATATATGTCAGTTTTAAGGTCATTCATGTATTTATTGATTAATTTCACCCTTATATTTTGATTACAGACCCTATAGATCCTATAGTTACCATAGCATTTACCCCTCAGGTGAGATACATGTTTTATTTATTGTCTTAGGATTCACCACTAGCTAAATGTAATATATGTTTTTTTTCATTTTTTTATGGTTGTCTGGCAAAATATAAAACTTTTGCTTTGATAATGGAGGTCAAAAAAGGGGGGTGGGCAAACTGAACTTTTCATTTATCAAAGGCCCTCATTAGCCGAGACAATATTGATTTGGAGATGCTGGAAAGGTAAAGCCAGTGGGAGTCTCTCTAAACAATCCTAGCCTGTTTTCCCTGGTCTAATTAGATGTCTGGTTAGATGTCAGCATTGTGGTGTGTTTATGTGAACGGGAGAGAGAGAGAGAGAGGGAGAGAGCATATGTGTGAACTCTGTGATGACCAAAGGAGGATCCAGTGCATTTAATCCCCAAACACTGGTCCTCACTGTGAGAAGTTCAACTGTCATTGCCTCTTGCCTGGAGACATAAAACATGTATTTGCCCCTATGCACTGAGAAGACAAGCAAAATGTAACAAACTATTTCGGAACTATTTATATTGAAGTTTGTAGCAAAACGGCATAGTTCAAACTGTACCTGAATGTCTGACGTATGGGTAGCAGGGGATTTGCATTGCAAATGTTTAGTCAGTTTGTCTCAGACGATGCATGAGGCCATCATGAAATGATATCAGAATAATGTTTTCCCGCCTTGACATGGCCCATTATTGTGTGAGTCAAAGTCCGGCCGAGATGAGATCAACAGTGGTGCTGAGCAAGATGGTACAGTGGAGCAAACAGTCAAATTGACTCGGCCTAACCCAGACTAATTTGGCTCAGATTTATTTCTAATCATTATTATTACACAAGGATCCATTTCAAATATATATTTGAGACTGGTTCTCTGAAATAGTTGACGTGATGTGAGTTTGGCCTTTAATTAAAGAGTAAACATTGATTCTACAGCCATACTTGAATGGGAAGTAGATTTTAGTATTATAGGGAATTGCATCCACTAAAAGCACACCAATTGGCTTTTAGTGGGTAATTGTAAATGCCATCTTTAAAGTTCAGATCCTTTTGTTTGAGAATAGTCATTGCTGGATTTATTTAAGTAGGAGACCTATTTGGTAACCTGACCAGCCTGCTGGTTACTTCAGTTAATCTGTGAAGAAATGGGCAGGATGTAACTTGATCCTAAATAGGGGTGTGCCGAGTACTTGAATAATAGTATTGTTACGTATATGAGCAATTTGACAGACATGAATATGATCCAATTATTTAGTGTCATTAATGATTGAATAGTTACTGAAAACCAGATATACTCATATCACTCAATTAATCGATTCTGCTGTCAGTAAAAATATGGATGGGTGTGTTCATCGAGCCTTCTGCTACAGTTGGATTCTCAGGGAAGCTTTCTCACACACACACAACCGCACAATGGCATTCACTTTCACCCATTCACACACACCATTGCTTTTTCCACATAAATTTGGTGTTAATCATATTATAGCTAGCCATCGAGTGGTTTACATTTTCATTGACTTTGTAGAGTCGATAGTGTAGTGAGTTGTTTTTGGCAATGTGAGTTGTTTTTCTCATTCTGTTTACGCCAAATTCTGACTCTACCATCTGAATGTCTCAACAGAAATCGAGACTCATCAGACCAGGCAACATTGTTCCAGTCTTCAACTGGAGATGAGTGGTACCCGGTGGGGTCTTCTGCTGTTGTAGCCCATCCGCCTCAAGGTTGTGCGTGTTGTGGCTTCACAAATGCTTTGCTGCATACCTCGGTTGTAACGAGTGGTTATTTCAGTCAAAGTTGCTCTTCTATCAGCTTGAATCAGTTGGCCCATTCTCCTCTGCCCTCTAGCATCAACAAGGCATTTTCGCCCACAGGACTGCTGCATACTGGATGTTTTTCCCTTTTCACACCATTCTTTGTAAACCCTAGAAATGGTTGTGCGTGAAAATCCCAGTAACTGAGCAGATTGTGAAATACTCAGATCGGCCCGTCTGGCACCAACAACCATGCCACGCTCAAAATTGCTTAAATCACCTTTCTTTCCCATTCTGACATTCAGTTTGGAGTTCAGGAGATTGTCTGGACCAGGACCACACCCCTAAATGCATTGAAGCAACTGCCATGTGATTAGTTGATTAGATAATTGCATTAATGAGAAATTGAACAGGTGTTCCTAATAATCCTTTAGGTGAGTGTATGTTTCTGCCCTCTTGGAGACATTCTTATGAAAATAACAAGAAAAGCTTCATGCTGCTCAAGTAGCACTCGAGACATCTTCAGCATTTCCTCAGATGTGATAGACTTTCTAAAGGAAGAGCACACTTGTCAAACCAAGTGAAGTGACAAATAAAAAGATATGATTTGGTATTCCTTTTCATAGCCCATCCCACCCTTGGTAAAACTGTAACAGCTTGTTACAGCTCAAAGTTTGCATACCTTTGGAAAATTTATAAAAGATGTACCATCTGTAAAGAAAAAATGATTGAGCAAGCAAAACATATGACTTTCTTATGGGATTCACATTCAAATGTAGGTCATAACATAATGGCACAATCATAAAACCAAACATGGCAACAAAGTGACCCCTGTTCAAAAGTATGTATACCCTTAGTTCTCATAACTGTGTATTGCCCTTTAGCATCAATGACAGTGTGCAGTGTTTTGTAATAGTTGTCTATGAGGCTATGAAGGGGTGTAGCTGCCCATTCGTCTTGGCAAAATGTTTCCAGGTCATGCAAAGTCTTTGGTCGTCTTGCATGAACCGCATGTTTGAGATCTCCCCAGAGTGCCTTGATGATAATAAGGTCAGGAGACTGTGATGGCCACTCCAGAACCTTCACCTTTTTCTGCTGTAACTAATGGGGGGTCAACTTGGCCTTGTGCATAGGGTCATTGTCGTTCTAGTAATTCCAAGAACGTCCCATGCGCAGCTTTCGTGCAGAAGAAGTGTTCAGCCAGTGTTTTCTGATAACTTGCTGCATTTATCTTGCCATCAATTTTCACAAGATTCCCCCGTGCCTTTAGAGCTCAAGCACCCCCAAAACATCAGTGAGCCACCACCATGCTTCACAGTGGGGATGGTATTCTGTTCACCATAAGCCTTGTTAACCCCTCTCCAAACATTGTGCTTATGGTTATGACCATAAAGCTCTATTTTGGTCTTGTCACTCCAAATTACAGTGTGCCAGGTGTGACAAGGTGTTGTTAGCCATATTGTAACCAGGCTTTTTTGTGGCATTGGTGCAGTAAATGTTTATTTCTGGCAACTCGACCATGCAACTCATTTTTGTTCAAGTATCGACGTATTGTGCTCCTTGAAACAACCACACCGTCTTTTTCCAGAGGAGCCTGTATTTCTCATGAGGTTACCTGTGATATTTTCTTTGAATCCCGAACAATTCTTCTAGCAATTTTGACTGAAATCTTTCTTGGTCTACCTGACCTTGCCTTGGTATCAAGAGATCCCTGAATTTTCCACTTCTAGATAAGTGATTGAACAATACTGACTGACAATAGTTTTTAGTCATTTGGCCAGTGCTGTGCACAGGGGCTCTCAATATTAGTTTGCATTAGAATTCTCTAGTCTAATGTACACTTTAACACATTTACCAAGGTTTTTGTTTGCCTTATTGTTTATTTACAAAAATGTATCACATCTATACATTTGTAATACAAGTTCAGACATAAATTAGAAGCCTTGAGGTAATAACATGTTTTAATGGGCATTCAAGGAAATCACTGGTTTGTGATGGTGAGAGTATAACGAGTCCGTAAAAAAGAGGCAAAAAGGAAAAAGAAACAAAACGAACAATTCAAATGTAATTTTCCCTTTGTAAGTTTTGACAAGCGCACCAGCACAGTCACAAACAGAAAAACAGTAATCTGTGAGGTGCAGTGGGTGAACAACAGGATATAAACACAACTAAACAGTGATTGGAAACCGGTGCGTCCTCAGGATGCTTTGCTGCCATCACTCTCCTGCTGGTGGTTAGTATACTGGTGAGGTGGAGTGCCGGAGAGAAAGGGGAGCGGCTGTGCCACGCGGAGCAGACGTTACACCGTTTTTGTTTTGTCATGTTTGATACACCAGAGCTGAATGCATATACTGTGTCAATATGTCTGTTTATTTAGCAGGGAAATTTTCTATTACGTGTTGTTGCTGTTAGCTGGCTCATGTGAGGAGACCTAATTTAGACATTTGTAATGGGATACAATAATGATATTCTGCTCTGGTCAAATATAATTTAATTTTTTTCTTATAAAGGTTAAAATATTGCATATGTCTGGAAAGGATAAGTGGTAGAATGATAGATGAACTTAGCAATAGTCTTGAACATTAAGGAAAACATGCAGTGTCCCATGAGGACTGAATTTTAATCCAATATAGTCATAGCCTATAAAAAGGATAAAAAACTGCTAAAATTTAGTTTAATTCCTCTCAATAATATTCAATATTTTATTTTAGATGCTACACTAGTTTTGGTTAAATAATACAGTTTTTATTTGTTTGTGTTTACCAATGGTAAATGAGAAGTACTTGTGTTTTAAAAACTAAAGCCTGATAATGAAGTTTAAATATTAAAATGGTAAATTGACTATTGAACAAATAGGGTAGATTGATGTAACAGTGTTTAAGGTCTAAATATAATGTTCTTTGGATAACTCATTACTATACCTTGATTTTAGTAACATCATTCACAGTATCTCACAAAAGTGAGTACACCCCACACATTTTTGTAAACATTTGTGTGTATCTTTTCATGTGACAACACTGATGAAATGACACTTTGCTACAATGGAAACTTGTACAGCTTGTATAACAGCTTGTAAATTTGCTGTCCCCTCAAAATAACTCAACACAGCCATTAATGTGTAAACCATTGGCAACAAGAGTACACCCCTAAGTGAAAATGTCCAAAGTGGGCCCAATTTGCCATTTCCCCTCCCTGGTGTCATGTGACTCGTTAGTGTTAGGTTTCAGTTGTGAATGGGGAGCAGGTGTGTTAAATTTGGTTTTATCGCTCTCACACTCCCTCATACTGGTCAATGGAAGTTCAACATGGCTCCTCATGGCAAAGAACTCTTTGAGGATCTGAAAAAAAGAATTGTTGCTCTACATAAAGATGGCCTAGGCTATAAGAAGATTGCCAAAACCCTGAAACTGAGCTGCAGCACGGTGGCCAAAATCATACAGCGGTTTAACAGGACAGGTTCCACTCAGAACAGGCCTCGCTATGGTCAACCAAAGAAGTTGAATGCATGATGTTACTAAAATCAAGGTATAGTAATGAATTATCCAAAGAACATTCAATTTAGACCTTTAACACTGTTACATTAATCTACCCTATTTGTTCAATAGTCAATTTACCATTTTAGTGGTTAAAGACAGTGTCTCTCATATGGAAGACCTACGTTCAAATCTGTTGAGAGTAACGGCATTTATTAATTATTTCTGGTAGATTCCACGAAACTCATCTTTTCACTTGATGTGAAATGTTAGTTATCGTCGCCTGTATTGATAGTTATTGTATAAATGTCATTTACGAATGAACAGACAAGAGGCTACACTGACACACAGCAACTGTACAGCTCTATGGTGTAGTGATTAACGACGCAGCCTTTCACATGAGCAACCTGGGTTCGAATCTTGAGGTGGTAGCATCTTCTATTGCGGGACGGCTGAACTAGGCTTGCCTGGTTTATGAATATAGTATGTAAACACATTATCAACTTTGTTCTAGATCCTTCCCTAGTACCAATTTTCTGTTTTTCATATCCATCCTCACATGACGGCCAGTGCGGGTCCAGGATGGTGCCGTCCTTTGCCGCATTCGCCATGATTCTGCTTTCTCTCATGGTGTCACTTTCCCATTGACTTATTGAAGTGAATGCGAGGGGCAATGTATGATATGATGATTCAATTAATTATTATTGAAGAGCTGAACCGAGAGCTAAAAGTAAATCAAACTAGTACATATAAAATGTTACATGAACAATTTGGGTTTTCCTGTTTGCATAGTTCGAACAGATCATTGGCATCATCAATTCAAATGATTTGTTTTGAATTTGTTTATTTGGAAATTGTTTATTTTCAAATAATGGATCTTTTTGAATTTTGAATAGCATAGATATAACAATTTTTGATATGGCTAACAAACCAGACAATTAAATCTTATCACACTGTCAGTTGCTATTGGACGTATATATAGCACAAGGAATCAAACATCAACTAAGTTCTGGATGGAAATGTGCCTACCCACACTCATCGAAGGCCCGCTGTATCACGTCAAGCCAGGCGATTGGGTAGTCATCAAAGACAGCAAGAGAAAGCACTGGAGCAAGCCACACTGGTTGGGTACATACCAGGTACTCCTCTTCACACAGTCTGCTGTTAAGGTAGCTGGGAGAGCAACCAGGGTCTAAGCCACGCACTGCAGGATGGCTCCAGTGTTAGAAGATACGGTGAAAGAATAGGGGAACTGAAGTCACCTATGGGCAACCTAAGTTAAGTAATAGTAAACTCCAACTCCAACACAGCCTGCGATCATGGAGCCAAAGAGACAAGGACCTGCAGGAGAACTGGAAGGGATGAGATGCACCATCAGATGCCTACTGATTCTAAGTATTGTCATTGTTGTACCATTAGTGTGGACCTTCGACCCACACTGATGGTGATGGTAAAACCGTAAATGTAACATACTCTATAATGAAACAAGCAGAGAGATGGGAGCACACCATGAAAAAAGGCCTAAACGACGGATCTGAACAGAAAAAACTAATTTGTTGTCGCATGAATAACTGTACTCCAGATGGCGATTGACATGTAGCAATCAACCCAGTTTTGAAAGATAAATGGTATTGGACCCACAGAAGCACAGGAGGGAGCGCTATGTTCCCTTCATCATCCTAATTCTCCAAACATATGAATAGGGGGAGATGTCATGATAAATATTGTACTGTCAATGTTTCAAAAAAGTAGGATGTAACCCAAAACATTATTGGTGTTTTAGCAATGGCGGAAGCAACACCCCTTGCAGACCACTTGACTACCCCAAAGATAGACCCGCTAAGATATGCACCATAACAGTCTCACCCTTCACAACAGTTTCTTCTCTTGTGTCCTGCCGCCATGAACAAGGTAGAATAAGAAGAGCGCTGTTGGAGCCAGACAATACAGCCCTTAGGATAATGGTTGACTATGCAAAGCATGAGAAAATGACTAATTGTTGGATTTGCCAACACATACCAATATCTTCATGTTCCCCAATGTTAACCCAAATTCCATTTTTAGTAGCAGACTGGGAGGAGTACGGTTAGTCAAAGATGGCTGCACAAATGGCCACAACAGATATGGAATATTATACACAGCTGAATAACGACAAATTAGACATGGCCTATATGGTAATAGTAGAAGTTAACAACCACCGCCGTCTTAGGGGAGTGAACATTTCTACATTGTTTCATTTAACCTACAATGAGCAGAGAGGAGCCCAAGGCCGAACTGTGAGAGAATTGCGGCAGGTCACACTGTCCATGGGTGGGTTAAATTTTCAGGGTTATCCTCTACGGTTTATCCCTGGGGTATGACAATATTCAAGATGTTAATTGTCCTTGCTGTTAATGCTTTGTTTTGCTTTCTGTATGTTATTTTCTTGTTTAATAAAAAGTGTAGTTTTAAGGTTATGACACAGGTGATGGTCCAGACTCATGCCAACGATGACCCAGAACCAGACATTTCAGGCCCATTCATTGGAGTTATAACATCATTAATGTCTACAACATTTAGAGTATTTATTGATAGCCTAAAGCTTAGTGACTTGATGCTTGACTATCTGTGAGTAAATTGTTTAAGAATTTACATTAAGGGTTGCTTAGATGTCAAAGGGGCGGAGTGTGGTGGAAATTCACTGAGGGAATGTATTGATTAATTGCACCATTGTATAAGAGAGAAATTCCTAGCTAAGTACTGTGTTGATAGTAAAGTACCGAGTCCATGTATTTAGGCAGTAGGAATTTGCAAGATTTGCTAATGGAGAGCTGAACTAATCAAACGAACAAGCCTGGGCTGATTGAGACCATAGACGTGTTTTGTTCAAAGGTCAGCTATTTTGTAAGATGTTGTCACACCTTCTTGCCTATACAAAAGTAGGTCTTTCTGAGATGTGCTTCAGAGATATTTCACTGATAACCTTGTTGCTATGTTTTCTCTCTCCATACAAGTTTAATGAAACTATTATTGTGCCAAGAGACTTTTGCCTCTGTACCTACTTCTTAAGTGTTCTACATGGTGGATTTCCATCACACCCTCTTTATGCAAATGTGACATTTGAAATTAATCAGCTTCAAATGTGGATGTGCCACCTGCTCCAACAGTTACAACATCAAGAGAGAGCTTCGCATATTTTCCCTGTGCCATCTTTCTGATGTAATAGTGCAGGTGTCAAATTGATAAAGCCCTGTATAACCCAGTAGAAATTGGTTTTGGAAACAAAATTAAATCCATGTACACAGCTTTGATGGTTTGCTCTGATTTCAGTAACAGATAACTACAATTGAAGAAAAAACAGCATCTGCCAAACAAGAGATGGTGGCATTGCTGGATTCCCAGAGGAGGAGGCCATGTCTTGTTTTTACCTTTGCATTTTATTCAGCATTTCGATCAGACATCTGTAGACAGGCAAACTGGCTTATCCGCCCCTTTTCCTCAAGAATTTTGTCCCTGAATATATTGTCCCTGAATGTCCCCTCTCTACTTTTCTTTTCCACTCCCCACTAAACCATTCTATTGTGCCCTTAGATTTATTCTTGCTTTGGTCCTAATACCCAGCATTGCGTGTTGAATCAAGAGGTGGGTTGGGCGTCTTTGCTTGTATGAATAGAGAAGCATTGTCACAGGTTTATTGATAGTTCTAAAGTGTATTCAGCTTAATATTAACTCATTTTAGAATGAGTAATTATTGTGCCAGGTTACATAATTGGACTCCACAGGTACACTATTGGCCTAGTTTCCACAGGGATTGGTTAAAAGGCTTTTAGCTTTGATACAGCCTAAATGTTGAATACAATTTGAAGAATTATCTGAAATGATGAACTGGTGGCTTCTGTAAATGTAATGTTTTTTTTTATTAATGTGTGCGTATCTGTATGGGGTTTTGTAACTGTTTCTTAATGTATGCATATTTATGTGTTTATGTACTAAACACAGGTCTAAATTGATGGTGCTTGCTAGAATAAAGGTAAAAAATAATAATGAAACAATCATAACTAAAAGAGAAACAAATGAAAAGAAAACACAAAAAAAGCCATCCACCATTGCACCGCCCCACCATTTCACCGAAACATTGGAGGAGGGGAGCCAACCTAACACTGGCATAGGCTGAGCGGATAGGATATCCGGGTCATATGGAGGTCTTAAAATCAGAAAGTTGAATGTTCTATATTGGCCTGCTCAAAGTCCTGATCTCACTGACATTGAGAATCGATGGTACTATTGGTTCGCTGCCATCCACTGTCATCCAACCAACCTGAACATTCTGGAGAAAATCTGCCTATAAGAATGGGCCAAAATCACTCCGACACTACTAAATATTAATGAGTAGGGTTGAAAATGTACAGTACGCAAGCAATATCTTTATAAATATATGCAGTACCAGACAAAAGTTCGGACAGACTCTTTCAAAGACATTTCTTTGTTTTTACTATTTTTGACATTGTAGAATAATTGTGAAGACATCAAAACTATGAAATAACACATATAGAATAATTTAGTAACCAAAATAGCATCAAACGAATCAAAATAAATTTATATTTTAGAATCTTCAACGTAGCCACCCTTTGCCTTGAGGAAAACTTTGCACACTCTTGGAATTCTCTCAACAGACTTGATGAGGTATTCACTTGGAATGCTTTTTTAACAGGCATGATGGATTTCCACATACTGAGGAGTTGTTGGCTGATTTTCTTTCACACTGCAATCCAACTCAACTCAAACTATCTCAATAGACCAATTTGGAGTGGACGTCCGTACACTTACGTCACTGAAGTTTGGTGGTGGCAGAAAACTACGGGAACAAGTATAGGGAAACGGGCAAGATCCTTGGACTAAAGGAAAAAAAACTGTTTTGTTGTGCCATTGCATGTCAGAAATTCTCCCAGAATTCCCTCATTTTTACAGAATATCATCGTCAAAGCCACTATTTGAATCTAAATGCAGATGCTTATGGTTGCAAGTGTCATGGTAATTTCATCGATCAGAACTCTTAAAGGAGGAAGTACAAAATTCTCTTGGCATAATTTACAGTTTATTTGAAAATAGAGAGACGCGTCAAACGCTTACAAAATAATCATCCGAGGAGTCTCTAACTTAATACATGACAATCATCAATACTTATAGGGGGAAAAGGGGTGTGGTCAGGTGCTGCCCATCTGTCTTGTGGCACATAGGTTTTTACCCAAAGGGAGGGCTGTCCCACCTTATCCTTCCTGCCATAATGTTTACTGTTGTGTTTAAATAAACAGGCCAACTGACCTTACTTCCACCCCAAGGACCACGTTCATAAGAAACAAAGGACTGATACCCTTCTTGGTCTAGGCAGAAGAACAGATGGTCAGAGTACCTAGTAATCCTCTGATATTATACATACCTGTTTGTCACAATCAAAGAAAATAGTTAGATACCAGGCAATAGAAAAAACAGACATTTCTCAAATGTACCTTAGTTCTAAATTTCCATAACACAAGCCATTAAACATATAGACTGGACTGATGAAATCAGATCATCTGATTGAGGCCAGATCATCTGATGGGGCACTGTCACTCTCCTTCTTGGTCAAATAGCCACCATTACACCCTTACACAGCCTGGAAATTTGTTTTTGGATCATTGTGCTGTTGAAAGAAAATGATAGGCCCACTAAGCGCTATCAGAATGCTGCATGCAATGCAATTTATTGAATAACACTTCTTTACTATTTAAAACCCTTGGAAATGGTATATATATTGTGTGTGTGTGTATATACACACATATATGGTTGTGTTTAATAAATAACATACAAATTATCTTTCAGTAATATAATTTGTTTTACTAAGGTAAGAATAGCCTGACTTCATTTGCAAATAATTAGTAAATAATGCTTTTCCTTCAAATTGTTTCCCTCAGCTGCAAAGTTGCTGCAAATTTGCCAAAATAGTTTGCCACAAAAAACATTTGCATGTAAAAATATGGGCTTGTGGCAAATTGGCCAAATGTTTGCTGCAACTGTTTGCCTGTTAGTCTGTTGTATTCAATAAGGGAAGATATAGGACAATTAAAAGTACTAAAAATGATTGACTTAATAGGGAAATAGAGAAAACAGTTTTGAAAAATTCCTTTAATAAAGTCAGTACAATATTTTTCTTTATTGTTTACTTAACCATTAATTATTTCTACAGCTGCACATATTACCTGTGATTTATGTATAGAAGGCTGTTATCACCATAATAATCATCATTATGGTTTTAAGCCGAAAGTTTGACCCACTGCTGCCCTACTTTGTAGGCACTCCCTAGTTCACTCTCCCTTATGATTTCAATGGTACCTTGGGATTTCCACTCTTTCATGTGTCACAGCTGGTGCAGTCCTGAGGGAAATAGGAGTTTAATGTTTTAGAGGTTTTATCAGTCCCACATACTGTATATTAGCAGATGTTGTTGATGGTGAAGCAAAATGCTTGAGTAACTGCTCCTACAGTACATAAACTATTAACGTCTTGATAAACAAAAAACTGAAATTCCACAAAAAACACATGAAAAATTGTTTGTCCAAGTAAGATTCTGCATGTTCTGAACACATTGGTAGATATTTTAAATACTACAGCTCTTCAACAGGACTTAATTAAAATTGTGGAAAAAAAAAAAAAACTACATTTGGCTTTTATTTTTAGGGTTGTGGCCAAAACATAGCACTTTTGTTTAAGGGGCTACCCATTGATGGTTAAATTAGATGGCAGGGCACTGTATCTAAACATTAGCCATAGCAACTTGTAGTCACTGATTAAAAATGTGAGGGCAATACTATGTTTGATTTTGACAAGGACATTATTGTGTTTTTTCTGTCGTTGGTGGAATTATGGAATGTGGCTTCTATGTGAAGAAGCTTTCTGTGACTTCATCAGGGGCTGAAACACTTGTGTAAATTGCACTATAGAGGCTTGCATGCATATTTATATATACAGATACATATTTAGTTCACTCTAAACAAAGTATTCCCCAAAAAACGCTGGGTTGTTTCCCCAAACCAAAAGATGGATTACAACTATGAGGTCCTTCTGTTGGGTTGTTGTATCCTCATTGGGTTGTTTTAAATAACCAAATAAGGATTTGTTGCTGGAAAAACCATCTTATATACAGTGGGGAGAACAGGTATTTGTTCTTACAAAGCATGTAGAAGTCTGTAATTTTTATCATATGTACTCTTCAACTGTGAGTGACGGAATCTAAAACAAAAATTCAGACAATCACATTGTATGATTTTTAAGTAATTAATTTGTATTTTTTTGCATGACATAAGCATTTGATACATCAGAAAAGCAGAACTTAATATTTGGTACAGAAACCTTTGTTTGCAATTACAGAGATCATATGTTTCCTGTAGTTCTTGACCAGGTTTGCACACACTGCAGCAGGGATTTTGGCCCACTCCTCCATACAGACCTTCTCCAGATCCTTCAGGTTTCGGGGCTACTGCTGGGCAATACAGACTTTCAGCTCCCTACAAAGATTTTCTATTTGGTTCAGGTCTGGAGACAGGCGAGGCCACTCCAAGACCTTGAGATGCTTCTTACGGAGCCACTCCTTAGTTGCCCTGGCTGTGTGTTTCGGGTCGTTGTCATGCTGGAAGACCCAGCCACGACCCATCTTCAATGCTCTTACTGAGGGAAGGAGGTTGTTGGCCAAAATCTTGTGATACATGGCCCCATCCATCCTCCGTTCATTACGGTGCAGTCATCCTGTCCCCTTTGCAGAAAAGCATCCCAAAAGAATGATGTTTCCACCTCCATGCTTCACGGTTGGGATGGTGTTCTTAGGGTTGTACTCATCCTTCTTCTTCCTCCAAACATGGCGAGTGGAGTTTAGACCAAAAAGCTCTATTTTTGTCTCATCAGACCACATGACCTTCTCCCTTTCCTCCTCTGGATCATCCAGGTGGTCATTGGCAAACTTCAGACGGGTCTGGACATGCGCTGGCTTGAGCAGGGGGACCTTGCGTGCGTTGCAGGATTTTAATTCATGACGGCGTAGTGTATTACTAATGGTTTTCTTTGAGACTGTGGTCCCAGCTCTCTTCAGGTCATTGACCAGGTCCTGCCGTGTAGTTCTGGGCTGATCCCTTACGTTCCTCATGATCATTGATGCCCCACGAGGTGAGATCTTGCATGGAGTCCCAGACCGAGGGAGATTGACCGTTATCTTGAACTTCTTCCATTTTCTAATAATAGCGCCAACAGTTGTTGCCTTCTCACCAAGCTGCTTGCCTATTGGCTTGTAGCCCATCCCAGCCTTGTGCAAGTCTACAATTTTATCCCTGATGTCCTTACAAAGCTCTCTGGACTTGGCCATTGTGGAGAGGTTGGAGTCTGTTTGATTGAGTGTGTGGACCGGTGTTTTTTTATATAGGTAACGAGGTGCAGTTAATACAGGTAATGAGTACCTTCTTAAAGAAAAACTAACAGGTCTGTGAGAGCCGGAATTCTTACTGGTTGGTAGGTGATCAAATACTTATGTCATGCAATAAAATGCTAATTCATTATAAAAAATCATACAATGTGATTTTCTGGATTTTTGTTTTAGATTCCGTCTCACATTTGAAGAGTACATATGATAAAAAGACCTCTACATGCTTTGTAAGTAGGAAAACCTATAAAATCGGCAGTGTACCAAATACTTGTTCTCCCCACTGTAGATAGATATAGAGTAGAGAGAGAGATGATATTTGCAATTCTGTTTGAAAGTATACAGCAGCTCCATCTCTTGCAAAAGCATTTTTGCACTGACAGTCAGACTTCCAACTATTACAAGATTATCTTAGAGACCTTCAGTTTGTTTTAAAAACATCTCTAGATCTAAAGATGTACACTACTGTTCAAAAGAAAATAAATAGAAAATATAGTCATTGACAAGGTTAGAGAAATATGAATTGTCCTGGCATTCTAGTTCTAAATTGATTGAGGTAATCTGAAGTGATATCCCCCCATGCTTCCTGAAGCATCTTCCACAAGTTGGGCTCTTAAGTACTGTACCATATGGTCAAGCTGCTCCCACAAAAGCTCAATTGGGTTGATCTGGTGGCTGTGCTGGCCACTCCATTATAGACAGAATACCACCTGACTGCTTCTTCCATAAATTGTTTTTTCCTTCCTTCCTTATTCAAGATCCCTTTCACCCCCTTACAAATCTCCCCCAGACCATCACGTTGCCTCCACCATGCTTGACATTATGGTGTCGACCAGTTAAACCTATGTCGCTGCTAGGGCCGACTGAGATTTTCAACAGGTTTTCCCCACTGGAGTCGGAGTCAAGGCCCGAGCTGTCTTCAGAGGGGAATGATCGGAATCAGAAAAAAAATCAGAAAAATCAGAAAAACTAATCCATACTTTTGTTACTTCTAGATTAGATTACAGCAATGCTCTTCTTTCTGGTTACTCTGATAAATCAATACATAAACTTCAATTAGTGCTGCAGACGGCTGCTAGAATCCTAACTAGAACAAAAAAGTTTGAACACATTACTCCAGTACTAGCTTCTTTACACTGGTTGCCTGTTAGGATTAGGGCTGATTATTACGTTTTTATTGTTAACCTATAAATCAATACATGGACTTGCTCCTACATACCTTGCTGAAATGATCCAGTCATACATACCTACACATAACCTATGATCGCAAGATGCAGGCCTTTTAATTGTACCTAGAATTTCTAAACAAACAGCCGGAGGCAGGGCCTTCTCTCATAGAGCTCCACTACTGTGGAATAATTGGCCAATTAAGGTTAGAAATGCAAACTCAGTGCAAACTTTCAAGTGTCTACTAAAGACTCACCTCTACAGCATGGTCTATGATTAAGTGTAGTCTTTAGATCTAAGGAATGCATTTTCAAAATATTCCCTGTCTCTTGCCGTTTTAAACTTGGCTCACACCTGAGGAGTACCAGGCTGGGAAGACCCGTTGCTGTCCCTGTCCAAAGTCCTCCTGGTTGTGTTGCAGATCAATACGATACCTGACGATTTCAGCTGCCACTGTGCTGACACCTCCCACCTCCCCTGTGTTGTCCCTGTCCTTGTCCATCTAGTCATGCTTCTGACTTGGACTCAATTTAAATAGACTCTGGACTCAGCCCATATGCATTTATTAATTACTATTACCTTAATATGTTCACCCGGCACAGCCAGAAGAGAACTGGCCACCCCTCTTCTGGCTGTGCTGGGTGAACATATTTAGGTCCTTTCTAGGTTTCTTCCTAAATGTTGGCCTTCTTATAGAGTTATTCCTAGCCACTGAAATTCAACACTACTATTGTTTGCTCCTTGGCGTTTAAGTCCGGTTGTTTTGTAAAAGCGCTTTGTGACAACTGCTGATGTAAAAAGGGCTTTATAAATACATTTGATTGATTTGTGATCCGAACACCTCAAACTTAGGTTTGTTTGTTCATAATATTTATTCTTAATCTTCCTCTGTCCAGTGTCTTGTTCTATTTTTCATCTTAATCTTTTTCTTTTCACTGGCCAGTCTTAGATATGGCTTTTTCTTTGCAACTCTACCTAGAAGGCCAGCATATCGGAGTCGCCTCATCACTGTTGAGATTGAGACTGGTGTTTTTCTGGTACTATTTACTGAAGCTGCCAATTGAGGACTTGTGAGGCATCTCACAAGTCCTGTTTCTCACCAGCCGCTGTGATGTGGGACACAACTTTGGCTGTGATTGTGTGTGCATATGGAGTTGACCTAAGAGGAGATGCCATGTACCAAAGGGATTACCTCTGATATGGAGAAGCTGTGCTTTGACCAACTCACTGTGACTCTTCAAAAGGAGCAAGGACATTGATGGAGGTCTGAAGTCAGGATTGACCGCGCAGACTGAGATGCAGCTATAGGTCATAAAGATTTCTGGTTGGCCATAGTTCATCAGTGGCTTTACATTGCAGTTCTGGTAATTCATCCTATATCCCAAGGGACTGGGTTACTACAAGATGGAAGGTGTGTGACACATTTTATGAGGATATCCACCGTCTGCCACAGTCATCACCATGTTGGCTGCATTATCTAAACCACAGTATAAGGGGTGTCCAAGTTGCTACTATCTGCTTATGCATTTTGCAATTGAAGCATTCTAGGATGTTGTGTGCTGTGTGATCAGAATCAAGAACACCCATACTCAGTAGGGCTGTTTTAATTTGATGCCACTCAAAGGGGGAAGAAGGTTTTTTCTGAAACATATCTTGCTGTCTTTGCTTATCAACATGTCAGTGGTGGAACGTAGGCAGCATAACATTTCTCACCTTTTTGTGTACCTCAGTGACCACCGTCCGGCTGAAGTGTGTGTGTGATGGCATGGTGTACTTGAGCTCATTGTAATTAATCAAGCTCTTGAAGCCCTTCTTTTCAACCACTGAGTAGAGCTCAAAGTCAGTGCATATCATTAGCTTGATAAACTCTGCCCGATAAACTCACCACAGAGCTGGTGGTGCTGGGGTTGAGTGACATTGGAGGGTCACTAAGGGTGTGGGAGAAGGCCTGACTGAAATTGCTAGTGAAATGCTGTTGGAGTGGGACTGAAGCAACTGCATGGTGAATAAGTCGCTTGTGTATGGACATGGAATTATAATGTTTTGAGTCCCTTCCCCTACTGACTCGAGTGTTGCACACTGCATTTTACATCACCTGCACAAACTGCAAATTGCTCAAACTGCATACTGAAGATGTCTTTTTCCTTTTCTCTGGATTCTGCTTAACCAAAGCAAAAAGGGAAGTTCATTGCCAGATTCTCCATTACTGTTCCTCTAGACATCAACAAAATCAGACTCATCCTCGCCCTTTCATCTAGAGAAACAGATGAGCTGCTGTTCTCAGGAGGCAGTGGAAGTTGGGCTGGAGTTTGTCTCCCATAATTGCGTGTGAAAAACAGTAAGAATTACAAGCCTATAAATATAGTTCCCTTTAGCTAAAAGAATAGCAAGGAATTAGACATCTAACTGCATCATCTGACTGAATGTAGGCTAGTAGCCTAATTGAGTAATAAACCAAGCCCGTAAGAAAGTTTTTTTCTAACAATAGCCAGCACAACCTGGTTCACTTTAGCGTGATATATTGCTAGCAAGACAAATAAAGAACTAACTAGCTGTGTTGTCTGAGTCTACTTCAATGACAATATCGTGTCAACAATGTCAATGCAAACTATAACCAGCTTGATGGGTAGCTACCAAAGGATTCTGACTTACATACATTGTGTATGAAAAAATTAATTGTGAGTTAAGTAGAAGCCATTATATGTGTGTGTGTCTGTGTGTGTGTGTGTGCTGCTGTTTGAGAGGTTCTCTGTGAAAACAAGGGTTGTGTTATAAGGCTTATTATAATCCAATCGTAGCAACAGGCTTAATGCCTCAGTAGCCAACCTAGTCTTTACTGAATGCTAAATCAGCCATTTGAGTGGTCAAAATGCTAATGCTAATTCAGCGCCAGAATATGAACAATGAAACTGTGAAAGAAAATAAAACATTAATATGAGCTAGCTAAGATTATCACATCAGAAGTTAGGACACATCAGAAGTAAAGATCTTAATGTCATGAAACCAGAAGAAAACATCTTAACATTATATATTATATTTACCTGGACTTTCTATCGAGTAGGAGTAGATATCTGCACAAGGGTTTGTTGGCTATTGTGTGGGGTCGTTTCAGATAGCAGGAGGCACAACGATGCACTGATTTTAAACAACGATGCTCATGGGTGGCAAGCATCACAAAATAATCACAAAATGGCATTAGTGTTCTGCTGCATAATTATTAAATTTAGGAACAGTGGGTGCATTTGGACATAACTCAAGCTGGGGTGACCGTAATGTATTTTTCAGAACTCCAAAGAATACTAAAGACACAACTTGACATGTTCATGCTTTCCAAATCTACACTTGCTGAAGACAATTAAACAGGTCAATAATTCAGATTTTATATCTGTATAGACTGCTATTATTGACTAAATAGCTAACTTTTCAAGCGCTTTCTACCAAAAAAAAACCTTTAGAAACCTGCTAAAACTGTCAACAGATTAAACTTACTTAAAAATGTATCTTTCACCTTCTCTTTCATCTGCCAAGCCACCCAGTTAAATTTGTGTTAACAGATAAGCCAGCAATAAGCCCACTGTCATAGACATGATGTGTTTTGTGTGCAAAAATGTTATCTGGGCGATTTACTCATTTCAATACAGCTTCCTCATAAGTGACACCAGCACTCTCCAAACACATTTTTTCAGTTGGATCTCTTGAGCACACCCACAGATTAAACTCAGATGCCTCTCTTAAATTCTTACTGATGCATAAGCATGTAGAGATGTGTACCCCATAGACCGCTCTAGTGTAAAATTAGAATCTGTCCCATTGTCAGATGGAGCCACATTATGTTTCTCCATCTCATGTAGCAGACTAAAATTCAGGCAATTCAATGAGTCATTTGATTCTATCTGGTGTTTTAAAAATGTTCTGCTCTGAAATACTTGCAAAACCTTGGTGTCCAAGGTATAAATAAGTTATTTAAAAGTGTTTTAAGGCAGATAAAAAATTCTGAGAAAGAAAATGATTAAAGACAGTTTATAATCAGATGTTGTTTATTATTAATGCATTTATCATGTCCACACCTTAAACATTCAACTACCATATCGCTATAAATAACTTTTCTGTCACTGTCCATTAGTACATTTAGGGAAATGGTAAATCAAGTCTCTTAACATAAATGTGGTATTGCTGTTTGTAGTTGCTTTAGACAATAAAGTAATTATATTGAAAGACATGATCTCCACTGAAGTGGCAGTGGTATTCTTTAGGTAGTTGGGGTCCAGAGGAAAAATCAAATAATCATATTTTTGTTCTGGTGAAAAATCCCTGCTCATCCAGACAAGATGTGCTTTACAAAGGAAGCATAGTTAATGCATCCGTTAGCGTCCTCCTGGCCCGCCATCAGCCTGTCAACCTCATCCTCTGTCATCCTTTCCCCCAGGGTAGCCAGCACGTGACGCAGCTCCGCACCCATGATGGTGCCATTGCCCTCCTTATCAAAGACGCGTAGGCCCTCCACAAAGTCCTCAAAGTTGCCCTGGTCCTTGGAGCGGGAAATGTGCTGCAGCATAGGCAGGAAAGTTTCAAAGTCCACCAGCTTGCTACTCATGTCCTCGGGCCGGGGCTTCCCCAACACTTTCAGGACATCTTTGTTGGTAGGGTTCTGGCCCAGTGCTCGCATCACATCGCCGCACTGGGCAAAAGTAATCTTCATCTCCCCTTTGGGTGTGCGGTCAAACAGGGTGAAGGCCTCCTTGAACTCTTCGATCTGATCAGCTGTGTACTCTAGGGTGATGCTCTTGGGGTCAAATTCAGGCTCTTTGGGAGGTTCAACCACCGGTTCAGGGACTGGTGTCGGCTTGGCAGCAGGTGATGCTTCCTTCTTGGCAGGCTCTGACTTTTTGGGTTCAGGTTTCTTAGCTTCCACCTTTTTGGGTGCCATAGTGTTAAATGCAGGGGGTTCCAAGGTGAGTAGGGATGTGTGTGTGTCTACGTGCTCAGAGTAAAAATTGAGTGTGGATAAAAGGAGGCCGTTCCTAAGCACAGATGGTCACTGGCTCTCCTAAAGCTTTTATATCTACTTAGACTGGGGAGGAGATATAGGGCTGATACACAAGGTCCTATGGCAAACTATAAAAGGAAGAAACCTGAAATAGATGTGCCTGTCTATGGTGTCACAATGAGGTATTATTCTCAGCTGCTATCATTAAGCCGACAGGGCTCTCTACTGTTATTAGCCAGGGTCTAGCTACATTAGCCCAAAATGTTCTGTCTCACTGATGGGGCCAGACAGGGATCAGAGCACAAAGACAATGTATTACTGCATGAGAACTGAAATACCATTTTGGCCGTTCACGTTTCTTTCTGTTCATTAAAATAAAGCTACAGCAAATATTAACTGAGATGTTTATACAACAGAGCAATGGTCAGTAAACATATACTGTATAGAATTTACTGTATGTGTATTTTATGGCTTTGACCCACACTGTATACTCATTTTGATACAAACATCTTTCATTAAGTGAATGGGTCTTCAAATTTGTGAAATTAATTTAATGTAGATTAAACTGAAATTAATACAACTGATTGTACTGGAATTCGTCTGGAAACGATTGTGTGCTTAATGTTTGGTTTTCAGAATGTTCAGTATAGTTACATAAAGCACTCTAAAATAATAGTAAATATATAGCCACATTGTTATAGACTATTACAAGCTTCTGCTGTAAATTTTTCTGAACATATATTACAGTGTACAATCCATCTTTGCTTTTATGTGTTTCTAATCAACAATAATAGATGTAATTACTATGTAACTTATAAAGTTACAGCATACCTACATGGTAATATGGTTGTTTTGTAATCAGTTATTACACAATTGGAAATGTAAATGTATTGAATGTTATTCTTCATGTATAACTACAGATGTTATTGCACATTCCCCAAAAATTATGATAGACTAGAATCCACATCGTAGTTCTCAAGTTTTAATTTTATGTTTTTGTTAGCCTGAGCTAAGAATTATTGTCTTTAAGCATCTCTAGCCACTTTGCCCACCAGGTCTTTTATTTAACTATCCTATGTTATGTATTTGTTCCCCAATTAATTAATTAATTTGTGGCTGTGGCTGATGTAATCAATGTTGTTTTTTTGCATTGTAGCTGTGTGGCCTGCACTGAATCTCATTCATTTTTAATTGCATTCAATTTTAATTGCATTCAATTTTAATCTTTTTGTTACTGAGAAAAAAAAATGCTGCATCGGGCCTCAAATCCATACAGGTCCATCATAATATTACCTGATTTCCTTTGCTTTTATGGTAGCTGAACCATTTTTCTTTTACTGTGTTCAGCGTAATCTTGCAAAACAAGCGATATAAGCCATTATGTAGGGCTGGGCGATACCAACAATCACAGTATTGTTGGTATCACAATATACTGTATAAATGGAAAAAATTTATCAAGGTATTTCTTAATGTTAATTTCACTAATTTAGTTAGCATAATGTCTTAACTGCATTGGAATATGGCACAATTGTACTCCGCCTCTTTTAACACAAAGTTATTGGGATATGATGTTATCGAAGGAATTGGGTCCACTAATTGCAATGCTGATTTTTGTTGCTATCACCCAACCCTACCTTCATGGTAAATACTATGCCAGAATGCATCATTTCTAGTCTTTTTACAGAGGTGCGGTGCCCTAATGAGACGGAAATAACTAAGACATCTGTAAATATCGAACCGGACATTGTATACATTAATCCAAAGGGGAGAGCCAGGGGAATACACTTGGCATATTCCGCTTGGACACTGCCTAATCCTTCCAGAGTTATCAGTGGCAGTTGTCTTGTAACATAGGCAATTGCCATGACTAAATGGAGAATAGGCAAAGTTGTAAATCATTCCAAAAAGTTTTTGGAGAACCTGCTTTTTTTATGCACGATAACGGCGCTTTCATTGTCATGTCAAATTCTCAGTTAGATTTTTGCTTATCGCTTTCAGGTTAGTTGATTCATGTGTTTGCTGGTGTGCATGGGTGAGAGAGTTGATTAGGACCTATGTATTCTCAAATGCAAGATTCTCAGTGCACTGATGAGCCAAAAAATAATGACCACCTGCCTAATTTGCTGTTGTTTCTCTGTGTGCCGCCAAAACTGCACCAACCCCCCAGGGCATGGACTTTACAAGACCCCTTAAGGTGTCCTGTGGTATCTGGCACCAAGACAATATCAGCAAGTCTTGCAAGTGGATCCACCTAGGATCAGACTTGTTGGTGCAATAGGATTGAGATCTGGGGCATTTGGAGGCCAGAGCAACTCCTTGCACCCTCCATCATGTTCCAGTGCATCCTGGTGCCATCACTTCCCCAGGTAAACAGCACAAATGTAAACAGCTGTCCACATGATGTAAAAGAAAACGGAACTCATCGGACCAGCTGACCTTTCACTGCTCCAAGGTCCAGTTCCGACTCTCGCATGGCCATTGCAGGTGCTTTCAACAGTGGACAGGGTGGACTGGTCTACGGCTACAAAGCCCGATATGCAGCAGGGTGAGATGCACTGTGTGCTGTGACAAGTTCCTTCCATAACCATCATTAATATTTTCTGTGACACAATAGACCTTCCATCGGTTTGAACCCGACGGGATAGCCTTTGTTGCCCTCACGCATTGATAAGTCTTGGGAACCCAAGACACTTTCACCAGTTTGGGGTTTGTCCCTCCTCGGAGCACACAACATGCCTTGACTTTTCAGGGACGCTCATCGGGTTATATAAATATTTGCACTGAAAAATTAAGGGAAATTTTTGTTGGCATGAGTTTATGCTATCTGATAATCTTCAGTCCACATTTAGTTAGCTACCAGTAAATGTAGACAACAATAAATATATACCATGTCTGTAATTGTTTGTTTAGTATCCCATTATATTGCATTCACACCTGCTTCTCTGTATATTATCTTATTTCACACGATTAATGGCCGGCGCAACAGTTTTACATTCCATTTGGTCTATCACAGATTGTTCTTCTTCCCCCCCAGAAATGAGAGAACCTTTTTATTTTGCACTCACCAACCAATCATAAAAATACCCTTTTCAAAATGATATACTTTCCTACTTTTTGATTGGCTGAATCAGCAATGTAAAACCCATATTCAAAGCAGCAGTTATATGTCTTGGAGCTCCGCTCCCTAGATGGCTTAGCACCTAGTGGTTATAAAACCTGAGCATACCATTACACTTCCTCCCTTTTTCTTCAGCAAAACTGAATGTCACTTTGCACAGCTCTAAGAATTGTTTCCGCCATTTTCTCTTCATACAAGCGTCTTGGACTACGTGATGAATATGTTTTTTGCCACCGCCAGTTGTTGCGCCAATTTGGCCTCCAGGGGGGATGCTCACAGTTCCTGCGTTTCCTGTCGCAGGATGCTTGCGCAGGCCTTCCCTTCCCTCCTCTCCCTCTGCCTAAGGAGAGGTCCAGGATGTCCTTCGGTTACTGGGCAGAGACTTGCAAGGTTGTGGACGCTCCCGCCCCAGAGGTGCAGGGCTTCAGAGACTCCACCTGGGCCGCTCCTCTCTCCGCCAGAGCTCCTGTTCAATCCTAAGGTCCTAAGCCGTTCACTAAGGTGGTGGGTAGGCAGTACCCCCCTTGGACCTTGGCAGCCCAATTCCTGCCGTCCCTTGGCTGGCAAAGTAAGAAGCCCCTCTTGCCTTCTCCTAAGGACAGACTCACGTCTCAACCCTTCGACAAGACGTATGTGCAAGGTGCATAAGTGTTGTCGGCATCGAACAATGTTGCCATCTTAGCTTCTGCTGCTGCGGAAATCTTGGATGAGGCTTCGACCCTTACCTTGCGTGAGATAGGGAAGATCGCTGAATCTCACCAAGGCGCAGATGTCCTGCACCGGACGAGCCATGGCCTCTTCTGTGGTGGGATACAGGCACCTATGGCTGTCCCTTTCATCTCTGAAAAATTCCAACCAAAATATGCTCTTGAACACTCCACTCTCCCAGACCGGACTCTTTGGGGATGCTGTCTACAACGCCATCAAGTCTTTTAGGAAGACTGACAATGACAAAAAGGAGCTATCTCGCCATCTCACCCTGGTCAGGTGTTCTGCCTCTACTGTACCCGAAGTCCGCTCTGCACGTGCTTCCCAGCGTTCCGGAGCGACAGCTAAACGTCGCCACCCCCACCAGACTATTGCCTCTGCTCCTCCTACGGTCTCTGCTCCTGCTACAGTCTCTGCTCCTCTTGTTTGCGTGATCCTGTTTCATCGGCAGCGCCTCCTTCTGCGACTATCAGACCCAGGTCTTAGACTCCCGGCCCCCGTTTTGCTATTCCTGGGCCGTGTTTTTCCCTTTTCAAGTGAGACCAGCGGCGGTAGGGGCGGAGGAGGATTACGAAAATATTCTGGTGAATGGCCCTCAACATCGAACGATCAGGAAGGGCTATCTGATTCAATTTGACAAAACCCCCCCCTCCCTTCTCAGGAGTGTTGGAGACCGTTATGTCAATGCCGGACATGGCGAATGCCCTCCTGTCAGAGATATCGGCGCTCCTGAACAAGGAGGCTGTAGCCGTAGTTCCGGAGAATCTGAAGCAGAGTGACTTTTATTCTCTCTATTTCCTGGTTCCAAAGAAGACAGGCGGTGGGCGACCGATCTTAGATCTATGCGTTCTCAATGAGTGTGTGGCCAAGCGACTGTTTCGCATGCTCACCATGACTTGCCTGTTGGAATCTGTTCTACCAGGGGACTTTTGCACGAGCATAGACCACAAGGTCACTTACGAATACACAAGAGTGCCCTTCGGTTACTGGCTGGCTCCACACACCTTCTCCAAATGTGTGGAGACTGCGCAGGAGCCGTTGTGCAAGCAAGGCATCAGAGTCCTGGCCTACCTGAAAGATCTACTGATCATAGCCCAGTCAGCGGAGCAGGCATTCCCGTTGGGCTCAGGTCCGGGACCAGTTGTTTGTGATTGTTGTTTGCTCTTACACCCTCATACTCACGCAGGATCATTTTCTTCTCTTTATTATGGCCCTAATTAAATTATCTTATTATTATTCTATCACACCTGACATCTTTAGCGTGTTGGCATGCTGTTTGTGGGATTGCTCTCATCTTGCAACTTTGCGACCTGGGTTCAATTCCCTATTGGGGTTGTTTTTTTTAGATTTTCCCTTACAGCCTTCACTCGGTCTGTGAGGTAGAGACGGTCTATTATACATTTTTTATATGCATTCCTTGTGCTAATTTGCTCCTTCTTGGCTTGGCAGTCTTGGGTTGTGTGTGTGCTTTTAGGGCTGGGGGAACAGTCTTAACAGACTTGTCCCTGAGAGTCATGTTGGATTCTGTTGGGTCCTGTAGGGAGTATATCTTGGCTCGCTTGCTCCACCGTAAACCACTAGGAGCTAAGCCCTCTAGGGGTGGAGCTCCATGACATATAACGTTAGCTACCAGGAATGTAACTCCGGTTTTATGAGTGGAGAGGAGCCCCCTAGACCTGATGCACTGGCTTCCCCTCTTTTTTCCTGACTGAAGAAATTTTCATGAGGAAGTGTAATCAAATGCCCAGGTGTTTATATGGACAGGCGTGTCCCAATTGGCTGAGCCATGTGCATGCATTTTTTTCAGTGACTGCCACTCACTCATATAACCAAAGTTACATTCTGTGTAACTAATGTACTCTGTCAGTCCAATCAGTTGTCACATCAGTTTGCGTACCAAAAGGTTTATTTTAGGTAATGTTAGAGCTCAGTCATATTTGGTGTTATGTATATATTATTCTAACTGGGGGCATTCTTTTTGTGGTTTTGTGAGGCAGGTCGTTGATTGTTGTGCATTGCTAGATGAGGGCTTTGCTTGCTCTTGACTTAAGGACTTCTGCCATGCATGTGTAGCTAGCTAACATGGTTGATTGCTAACAAACCTTTATTAATACATTAATTTTATAGCTACAGAACACAGACATAAGGAAGATACTTTGAAGGTCCCAAAGCCACGTAGCACCTCTCCTGCTGTTTCGCATGATTTTTTGGAGCATGTGTGTCACCCTATTATTGTCTCATCTGTGCGGCTGCTAGCTCGACTGCATCCTCAGAGATGTTGCAGCGCTGAACCAGTTACTCAAGCACTACTCCAACTCACACCACAAACTTGGACAAGCTAGACTTGCACGCTGATACTGGTAATGTTAACAGTGGACTGAACACTGAACATGTGAAACTTGTTGAACTGAAGAGAAAGTAATGGGGGAGGTGCTAAGCACATACTGTGTCCATAAACATATGTTGGAATATTTCATTGTGCATATTCTATGTCTGTCATTATGTGTGTGATCAGCCAGCTATCCACCTAACCACACAGGCCAGCGGTAAAAAATTTCAGTACCAGGCTGCCCCTAACCTAAATAGCACCCAGGTTCCATGACTCCAAAAAGCCACCCACCTACCTACCCCAAATAAATGTGTGCAGATTTTTTTCATATTTGCATGCCTTTAAGACATAGCAAGATGCTTTTTCTTTAAAAAAAAAAAAAAAAGGTTGGGATGTTACAGTATTAATCAACCGTAAATAACTTTTTTAGGATAAAGTGCTTTGCACCCCGACACTAACTTGATAGGATACAGTGCTCATGCAGCACACTTCACAATAAATGTAGGATAGGGTGTTGTCTAATCAATGTCATTCAAAACTATTTTTAAATCAAAAATATTCCTGGCGTTCCTGGTGGGTGTAAATTGTGTTTGGTGCCTTGTGGGAGCTATTTGAGAGGTGTGGGTGTGTGTGAGAGAGGATATGTATAAGAGTACCACAATGCTTATTTCCAAGTAGGAACACTTTGTGTGTTTGTTGTTCAGCTATACCTAAGATCATTACATCACTTCTTTCAACACATGGCCATGACACCTTGTTACAGAGAATTTATGTCAGGCAGAATGGAAATTCCATTAAAATGTTTCCCAGAACAATCCAGCTACATCAGTGATTAAATAAACAATTCAAATGTGGGATTAATGTAAAAAAATTGTAATTCGATGTGGAAAAAACTGCTAAATTGCGTGCAGATCGATTTGTTTTTAATAATCACTTTCATGTTACACAGTAATAAGAATATGATAAATCCAAATATAACTAACCCAGCAGCTTTAAAAAAAAGTGTCCTCTGCCATGAGTAATGTGTACTCCTTGAAGTCAAAGTAACTTAGAGGTTAATCAATACATATGACTTCTATTGACCCGCTTATCACTAACTTCATAACAAACATTTTATTTGTTTATTAACCAGACAGAAATGTTGTAATTCCAGCTTTATGACTAATACCAAGTATTATGGCTTTAGATAGTTGGCATTTAAGAACAAAGCTTTGTTATTGCATTTTATTTGAGTCTTTCTAGTATGAGCCATATCCTATTTTGGTCATAGTTACAGTTACACATAGATCTATCATATTCTCCCACTGTGATATTTGATCATTGCTTTTTTGGCAAGTTTACGTTGTGGTACAATAAACCATGTTCTGCAGTTCTGTTTCTGGAGGTACAACAATGGATTAGCCCAGAATGCAAAATATATTCTTATTTCACACAGAAATTTTTTGCAACTATCTGGGAGCCATTTGTTTTAACTACCTTGCTCAGTTACAGAGTGATATTTTTTTCTCAGGAATTTGATGTTGCAAACTTGGTTACTTGTCAGATGCTCTAATCACTCGGCTGCCCTGTCACCCTCACATACTACTTGTGTGTAGTTAGTATAGGTCCATCACAACACAGTTTTAAACATAATTCTTGCTCTAGATACGTACAAAATGTTTGCTATAATATATGTATATAGACCATCCCAAAAGCCTATTCTCCCAACAGTCATCCCATAGTCATCCCACTCTTAATGCCAAGTGGCTGAGATCTGTCCCACATGTGTGTGAACAGATCAATGGAAGCAAGAAGGGTGGGGAGTGTAACAGAGCTCATAAGCCTAGAGAAGGTCTGGAATGGGGGCAGGCTTGGGGGGGGGGGGGGGGTTCTGGCTGGTTGGTCTGTCTAGGGGCTGTGGGGAGAAGCAGGGGGCTCGCAGAGGGGCACAATGGGGTTGGAGGTTAACATAGACAATGACGCCACTGACATTTCATTGGAGGGACAAAAGAACCCTGAACTAATAAAAGTAAGCGGAGAGGAGGGATGGGGCCACATTCCTCACCACGTCGCTGGAAGTGACTCAGATTTGCCATATATTTTATTTATTGTTATTGTTTGGCATCAATGGCAGACACAGTCAAGGTTAACTTACAAGACAGAAATTCTTCTGAAAGACCTACATACACTACCATTCAAAAGTTTTTGGTCACTTAGAAATGTCCTAGTTTTCCATTAAAACATACACTACCTTTCAGAGGTTTGGGGTCACTTAAATGTCCTTGTTTTCGAAAGACAAAAACGACTTTTTGGTCCATTAAAATAACATCAAATTTATCAGAAATACAGTGTAGACATTATAATTTTTTTTAAATGACTATTGTAGGGGGATTTTTTTTAAAGGAATATCTACATAGGCATACAGAGGCCCATTATCAGCAACAACACTCCTGCACGGCTCAACGTTACCATTTTTTCAGTGGGGCCATTGGGTTTGAAACTTACTGACCCCAAAAACATGTTTACTGTCCCTCCTTCCAAAAGTTGTAATTTATCAGCGTTACAACATATAACCAAATACTTTTGTTGCTTAACATGTTAAATTCTTTATGAAGTGCATTCTGGATATTTAAAACATAAAACATATTTCATCACATTTCTAATTATAAATATTAATAAATAAGTTAACAAATTTTTTCACTTTTAAACAAAACACTAACTCATTCAACCCCAGGGAACAAGGCGAACAGATGGTCTGTCTTAGTTACTAGGTATGCAGTTGTTATAAGTCATACAATCACCGAATGGGCATCTGCATTTAAATTCCTGACGATCAAGTACGATCAAGGGCCCTGAAGACAGATTGCCAGCCACCTGCTTGGCTGTCATGCAGACCAGTTGCTGTTTGCTATTGGCTTGGCTGGTCGAGGACTGTTTACGAAAGTTGTCAGTGCCTTTGTAAAAAGATCCACATTTGTCCGCTCTTGCCGCAAACTTAGGACAGACAACACAGTGCTTCTGAGATCCATTGAAGTTGAAACAGGTAAATTATTTTTTGCACTGAGCTAAAAACTTTCGCTTTCGTTTGAGCTTATAGTTATCATTCACTGCCTTCTTCAATTCAGTGATTCGCGCACGTTTTAAAATGTTTTATTGAAAAACAATACCAGACAGCCACACGTCACATAACTGCTCAATTGACTGGTCAACAACGCATAGAGCTGCAAGATAGTTATTTGTGCGTGTGCCAAATTACGAAACAACCGGACGATGTCGAGTGAATAATGCGATTATAATTTTTTTCAATCCACATTTTTTTGCAATTGCTCAATCAGGACAGTGACTTGATAGTTGTATTATTCCAGCTTGACACGTTGTATTTGCCAATCGAAGTTTATCATTTTAAAAGGCTGATGGATCATTAGAAAACCCTTCTGCAATTATGTTAGCACAGCTGAAAACTTTTGTTTAAAAGAAACAAGAAATAAAAGAAACAAGAAATCTGGTCTTCATTAGACTAGTTGAGTATCTCTTCGATTACAGGCTCAAAATTTCTTCTGAAACTCATCAGTCTGTTCTTGTTCTGAGAAATGAAAACTATTCCATGAGACAAATTTCCAAGAATTCATACAACGTGTAATAATCCCTTCACAGAACAGCACAAAATGGCTCTAACTAGAATAGACCAGAAGTGAAGTGGGGTCCCTGGTGCAAAACTGAGCAAGAGGACAAATGCATTAGTGTCCAGTTTGAGAAACAGACCCCTCACAGGTCCTCAACTGGCTGCTTCTTTTCTACTGAATATTTGCTTACACTTTACTTTTAGTGTTACCTACTTGAATGTAATTTAATGACAGAATTAATCACAACTTAACTAAATAAACTACAGTATAACTAAAATAACATGAATAGCTGATTGTCCAGCTTTCACCAACCTGTAGTGTACAGCATTGACTTCGAACAGGAAGTTGTGGAAGGCTTGACACAATTGGGTCAAAAAGGCACCCGTTTGCATGTGTAGTTTTTAATAAGCCAAGGAAAATGTGGAAGATAACGGATTGTTGTAAGGCCCCGACATCCTCTAGTGGGACCTGTGCTCACAGCCCAGCACCATTCAGCTCGATTGGCATTTGCCAGAGAACATCAGAATTGGCAGGTCTGCCATTGGCGCCCAGTTCTCTTCACAGATGAGAGCAGGTTCACACTGAGCACATGTGACAGACGTAAAAGAGTCTGGAGACACCGTGGTGAATGTTGTGCTGCCTGCAACACCATCCAGCATGACTAGTTTGGCGGTTGGTCAGTGATGGTCTGGTGAGGCATATCCTTGGTGGGTCACACAGACCTCCATGTGCTAGCCAACGGTAGCCTGACTGCTGTTAGGTACCGGGATGAAATCCTCAGACCCACCACTTATGCTGGTGCAGTGGGCCCTGTGTTCCTCCGGGTGTAGGACAATGCTTGGCCTCATGTGGCCAGAGGGCCATACACACTACTGAGTCTCATTATGAGTTGCCGTGGTGAATTTCACGCAAGTTGGAACAGCCTGTGATTTCAATTGTTTACTTAGATTTTCGATGTGAGTGTGAATCCAGCCCTCAATTGGTTTGTGATTTTGGTTTCCATTGACCGTTGTTACGTTATTTTGTTCTCAACGAATTACACAATGCACAGTAAAGATTTTGGTCTTTAATATATTTCATTATTCGAGACCCGATATGTGATGTAAGTGTTCCCCTTAATTTTTTTGACCAGTGTATTTATACACACATGTTTTACTGTAACTTAGACAAAATGAGACCATGCTAGTCATGCAATTGATGTTAGTCTAGATTTAATATACTATAGAATGTCATTTGCCATGACCCTCCTGTCATTTTACTGTGAATAAATAACTAAACATTATGACCATCCTGTGTCACATTACTTGAACTGAGGAAATTGGCCTACGGTTTATGAAAATGTCATGATAGCATTATGACTGTCCTGTGACGCTTTATTTGAATTGACAAAATACAGTGTATGACAGTACAACATAAGAATTATGACCATAGTCATAGGAACCAGACACTGTTGGCCTATCACCTAGCTGTACATACCCTTATGTTGGTCATTAGCCACAAAGAGGATGTCATGTCCTGATCCTGAAATCTACTGCTAGCATCCCAGTCATGACAAACAAAGCATTGGGGAAGGTAAATATCTTACATCACTTCCACAACTGTATTGGTAAATAGCATTTATAATAAAATGAAACAAAAATACTGTTTATAAGACTGGGTTTACAGAATGTTGCGTAGACTGACTTGCGTAGGTGTCATAAACAGTCATGAAATAACACAATGTACGTCATAATATTTCTACATATGTGTTTTTACAGTGTTGTGACCATGTTATAAGAGGATATGACATGTTATGTCCGCTGACAAAATATTATGACATGGTTATGACAGAGCTATGACCATGTTTCGACACTACACTTCAAGAAAAGTTATAAAATGTACCAATACAATGGATACGATGCCAGATGAGAAAGATGCTGAATGTCATTGCCCAAATCATAGATATCAACCCCATTGCATTTATATATTTTTTTTAAATCTTCATTGTCTGATAGTGCAAGACTAATGATGGAGTTAAAGTTGTTACTACCAGGTCCTTGATAGTTATTAACCTTGACATCAAATGTATATTTCATTGTAGTGCAACTTCGTTATTACAGGAAAACCTATTGTTTGAAAGGTCAAATCTGGTCACACTGGAGTCATAAACATGGTAATTCACAGGTGAATATCAAATGTGTATAAAACTGTTATACAGCGGAAACAAGACAATTTGTAATATAATCATAACTTACACATTGCAAATGAAATTGCCATATATTTACCATGTAGTTACCTATTTATTACATGTAGTTTCCAGTACCTATTTAACAACTATGTTGCTAATACTGTGCATAATAGTTACATTATAATAAGTACAGCGTAATATAAAGTTTTACATACTTCTCTATTTATCATTATTTATATTGTTCTTATCTATTGCTTTCAAAAAGCTTTTCATTTTCAGGGAATACCTTGTGTATCCCGTACATGAGACAAATAAAACTTGAACTGGAAGGGCAATAACACTGGAAATGGCAGGGGTCAGTCCCCCTATCCCCCACCTGTCCTCCACTGCTAAGAATAGGAATTATGCCTGTGTCCCCCAGGCCCGGCTCAGAATTCCAAACGGGAGATTAGGGAAGTTTCCATGTTATTCAAGCCTTTCCATCCCTGGCTCCCAAAGTAAAGTCTTGGCTCCATGGCAATAGTCCCCCTGTTCTGCTAGGCTGATTTATTTTGGATGCAGTCTGCTGCAGTGCTTGGAGCGTGTTTGTGAATGGCTTGTACCTGTTTATCTCCACAGCACACAGGCTTATGAGGGGTTTCTCAAAGCTTACCAGGCACTTTACTGAGCAGGATCACCAATGTGTTCACCTCCGGCCTGTAATTTTGGCAGCAGTGGTCCTTGCATTTATTCACACTGTTCTCACTGTCTATTTGCCATGGCTTATTGCAACCTTAAAGCTTTGTTGCAAATCACGTCATTGAATTGGTATCAGAAGTGGGATGTGACCAGGGAGGCTGACAAGCCCCTATAGTTGGTACCTTTCCAGGAAAAAAAGGTACAGCCTATAGGGGCTTAGCTATCTTTTTCATCAGCAGTCTAGACGAGTTATATATTCAGAGCATTGTACCCAATAAACCTGTCATATTTATTCTGCAGAATTTTGTCTTTACCAGTGTATGTATTAGGTCAGAACTACCATCTCCCATAATATTTAAATGAGAATTAATTTCATATCTGTGCACCTGCATGTATTAGACAGCAAGGCATGTATTAGACAGCAATCAAAGTAAACAACAAATCTCATTATGACTATTTTTTTAATGCTATTTCCGCATTTATTGTGATCTCCCACAGTATTCAACCTTCCCACAGTGTATGTGAAATAGGCCGCCTATACATCGTCTCCTACATGGTTGGGGTCTATTCTGGATTGAGTTGCAAATTGCTCACAATTCAAATTAAATTATTAAATGTAAATGTAATATTAAATTGACCATAAAGACAATTTATTTTGAAATTGAGAGAATTAGGCACCACAGTGAGTATGTCTGGAACAGGCCACCCTCAGAAACTAAGTATCTGAGTGAGAAGGGCACTAGACAAGGAGGCCATAAAGAGGCCTATGGCAACTATGGCAACGATTTGATGTGAGTTATAGTCTTCCACAACTGAGCTGAGAGACACTGTGCATACTGCAACAATAGCCCAGGTGCTTCACAAAATTGGCCCTCATGGGAAAGTGGCAAAAAGAACGCTTTTGTTGAAAAAAACTCACATCAAATCGTTGTTAGAAGGCATATGGGAGTGTGGTGGACTGAGGGGATGGGTGTGTGTTGGTTGCTATGTTCTTGTTTGTTTGCTACATTTGCTGTCTGGGAGAGGAGGTGTCCCACAAGGGTAAGGCGCTGATTGCATTCACCTGAATGCAATAATTGGCAAGACATATGGTATTTAACCTGACCATGGGAGAGCTATGTTCTCTGTGTTTGTAGCAGAAAACAGAAACAACCCCACACAGTCCAAGCCGGGACCTCCAGAGGCTCTGGGAGAGAGGTGAGCAACCTAAGTTTCAAGTTCTGTTATGTTTAGACACCGGGAACTAGTACAGCTGCATGGTAGTTGCAGCATCATGCTATGGGAAGGATTAACATAAAAATCCAGTGAGCTCATTGAAAATAATTGATCCAGAGCACACAGTACCTTAGACTGGGGTGAAGATTAATCTTTCAGCAAAGAATTCATAGATCGCATCCTTGTCACTCATGTCATCAAAACCACTTAAATTCAAACTTGGAATGTGACTCCACAATACATTAATGCAGTGTGTCTTAAGGCATGGGCCCTGTTAGGTTTTGTCCAATAAGCTAATTTTGATCATTTTTACATGGCATCTTGTTCACTGTCTACACCTCCTTCAAAGTGATTGTTGGTCTCTCTGGGACTTCTCTCACAACTTTCCTTTGTTCCTTGGTGTTGGAATTTGCTCCAAAAAGTTTTGAAGCTTTCTGTTTTTATCCCACTTGAACATTTTAAACAATTACTTAAGCAATCCAAATCTGAACAATGCACATGTTTTAAATAACCCCTTTATGTTATTTTTAATAATTTCATATGTTTTGTAAATCAATTTTGTTATTGTGACTGTTTCTGTGATTCTGTGTAATTTGTGTAACTGTTGCCCCAGGGCTCCCTTGTAAAAGAGATTTGATTATCTCAATGGGACATCCCCTGGTAAAATAAAAAAAATAAAAAAAAGTTAGAATTTAGCATTTATGTATAATTAGTAAATAATAGAGAACCAGCACAAATCAAGGGAGAAAATACATTCAGTATTTATTGGAATAATGCAGCAGTGTTGTCCTTTTCAATGAACGTTCGAAAATGTTTTCATTGTAAAGCTGGTTACTAGCTGACATATACATTGAAGGGCGTCTACCTAGCACAGATTGCATATCGAACCCCCATGCGTGATGGTCAATGTAAATATTTCACATTTCTGAGGTTATCAGACCACAAACTATTGAAAGAATCTAAACACTGTTGTTTTCATTATCTAGGCACACTTAACTCTCAATGAAACATATCTTCATCATACATTTAGAATACTACATTATTACACAGATTCCACACCTTGTTTGAGCACTGCATTTTATTGAGTCACACCCTTTTCTTGGCAGCACCTTGGTCATACGATACACGTTCCAGTTCCTGATTATTATAAATCCGGATGTTATTTTGTACCCTTTTCCTAATCAAGTCCTTAATTTTATTTATTTTTTTATCTCTAACTTCTGTAGATTGCTCTTTGTTATTCATTTTCCTTCGTATTCACAGCCCAAATAATGATCCTTCGACAGTGGGGGTTAATCCAGAAAATGTGAACGCAACTTTTTGGGCTCACAGGTGGAGGCCAATGGCAAAGTAACTGTGCCTTCATTAGGCTATTTTCTTTCTTGGATATTCCATACTACCCTATCAAGCAGGAAGGCTGCAATTGCTAAGAGCAAATACTGATAAAATGGTATCAACCTTATTGCCGGGACTGCGTAAGCGGAGCCGCACAAGAAGAGGGAATGTCTGTTACTGACTGACCAACCGACTCTTGTTAGATAGCGTAGTGGTTAGGGATGCAGACTACCAACCAATAGGTTCCGTCCTTCAAGCCTTATCACCATCAAAACATCCTTCACTATCTGTTAGAGTTCGTCTGACCCAGAACGCAGAGAAATCACACTGACCATGTAAGGTAGGTTCAAAAGGTTTTAATGGAGAAACAGGGTAGTCAGAGAGTACTTTGTAGGCAGGGTCAGGGCTGGGAAACTCCTGGCAGGTCCGAAGCTGGAGGAGAGCTGACGGCGAAGAGTCTGAGTGGTTACTGGACACGAGGTGAACAGGTGGAGAGGAGTGTACTGATGGTGTTCGTAGGTGGAGGCGAAGGCTGGGTGGTGAGGCTTGAAGCTAGTAGGCGCAGCAGAGGAAGCAGCAGGTCTGAGCAGGAACAGGAGAGAAACACAGGGTAAGTACAAATTCAGGGAACAAAGGCAAGCTAGGGTGCACGAGAACACACGGATGATACTAGCGAACAACTAGAACTGAGATTCAAGTACAGCATGGGTAGTAGATAACGAACTGGCGCCGAAGAGGTGATCAGCCCGGGTTTAAATATTGCTGGAGTGAATCATGTGGCTGCAGCTGCGAAGATTGGCTGTGCAGTGAAGACTCTGCCACACCCCTTGACCTACTGAACACACCTCCAGCATTCCAGGTGGAAAAACACAAACAAACAGGGATCGAACCACCCAACTCAGGGCGGAGGGGGAGCAACCCATAACACTAGCTATGTTATTGTAAACCTAAAATAAAACTATTTACAATTATATTGGGATTATTTCTGGTGCATTTTCAAGGTACACATCCGGGCATGCTTTTCGGGTCAGGATAGACAAAAACTTTGCTGTCTACAACCTTCACGTTATAGTGAGCCTAAAATAAAACTGTTTACAGGCCAGCTGAACTAGGCTGTTCCTTTTTACTTTTTTAAGCAGATTATTGGAGATGTGAGCATTTGTTATCTCAGTAGGAGTACATTTATTTTTGATATTGACTCTGACCTCTGACATGCACTTTGACACTTACATTGAAGTTACTGCCTGTTTTAATTTGTAGGTTTAAAATACTAGAATATTAGCATATTGTAGTATATTCTAATTCATGCAGTTAATAAAACAACAGTGTTCACTAGCTTTATAACAGAGTTGAAAATGCATCCCTTGGACAGGCAGACTGATCCCTATTTAAAAAATCCAATAAAAGCAAGCATGAATTTAATGTACCAAATATTGCATTACCCATTGTTTGACAGATGCTACTGCCTTTTTGCTTAGTGGGAAAGCACAGCACAGGGATTGAACATTTATGCATGCAAAGTTTCATATTTTCTTCCAAATATTTTCCAACATAAACCAACGTCAACCCACAGTTATTTTGATTGTTAATATTTAATTAACTGCGATGTAATTTAAATTTTGGCATTCAAAATATTAGCTTTGAATAAACTTGAATAAAACCTTGAAATGTGGGATTCATGAGTAAAACATTCTAATTTCAAAATTGACAAAAATAAATTGTACCAGCAGCGCCCATGGGTCCAGTAGAGGGCACTGGAATTTCTCATCATTATATCATCAATGTTTTGATGGTTTGATGTTGAACTGGGTTTCCATGTCTTGTTCTATGACTTCTTTTGGTAATTCAGTTGTTTGATAGCTTAATCAGCATTGTTTGTGATGAGAAGCAGAACAGTTGGGCAAGATCAGGGATAAGTTGATGTCACAAATCATGTAATTTAAGGCGATATCCTGAAATTGCTCCCACCTTGTGGACATTAGGTGCATTACAGTATCAAGGCATTTAAACAAGCTTAACCTTCACTTTTGGTCAACCAGCTGACAAACGTTGTAAAATAATATACTTGGATATAAAAAAAAATAAAGGTATTTAGTTGGAAGAACAATTATTATTCCGTACACTATTCAGTGCTTGCTTTGTCACAGAAATGAAGTAACCAGTGTAGTATTTCAGCAAACAGCAATATACCTGGACATTCTGTCAATTTCTTTCTGAATTTGATCCCTCTGGTCTTGATGCAAACCCTGAATGGTAAGAACAGTTATAACAGCACTATGTCCATTGTATGACACCTTGTGGTTATATCTTTGCTTTGCAGGTGGCAAATTCCCGTGCAGATGCATAAAAGAGAGAGGAATTATAACATCCCTTTGTCTGAATAGATAACATATTTATATACTGGCCCCTGTGGAAATAATTATTTATATGGTGAAATGGTTATGTTGCTCAATCATTTTCAATTCAATTTCAATTTCTAACACACTTACCTTATATGTTTTTCTTTTAGAAGACTCGCCAGAACCTCATTTAAATGGGTAACACTTTCCAATAAGGGTACATGAACTACCATTAACAAATGCAGTAGTTAACATGGACGAATGATGATGAGGTCTTAGGTGCATCAAGGGGCGGTAACCCTCGAACACCCTGGTGGACACCGGTGGTCAGGGAAGCCGTCTGACTAAAGAAGGAGGCCTTCCAGGATATGTTATCCCGGAGGACTCCGGAGACAGTTGCAGTGTACCGACAGACCCGAAGGGCTGCGACTTCTGCTGTGAAAGAGGCAAAACAGCAGGTGTGGGAGGAGTTTGGGGAAGCCATGGAGAAGGACTTTAGGTCGGCAAGGTGTTTCTGGAAAAACGTCCAACTATCCAAGCTGTGTACAGTAAGGATGGGACACTGTTGACCTCAACTGAGGAGGTAATTGGGCGATGGAAGGAACACTTTGAGGAACTCCTAAATCATACTAACACACCCTCTTTAGTGAAGGCAGAGCTGGAGGCTGATGGGGAAGCATCGTCGATCTCCATGGCAGAAGTCACTGAGGTAGTCAAACAACTCCACAGTGGCAAAGCTCCGGGGATTGACGAGATCCGTCCAGAAATGTTGAAAGCTTTGGGTGTGGAGGGGATGTGTTGGATGACACACCTCTTCAACATTGCGTGGAAGTCGGGGAAAGTGCCTAAGGAGTGGCGGACCGGGGTGGTGGTTCCCCTGTTCAAAAAGGGGGACCAGAGGGAGTGTGCCAATTACAGGGGTATCACACTTCTCAGCCTCCCTGGGAAGGTCTACTCAAAGGTACTGGAAAGGAGGGTTCGGCAGATAGTCGAACCTCAGATTGAAGAGGAACAATGCGGATTCAGTCCTGGCTCTTTACTCTTGCAAGGATCCTGGAGGGGGCCTGGGAATATGCCCATCCAGTCTACATGTGTTTTGTGGATCTGGAGAAGGCGTATGACCGGGTCCCCCGGGAGATACTGTGGGAGGTGCTGTGGGAGTATGGGTTGAGGAGGTCCCTTTTGAGGGCTATCCAATCCCTGTACGTCCAAAGTGAGAGCTGTGTTCGGGTTCTCGGTAGTAAGTCGGACTCGTTCCAGGTGGGGGCTGGCCTCTGCCAGGGCTGCCCTTTGTCACCAATCCTGTTTGTAACTTTTATGGACAGGATATCGAGGCGTAGTCGGGGTGGGGAGGGATTGCAGTTCGGTGCCCTGGGGATCTCATCGCTGTTTTTTGCGGATGATGTGATCCTGATGGCATCAACGGTCTGTGACCTTCAGCACTCACTGGACCGGTTCGCAGCCGAGTGCGAAGCAGTTGGGATGAGGATTAGCACCTCTAAATCTGAGGCCATGGTTCTCAGCAGGAAACCGATGTAGTGCCTTTTTAGGGAATGAGGCGTTACCCCAAGTTAAGGAGTTCAAGAATCTCGGGGTCTTGTTCGCGAGTGAGGGGACAATGGAGTGGGAGATTGGCCGGAGAATCGGAGCAGCAGGGGTGGTATTGCATTCGCTTTACCGCACCGTTGTGATGAAAAGAGAGCTGAGCCGGAAGGCAAAGCTCTGGATATACCGGTCAATTTTCCTTCCTACCCTTACCTATGGTCATGAAGGCTGGGTCATGACCGAAAGAACAAGATCGCGAGTACAAGCGGCTGAAATGGGTTTTCTCAGAAGGGTGGCTGGCTTCTCCCTTAGGGATAGGGTGAGAAGCTCAGCCATGGCAAATGTGGCTCGAGAAAGGGAAGTTTGGGGTCCCCTGCTGGAGCTGCTGCCCCTGCGCCCTGATACGGATAAGCGAATGAAGATGAATTGAGATGAGGTAGCCAGCCTACCTTTGTAATAATGGTTGCGGCACTGTAATCATATTAACAAATTGGATTATCTCATGAATAATTTATAATACTGAGCCTATTCATGCAAACAACTTGCTACATGACTGCATGTCCTGCATCAACATTAAACAATTACAGTACAAACTGTGTTCCCGCAAAAAACGACATGAGTTTATGTCCTGTGTCAACATGAACAAATGACACTACACTGTTAGTTAATGCATTTGTAAATCATTAATAATTTAAGGGTTATCATTATCAACTGTTTGTTCATGTCATTGTTCATTCATTCATGTTAACTACTGTATTCATAGTACTGTAATGGTAGTTCATGTTCCCTTATCAGAAACTGTTACCGTGGAAGGTTGTCATCCCGTAAAGTCAGGTAAAACCTTTTAAAGTTATACTGTAACTTCTCTATGACGGTATCTGAAATTTTGAAGTAGAGGTTTGCATGAAAAAAGGAATATTATTCCCTTTGAGAGTTGAGATATTTTTTCTCTGCTATACTACTCTCATAGGATAGTGGGTTATTATTGTTGCTAAGTAACAAAATACAATTTTGCATAAGGACCCATTTCATTATTACAAAAAGTAGTAAATGGAACCCTTTCTTATCGGTCTTTGATTAAATATGAACTCACAGATTGTTCCATTTCCAAAGCAGATTACATAGCGCTGGTTCACATTAACTCACAATATGCATATTTTTGATATGATGATAATCCTGAATTCTGCATTCTGTGTGATTACATTACATGAGATTGGATACATTGCGACCTGTCTAGATCACTCAGTGTCTTGTGATTTTGACATGGCCCACGTCTTTTTGGCCTTGTTTTTCTTCAACAGTTAAATTATACATCTCTCTAAGTAACTACCTAGCTATAACTACCAGCCATATGTCAGCCAGCCAAACAACTAAATAATTTGGGGATCAATTATTCAGTTATTTAACAGCACACAGACATAAGAAGTTTGGGGTCACTTAGAGATTTCAATGTTTTCCATGAAAACATACATGAAATGTGTTTGAGTAGGAAATACAGCAAAATGAATTGGAAATATAGTTACTGACAGGGTAAGAAATAATTATTTTTTATTAAAATAATAATTGTGTCCTTCAAAAATTGTGTCCTTGCTTTCATCAAAGAATATTCCATTTGTAGCAATTACAGCCTTCAAGACCTTTGGCATTCTAGTTTGTCAATTGGTTCACCGCATGTTTCCTGAGGGACCTCCTACAAGTTGGATTGGCTTGATGGCCACTTCTAATGTACCATTATGGTCAAGCTGCTCACACAACAGCTCAATAGGGTTGAGATCTGATGTCTGTGCTGGCCACTCCATTAGAGACAGAATAGCAGCTGACTGCTTCTTCTTTAAATAGTTCTTGCATAGTTTGGAGCTGTGCTTTGGGTCATTGTCCTGTTGTAGGAGGAAATTGGCTCCACTCAAGCACCGTCCACAGGGTATGACATGGTGTTGCAAAATAGAGTGATAGCCTTCTTCCAGATCCCTTTTACCCTGCACAAATCTCCCACTTTACCCCCACCAAAGCACCCCCAGACCATCACACTGTTTCCACCATGCTTGACAGATGGCGTCAAACACTCCTTTAGCATCTTTTCATTTGGGCTGCGTCTGACAAAATATGGTTAGAGACATTTGCGCTGTTCTGTGAAGGGAGTAGTACACTGCACTGTACCAGATCGTCAGTTTCTTGGCAATTTGTCGCATGGAATAGCCTTCTTTCTCAGAAAAAGAATAGACTGATGAGTTTCAGAAGATAGTTCTTTGTTTCTGGCCATTTTGAGCCTGTAATCAAACCCACAATTACGCTTCAGATACTCAACAAGTTTAAAGAAAGACAGTTTTATTGTGTCTTTAATCAGCACAAAGATTTTTAGCTGTGCTGTGCAAAAGGGTTTTCTAATGATCAATTAGAAATTTAAAATAATAAACTTGGATTAGCAAACACAACTGCCATTGAAACACAGGACTGATGGTTGCTGATAACGGCCTTTATACATCTGTGTAGATATTCTAAAAAAAATCTGCCGTTTCCAACGACAATATCCATTTACAACAATTACAATGTCTACACAGTTTTTCTGATTGATTTCATGCTATTTTTATCTTCCCAAAAACAAGGACCTTTCTAAGTGACCAACTTTTGAACGTAAGCATACAATAGTACCGATTAATTAAACTTGACAAAAATATCATAAAACACACAGCATTCAGTGCCATGCCATTCTATACATTCATGCTATTTCAGTAGCTCATATAGCTGTCAATATAAATATACAGTTTTATGAAGTATTTGCAACACCAAAAGTCTCTTTCTGTCTCTGTCTCATCATGAATTCAGGAACATGAGATGTACCCAGGATTTGGTATCAGAGATGCATGCCTCCAGCAAGTTTTCTCAAATCCAGGGATTCAGCAAAGCATGACCAGTGGTTGAGAATACACATGGCTGACATCCACTAATCAAAACGGTATTGAACCATTTCTCCAAACAAAGAGGAAACAAGTTGCATGAGAACAATCTCCCTGTGCACATTCAGTACACTGTCAGCTTTTACAAATTTAGATTATGACCAAAATGACACAAAATAATCTGCCTAATGCCAGGGTGCCAGCAATTTCCTCAAAAGCTAACAGTTCTGTACAATCTCCTCAATACTGTTTTGTTTAACATAAAATGGCATACCTAACAGTAAGTTTGGGTTTGCTTTTTCAGTGCAATGTTATTTATAATGGAGGAAGCTGCTCTTTAATATTCATTTATTAATAACTCCAGATAGCCTTAGCAGCTACAGTTCCTGTATAACAACTAAAACATCCAGCAACCGTAACCCTCCGGAATTACATTCATATTCAACAAAACTTGCCTGATCGCGAATATGTTGAGCATAAAACGGTGCAATTACATTCACTATCTCCAGTGCTATTGGCAGAGGTGGAAAGTGTACAAAGTAAAAGTACTCGGCTGTGTTCATCAGTTTTGCGAAGTACCTAAGTTAGAGCCAAATGACCAGGACATTTACACTCTTCCTTTTTATTAAATTGATCACTGGTTAGTTTTGAAATCCATGGTTACCCAGATTGTAATTAGATACGTCCCTAAAGTGGTGAACACCGCCGAACCCAGTTATGTACTTGTACTTTGTCCACCTCTGGCTATTGGTCCTTAATCACTCACTTTTACGTTGGTCATTAACGTTATGTTTGTCCTTAACATAATCACTTAAAAAAAATACCTCGTATCATATAACATTCACAGTTAACTGTTCATTTAGGGTTAATTTAGGAATAAAGTTACAGTATCTCACAGAAGTGAGTACACCCCTCACATTTTTGTAAATATTTGATTATATCTTTTCATGTGACAACACTGAAGAAATGACACTTTGCTACAATGGAAAGTAGTGAGGGTCCAGCTTGTTTAACAGTGTTAATTTGTTGTCCCCTCAAAATAACTCAATACACAGCCATTAATGTTTGAACGGCTGGCAACAAAAGTTAGTACACCCCTAAGTGAAAATGTCCAAACTGGGCCCAATTAGCCATTTTCCCTCCACAGTGTCATGTGACTCGTTAGTGTTACAAGGTCTTAGGTGTGAATGGGGAGCAGGTGTGTTCAATTTTGTTTTATCACTCTCTCATACTGGTCAATGGAAGTTCAACATGGCACCTCATGGCACTCTTTGAGGATCTGAAAAAAGTATTGTTGCTCTACATAGGCTATAAGAAGATTGCCAAGACCCTGAAACTGAGCTGCAGCATGGTGGCCAAGACCATACAACATTTTAAAAGGACAGGTTCCACTCAGAACAGGCCTCGCCATGGTCAACCAAAGAAGTTGAGTTCACATGCTCATCGTCATATCCAGAGGTTGTGTTTTGTGAGTGCTGCCAGCATTGCTGCGGAGGTTGAAGGGGTGGGGGGTCAGCCTGTCAGTGCTCCGACCATACGCCGCACACTACATCAAATTGGTCTGCATGGCTGTCGTCCCAGAAGGAAGACTCTTCTAAAGATGATGCACAAAAAAGCTCACAAACAGTTTGCTGAAGAAAAGCAGACTAAGGACATGGATTACTGGAACCATGTCCTGTGGTCTGATGAGACCAAGATAAACTTATTTGGTTCAGATGGTGTCAAGCGTGTGTGGCGGCATCCAGGTGAGGAGTACAAAGACAAGTGTCTTGCCTACAGTCAAGCATGGTGTTGGGAGTGTCATGGTCTGGGGCTGCATGAGTGCAGCCCCAGACCATGAGGGAAACATGAATGCCAACAGTCCCTTCGGAGATTGGGCCGCAGGGCAGTATTCCAACATGATAACGACCCCAGTGGCAACCTGTGAAGCTCTGGTGAACTCCATGCCCAAGAGGGTTAAGGCAGTTCTGGAAAATAATGGTGGCCACACAAGATATTGACACATTGGGCCCAATTTGGACATTTTCACTTAGAGGACATGTACTCACTTTTGTTGCCAGTGGTTTAGACATTATTGGCTGTGTGTTGTGATATTTTGAGGGGAAAGTAAATTTACACTGTTATACAAGCTGTACACTCACTACTTTCCATTGTAGCAAATTGTCAATTCTTCAGTGTTGTCACATGAAAAGATATAATCAAATATTTACAAAGATGTGAGGGGTGTACTCACTTCTGTGAGATACTGTAGGTTACAGTAAGGATGAAGATTAAGGGGTAAGGTTACAAATACAGAAAACACCTTGTCTAAACAACACAATTTCACCAAAAAAAGTTTTATTGCCTCTCGCTGGAATCGGACTGTTGCGAACAAACCCACCCGCCCGCTAACCTCCACCATAAGGCCCTAGCAAATTGCCACTCTTTAATTATTAGTATATTTATAACTGACATTGCAGGCTGGTTTTCGATGGTAGGTAAACGTCTCTTCTCATATGTTGACACTAAAAGTTATCGCAAGTCACTGGGAAATGTTGATATTGAACATAATAGCGCTGCTGATAAGTTCGTACTGAACACAATCTCGTTTTACAAAATTATTAAATATTAATGTAATTCCTGCTTAAATGTATTAAAAAGGACCTGCAAGTCCACTGTTTGCCTCTCGAATATCCATGTAAGTTGACAGCCTCAGATCACTGCCAGCACTCGATACTTCCTCTTTCAAAATTGCTGGTAATAATTTCTGTCTCACGAAGGTCAACTAAATAAGAAAAAGATTCTACAACATAAAAGACCCAACCAACCAAGACAAATTCCACCTTTCTCTTTCCTCCCTCCCACAACACACCTAACATTCATTGTTAAAAGGGAGATGACAGCTAACCCCCAGCTGTCTCTCTACGATTAGGGAACCTGCAGCAGCTGTGGGTCGTTAGCACTGCCCGCTACCCACTGATCATATCCAATCCATTTTGTGACAGACACAGCTGTACATTTTGATAAAACATGGCAAAGCCCCATAAGTGCCTGGAAGCTTGTACTTCAGTCTTAACGAAATAGATAGTGAAATGTTTCAAACTTGAACAATACAGAGATGGAAGCTATAGGTCCTAAAAAGCAAGGAGTTGATTTTAGAAAGGTTTTCCGATGCCCTAAAAGGCCCAGTTGTGCATTCTCAAAGCAGCATATTTCTACTCATGTCATTCTAATTCCTTTCATAATAGTATGACCCTGCCTTTGCCTTTGTAGAGATTTTCCACCCCACAATTCAGCCCAAAATTTAATTTAACAAAAATAATGAAAATGCAGAATATAAAGGTCATATTAAAGACTGCACTATTCTATATTGTTGTAGGCTATACAACTGTTAAGATGCCTTATGTGTCAACAAATACTTTTTTTTTATCCCAGCAATAACCAAAGTTAAACCCTTTTAAGATGTATCTGTAGGTGTCCAGTGCTTCCCTGTTATTTTAATGAGACTGTCCTCGTTTCCCTTTAATCTAAAACAATCCTGCCCTAGCCTAAGCATCGTTTGGGAAATAATTGGTTTGTGTCTCTGTGTATTGCACTCCTGGAAACTTCAGATATTGCAGATAATTTATATAAATGTACATTGTTCCCACAGAGTGAATACAGTACAGTGGGGGGAATGTTTAAGGTCAAAATAACAGATCTTTTTATATCTTATTTGCAATACCTCCCCATGCAAAGATAATAATGTTTCATAAAATGTTTTCTGACTTCCAGAAAACCTAATCTTTATGAGGGCTGGATTTATGAACACTTCTCCATATAGAATTCATGATATTCTTTTGCGCTAACCCAGTTCAATTCAATTAACACTGGGTGCCGTTGGTAACTCAGCAGTACTAGCATACAGTTGTGCTAAATATTTTGCATAACCTTGGAGAATTGGTAATATACACTCACCTAAAGGATTATTAGGAACACCATACTTATACTGTGTTTGACCCCCTTTCCCCTTCAGAACTGCCTTAATTCTACGTGGCATTGATTCAACAAGGTGCTGAAAGCATTCTTTAGAAATTGTTGGCCTATCTTGATAGGATTAGCATCTTACAGTTGATGGAGATTTGTGGGATGCACACCCAGGGCACGAAGCCCCCCGTTCCACCACATCCCAAAGATGCTCTATTGGGTTGAGAACTGGTGACTGTGGGGGCCATTTCAGTACAGTGAACTCATTGTCATGTTCAAAAAAACAATTTGAAATGATTCGAGCTTTGTGACATGATGCATTATCCTTCTGGAAGTAGACATCAGAGGATGGGTACATATTGGTCATAAAGGGATGGACATGGTCAGAAACAATGCTCAGGTAGGCTGTGGCATTTAAACAATGCCCAATTGGCACTAAGGGGCCTAAAGTGTGCCAAGAAAACATCCCCTACACCATTACACCACCACCACCAGCCTGCACAGTGGTAAAAAGGCATAATGGATCCATGTTCTCATTCTGTTTATGCCAAATTCTGACTCTACCATCTGAATGTCTCAACAGAAATCGAGACTCATCAGACCAGGCAACATTCTTCCAGTCTTCCACTGTCCAATTTTGGTGAGCTCGTGCAAATTGTAGCCTCTTTTTCCTATTTGTAGTGGAGATGAGTGGTACCTGGTGGAGTCTTCTGCTGTTGTAGCCCATCCGCCTCAAGGTTGTGCGTGTTGTGGCCTCACAAATGCTTTGCTGCATACCTCGGTTGTAACAAGTGGTTATTTCAGTCAAAGTTGCTCTTCTATCAGCTTGAATCAGTCAGCCCATTCTCCTCTGACCTCTAGCATCAACAAGGCATTTTTGCCCCCACAGGACTGCCGCATACTGGATGTTTTTTCCCTTTTCACACCATTCTTTGTAAACCCTAGAAATGGTTGTGTGTGAAAATCCCAGTAACTGAGCAGATTGTGAAATACTCAGACCGGCCCATCTGGCACCAACAACCATGCCACGCTCAAAATTGCTTAAATCACCTTTCTTTCCCATTCTGACATTCAGTTTGGAGTTCAGGAGATTGTCTTGACCAGGACCACACCCCTAAATGCATTGAAGCAACTGCCATGTGATTGGTTGATTAGTTAATTGCATTAATGAGAAATTGAACAGGTATTCCTAAAAAACCTTTAGGTGAGTGTATGTACCATTTGAAAAGAAAACATTAGTGAGCAGGCAAAACACGTCTTATATTTCTTATGGGATTCACATTCAACTGTAGATCATAACAGAATGGCACAATCATTAAAAAAAAATGCCACAAAGAAAAAAATGAACTGACCAAAAGTCTGCAAACCCTTAGTTCTTAAATGTGTAATTGCCCCCTTTAGCATCAATGACAGCATGCAGTCTTTTTTAATAATTGTCTATGAGGCCCCGAATTCTTGCAAGTGGTTTAGCTGCCCATTCTTCTCCACAAATATATTAAGGCCAGTAGACTGTGATGGCCACTCCAGAACCTTAACCTTTTTCTGCTGTAACCACTGGATGGTCAACTTGGCCTTGTGCTTAGGGTCATTGTCGTGCTGGAAAGTCCAAGAGTGTCCCATGCGTAGCTTTTGTGCAGAAGAATACAAATGGTCTGCCAGTATTTTCTGATTACCATACATTTCTGATAACATTTTCACAAAATTTCCTGAGCCTTTAGAGCACAACCCCAAAAATACCCACTGTGAGCCACCACCATGCTTCACAGTGGGGTTGTTATTATTTTCACAATAGGTCTTGTTGACCCCTCTCCAAAACATAGCACTTATGTTTGTGACTATAAAGCTCTATTTCGGTCTCATTTCTCCAAATTAGTGTGCCAGAAGCTATGAGGTGTGTCAAGGTGTTGTTGGGCATATTATAACCAGGCTTTTTTTGTGGCATTGGTGCAGTAAAGGCTTCTTTCTGGCAACTCGACCATGATGAACATTTTTGTTCAAGTATTAGTGTGGTTGTTTCAAGGAGCACAATACAAAGTTTTTGTATCCAGAACAATTCTTCTGGCAGTTTTGGTTGAAATCTTTCTTGGTCTACCTGACCTTGGGTTGGTATCAAGAGATATCTAAATTTTTCACTTCTTAATAAAAGAATCTAGCAGAACTGTAAATCATCTTTCCTCCCCATTCTGATGTTTCGTTTGAACTTCAACAGATCATCTTGACCATGTCTACATGCCTAAATGCGTTCAGTTGCTGCCATGTGATTGGGTGATTAGATATATGCGTTCATGAGCAGTTGAAAAGTCCCTAATGAAGTGCCCAGTGAATGTATATAAATGCCTTAAAATAGTTCTTTGTAGCAGTAAGCCTTATTTTGAATGCCCCAAAGGGAATGGAACGTTTAGCCTTAAAAATATATTCTTGTGTATTTTCATACAGCACCTGCCCTGTCATGTCTGACAATTGTTAATAAGGACATCTCTTTGGATTTTCTCATTGACGTCTCTGTAGATTTTCTCTTTGTTTTTTTCTGATTTTTATCAACATCCACTTCTTTGAAATAAACCTGTTTAATTGTATTACATATTGATCTGATTTATTTTATTTGTATTGGTATCAATATGGAACTCAAGAGAGGGGGTAGTGTAATGTTGAAACATGTCAATGTGAAAGGGACAGTGCTGAAAGGTAAGATAAAAAGTAATGTAAAACTCCACATGAGAAAAATAAAGTAGCATTCCACACGTGAAAAGTAATGTGAATTTCCACATGTGGTATGTGCTTTAATAAATCAGATTTGAAGTGTCTAAAAACCACGTGCTCACATGTGAACCAAGTGTGATGTTTCACATGTGAAATTCATGTGGTTTTTCACGTAGATTTCATGTGGTTTTCCTGTAAGGGTAACCCCCATTTTTGCCAGACCGCGTAAGCGGAGCAGATCAAGAAGAGTGAATCTCTCTTACTGACTAACTGACTACCACTTGTTAAATAGCGTAGTGGTAAGAGAAACGGACATGTGAGCTGTACATCCCGAGCTCATATCTCCTCGCAGGCGAAGTGAAATACGCATTATGAATTATTCTGTATATACAAAAACTTAGCTGGCTAAAACCGTTAGTATCCACCTTATAGTATGTTTGAAACAGTTTTCTGTTAAATTGCGACTGTTTCTGGTTGATTTTCAAAGTACGCATCCCTGCATGCATTTTGGGTCAGGATAGATGAACACATCTGCTGGCTTAACATACACTAGTTACGTTATATAGTAAGCCTTAACTGAAACTGTACAGTTATATTGCGAATGTTTCAGGCAAGGAAAAGTTCATCTTCAGTCTCGCTAGCAATAGCTCAATTCTTATGATTATTACTAGGAAGTTAGCAGATACTAGTAAGCCTACTACTGCCTAATAAGCTGTTAAAACGCCCAGTGGCAAAAGCAATACAGTTCATAGACGCTATTGTTTTTCAATTGAATTGTTCACATTATAGGTCACATTAAAAGTGGAATAATTTCTGACATGATTTATCTTTGTCTCATTCTTTTACATCACAAAAACCCTGGCATTTTAACAGGGGTGTGTAAACTTTTTATATCCTCTGTATATGCATTTTTTTGGTTGAAATAAATTTACTTGAATGTTATTTTTCTAAAATATATATATTAGCACCATGCACATTTACATTATGCATATCATTTAACAACATGGCATAACATTATTGAACACAGGCATAGACTTAGCATTTTTATTAACATACCGTTTTGTTTCTTTCTCACTTAATTACATAAACACCCGTTTTTGTATTCAAACAACATATTAAAGATTGTGGTTAGAAACTCGGTCACATCTGGTATGATTAGGTAACTGCTTGTACAGCTGGCTCAGTAAAATGGTTTTGCTCAGCATTTGCTGTGTCTGTACTGTTTGCAGTTGCAGTCTGAGCATTGCCAAGCTCAGATTCAGGATCTGAGGGAAGACCGTTCAGTTCAGTTTGAGTTTGAAACTGCTGGGTTTCTGCTACAGCCAGAATGCGTCGACAATTCCTCCTGTACTCTTGCCTTCAGACTCTACAATATAGGATCTGGGCTCAGTCAGCATGCTTTTAATAACTCAACTCTTGTCAGGGCTTCTGGCTGTTTGCAGTTTGACCTCCTGGGAGTCATGCAGCTGAGAGAGTGGCTTACTCAATTTGTCGTAATGCATCTTATGCACTTTTCTTTGTCAGCTGAGCTTTGACTGCCGCTGTGTTCTTCACCTTTGGTTATAACAGTTGTTTGCTGACAGGAAGGTTTGTGTGTGTTACTCTGGATTGCAGCCTCTGTGTAGATGAACCTAATGTGGTGGTATGTTCCGAATGCTCATCAGATTTAAGAATAAATCAGTCCCATCTCTCTTTGATGTTTCTATGAGCCGCTTTGCACTGCAAACTGCCCCTTTCAGCAAGGCCATTTGCTTGAGGATGCTCAAGACTGCGGTGTTGTGACTGAAATCCCATTATTAAGTCACGGAATGTCTGGCTCAAGAACTCCCCTATTGTCTGATATCACCTTGTGGGGTATGCCATGTGTGATTACACTTTGTGACGTGGGGCTGCAGAGTGGATCAATTTCAAACCACCTAACGAATCAACCAACACCAAGCACTGGTGATTATTTCATTTGAAAATGTCAGTGGCAACTGTGGACAATGGCAGTTCTGGGAATAGGTGGAGGTGTCCCAAATGTTGAATTTGTATTGTTTTAAATTCATGCACAACCTATGAGGTGATATCAAACCTAGTTTCGACAGAAAGACAAGGAATGGGTTTGGACTGAGCAGTGTCAAGTTGTTTTTGACAAAACTAAAGAACAGCCATCAGCTACTAATACTCATATTTGATGCCTCCCTATGGGGTAGGTGCAGTCATTTCACACCAATTGCAGGATAGATGTGAGCAGCCAATAACCTACGCTTCTCGTACTTTATCCAAGACTGATGTAAACTATGCACAGATAGAAATGTAAGCATTAAGTATTGTTTTTGGATTCACAAGGTTTCATGACTATTTGTAGGGGCAGAAGTTTATATTATGTACTGCTCATAAGCCACTAGTGAATATATTAGCACCTATAATAGGGATTCCTACATTAACTGCAGAAATGCTACATAGATGGGCACTTATTCTAGCAGCATATTAGTTTGAAATACAATTCAAAGCTTCACTTGTTCAAATTTCCCTATTCAGAATGACACTCCTTTAAGTAATCAAAAATCCAGAGACTATTTCCTAATTGTGCCTAGCTTAGCGAAAGAGATAGCATTCAAGATGATTGATGCAGTGTTGAATCGAGTCAAGAATAATACACTCAATGGATTGCCGAAACATTGGACAGACCGTAATTTGAGGACTTATTGGATGACGAACATTGTGTTTACCATGGAGATTGATTGTGTCATGCTGGGATTTAGGGTTGTGAGACCTACTCTAATGTGTTCAGACCACACACGATGAAAGATCTACATGAGAATTATACAGTATAATTAAAATGAAAGTGACCACATGCAGCCATTTTTGGTGGGCTAACCTGGACAGATACATTGAGACATTAATGAGTACCTGCCAGACATGTCAACTAACAAACCAGTTAAGGAACCAGTACATCTGCAAAGATGAACTGATGGACTTTGACATTTAGATTTTGTAGAGAAAAGAAAGCACAAATGTAAGTAGTATTGATGGCAAGCACTACTACAGATCTGAGAAGTTTCTTTGCGTCCTACTCTCTGGTGCTAGAACTAATAAGCGAAATTGGCCCTCCTTTCCAATCCAAGATCTTCCTACTAAACAATGGGGTGAAACACATCCCCAGATATGTGCAACACACTTGCACAGTCTAATGGCGAAGCAGGATGGTTTAAGGGGCCATAGGTAAGATTTTTACTGCACTACAAGCAAAAATGACCAGAAGGAAATTGCAGTTCATGTTTTAAGCTGATTTTTCAATAATTTTTTTCAATTAATTGTTGCAATTGCCTGAGACATTCCCCATGGAAACGTTCTCGCCAGTCCACATATCAGTTTGCATTGACTTGTAGTCTTATATTCACTTCAGATTCTTAACAGCACTATACCCCCCCCACTCTAAACCACCTTGGACTAGCTAATAATATTCCGTTCTCACTCAGTGAGGGAAGAGGAGACATGTTATTGTTTGAATTCAGTATTTCTGCCAGACCGCGTAAGCGGAGCAGGCTAAGAAGAGCGAATGTCTCTTACTGAGTTAGTGAGTGACTGACTACCCCTTGTTAAATAGCATAGTGGTTAGAGAAGCGGACTTGTGACCTATAGGTCCTGAGTTTGTATCTCCTTGCAGGTGAAGCGAAGTACGCATTATTAATTATTCTGTATAGATGAAAACTTTGCTGGCTGAAACATGAAACTGTATACAGTTATATTGCGACTGTTTCTGGCATGGAAACGTTCATCTTCAGTCTTCCTAGCAATTGCTCAATTCTTATGATTATTCCTAGGAAGTTAGTAAATACTAGTAAGCCTATTACTGGCTAATACGTTGTTAAAACGGTCATTGGCAAAAGCAGTACAGTTCATAGACGCTATTTGTGATGTAGGTTAACTTAATAAGAAACGTTAGTCAGTTTAACACAATCCTTAATGGAGTCTAGCGACTAATGAAATGTGTAATGTTGTGGCATAGTGTTTAAAGACAGTGCCTCTCATGTGGGAGACCTAAGTTTGAATTTATTGAGAGCAACGACATTTATTAATTATTTCTGGTAGATTCCACAATTCTCTCGTCTTTTCACTTGATGAAAAAGTTGTTTATAGTCACCTTTATTGATAGTTTTTGAATAAATATCATTCACGAATGAAAGAAAGAAAAAAGTAGGTTGTTTTACCATGAAATGAAATAGCTTTGCCAGACTCCCTAGCATTTGCTCAATTCTTATGACTATTCCAGCAGGTTAGTAGATACCGGTAAAGCTTATTACTACCTAATACGCTGTTAAAACGACCAGTGGCAAACGCAATACATAGCTGCTATTTGGGATGGAGGTAAACTTACTAAGAAACGTTAGTCATTTTAACTGTATCAACGTCATTCAAGAATGGCCAATTAACTGTTAAAACGGCCAGGGCCAAAAGAGGATTTGTTCAGGATAGAGACAAGAGGCTATACTGAAACCCCGCAAACGTAGAGTTTTGTGGTGTAGTTGTTAATGACACAGCCTTTCGTGTAGGTTTGAATCTCAAGGTGGCAATGCTTTCTATTGCGGGCCGGCTGTTTCATAGGAAGGATTTCACAAGGGTTTCTGAAAGAGAAACAGGTTATCAATTTCTGGGGCTGATAGCAACTGACAAACTCTGTTCCCTTGTCCCAAGATGCAATACTGCCAAACAACATATTGTCTGTATGCTTCTCCTTGCCTGGTTCCAGCAGACCACCCCAAAGCCAACATAACAATTCTGAAATGCCACCAAATCCCAATGGCCTTGACCAGAGCACTTTCTCCCGGTCAATGGGCATCTCCCAGCAATTCAGAGGTTGTCTTTGGTCTAGGATGTCTGAAGATCCTGAGATTAATCTCTGCACTCCAGGTAGACGGTATCACCTCTCATATTAACACAACGGACAGCTCAACATAATATGTATTTAATGTGTATGTATTAAAAAAACATTTATTCTCTCTTGTCAACATGTAGGGAAATATGCCTGTTTAAAGTTACTGACCCACTGGTTATGGAATATTTAGCATGTCTAAAGTTTGTGTCAACTTTTGTGGTTGTATATTAAAGGCCATGATTGGATAATGAAGATTTGTATTTATTTTTTGGAGATCAATATTTACAATGAACTTGTGGTAACAAAGTGTTCATGTTTACTCCATGGTCTGATTTGGTTAAAAGTAATGGCAGTTCAATGACAATGTTATTTTGCAAGTCACCAATTACCTTCTGTACAACACAATAAATCCTTGTTACTTTTTATTGTCTCTATATTTATTTCTATGTATCCTAATGTAATAAATAGTTTTTACGAGAAATCACTTACTGCCTAAAACTTTTGCACATTGCCTTATGAATTTTTATTCCTTTAGGAAAACAATTTAATATTCCCTTTTGGGTTCCAGATAGAACCCCTTTTGCTTTCAACACTTTCAAAAAAGGGTTCTCAAAGGAACCGAAAAGGGTTATTCCTGGAGTCAAAAAGGTTTGCCCTACGAAGATAACTGAGGATTCCGTTTTTTTTATAACTTTTTTGTTAGTGTGTGCTTCCGTTCATCTGTGCTCTATGACCTTCCCTTTGCCAATTCAGCATGCTTTGATGCTGTATAACCACTTATTATGCTGAAGCAAATGCTTTTCCCCTTGCTTTTATTCCTTTAATAGTCTGCAGAGGCTCGGCTTGACTGCTATCTGCTTTGTGACAAAGTGCCTATTAACCGTGTTTTGCTTGCCACACACTTGAAAATCTTTTTAAAACTTAGTCTAATCTAAACTTTGAACATACACTCATACACTAAAGGATTATTAGGAACACCATACTAATACTGTGTTTGACCCCCTTTCGCCTTCAGAACTGCCTTAATTCTACGTGGCATTGATTCAACAAGGTGCTGAAAGCATTCTTTAGAAATGTTGGCCCATATTGATAGGAAAGCATCTTGCAGATTTGTGGGATTCTTCCAGTCTTCAACTGTCCAATTTTGGTGAGCTCGTGCAAATTGTAGCCTCTTTTTCCTATTTGTAGTGGAGATGAGTGGTACCCGGTGGAGTCTTCTGCTGTTGTAGCCCATCCGCCTCAAGGTTGTGCGTGTTGTGGCCTCACAAATGCTTTGCTGCATACCTCGGTTGTAACGAGTGGTTATTTCAGTCAAAGTTGCTCTTCTATCAGCTTGAATCAGTCAGCCCATTCTCCTCTGACCTCTAGCATCAACAAGGCATTTTTGCCCCCACAGGACTGCCGCATACTGGATGTTTTTCCCTTTTCACACCATTCTTTGTAAACCCTAGAAATGGTTGTGCGTGAAAATCCCAGTAACTGAGCAGATTGTGAAATACTCAGACCGGCCCGTCTGGCACCAACAACCATGCCACGCTCAAAATTGCTTAAATCACCTTTCTTTCCCATTCTGACATTCAGTTTGGAGTTCAGGAGATTGTCTGGACCAGGACCACACCCCTAAATGCATTGAAGCAACTGCCTTGTGATTGGTTGATTAGATAATTGCATTAATGAGAAATTGAACAGGTGTTCCTAATAATCCTTTATGTGAGTGTATATATCCTGCCAAGCTGCTCATCAACCCACCTTCAAGTTTGTTTAGGTCTACATATTGTGCACTCCATAATTATTGGCACCTTAGTTAAATACAAACAAAAATACAATGAAATAATGTAATTTATGTTTATCTGCTTGATCTTGCACTCATGATATTGCTTCATTCAAAATTTAAATTGAGTGAAAATTCAATGTCATTAAGAAAAACAAATGGGTTGAAAAATACTTGTCACAATTATTGCCACTCCTGTATTAAATTATTTATAATTTATTACCTTTTACTATTATTTATATTACCTTTATTCATTGAGAAATTGACTGTGCAAATTCAATACAAAACAGATACATACCAGCAATATTCAACATCCATTCTACATTCCAAATCATATAAAAGTCTACTAAGTATACCACAAGTTTTTAACACACACTATAGCACTAAAGTGTGCTGGGAGCGTCCATTAACGATAAACTCCTAGAACTAAGTAAAGCTTCACTATTCATCCCAACAAGACCAAACGATTCCAAACTCGCTCCAACTATAATAGGATCAATTCATCTAAGCTAAAACACTGAAAACAAAGATACTTTCATTTGCATATATTGACTTAGCACCATCCAAAGCTAGACACTTGATCTTGCAGAATTATTAGTAAACATTTACCTGTAACAAACAATACATAATACAGTTGTGCTCATAAGTTTGCATACTCTGGCAGGCATTGATTTTGAAAATATGACTGATCATTAAAAAAAATAGTATTTTATTTAAGGATAGAGATCATATGAAGCCATTTATTATCACATAGTTGTTTGGCTCCTTTTTCAATCATGATGATTACAGAAATCACCAAAATGGTGACACACATGGGTGAAAATGGCAATTAAAGGTGAATTTCCCACACAGGCACAGATTCAAAAATTATCTTTTGAGACAGGGAGAGCGAGGCATTGTTTTGTTAGGGCCTTCACTGTTTCCATTACAATCCGAAAGTGTTCACAATCTCTAATAAGTTGCATCCACATGTTCTTGGATAGTTTGTCCAAAATTCATATTTTTCTAAATACATATAAAATTCCCTTACCAAGAGATATTCCAGAAGCCACATAGTCATTTTTTCTTACAATCCAATATTCAGCTCTTTCCCAGTCTGTAATTAGTGTTATTAGCATTCTCTTAATTAATGAAAGGAAACCGTTTGTACCACTATCGCAAAGCTGCATTGCAAGAGGAAAACTACTCCAAAACACTTCAAAAAACATTCAGTTATCTGTGGCGGTAGCACCAATGTTTTTTCAACTGTACACTGACGAAACAGCTGGCGGAATTGGCTGGATTCAAACTAGCACTAGCGAACTATTTCCTATAGCCACAATACACAGCTTCTTTTCTTCGGCAATGATGCCACTGAGGTGAGTGCAGAGCTTAATTTGTAAATCGGGAGGTCCCAGAACACATTGGGGCACACGAGAGACATGGATCAGGTTGGCAAATCAATGCAAATAAAGCACATCGGTAGCGCAAATAGCAGACAACAAAGAAACATTCACAATCTTGTCAGGCAGTGCTGAGACTGCAGGAAAAGGTAACTTTAAGAACTCTGATTGCTTCTAGTGGAATGTTTACAGTGCAAAGCGAACACAGTGCTGGACAAGTCATGCGCAGCAGACCAAATCTGTGAAAAGTAGGTGCCGGAACAAACAGGACAATCTGAGAGGTGCTGGATCCTGTTCCAGCAATATTTGGCTCAAATTAACCCCTGGGTGAGTGTGAACTTTTACCTTAACAGGCTATGTGAAGATAGGTTGCTTCGCCTAGCTGACCCGTTTTCATCCATGGACATCAGAATAATATTTGTAATCAATGAAAATGCCGTGGTCATAAAGGTGCAAGGGACATGGGAGAGGAGACTTGAGGTTTCACTCGTCACCATATCTGTAAGGTCTGTTCACAGTTCCATCTCTTAACCATACCACCTGGATGACATATGACCCCCAGATCCCAAGAACATCCAGATCCCAATCACAACGAACACAGCTCTCCTCCCAGCTCCCAATCATTGAAATACTAAGCCCATTCAAGAGGATAGCTTTCTAATGTGCTTTGATCCTTGCATGCCTTCTGTGTTTAAGACTTAGCTTATCCTAGTCTGTACCTTCACCTGACCCTTTTTGACATACGCACTTGTATATTGGATTTTGCCTGCTAGTTCACATAGTTAGGGGGCCAAGCAACGAAGTTGCTAGAACCCTTTTATGTTTGTACGTTTTAGAATTTGGGGACTAAGTACCGTAGGTACGGTACCCTATTGTTAGGGGACCAAGTACCGTAGGTACGGTACCCTATTGTTTTTGTTGGTTTTATTATTATTATTATTATTTTTCAGAGGCCCGTAACTTGGCCATATGTGGCTCAATTTGCATGAAACTTTGCATACTTGTTGCCATGAGAGGCCCGAAGGGCCTCGGCCATTACTATACCTATACACCCCATGGTGGCGCTGTAACACTTAATCAAATGTTGAAGGTTTGAGCATGCACACCTCATTAACTGAATGTCGTAGAGTCATGCAGCCAAGTTCCATACATGCCCCTTCTCATGTTGACCAAATACGTCTCTGGTGTCTTTCAAATTCACCCCTTGGATTTTCCTCCATTTTTTATTTGGTGAACACGTTAATGACATCTCCTCCGAGACCGCTGAACGGATTTGCATGCCGTTTGGTGTGAATGACCTTTGAACCATTATCTTTAAAAGTTATATAGAAAAGTTTATATCTGAAATAGTATGGCCAAAATCAGCAAATGAAATAGAGCTGGGCGGGTCTATGAATTTAGAAGTCCATTTATCACAAATGGAACATTAAACAGCTATGAAACGAAACATACACGTAAATGTGTCTGTCACGAATGGACAAAAAAAGTCCCATACAGAAATACCACTTGGGGGCGCTATAAACATCACTGATGTTTCTCACGATTTTGCTGTTAACAAAAACACACTTAAACGACATCTCCTCCAAAACCGGTGAAAAGATTTGGTTGACAATCAGTGTAAAAGACCACTGGACCATTGTCTTTAAAAGCTACATAAGAAAAGTTGATATCTCAAACAATATGGCCTCCATTTTAACTTTTGTGAAAAACTCGTTAATGACATCTCGGAAACCGCTGAACGGATTTGCACACCGTTCGCTGAGATGGACCCTGGGACCAGTATCTTGAATTAAATTCTTTGGAATTTTGATATCTCAAACGATGCGCGCATAATAGGCTAATTACTTTTACATGTTCATTCATTCATTCATCCTTCATTCATCTTCTTCCGCTTCATCCGGGGCCGGGTCGCGGGGGCAGCAGTCTAAGCAGAGATGCCCAGACTTCCCTCTCCCCAGACACTTCCTCCAGCTCTTCCGGGGGGACACCGAGGCGTTCCCAGGCCAGCCGGGAGACATAGTCCCTCCAGCGTGTCCTAGGTCTTCCCCGGGGTCTCCTCCCGGTGGGACGGGACCGGAACACCTTCCCAGGAAGATGCCCAAGCCACCTCAGCTGACCCCTCTCGATGTGGAGGAGCAGCGGCTCTACTCCAAGCTCCTCCCGGGTGACCGAGCTTCTCACCCTCTAAGGGATCGCCCAGCCACCCTGCGGAGAAAGCTCATTTCGGCCGCCTGTATCCGGGATCTTGTCCTTTCGGTCATGACCCAAAGCTCATGACCATAGGTGAGAGTAGGAACGTAGATTGACCGGTAAATCGAGAGCTTCGCCTTGAGGCTCAGCTCTTTCTTCACCACGACAGACCGATACATCGACCGCATGACAGCATTCAGTCCTCGATGTTATCTTTTTGTTTATATTGGACTATTATTTTGAATGAACTCTTATTTTAGGAAATGTTAATGGTTTTTAAATCTCCTTGAACAGTAAGTTGGTCTTGGCAGTTGACATTTTTGCTTCCATGAGCTAGATTCCAGTGCAAACCATCTTAAGGTTTAGGCTATGGATGGATAAATGCCTGTGTAAATTCTAACCCTATTGAAATTATTATTCAAAATAAGTAAAGAAAACCTTAAATATTCGTCAATTCATTTGTAAAAAAAAAACACTAATATTTGAGGGTATTTCGGGTAATACTAAAGCATGTGTTTCTATAGTATGTGACCAATGAGGTTAGTTTCTTGTTAAATGTTACACAAATCATATATTATTGTACACATAGATATATATTTTTAGAAGATATTTTTTCTAATTTCCCTTGGTAAGACTTTACTTTTGCAGCCGGTCAGGTTTTTTGCCATGTGACTTCCTGTCAATTAATAATCAATGACCTTGTCACGTCCAATCCCATCGACAGCTTAAATTGTTCATTAGGTCACGACTGCTCCCTTTTACAAGGAGGTTGTATTTCGGAAGATTATGAGCTTTCCAAGAGTACACAACACTGTATTCAAATCGAAAGTAGGCCTGTTGGGTTTGTGTATAAGTTTCAAATGAAGCTAGGTATTGTAATGGGGATATTCGCCTATTTTGTAAATTGTTGTGGTATATTTTGGAAACGTTTATATATATAATAGGCCTTATTGTTGCAACATTTCCTGTCAAAGGTGATCTAATGTAGCCTCTACACTGGAAATGAAAACTGTTAAACAAGCTACTGGAAAGCCACATTTTTGAAAACGGCATCTTACGAAGGCGGACATTTCACTAGGGACTTTTCCACTCCCCATTTCGAAATTGCATTATTGTCCGCCTCTTCCGAATCAGGACGACGTGCTTCAGCACCTGGCAGTAATTTCAGAGTGGCAGGCAGGCCAAGGCAACAAAAAAATACTCAGAGATAGAGGGTATCAAATTCTGACATCGCGGCTTGTTTCATAATCGTTTCTGGTACTGGTATGTGCAGCTAGACTTCTTTCCAACAGAAGCTGCTTGCGCATGAGTTTTCCTGAAGCGAAGCATTATAACGCATAGTAAGGTGAGTTTGACTGAGCTAGTTAGTAACCTAATTTCTCACAATGTTGTGCACAAGCAGGTAAAGCATACATTGTCCGCTTTCTCATTGATATAGCGAGCTAGTTCCTGTTTCAAACAAGGTTGATGGCAGATAAAGACCAAATGTCTTACAACTATTTTGTATGCGTTATTGTAACTAGCTAATTTACTAATTGAGCTACATGACGTTCGCTAGCTAGTTGATTAGTGCTGTGCTGGAGAGCTACACTATAGACAGCTAACAAAGCTGTTTTAAGACCGGCTATAGATGATGAAATCTAAGAGATTGACGACCGATATTAGGACGTTTAAGGGGAATTTTCAGAGGGTCTGTCCGTTATCTACCAAATTCGTTAATATTAAAACATTCTGTCATGCAGCAATGACGTTTTACATGTTTTACTGTCATGGTAATTCAGCCAACATGACTTGGTGCACCATGTCTCAGCAGGATATTCAATTGTGTACAATTTGAGAATCCGGGAGCTTTACAAAAATGTTTCACCCTCACTTAAAAAAACCAAAGTTCCAATCTTTTACTGACTTAAATGTCAAAGTTGCTTGGCTAGTTTTAAAATATTTGTTAACATTATCTTTGCAATAGTGTTTTCCTTTGTCAGTGTACATATGCTAGGTGAATTCTAAAAGACACTAAGGGTCGTTTTTACAACACCTCATCCTTAAAAAATTCTAAAATGCTTATTTGGTATTAGAAAATATTTTCTTTATTAAACCCAGCTGAAACCTATTTGGTTTATTTAAATTAAACTTAACGTTGTCTGTGTTATTGAGTTGTCACAGTATGTATCACACTGGCATGTGTTAAGGTAGGTATTAGGTTACAAATAGCAGAAAGGAATTAAATGAAGCTATTGACGTGAGGGGTCTATTTCTGAAATTAGACATTCTGATGTCCTTATTCTTTTTAGTTGTACATTTACTCCTTCCACATCTTTCATTCCTCAAAACATTGATTGATTGACTGGCTGGTTTCTACAGTGAGCTGTTTCTTTTTTGCACTTTTTGACCTAATATTGACCTCAACACATACCAGTCTACTGCAGACTGTGGCAACACAAACTGAAACACCATATAAAGCTTTATTTATCAAAGAAAATAGCTTTTAGCTGTTTGATAAAATTAAGTGATGTTCTAATACCATATTAGCAATTTGGCATGATCACTCAAGGATAAGGTGTTGGAGTAATGTTTGTAGGAAATGAGGCCTGTGTAGAATTAATCAAAAATACTTAAATATTAATGTTTTTTGCATCATTAATGTCCTGACTATACTTTGATCAAATGAATACCACGTTGGTGAATGAAAGTAAAAATGTCCTTTCAAAACGGCAACATTTGTAAATTATTTCAAAGTTTTGGCATGTAGTGTATAACTTTTTTGTCCTGTTAGATTTCAGATCAATCCCATGGCTAAAATAAAGGTTTCTTTAAAATGTATTTCAAATTGACTAACAATATTATTTGTTTTATAGATGCCACGCAAACCTGGATTTATGCGGAGTGTTTTGTGCTTGTCTTTGGGTGTGGAGCTTGTCCATGTGTGTTCAAGAGGCTCTGTAATTAAGTTCTGTTTGATTCCCATTTGAGCCAAATGTTGTGTCCTAGGGCAAGGCACTCCCACCTAATTTATTCCAGGAAAATGTACCTGTACTTATTGTAAGTTGCTCTGGATAAGAGTGTCTAGTAAATGACTAAAATGTATACTTGTACATATTTTTTATATTCATGCATTTGATTTGTGTGTAAACACATTGTTTACAATCTTCAAAGTGGTGTGAAACAAAATGTAAATTATTAGAAACTTGCTAAATTAGCAATAAAATGATTTGACATAACTACTCAATTCTGGTAACGGTGTGATTGTTATTAATGTACAGAAATAACATCTCTAATTTATTGCCTACATTATCTAGCTTGGCTATTCTAATTATTTTTAACCTAACCTTTCAAATGGTAATTTCCATTTTCCATGTGTAGCTTAGAAAAATTAAGATTTTCTCTATATAAGATTTGAGTGTGACATTCATCCTACTATCTTTAATTACACTGATGCTGAGAATGTTTTGTTGTAGTAATCTAAGCTATTCCGCAAACAAAGTCAATTGACAATGTGTGTCATTAGGGTTTCAACAGTATGCCAAAATCCTATTCTGTTTGTTCCAGTTCACTACTATAATTCTGGCAAAAAACTGTCCTTTTTGCAGATTCCTGTGAGTTAAAATGGTATAAAGGTACCCAAATTAATATAGTAAAGCATCAAGAAACACACCTTCTGGTGCAGTGGACATGCCAATCAGCCTCATGGTGGCACAAGCCTGTGAAGTTGGACTTTTTGAAAGTTCACCACACCCATTCCTTGTGACAATCCATAGAGTGTATCTCCTCAGTATGAAAATTTTTGCCACTGAGACCCAAAAAAAATCACCATCGATTTTTCAGCCATCTTAGTTATTTTGGAAAACACTTAACACTACTCATATGGCAGCAAATGACCAATCTTGATGTAGTTTGACATTTGTTATCTATGTATGAAGATCTTCAAGTGTTGTATAAACCAGACCAGTATGTTAAAAAAACTACATGGGGTCACAATTGGACAGGGAAAAATATCCAGTATTGGCTTAATGTTTTTACACGTGTGCAGTTTCTTTTACCCTACATACCATATTGCATAATTTTCATGCTAACTAAATGATGAAACCCACTAAATGCTGCTTGCAGCTTTAATTGAAGTTGCAAATGTAAAGACAGTTGCTTAGTTACAGTAACATGCATTCCAAGGGTCTTCAATGTTTCCTTTTGTCATTACTTCGTCCCCTTAATCGCTGCTTGAAGCTATATTTATTATTATTATTCTCCGGGGCCATTTTCAGAGGTCCATAGCTCGGTCCCCTCTGGTTCAAAACGCTCCAAACTTTGCCTGATTGTAGACACATATCTGGTCCTTCGGACCTTGGCCATCATGGTTCCCATAAACCTCATGGTGGGGCTGTAGCACTCAGTCGAAAATGGAAAAAGTGAAGCTCAGATCTCATGAAGCGAATGTCGTAGAGACATGCAACCAAGTTCCAGATATACCCCTTCTCATGCTGACCAAAAAGTCTCTGGGGTCTTTCAAATTCACCCCTTGGATTTTCCTCCATTTTGAATTTGGTGAAAAACACGTTAACATCTCCTCCGAGACCGCTGAACGGATTTGCTTGGTGTGAAGGACCTTTGAACCATTATCTTTAAAATATACATAAGGAAAGTTGATATCTCAAATAGTTCGGCCGAAATCAGCAAATGAAATTGTAGCTGGACAGGTCTATGACTTTACACGTCCATTAATCCCAAATGGAACATCAAACAGCTATGAAACGAAACATACTTGTACATGTGTCTCTCAAGAATGGACAGAAAAAGTCCCATACAGAAATACCCCTTGGGGGCGCTATAAACATCACTGATGGTTCTCACGATTTTGACGTTAATAAAAACACACTTAAACGACATCTCCTCCGAAACAACTGAACAGATTTGGTTGACAATTGGTGTATAGGACCACTGGACTATTGTCTTTAAAAGTTATATAAGAAAAGTTAATATCTCAAACAATATGGCCTTCATTTTGACTTCTGTGAAAAACTTGTTAACAACATCTCCCCCTAGACTGCTGAATGGATTTGCATGCCGTTTGGTGTGAAGGACCTTTGAACCATTATCTTTAAATGTTATATAAGGAAAGTTGATATCTCAAACAATATGGCCAAAATCAGCGAATGAAATTGAGCTGGGAGGGTCTATGACTTCAGACGTCCATTAAACCCAAATGGAACAGCTACGAAACGAATCATACTCGTAAATGTGTCTACTAGGAATGGACAGGAAAACTCCCATACAGAAATACCGCTTGGTGGCGCTATAAACATAATCGATGTTTCTCACGATTTTGCCGTTGATGAAAACACACTTAACTGACATTTCCTCCGAAACAGCGGAATGGATTTGGATGACAATTGGTGTAAAGGACGACTCGACCATTGTCTTTAAAAGTTATATTATTGTAAATGTTTCTGGTGGATTTTCAAAATATGCATCTGTTTGCTATTTCGGGTATTATAGATCACAACCCGATGAGACTATTCAGTCTGCCAGCCGGCCCTGTGGTGTAGTGGGAACTTCCCGGTCCTTCAATATTGTGTCCCCATTTCGATTCCCTTCTCAGACATTCTATATCTCATAAATGCTTTTCCACTCCTTTCCACAATACATATCTGAAATACCATGATTTTCATTTATTTGCAAGAATAATTATATTACGTGACCCTTTTATGCTGTTATTGTTTTCCAAAGAAAGGAACCAGCCATGGAGTGATTGGAGTAATTGATTTCGTTATAAGTAGGATGTATAGCTATTAGCTAGCCATCTATAATAATCTTTGTACAACAGTACACTTTCGTTCCGTTACAAATGTTTTGTTGCCAAATTTAACTCATCAAAATTGTAATGGCTGGGGTAAAATTTACATTTGGAGAGGATAGAGAGCTGTTGGTACAACCAGTAGCCCCTGTGGTTTAGTGGGGACATCCCTGTTTTGCAATTTTCTGACCCTGGTTCAATTCCCCTCTGAGATGTTCCCAATATTGTATTTCAGAAATGTATATCCACTCAGTACTTTTCACCCTTCACACAACAATATATAAAGGATTGTATTGCAGGAATACTACAGCCAAGGTCACTCAGGTAAAGGTCTTGTTCATTACAATTTGCAAAAGTATGTTGGTGAAAATACATGGTTTGGCTCTTTAGAATTCTGGCATCTCTGATACATTCAATTGGGCAATGGTCACTCATATCTAATGTTAACACACCACTTGCCATATATTTATCTACTGCATTTGCCAAAATATGATCATGCAGAATTTATATTTTGTTCTTAATATTTTGTGCTCTCGCCCTTTGGCCAAGATATCAGCTCTGTGTCTTGACCTATAATGTTTGATGAGGTGTAAGAAGATATAGGAAGGGATTTGAGATCATTCCTCCATACAGAAACTTTCTTTCTTGGTTTTTCCTTGTATACTGTATTCCTTTTCAACCCTCCGCATGTTTTCAATTGGAGTTAGGAACTACACTCACCTAAAGGATTATTAGGAACACCATACTAATACTGTGTTTGACCCACTTTCGCCTTCAGAACTGCCTTCATTCTACGTGGCATTGATTCAACAAGGTGCTGAAAGCATTCTTTAGAAATGTTGGCCCATATTGATAGGATAGCATCTTGCAGTTGATGGAGATTTGTGGGCTGCACATCCATGGCACGAAGCTCCCGTTCCACCACATCCCATAGATGCTCTATTGGGTTGAGATCTGGTGACTGTGGGGGCCATTTCAGTACGGTGAACTCATTGTTTTTTTCAAGAAACCAATTTGAAATGATTCAAACTTTGTGACATGATGCATTATCCTTCTGGAAGTAGCCATCAGAGGATGGGTACATGGGGGTCATAAAGGGATGGACATGGTCAGAAACAATGCTCAGTTAGGCCGTGGCATTTAAACAATGCCCAATTGGCACTAAGGGGCCTAAAGTGTGCCAAGAAAACATCCCCCACACCATTACACCGCCACCACCAGCCTGCACAGTGGTAACAAGGCATGATGTTCTCATTCTGTTTAGGCCAAATTCTGACTCTACCATCTGAATGTCTCAACAGAAATCGAGACTCATCAGACCAGGCAACATTCTTCCAGTCTTCAACTATCCAATTTTGGTGAGCTCGTGCAAATTGTAGCCCCTTTTCCTATTTGTAGTGGAGATGAGTGGTACCAGGTGGGGTCTTCTGCTGTTGTAGCCCATCCACCTCCAGGTTGTGCGTGTTGTGGCTTCACAAATGCTTTGCTGCATACCTCGGTTGTAACGAGTGGTTATTTCAGTCAAAGTTGCTCTTCTATCAGCTTGAATCAGTCGGCCCATTCTCCTCTGACCTCTAGCATCAACAAGGCATTTTCGCCCACAGGACTGCCGCATACTGGATGTTTTTCCCTTTTCACACCATTCTTTGTAAACCCTAGAAATGGTTGTGCGTGAAAATCCCAGTAACTGAGCAGATTGTGAAATACTCAGACCGGCCCGTCTGGCACCAACAACCATGCCACGCTCAAAATTGCTTAAATCACTTTTCTTTCCCATTCTGACATTCAGTTTGGAGTTCAGGAGATTGTCTTGACCAGGACCACACCCCTAAATGCATTGAAGCAACTGCCATTGTCAGATCTGAAAGGAACCCAAACGCAGACCGGATGAGTGCGGTGAAAATCAATTTAATATGAGAGGGTAGTCGTGGGCAAGCAGAGGTTCGGTACACGGGCTGGCGGCAGAGGTACAGACAGGGAGTAAGCAGAGTAGTCGTGGGCAAGCAGAGGTTGGGTACATGGGCTGGCGGCAGAGGTACAGACAGGGAGTAGGCAGAGTAGTCTTGGACAGGCAGGAGGTTGGCACACGGGCTGGCGG